>NC_138894.1:8527935-9276269 GCF_965194825.1 Balaenoptera physalus | reverse complement strand
CGGCAGTGAAAGCGCCGAGTCCTAACCACTGGACCGCCAGGTAATTCCCACCAGACCTCATTTAAAAAGAGAAAAATCAAAGGACCTTAATAGAGATATTGGGGGGCTTACTTTTCATCATCACATGCCTTTAAAAGGAACCAGCTCTGATCAATACAGCCTCTCCTGCATCCTGTGTCTTTTCAATCTGTGAAGCAGGAAGATAGATGTCTTGATGTTGGCACTAATCCCACTATGCCCTCCAAGTAAAAAAAAAAAAAAAAAAAAGTCTCTTGAGGGACTGTCTATTTATATCCACACAGTCATTTTTATTAAAAAGTCATTTATTATTTTTTAAAAAATCATAAAAAACAAGGAAGACTATGAAGACATCACTCCTGGACAAACCCTTTTGCAAACAGATCTGAGTAAAATAAAGGTAAAAAGATGAGAAGAGCAATTATGTTCAGGGAACTCATGTTCTGCTGGTGAAAGAATTCTAGTACCTAGAAGGTCCTTTATTTTATTATTATTATTTGTTTTTATTTAAGACCTTATTTTTTAGAGCAATTTTAGGTTTAAAATAAAATTGAGAGAAAGGTAAAAAGATTTCCCATATATCCCCTTACCCCACACATGGATAGCTTCCACCATTATCAATATCATTCACTAGAATGGTACATTTTTTACCAAGTATGAACCTACATTGACCCGCCATAATCACCCTAAGTCGATAGTTTACCTTATGGTTCACACTTGGTGTTGTACATTCTATGGGTTTGGACAAATGTATAATGATGTATATTCATAATTATAATATCATATAGAGTATTTTCATTGCCCTAAAAAATACTCTGTACTCTGCCTATTCACCCCTCAACATGAACCACTGATCTTTTTACTATCTCCATAGTTTTTTTTTTCTAGAATGTCACAGAGTTGGAATCATACTGTATATTGCCTAGAAGGTCCCTTATTAATGACTTCATTCACTCATTCATTCGTTCACAGGTGATCATTGGGGACCAACGAAACAGACAGGGTCCAAGCTCTCACAGAGCTTATTCCATCCTTTGGCAAAACCAGACAACAAACAAACAGGACAATTTCAGGTAGCAACTAGAAAAGTCAACAGGGCGACGTGAAAGGGTGTCACGTGATCATTAAGGTTCCTCTCAGCACTAATACCACCCGATTTTTATTCATATCATAAAGGTATAATGAGGACTATTAGTCCTTTGGATGAAAGGGCCAGTTTGAAATGACAGAATGTACTAGTAACAGTAGGTATAAAACCCCAAAAATATAATCACATAAAATTAAAAAGAAGAAGCAATACACAATCCCAATTTCCACCATATCCTCGATGCTCTGGGGAAGAATCTATTTACCATTTCATTGCAGCCATACTGAAAAGGTAGAGAAAGAATCACAGGTTTGTGCTAAGAAAATCTGCAAATAACATGGCAGGATTGCAGAATGCAAATGTACATGCCGCCGCGCCATCTGTTCAATATGATGGCAACACTGGGAAAAGGCCCTGAAAGAAATGATGTTTGAAATCATTAAAAAAATAACATGTCAAGTTTAAAATACTCAGGAATCTTAAACCCAGCATCAACACATTCAGCAACCATATGGCCCTACAGCAGGTTACAGAAAAAAAAAAAATCACCCTGCCTGCATTTTCTACTTCAACCCAATAGTTTTTAAAACAGGTTTCTTTTTTTCTGTTGAATTCCTTGGTGTTTACAGCTTCTTGAATTATAACTAGAATAATAATATGCATTTCACCCTTTCTGAAACAGTAGATAATGTAGTGAGGAAGATTAAAGTCAGCTGTTCCAGAAAAAGGGACGTGGAGGTGACTACATATAACTTGACAAACACATCTTGTTTCAGGTCTATTGGTCTATCCATATTGATCTCACAGTCTCAGTAATAATTGCCAACTTCACTGAGTACCTTAACTTTCCAGGCGCTGTGCTGAGTGCTTTATAGTCATCATATAATCCAATCATCACAATTTTACAAAGTGGATACCATTTTACCACATTTTGAAAAAGAAAACTTCCTCAATATCATATGGCTAGCCTGGGGCAGGGCCATAGTTCAAACCCAACTTTGCAGGCCAAGTCTGCGTTCTCAACTACCGTTCCATGCAATACATCAGTATTCAGATGTTGGTGTGGAGCAACCTGAGTTGACTTTGCAAGCTTAAGAAATGAGCAATGTATGTTTAGGGTAGAGCTAGCTCCCTTGTCTCATCAAAAAGAGATTCCTGGAGAAGTGCCTTAAATTAAACTCTAAAGAACAGAGATAGTGGTCTACAGGAAAATTCTTCCAGAGGCAGAAGACAGAATGACAGTCACAGAGCTGGGAAAACCAGGAGCAAATGGTGGACACTGAGTGAATACTGCCAGTGACGTTCTTGAGAAAGGAGTTAGAAGATTACCATCAGCAAAACCTAACCTGTCCCCCACAATAAGTCAGAGACTTAAATTTCAACCTAACTTTTAAAATGACATCTACAAAACCATCATTTACACTGTCAGTAATAGATGATATGTCCTACTACATAACCCAAAGCAGCCACCACCAGAGAAGTGACTTTATCTCAATCAGAGAAGTGGAGTTTTAGTTAGAGAAAGCTTTCCAGCACCTGCCCAAGGATACGCCAGTTTCACATAATACAGTGGTTGACCAGCACTGCAGAGATGTGTGTCGATCAAATCAAGCAAAGGGTTTGTGATAAATAGTTCAACCCGTGAGATGGAAAAGCAGCCTGAAGTCCACATTGGTTAGATTATAGTTCATAATTCATCTCACAAGCCAATTCCTATGGTTGGTAAAAATTACAAAATTTATAAAGGCCTAGAGAATTATAAATTTATAACAGAAATCCTTGGGGCTTCGAATGAATTAAAAAACGAGTTTCATTCAACTTAATAGTTTCACACAGTATCTTGGGGATACAGTGGGAGCCCAATTCTTGATGACTGGATAGCAGCGTTAGTTCATATGTAAAAATCAGTATAGGCATACCTCGTTTTACCGCACTTCACTTTACTGCGCTTTACAGATATTGTGGTTTTTTACAAATTGAAGGTTTGTGGCAACCCTGAGTCGAGCAAATGGACACCATTTTTTTATGGACCCCATTTTTCCAACAGCATTTGCGCACTTCATGTCTCTGTGTCATATTTTGGTAATTCTCACAATATTTCAAACTTTTTCATTATTATATTTGTTATGTTGATCAGTGATCTTTGATGTTACCATTGCAAAAGATCACAACTTGCTAAAGGCTCAGATGATGATTAGTATTCTTTAGCAAGAAAGTATTTTTAAATTAAGGTATATACTGTGTTTTTATTTTAGAAATAACGCTATCACAAACTTAACAGACTACTGAATAGTGTAACAACTTTTATACACACTGGTAAACCAAAAAAATCGTATGACTCGCTTTATTGTGATATTTGCTTCATTGCAGTGGTCTGGAACCGAACCTGCACTATCTCTGAGATATGCCTGTATTACCTCAAAAGGTCAGGGTCTGGTGCATGCATTTTATTTTATTCATTTATTTATTTTTAACATCTTTATTGGAGCATAATTGCTTTACAATGGTGTGTTAGTTTCTGCTGTATAACAAAGTGAATCAGCTATACATATACATATATCCCCATATCTCCTCCCTCTTGTGTCTCCCTCCCACCCTCCCTATCCCACCCCTCTAGGTGGACACAAAGCACCGAGCTGATCTCCCTGTGCTACGCGGCTGCTTCCCACTAGCTATCTATTTTACATTTGGTAGTGTATATATGTCAATGCTACTCTCTCACTTCGTCCCGGCTTACCCTTCCCCATTCCCGTGTCCTCAAGTCCGTTCTCTACATCTGTATCTTTATTCCTGTCCTGCCTCTAGGTTCTTCAGAACCTTTTTTTTTTTCAGATTCCATATATATGTGTTAGCATACTGTATTTGTTTTTCTCTCTCTGACTTACTTCATTCACTCTGTATGACAGTCTCTAGGTCCATCCACCTCACTACAAATAACTCAATTTCGTTTCTTCTTATGGCTGAGTAATATTCCATTGTATATATGTGCCACATCTTCTTTATCCATTCATCTGTCGATGGACACTTAGGTTGCTTCCAGGTCCTGGCTATTGTAAATAGAGCTACAATGAACACTGTGGTACAGGACTCTTTTTGAACTATGGTTTTCTCAGGGTATATGCCCAGTAGTGGAATTGCTGGGTGGTGCATACACTTTAAATGCTAAAGTTGTTTTTGTATCTACAAGACTTCTAAAAAAAAATAACAAAGCATATTTAAACAAGTTGATGAATAATTTAGGAAGAACTCAAAGGAAGTCAGACAGTAGGAACATCTGACACTTAAGTTCTCTAAATGTAGTGACAGAAATGAAGTTGTAACTGTAACCTCACCAAATGCAAAAACTGTACAAGAAATAGATGTGCATGTAGTCAGTGATTTCCAAAAATCTGCAAAGGTACATTGCTCTTTAGTTATGTCTACAAGTCAGCCAGCAAAGGAGTTATTGATACATATGGCCACAGGCATTAGTGTTAGTACAGAAAGCCATGTGGTCTCATAAAACTCTTTCCCAAAACTTTTATTTCACATTCATCTGTCTTTTGCTTTTGTCTGATGATTTTATTTCCTGACTTATTAGCAGTCTTGACTGTCTTTAGTAACTCTTTAAATCTCATGTAGCCAAAGGGTAATAAAATAAAGAGAATACATAACCACAACAACAACTTGGGCAAAACAAGTCAATGATAAGCAGTTGTAGTTACAAACTTATCACAGAAAAAATCCATACACCAAATTCACATAAACACGTATACATTAGTTACAGCTCACAACCTCCTACCACTTTTGCCTTTTGTTCCCTAATTCAGGACACTTGGTAAACCTCTGGTCTAGAGTGGTATTTTATTTTTGCAACAGTTAAAGAAAGATTTATGAGTAGAATATAGTTGCTTGTAGATAGAACTTGCCCTCTTTCCTCTCTACTCAGCAGGGAATCCTTACAATAAGGATGGCAAGGTTTTGCATGCCAGAATTGGAAATATATTTCTTTTTCTTGCCTAACTGCTCTGGTTAAGACTTCCTGTACTACACTGAATAGAAGTGATCTTGTTCCTGATCTTAGAGGAAAAAAGGTCAGCTTTCTACCACGGAGTATGATATTAGCAGTGGCCTAGTCCTATATGGCCTTCATTACCTTGAGGTACAGTCCTTATATACCCAAATTGTTGAAAGCTTTTTTATCATAAAAGGATGTTGAATTTTGTCAAATGCTTTTTTCTACATCTATTGAGATATTATTTTTATCCTTCATTTGTTAATGTGGTATATTGTATATATTGATCTGTGTATGCTGAACCAGGGATAAATCCCAGTTGATCATGGTATTTGATCCTTTTAATGTACTGTTGAATTTGGTTTGCTAATATTTTGTTGAGGACTTGCTTATCATGGGTACTGGTCGGTAATTTCCTTTTCTTGTAGTATCTTTGTCTGGCTTTGGTATTAGGGAAATGTTGCCTTATAAAATGAGTTTGAAATTGTGCCTCCCTCTTCAATTTGCAGAATTGGAGAAGGATTGGTATTAATTCCTCTTTAATGTTTGGTAGAAGTCAAGCCATCTTTTCTTTGTTGGGAGATTTTTGATTACTGATTCAATCTCCCTACTAGTAATTGGTCTGTTCAGACTTATTTCTTCATGATTCAGTCTTGGTAGGTTGTATGTTTCTAGGCATTTTATAATTTTAACAAAAATTTTTTAATGAAGTTTAAGAAATAGACTTGAATATAAATGGTTAATTTGTTTTTGACGAAGGTAATTTGTCAAAACATAATTCAATAAGGAAAAGATAATCTTTTCAAAAATGGTGCTAGAACAATGAAAGCAGGTGAACCTTGAACCTTGCCTCATACCACATAATTAAGTTGTCTCAAAATGGATCTTAGACCTAAATATAAGCACTAAAATACAAAATTTCTAGAAGAGAACACAGGTGAAAATCTTAATGACCTTGGGTTAGGCAAATATTTCTTAAATAATACACAAAAATCACAAACCACAAGAGAGAAAAATAAATGTGACTAAGTCTTTCTTCTTCAAGACATTGTAAAAAATGAAGAGATAAAGGGTAGAGGGTTTCTTTTGGGGGTGATGAAATGTTAAAAAAATTGACTGTGATAATGGTTGTATAACTCTGTGAATATACTAAAAATTACTGAAGGTTTTTAATGAGTGAATTGTATGGTGTCTGAGTTATATCTCCATAAAACTGTTACCAAGGGAAAAAAAAAAGAGAATCCACAGTCTGGGAAAACAATATTTGCAAAACATATATACAATAGAAGACTCATAACCAGAATAAAGAACTCCTACAGCTCAATAATAAGAAGACACACAACTCAGTAAAACATAGGCAAAAACACAATGATGGGGTATGTCAAAGGGACACAGGAGCCACGTGAAAGAGTTACCAATGACCAAAGCTGAAACGATAAAATATAGTAGTACTGGCTTATAACTCAAAGTGTAAAATGAATATCCATGATTCCATACTGGTATAAACAAATGACTAAACCAGCAAGAGCCACCACTGTCCCTTACCTCACTGGAACGGTTTCCATGCATGCCAGGTAGAGTTGCAGGAACACGTAACAGAGTGAGATAAAATCACAGATTTCTGGCAGGATGTGTAAAAAGAGGAGACCCAGGGAACTAGAAAGTTCTAGGGAGAGCACAGAGAGGGAAAAGGTTGAAAAATCAACCTCATAAAGTTTTTTTATGATCTCCTGGGCTCACCTCCAAGTGGAACATTACATTAGTATTATCTTGGCAATAGGGCGCGATAAATTTAGACCACAGGAGTGGTCTAACCAGCACACAAATGATCTGAAAACAGAACTGATGTTGAAACTAAAACTCACAGAAGGTGCATCAGAGCTTAAAGCCTGAATCTTCCCAGGGTGACTGCCCCCTAAAACAAAATATCAACATTCTCCGCACAATTTAAACGAGAATAGGAGTCTTACGGCATAATGTTCAAAATGTTCAAGATGCCATCCAAAATTACGGCACATACAAAGAACTAGGAAAATCCCAACTCACATGGGAAAAGATCACAAATGTCAATGGTGAGATGACACAGATGTTGAAATTATCAAAATTCATTGAATTTTCCATTTAAAAGTAGTGGATTTTATCATATATAAATTATGCCTCAAAAATCAGCAAAATGAGAATAAGTTTTAACAGGAGGATAGAAATATTACATTAGTATTATTTTTGCAATAGTGCACAATAAATTGATTCTTGTGGACTATTCTGAAACTAAACCACTATTCACAACATTATTTCTTTGAGAAATTACGTTTTAAGTTTCAAACATCAAAAAGTCTTCTGGCACCCAGTCCTTTCTTAAGTTAGTGACTTTAGAAAATGTGGTACCATACAGATCTCACCTTAAGCCCAGGAACATGAGACTTTTGATTAATTGGGTATTAAATTATACATAAGCATGCCTTAATGCGATTAATATTTTTCAAAGGATTTTGGAGATAGTACACTGGAGGAAGGGTAGGCTTTTAGGCAAGCCTCAAATGATGACTCAGCTGTTGTGCCGACATGAACATGAAGGACAGAACTATTAAACTCTTTCTTCCTCTCGTATTGAAATTCTACTAGAAATTAATGCGTTCTGCTTTTGTAGAGTCCCTCTCTTTAAATTCTTCAGCCTTTTCCTAGAAAGAACCACAGACACTAATAGGACTCTAATTTTTATCTTTACTTATTATTAAATTATTTGGAGGGGACGTATGTACATAGATTTCAAGAAGATTGCCCAAATGAATATTTATTTTCTCAAAGGGAAAAATCTGTGAAACTCATCTTCTTTGATTCTAAATAAATGAATAATCATAATTGGTATCTATGTTTGGGAGCTCATTTGCAAACTGTTCCTGTAATTGTGTCACTCATTTACAGGCACAACTGAGCGAATCAGTACATAATACTGCATCTTACTTATTTGCATTAATTGTGATCAGTTGTCACAGTTTGTTTATAAGACTGAATAACTTTTAATCCTAAATAACTATGCTGATTATCAAATGATTCTGTATTATTTAGGTTTTTTTTTTTAACATTTGGAAAATGTTTAATATAATCATTGCATTCTTGGATTTTGAACTACGGAGCTTTTAAATTTTACTGTGCTTGCTTTATTTCCAAGAACTTAGAGGTTTTTCCAAGTCATTCTATCAACCGCTCATTAGCAAAGTAAACTAAGGTGATATTTATATGTTGTGATTTTTAAGTACGATAAACATTAAGATATAGAAATGTAACATTAGAACATATACACACATGAATCCCAGCTTGGATCATATCGACTTTGTTTCTGATGGTGTAAGATCCCATCCATCCTACAAACCCTATTCAATACAACCTTCCTGGATGATCCTAAAAATAATTAATCATTCTTTTTTATGTTCCTCTCAAAGCCCTTGCATCTATTGTCACATTTCTGCCAGCACATCTTTAATTTGGGTGAGTTTTCCTCATAACTCGACCTTGACCCTGTGGGGATCTCAATAATAGCATTTTTTTCCCCTGATTTTAAACTAAAGAATAATATCTCCACTGTATTATTTTGGATTGTTGTTCAGAAAATATTCACTTCCCTTCCCCTTCCACTGTGGGTGGAATATTCTTCCCTACCCCTTGATTTTGGTTGGCCAAGTGACTTGCTTTGGCCAGTGGACGTGAGGCAAACTGAGGCTAAAAATGTGCTCGGTCAGCGTGCCTTGCCCTTCCCCATGAAAGGACACATCCCAGGTAGTATGTGGCTGAAGGAAGATTAATTTGTAGAACAGATCTGAACCCAACTTTCAACATAAAGCTCAGTGCAGCCAGTTGTAGCCTAGGCTGGATATAGGAGCAAGAATCAGTGATTATTGCTTTAAGTCACTGAATTTTGGGGTGGTTTGTTCCTCAGCAGGATCTGACTGATACACTTGTTAATGTGAGGTGCCATAACACCAACAGGGAACCGTAATGTAAACTATGGGCTTTGGGTTTATGGGATTACGATGTGTTCATGTAGGGTTACCAACCGTAACAAATGTCCCACTCTGGTGGGGGATGTTGATAACAGGGTACGTTTTGAATGTGTAGGTGCTGGGATTATATGGTAAATCTCTGTGCTTTCCCCTCAATTTTCCTGTAAACTTTAAACAGCTCTGAAAAAATAAAGTCAATAAAAATGTTTTAAAATAAAAAAAATGTGAGGTTTCATCCTTTACGAATATGTCTATGTTAAATTACATTCTGGAATAATCTCCAGAATAAAATAGCTCTGAGTTTCCCACGTTCTAAGTACAGTGTGAAATCAAGATTGGGTTGCTTTCCTCTACTGGCATGACCTTACACTTGCCTACGGTAATGTTAATGTTTCTCTTTTCTGCCCACTCAGTCTTTGAAGATTTTCCTGTGATTTTTCCTTACCTCGTTGTTCTTCAGAAGAGTTGGGAGTTATCTGCAAACATGCCACTCTGCACCTTGTCTTCTAGAATCACATCATTTTTAGTACGGGCTTTTTTTTTTTTTTGAGCCTGGTCAGGAGCCATCCACAGCACGATCGTCTAGAACTTTTGTTGAAATTACCAATTACTGGGCCAGCTCCAGACTTACTGACTCAGAGTCTCTAGGGTAGGATCCAGGAATTTACATTTTTAACAAGCTCCCTGGGAAATTCTTATATTACAGCCAAGTCTGTGAAACACTTGAATACTATGAATATGGTAACTAACCAGATCCCCAGCTAATACCTAGGCTAGTCCTAGAGGATTTAAATGATTATCTATCATCATCCAGAAATATATCTGCTTACCCTTTATTTTTGTTTCCTATATGTTCATTTTTTACCTACTTCAAAATATTGCTTTTTCTTCCCTCCACTTTTAATCACATGAAAGCTCAGTTTTCTTTTTTTTTTTAGTAACCTTGGTAGAGAGTATTTTTAAAGGCCTTTTGATAATCTAAATTAATTTTTCTTTCTTTTTCTTAAAATAAATTTATTTATTTATTCATTTACTTATTTTTGGCTGCATTGGGTGTTCGTTGCTGTGCACGGGCTTTTCTCTAGTTGTGGTGAGCAGGGGCTACTCTTCATTGCGGTGCACGGGTTTCTCATTGCAGTGGCTTCTCTTTTTGCGGAGCAGAGGCTCTAGGTGTGCGGGCTCAGTAGTTGTGGCTCACGGGCTCTAGAGCGCAGGCTCAGTAGTTGTGGCGCACGGGCTTAGTTGCTCCGCATGTGGGATCTTCCTGGACCAGGGCTCGAACCCATGTCCCCTGCAATGGCAGGCGGATTCTTAACCACTGCGCCACCAGGGAAGTCCTAAATTAATTTTTCAATGGCTTCTCTCTATTAACAAATTTATATCTTCTCTCAAAACTGTGGTTTTTGGGTTAGTCAGATACTTTCCCTACAGAAACCACACTCCCCACCCCTCAAAGTGTATTTTGCACTCAGTGACTCTCTCCTTTAATGGAGTGAGTTCACTGGCTGGTCTCGTATGGAAATGACTCACAAATGTTAATTCACTGAGTTTCTGATGGAAAGAACTCAACTGGTAGCCAACCAGGTTTTCAGCAATTTGCCAGTTAAACGATGGATTTTGGTCAACTGCTCCCAAATCAATGTTGCCGCTGATTTGTTTCATCTGTAGCTTCGAACCAAGAGACAATTTGAGACATACAGATAAAAAGTTGCTCATCATCACTAATTATTAGAGAAATGCAAACCAAAACTACAATGAGGTACTGCCTCACACCGGTCAGAATGACCATCATTTTAAAATTTTTTAAATTAATTTTTATTGGAGTATAGTTGCTTTATAATGTTGTATTAGTTTCTGCTGTACAGCAAAGTGAATGAGCTATAGAATGACCATTGTTTAAAAGTTTACAAATTATAAATGTTGGAGAGGGTGTGGAGAAAAGAGAATCCTCTTATATTGTTGGTGGGAATGTAAATTGATACAGCCACTATGGAGAACAGTATGGAGGTTCCTCAAAAAACTAAAAATAGAACTACCATATGATCCAGCAATCCCTCTCCTGGGCATATACTCAGACAAAATTATAATTCGAAAAGATACATGCACCCCTATGTTCATAGCAGCACTATTTACAATAGCCAAGACATGGAAACAACCTAAATGTCCATCAATGGATGAATAAAGAAGATGTAGTACATACAATGGAATATTACTCAGTCATAAAAAAGAATGAAATAATGCCATTTGCAGCAACATGGATGGACCTAGAGATTATCATACTAAGTGAAGTCAGAAACAGAAAGATAAATACCATATGATATCACTTATATGTGGAGTCTAAAATATGACACAAATGACCATACCTACGAAACAGAAACAGACTCACAGACATAAGAGAACAGACTTGTGGTTGTCAAGGGGGAGAGTGGGTGGGGGGAGGGATGGATTGGGAGTTTGGGATTAGCAGATGCAAACTACTACATATAGAATGGGTAAACAACAAGGTCCTACTGTATAGCACAGGGAACTATATTCAACATCCTGTGATAAACCATAATGGAAAAGAATATGAAAAGAATATATGGTTGTTAACTGAGTCGCTTTGCTGTACAGCAGAAATTAAACACAACATTGTAAATCAACTACACGTCAATAAACTTTTTTAAAAAGACAATTTGATCTTTTCTATCTAACAGCTAATGCAAATTTTATTTAGGCTCTTTATTACTATGTAGGTGGTACAGAAAAGAGGCCAAGAGCCTGGGCTTGGGAGCCAAAGTGCCTGGATTTGCACCCAGTCACCCTGTGTGGTCTCAGTTTCCCTCACTGTATAAGTGGCCATGGTAATAACATATTACAGAGGCCTGTGAACAACATGAATTATTACATTTAAAAGTGCTTGAACAGAGCCTGGTTCATCCAAAGTCAAGATGTGAAGTCGTTATTATTACTTCCAAATCCTCAAGTGTATTCTTGGCACTGTTAGAAATCTTTAGTTGGGCTCCTTTGTACTTAACCACTCCTCGTTCTGTTTTCTTAAATGTTTTACTTCAAAATGTATCATACATACAAAAGTGTGCCCATAATGCATATGCACGTTTTAAAGAATAATAGTAAAATACACATTTGTGTAGCCAAACAGCTCCAGATACACAATTATAATACATTTTTCGGTCCACTGTGCTTCTTACCTCATAACCCTCCCTCACCATCCCAAATGGTGTGTTTCTCATTCCCTTGCTTTTCCTTAGAGTTTTACTACCTGTTTATTACAATTTTCAAGGAAACTTTGCAAGATGCTCATAAATTCTTCTATGACTTATTTTCTTGTCCACACTTCCCATCTGCCGCCTTTTTTTTTAAGCTCCCCTGTTCTCTTAAAGTGAGGGACTGTCACGGATTCTGAAAGATGTTTTGTTCCTCACAATGGTCCATTTTTTTTCTTCACTGCCTAGTTTCTGAAGGTTTCCTCTATCCTCCCCAGGACTCCCTCAGCTAACGTTTCGGCATCGCCAGTCGTGTTTACGGTTAACACCCAGCATCATGAGTCTGGACCAGGGTACCATGGTGCGGTCCTGACACTGGCCTGAAGTACTTAGGCTGGGAATGTCCACAGTCTCAAATCATTCTTTATGCTCTTTGCCTGGTGTAAGAGCCGAGTAAAAAACTGCATTTTGCAAGCATAAAAGGAATCTTTGAAACCTATCTGGTGTGTCAGTGTGCAAAAGGCTAAGGCATCACAAAAGGAACTAAATGAGACTGTGATAAAACTTACTCAGTTTTCTGTTCTAAATTAAATTTCTGTGCCAGATACCAAAGGTTTCCTCTTTCTGTCCTTCTTTTAAGTAGTTCTGATGGCAATTAAAAAGGGCCCTGTAGTCATTACACTGTGCTCTATTCTAACCACTTCTATCATCTAACGATGCTATTTTGGCCAATGAATATTACAAGGATTTTTTAAATTAAAATATAGTTTTAAATGGAAACACTCAATAAAATATCTCAACAGATGTTTTTCCTACAAAGGAAACGGAACCACAGAAATTCAAAACTAATCCATCCACCTTGCTCAATAAAGACTCTGCTGTTCATTTGCTGTGGTCATTGATTTTTGGAGGTAATAACAGAGGTTGAGAAGAAGTAAGGTTTTTAAAAGGTGGATGTTTTTGTCATTCACAAAGGAGCTTCTGCTCCTTTTTCAGACAAAAAGGTAGAATTGCCTATTTCAGACAAAAAAGGTAAAAATTTATCTTGTGTTAAAAGGATAACTATTTCAGAGTAAAAGTAACACTTTTGTGCTATGAAGATGACTATTTCAGTGTTAATATACTACTTTCTCATGGGCTATGAAGTCAGCTGATGACTGATTTAAACTATATAAACATCAGAGTCAGACTGTTCTATTTATTTTGTCTCCACTTTAAAAAAATTTCAGAAAAGAATTCACATCGCCCCAACCCTAATCCGTTAGCTACCAAATAAAGTATCTTAAATAAATATAAGTATGATTTAGAGGCACTGGAAAATATCTGAACTCCTCCACTGATTTATGTTTCTTACATGCAATGTTATAGAGATCACTTCTAAAACTCAGCTATTAATGTATGTTATTATGCTTTGATCCCAAGATACAAAAATATTATTTAGTGGAGACTAATTTATCCACACAGCAGACCCTTTCTTAACAAGGTGATCCAGAAGTTATTGGGACTAGTGTGGCCAGAGCATATGAGTCAGCTGACAGCATCCTAACTGAGCAGCTCCAAGCCAGATGAGCATGGAAGTGCTGTATGAAAAAAACATGACAGGTTCATGATCAATTTCCACCTGAAATCCACATGCCACAAAGATGTTGCTTCTTTCACAAGGGTGGAGCAAACTCTCTGCATTGGAAATGACAGAGAAGGGGATAAAAGAGAGACATCATGAAGAACTTCCAAACCATGAGGGTACCAGGAAGATGCAGTAGACATCACCTATCTACCTGGTACTTCAGTTCCTCCAAATCACCTTCCTAAGGCAAGCTGAGGAAGGCGGTTGTTGCCATGGTCCCGATAGACAGTTCACTACTACTGTAACATCTGACTAGTCTAGCTACTTCCTAATCTCACCCACTCGCTTTTCCTTGATTGATGATACAAAGAATCTGATGATGGTTGCATAACCCAGACAGAAAAAAGGAGATAAGATCAAGGTCTCTACTCTGGGTCTGTCACTTTTACCCAAGACGTGTGATATCATTTGGAGTTGGATTCTGGGGTCTTGACAAGTTTGCCCACTGAAAGAAATCCGCACGTGTCTTTAAAAGTCCCCTTAGCCTTTTCCATGATGATGAGGCCAGGACGGGCAAAACTGTCTGAAAAATATTGTCTCCACCATGGCTGGAGTAAAGCAGAGTTCCATGATAGCTTCTGTTTTGATCAATCTACTTTACACATTTTTAAAAGCACAAACACAGATCCGTAGACTGGTATAACTATGAATCCAATCCTTTGAAAGAGCCTCTCAAGTTAATAGGCTACGAATGCCATGAAAACTCCTTATGATCAGCCATTCGATTAGCTATGTGACCAGCTATCCAAAGGCTGCCCACTTTCCAGACACCACGACCGCTCTGCTGGTAACGGACCTCCAAGGGGCAAGGAGAAGCCTGAGACCTGCAAGCAACCAGAGCTTCATCAAGGCAAGGCAACTAGGAAGTTTGCTTGAATTCTGCTTCACGACCCAATGTGTTCACGGAACATGAACCTGAACGTGAGTCAGTGCTGACACGTTCTTCGGGAGCGTGATAGACAGAATTCAGCACCATCGACACCCCACGAAACCCCAAACAAAAGGGCAAAGAGTTATGCCTTCTTTGCAGCTGGAGACATGGAGGTGACATGAAGGTCACATGTTGCTCCTTAGGCATTTTAATTAGTGTCCTCTAGGAAACTTCTTAGCATTAAATAGAAAGAAGAGATTCTGAGAGTCAATCTGACAACACTGCTGAGAACACAAGGGGGCTGAAGGGGAACCAGACCTCAGGCAACAGCTATGTGACATGCTGAACAGCAGTGACCGTGAGCTACGGGTAGATAAAATGCTCTAAGGACACAGTGTCAGAGCTCCGATTGCCGTCGCCTAGCCCCCAGGTGCCGAGAGAGACAGCAACGGGGACCATGCTAACCAGTGGAAAAGGGCGAGCTTCTCTGGGTAGACTCTTTGGAAGCCTTCAAGGGAAAAAAGTGGGCAGCTTTGGCCCATGAGCAATGAACCCTGGAAACAAAGAGTGACTAAAGAGTAAACCAAAGAATTATTTACATGAGCACAGAAGGTCCTGGCTGTCACACTGCTTATTTTAGCCACACATACTCCATATGTTTGATGATAGAATTAGATTCAGAAAGATCTCATTAAGCTGGATGGGCCATTCCAACAGAATGGAATTTAGTAGAGATAAATGAGTATTATATTTAGGCCCAAAGATACAACTCCAAGAACATATGAGCTGGAGCTTAAGCAGCCTCCTGTGTATATGACTTAGGAGTTACAGGTGGGAATCAAAAACGAAGCGAATAGCACAGGGAGATCAGCTCGGTGCTTTGTGACCACCTAGAGGGGTGGGATAGGGAGGGTGGGAGGGAGGGAGATGCAAGAGGGAAGAGATATGGGAACATATGTATATGTATAACTGATTCACTTTGTTATAAAGCAGAAACTAACACACCATTGTAAAGCAATTATACTCCAATAAAGATGTTTAAAAAAAAAAAAAACGAAGCAAAGTTGACCAAAAAATAATTTCATTAATTATGCAGGAAAAAAAAGGACAACCCTATTACGGACCAAATATAATGCACTGTGCCACGTTCTGGATGCCATTCATGAGGAAGGTGCCCAAAGAAGAGGAACACATGAAGTCACGGAAAATGCTCACTCAGGGGATGTGAAAAGTCAAGGATATTATAATGCCCTCACATTTTTGAAGGGTTATGACATAAATAAGAGACTGGAGTTATTCTATGGGGCTATTATGGGTGAAATTAGAGCCAATGATGGGCATTACAGTTTAATCATTCACTCAGCAAATATTTGTTGAGCTTCTACTATGTGTCGGGCATTGTGCTAGGCAGCAGAATTGCAAGATAAGGGAAATTTTCCCAATACTTGGATCTTTATAGAAACAACCTAGGCTCTACAGTGAGTGCGGAGTCCCTGAAGATCTTAAGGCCAAACCTGGAGGCTACATTTCAGCCTTAGACTGTTTGGACACAGGATAGATGAATTGTAAGCTCCCTAATTCAGAGTGTTTTATGATCAACTATGAGTTACACTATATATTTCTCTTTTTCAGTTCTTCCACATTCTAAGAGACAGGCTAACTAATTCAACATAGTTCTCAGTAGAAAGCAACAGAAACCAACACTGGCAAGCTTAATTCCAAATGGCATTTATTAAAGAGAATATTGGGTTTCTCATAGACACTCCAGGAGCCCTGCAAAGCTAGGCTTGAAGACCTTACAGTCAGAGAAGCTGCCCAGCGTGCATGATGGGGCTGGTCTGGGGAAGACGCCGCTCTGTGTGTGGTGGACGCCATCCCTATCAGGGGGCACTGGATGGTGGGTACTGGACGGTGCAGCCAGAAACCAGCAGCCTGGAAACCAGAGGGAACTGTCACCATTGTCCTCAACCTCACTGGTATAGATTCCATACATTCCCTACATCCTTGGACCACAATTCCAATTTTGAATCAAACTGGCAGAGCCTGGATCACGAACGAGCTTAAGCCCCAGCTTCAAGGGAGGCTGGAGTATCTGGCATTTTCAGCTTCTAGAGATGGGCTCTGCCTCAGGAGGCAGGGGATTCTATCAGGACGTTCAGATGCTGAGAGCCCCCCAAGACTAACACAGATGTAAAAACACTTAATGGAAGTTACAGCAATTCTTCTCCCAATACTACTTTAACCAAGCCCGATAACTAAAACAGAAGGCCGAAAGGTGAGAAAATGAAAGCTGACGAAGTAGCTTCCCTAATATTAGAGGGAGTACCTGCTTCTCTGAATCCCTTTTTAGGAAGAATTCTGACAGTCATGGTCACTCCCAAAAGTGGGTCACATTGATTGGAAATTGTCATGGTAGGTCTGAAAGGAACTGATAACAGGAGAAAAACCAAAGAGAAAGTAGGGAGTTCCAGGCTATGTTATAGCAGATGAGGTTGAAGTCAGCCTATAGGAAAATTCATCACCACAGCAAGACTAGAGTAACTCACTAGTATCACAGGACTGGGAGAAGCCGCCAGCAGCTAAAGAATCCATCACACAGTGTCCCTGGGGCCTGCATTTCCAAAACGATGGCTGGCAGCCCCCTTTTTCAAAGGGCCTCTAGAGAAGGTCATTTGATAACCTCCCTAGATAAGGCAGAATTGCAGATGACTTATATCTCATGCTCAGAATGTCCTTTGATAATGCCTTGCTCTTTCCAACAAAGTGCCCGGCCCCCTCCAACCCCCAGGAGTGAAAACAGAGATGAGGGGCTCACCATCTCTTCCATCAATTTCACTGTGGTTTCCAACAGGACAGTGCTGGGGGCAGGGCAGAGCAACCTCACACACAACACTGAGATACATCCGCTGGGGTGACACCTCCGAATGCTAGACTCCCCCCCAGGAAGTGTGAGTTTGCTAATCATGCCCCTGGGACAGGTGGGCACGTGGAGAGAGAGATTAGCTATCCCAACAGCTGTCAAGCTGGGGCCTGCTCATTAACACCCACGTTTCTCTTTCTTTCTTTCTTTTTTTTTTTTTAGGTCTTTTGACTGCAGCTTGTGTACTTGAAGCATGTCACCAAAAAACGCACAGATGGGATCTACCAGATCATGAGAAGGCTTTCGCAGCTTCTGAAAGGATGCTGGGTTTCTTTCCTTAGGAAGAAAAAAAAAATCCTGTATTCTGATGTCTACACATTTCCCACTCTCTTCCTGCTTCAGAGATAGACTATCACAAAAGCCAACGTTCCTCCAAGTAGTAATAACAGGGCAATAATTAAAATCGAGTCCTTGTGAATTTTTTTTTTTTTTTTTTGCTCTTAAAGCAGCTGATTGTATCTGCTAATCTTGTCTTCATAGTTCACAGAGAGGGCACAGCATCGGAAATAGACTTGACATTAGCTGGAACCTACTGAAATTCAATGTCAGGCCAGAAGGGGAGACAGCAGGGCAGGCGGGAAGGGGGGGGTGGAGGTCTGACAGGTGGTACCCTGAGGGTGTGTGCGTCCTGAAGCAGGAGGGTCTTGGAGGAGGGATCTTTTATATTGTTAGGAAAGTTCTGGAGAGGGGCTGGGAGTTTCAGTATGGAAGCAGGAAGGCAATGAGCGACGGAAGAAGAGTTCTGAGGACAATGAGTCTGTCTGGGATGACCCTGTGACTTGAGCATTTTAATCAGTAGCATCTCTGATCCTCTGAACAACATCAAAGAGGCAAAGAGGATAAAGTTACTATTCTCTGGGTGGACGCTGTGTTCTCTTTGTAGGAAGAAGAAAGGGAGCTATCACAAGATCCAACAGTCTGATCCTGAATACAAATTCCTCCTTCTGGACTTAGAGGTGGCCCCAGCTACCCACCCCTGGCCCCAACCAGCTCAGGAGTCTCACCAAACAGATCCCCAGCAAAGTGCCCCCCATCCCTGTGGGAGCCAGTACAGAGAGGGCTGTAGTCAATACATTTAACAAATGCCCAGGATTTGGAATGGATGAGATCAGCAATCTTCCCAGAAAATACCCAACAGAATTCATTTGGCTAATAAAATTATAGGACTTCTTCAGTCTCGGCAAAGCCATTCCATAAAAAGAAGGCACTGGCTCAATAAACATTTACTCAGCACCCACTATGCCCATGTGTCAGGTGCAGGGCTAGAGCGTGGGTGTGGGCAGACGGGAGGGAATTAAATACGACTGGGATAGGCTTTCTACTGCAGAGAACCCACAGTTTAAAATATCACTAATACAATCTTGGAAATGATGACATCTGTCCCCAGGAAGTGTTGGGACTGACTTTACTGAATCATAAGAAATGCTGAACAAGAAGTATTCAAATGTGTCTGTAATCCCCAGCCCAGCAGGTCCACCACCATGTGTCCTTTCAAGGGATAGCAGAGTAACACAGCTTACCCTGTGTTACCCAGGGGGGCACCACAGTGCAGACACTGATGTGCCAGACAGCAGTTGAAGCCAACGCATAACGACAGAACCCTGTCGCGAAGGGTCACTTCTATGGGAGGATTCAGAAGGGAGAGTTATACGCTCTTAAAAATTCTGTCACTAGTGGATGAACTCAAAATTCTGCTCTTATCTGTGAGTTACTTTCATGCTGTTCCTGAAAACTCAGAAAGAGCAGGAATGTGTACATTCAGCGAGAGATTGGCTGGATAACAGGGAACCTGCACTAGGGGATTCACTGCGTGCAAGTGAGCCAGGCACAGAGGAGCTAGTGGAGGTGACATCAGCCGGGACCGTGCACTGGTGATGTCTCAGCATATCCGCAGGGACCCCGTTAGAAAGCTTTTAGAAAATGAATTAGACTGTGAGCCCAGTGGTTCTGCAGGTGTCTCTCACTTCAATACCACTGTCTGTACCTAACAGAGCCGACCAGCCTCCAAAACCCCTCCAAGCTCCTCCCCAGACTCAGCCTCTGGACCACCTTCTTGGGCATCCTCTGCTTCTGGTTGGCATCTTGTCATTGACCAGCCATGAGCTCCCAGATCCAACAGAACTACTCCTCCCAGGGTGAGGTCATGACAAGTCACCTGGTTGATCTGCCTTCATCTCCTATATTATATCTCCTCCCTCTGAACCTAGACTTCCACCCTGATGGCGTGGCCCGAGGGACGTGGGCACTTCCCCAGCTGCCAGAGGGGAGCGGGAGGTGCCTACTCTCCCCGCGCACACAAAGCTGGCCACGATGAGGGGGGCGGCACCCTGGCATCCTGGCCCTTCCAAGAACCTGCACCAGCCCTGCTGGATCTGCCCACACAGAGCCCATCCCTGTGACTTCCGGGAGAGCCACTTCCTAGACGAGGAGAGGGTGACCACCTGACTATCCTCCGCAGCTGGCAGGCCCCCAGGTGGGCCGGGCTAGGACCCCCGAGAAAGGCTGGCCCTCCATGACTAGGAGCCTCCTGGGCCTTTGAGGGAGCTTTTTAACCACCCTGCAAGCCTTCTCCCCTAAGTGGTGGGAAGAGTGGGAACAATAAAGCTTTTTGCAGGAAAAAACATCAATTAGCAACTATAGGAAGCAGTATGTGAAAAATTATCAGTTACATAAAGAAGCCACTCTGTCCCTCCAGTTGGGTTATATTCCGTAACATGTAATTAAAAATGCGGCCTCAGGAAGCCCATGGCCTGAGTTTGAATGCTGGCTCTGTCACTTGATAGTTAGGTAACCACTTTGTGTCTGTTTCTTCACCTATAAAACGAGGAACGTAAGACTACCTGCCTCACGGAGAATCTGTCAGTCTCAGGTGCACAGCAAAGTGCCTGGCACACGGTGCCCGCTCACTCTCAATAAACATTAGCTATTATTACTATTATTGTTTATTTACATCATGACACTATGCTCTGTTCTACTTCTCACCTCAATGAGTTCTCTACGACCCACCATGAAAACAGATTAAAAACCTGGATAAGTTGAATAAAATTACTGTTTACCTTAAGGATAAGGAAAGGCTCTGAAAATTGGCTTATTTTGCAGATGTTTCTCTTTTTTTAAAAAATATATTTACTTATTTTTGGCTGCATTGGGTCTTCGTTGCTGCATGCGGGCTTTCTCTAGTTGCGGCGAGTGGGCGCTACTCTTAGTTGCGGTGCGTGGGCTTCTCATTGCGGTGGCTTCTCTTGTTGCAGAGCACGGGATCTAGGCGCGTGGGCTTCAGTAGTTGTGGCGCACAGGCTTAGTTGCTCCGTGGCATGTGGAATCTTCCTGGACCATGGCTCAAACCCATGTCCCCTGCATTGGCAGGCGGATTCTTCACCACTGCGCCACCAGGGAAGTCCCTGCAGATTTTTCTTCAAGGTTGACTCTCACTCAACAATTAATTGAAGGCAATGTTGTGACTATTTTTATTACACATGGCAACAATGTTTTGAGAAATGATAAAGGTTAGTTGTTAGGTGAACTCTGAAATCATAGCAATGAAGTTGTCATTGCAACTCCGCTGCATTCAAATCCATTGGTCTACCTGGCACTTTGAACAATCTCCTACACAGGCATTATTACGGAACATGATGCCTTGGTAATTTGGAAAATATTGGTTGGTTGAGTTACACACATCTTCCATATGCTAACACATTTCATTACAGTACATCAAAAAATCATATTTGTTTCCATCACCACCAGTCTCATCAAAAAAGCCTTTTAAATGTTTAAGTTAACATAGTTGTCAAGCTCCTAAGTGGGAGATACAAGTTTTCTAAAATTCTAATTTTTACTCACAAGCTCAAATTTTATCATTAGCAACAAAACACTGTCAATTGTTTTCCTTGAAGTGACAATTTCACTTCATTCACTTTCAAGAAGGTGTCTGCCAAATACCCAAATCTGAGAATCATCGCGTGTCTCTCGGCCATTCTCTAAAGTAAAATCGTGTCACATTTTACTTTTGTGCCACTAAGTGGTTTTTCTCACCAACCATCCTACCCGGAGAGGCACAAGTGTCTTACACATATTTCCCACTTATAGAGTATTAGAAAGACATACCCTCAGCTGTTGAAATCTAACAAAACTAATAATTTTTGCTTTTTCATCAAGGACATTCTTAAGTGAAACTGGCAGGGTTTTTTGTTTGTTTTTTAACTGTGAGTTCGTGGCTGTGGAGAATGCAGGGGCACTGCTTTGATTCATGCTAAGGACACGCAATTTTACTCTCCAATGTTTTTACACCAAGTGAAAAGTCAACACAGTGGGAAAAAAAAAAACCCAAATAACAGTTCTATATTAGTATGAAGAGAGTTTTGACCTTGGGGACCCACTGTAAGGGTCTCGGCACCTTCAGAGACCACATGGCAAGAACTTCACCTCTCTCTGACTCAGTTTTCCTATCTATAGAATGGAGATAATTCATAGGACCTATCCACAGGGTTGTTGTGACAACTACACAGAATAAACCACCTAAAGACCAAAGAACAAAGCTGGCCAATGGTAGGTGCCATGTAAGGATTGGCTAAAAGGGGAGTAGGGATCACTTGAGAGCCCTGACTCATGCAGGTACGATCAAAATAACCATCTCAGTGATTTAATAAAACGGAGAACATTCATCAGTCATTTGCACTGAAAAAGTTCTCGGTTGAGTATTTCCCTGAGATCGTTTTAAAAAGATCAGCGGGGGCTTCCCTGGTGGCGCAGTGGTTGAGAATCTGCCTGCCAATGCAGGGGACATGGGTTCGAGCCCTGGTCTGGCAAGATCCCACATGCCGCGGAGCAACTAGGCCCGTGAGCCACAATTACTGAACCTGCACAATTACTGAGCCTGCGCGTCTGGAGCCTGTGCTCCGCAACAAGAGAGGCCGCGACAATGAGAGGTCCGCGCACCGCGATTAAGAGTGGCCCCCACTTGCCGCAACTAGAGAAAGCCCTCGCACAGAAACGAAGACCCAACACAGCCAAAAATAAATAAATTAAATAAATAAATAAATAAATAAATTTATTAAAAAAAAAAAAAAAGATCAGCGGGTCAGGGAGTCCTTCAAACGCCCCAACGATGAGATCTCTGTTTAAAAAGCTCTAATTGTTGCCTTTCCCCTGTGTGGCCTGAGCACATCCACGCCCTGCCTCTGCGTGTCCCGAGCACCTCGCTCAGGGGTTGCCTGTGAATCCCTCAGAGCACGGGGGAAAAATAGCTGACGTTTACATTCGTGTCTTTGCGTGTGTCCGGGTTCTCAAAATACTGTGACAGCAAGAGAGATGAGGGATTGCCTGGAACCTGGACCTGATGGGCCATGTCAGCTCTTGCACCTCAGCTTGGCTTTCAAAATGTGACACACACGGGACAAACACATCTGTCCCTGCAGCAAACAAGATAGGAAAATGATTTGGGTTTTTTTTTTTTTCTTCATGGTACGAATGTGATTTTCTTTAAATTAAGGCAGACACAGACACATGACGGAGTAAAATACACACCTGTATGAATTTTTATGACAATACATTTGTGCTTCTGCTGTGAGCGCTTACTGATACCCTTGCTCCCAGGCCGCGTGCTCCGTGCGTACCTCCTCGGCCTCATCCTGAACCACCACCCTCCTGTCCTGCTCAGAGCACTGCGGCCAGAGCACCTCTTCCCCGACCCTCAAACAGGCCCAGATCTGTCCTGTCTGCGGCCTTTCGCCCGTACATTCTCCAGGCCTCAAACAGTGCTCCCCTGGGCTGTGCTCCCCAGGCCGTGCTCCCCCAGGGCTGGTCCTCTGAGAGGCAGGTCTCCGCTCAGACATCACAGCCCCAGGGGCCTTGTCTGACCACCTGATTTAAATGAGCTCCCTCTCTCCCAACACAACTCACTCCCTAAACCCATTCCCCTGTTTTATTTTCTAAGTACAATTATTATTACTATTATTGACTGAATGATACTATATGCATGAATGAATGAATGGGAGAGTTTCTGAATCTAAAGAGGTCTAGAATCTGGAAGGCTTAGGACCTCCCTGATCACACCCAGATACTCTCTGCAGCCTGGTGGGATACTTGGTGGATACAGTCTCCCAGGCGCTCTGTGACATTAACTCTTCTCAGATGACTTCAGTCCAGCTCCTGCCCCATCACTGCACAAAAATGGCTAACGCTAAAGCCACTCATGATCTCTACATTGCCAAATCCAATAGGCTTTTTCAGTCTTTATCTTTCTTGTCATTCTAAGCAGGGCAGGCCCCGCCTCCTTCATTGACTCTATTCTCTGGGCTTCCACGGCTTTGGTGACTTCCGGTTTCTCCACGACTCTCACTTTCCTTTGCCAGCTCCTCCCCCATCACCTAATTTTCCTGATGGTTACAAAGGGCTCACCGGCGCCTTCTTCACCTCCCGATCACACCCATGCCTTTGGTCATGCCCTGCACCCCTGTGGCTTCAAACATCATTTGTAAGTTAATTCCCAAACGCGTATCTCCAGCCTGGATCTATTGTTGAATTCCAGGCTCACTTATCCAACTGTCTACCTGGCACATCCCCTGGACTATCTCACGGAAATCTCAAAATGTCTAAAACTGAACTCTTGATCTTTGTTCCTAAACTTCTTCCATCCGCCTCACCGCCTATGTCCACCCTATAAAGCCACTTGCTGTCTTACTGTCGCATCTACTTCAACAATGTCAAGTCTACTCCATCTCCAGGAGGTATTTTCTTTTTTTTTTTTCTTTAATTAATTAATTAATTAATTAATTTTTGGCTGCACTGGGTCTTCGTTGCTGCGCGGGCTTTCTCTAGTTGCAGCGAGCAGGGCCTACTCTTTGTTGCGGTGCACAGGCTTCTCATTGCGGTAGCCTCTCAGCCTGGTACTCTTTTTCTCCAACTTCTCTGCCATCTGAATCAGTTACAATGGGAATCTCAGTTATAATGGGCATTTATTGAAAATTTTTCAGCAGGAAAATAAAATCAAATTTAGATTTTATAGCGGCAAAAGAATGAAAGATGAATTGGAGTGGTCAGGATAGAACAGTGACGGCACTGAGATGGGGGTGTTTAGGAGGAGATGAAATTGGTACACAGGGTGGAAGGAAGACAATGAGCTCTGTTTGGGATGTCAGTGAACATCAGGTAGAAATGTCCGTCACCTGCCGCGATGCGGGCATAGGGCAGTCCTAACAGGTGGGAACTACCGCTATGAGAAATGAGAAAGGGAACTACTGGAAATGTGAAGAAAGACACTGAGAGCTCACAGGTGGTGGAAGCCATTACAATTGTTGGCACTACAGACAGGGGACCTCCTTTATGATAAGACTGTCCTAGGCACTTTATTAAAGACCAATATTCTATGTTCATGGCATGTTCATGAAACACGTGAAGCCCACATGACTATATTTGGAACGCAATGAAAATATTAAGTGACATAGAAAACTTTTTTTACAAGCACAAAATACTACTTTGTTTAGAAGCCAACTGTAACTTTTGTTTGCTACTAGCATAAACATTGCTAACACAGACACTAGACACCATCATCCAGATATTAGGTATTAATTTCCTTCTATGCAAAAACAGTGTAATTCACAAAAGAGTGTGCTCTTCATTCATTCAACAAATATTCACTGAGTCTTACTGCATGCCAGACACTATCTAGATGCTGGAGATAAAGTGGTAAGAAAGACATAAAGAAGGCGCTTCCAAGATGTGTGCTGAATGAATGGATGAGTCACATCAAACCACACTATTATTCTATCACAGCCTCAACACTGCTCAGTTCCACAGACATGATGCTGTTAGTCAGCTTACCTCGATTATTTAGCAGTAAGCATTGCAAAAGTACCTAACAGTTAAGTTCTATGTTGAAACAGACATCCAATAGAATGCCATTTTGTAGTAATATGTAGGAGAAAACAGAAAGCAGGAAGAGGAAGTCTGTGTAAACTCTATGGCAATATTCTCCAGGTCAACAGGAGCTTAGCTTAAGCTGAGAAGAAAAAGCAAGGCAGGGCAATTTGACCTTGGAACAAAATTCTTTTGGTTGAATTTTAAGTGGCTTAAGTGGCTTTTAATGATAACTTCTAGGAGGAAGAGTTCTTGCCATGGAATGTTCTTCCCTTTGTGATTAGACGATCTCAATTTTTTTATGCAAATATATTCTTATTTTTTAACTGAAGTATTGTTGACTTACAATATTAGTTTCATGTATACAACAGAAGGGGCAAGATAGGTGAAAGGGATTAAGATATACAAAGTACTAGGTATACAATAAATAAATTATAAGGATGCAATGTACAGCACTGGGAATATAGCCAATTTTTTATAATAACTTTATATGGAGTATAATCTATAAAAATCTCAATTGTTATTTATTTACCTTTTTGTACTTCAGAGTCAGGGAAAATGCCATCCTGTAATCATCTATTTATTGGGACACTAAGAGTGCTTTACCCATTCATGATGGATTTTTAATCACTCAGAGCCTTCCAAATCAATTCAAAGTCTCATGATTTCTTCCTTTAATATGTTACTTTGTAACAGAGAAGAACAAACGGGACTCCAAATTGAATCTCTTCTATTAAACCTCTGTTGCCTGTGCTTAGTCATGCTGGCTCTGCACCTTTTGCAGAATAATGTTGTCTATATCCTGAAATATACAGGATAACCCCTTCTCAATGCTCTGACCTTTAGACGTGTAACACTTTTGCATTCACATAGAGATAAAAAGTTACAGAACAGAGAATAACAATTGACTTATTGGAGGTTTACAGGAACACTGTGACCAGACAGCCAGCGTGGACAGCTGCAAGAACAAAGGATTCCCGCACCAAGAAGTCTGCAACAACCAACCACACCCCCGCTGCCCTGTTAGTATGAAAGAAGCCTGAATTCTAACTCGGGTAAGGTGGTTCTTTGGGACACTAGTCCACCATCTTCACAGTCTGCTGGCTTTCCGAATAAAGTCACTATGCTTTGCCCCACCACCTCACCTCTCGATTTACTATGGTGCCGCGAGCAGTCCGAGCTTGGACTCGGTAACAACTTTATAATAAGTAGATCTTAGTAGAAACAAAGGAAACAAATTTCTGTTCTGTCAGTAAACACTGTTTCTTCCGATTCTCATGTTCTCTGGGGTCATCCTTTTATGAAAATTGATACAATCTAAAAATAGTCAATAATAAGTGTAAATTTAAGAGCATGTAAGACATTTCAATTACTTACGAAAGCTATCACTAAACTCTTGATTTGGTAATGTCAACTCTCGCAAGTAAAAGATGGGTGATTCCTGATGCCTGCTAACGGGTTTTGTTTTTGCACTCCTTTTTTAATAGCATCCTGTCAATATACCAGTTTTAAGCAGTAATCCTTTTTACACATCTTGATTCTTTAAGTCTATGGAATATCTTGCAAATATCTGAATTAAACATGGGCAGAGGAAGAAAAAAAACTAGACAACTTGAAGTCCAAAAAATCAGCTCACTTTAGAGAAGATATCAGGTTTTCTTTGTTTGCATGAAGTCTGCACTCAGGGCAGCCCAGGAATCTTCTGGGTAGAAGCAATGAAATAATAACTCATAAGGCTGAAAAAAATAATCCCAGAGCTGGTCATGGTGAGGGAAACACAGAGCGTGCAGTTCTAAAACTGTTTTCCAGATTGTGTTCTTTAACAAAGATACTTACTATTTACGCTTTTGAAAAAAAGTCAGTGACTTCCCTATGCAGTCGGTAATGAGTTCTGCAGATTCATGGAATTCCTTTCTTGAAATTGTTTCCTTTACCTGAATTTTTGTTTATACCATCCATCTCCAAGCTATTTAAATTCAGCTTTGTGAACAGGGGCCATGTTTATATCTTTTGAGCCATGCTCACCAACCTCCTAGTAACTCCATAAATGTCTAGATAACAACAATATTAACAATACCAATGAAGCATTACATAGAAACTACAGAGTGCGTATCAGTTTTTCTTCCATTTCCTAGAGGTGCACAGAGTCCCCTCTGTAAAATTTCTCTATTATTATTACCCCATGTTAGGAAAACAGTCAGAGGTTCTCTGTGAAGGCAATTCGAGCTTCTGGAAAGTTTGCTCAGAGTCAGCTGGGAATAAACAACTGATGTTTATTTTGCAAAAAGAAGCAAAAGAAATTGGTCATTATTTTATATGTGGCCAGGTTCACAAGCAATCTGGTCTTGCCAATGTGCCCAAGGCCACATCTGTGTGTTCCTGTCCCAAATATGAAAATGCTGATCTTAAGTGTCCTTGAGTTTTTAGTGCCCTTTTTGATCATTATTAGTGTCAATGGGAATAGATAAAATAGCTACCCTTTTAGGTATTAGCTGTCATCAATTATCATTTTAGCTTTCATTAAAAAAATTAAAGTATTTAAGGACCAAAGAGAAGTAGTTTCCCTTATTAATATCATTTAAAAATAACAGTGACAGTGGTAAGATAGTTGTATGTTCATTAAATTGCTAATGAAGCCAGTTCCATAACTCAAAGCTGGATTCCCTGCAGAATATCGATTTGAAGTATCTCAACAGCCAAGATAATTTGATAAGAGAGATTTAAAATTAGTATCAGGATTTTACTTTCCAAGAAGTCATCTTTGAGCTTTTGTTGCTGGTTGTTTTATTTCCAGTCGACTGGAAAACGTAAGGTCACCTGAAGCAGGCAGGCGTGAGTCCAGATGGAGGAATGAGATTATGATGAAGCCCTTGCACATCATATGAAAGTGGATGGGAGCGCGCTGCACACAGCCTGGTTCTGTGTCACACGCCCTGGGAGGGCCCCGCGGGGGCTGCCGAGCCACCTCCCAGGACACGGCTCCCTCCGAGGCTCTGACTCACTGCGTCAGGGCTGTTTTTCCTCTTGGGAAAGACCAGACACTTGCCCTTTATAAAAACCTCCAAGATGAGTCACAAGGAAAAATGAGTTGGCATTCCGGGGTGGTGTGTGGCAATCAAGGCTTGAAGCGAGGCTGTGCGCGGGTGGAAGGATGCTGCGGCCGCATCCCACGCAGTGGGGGAGGGTTCGTGGCCGCGCCACATGGAGAATCCCTCGCTCCAGGGTTCCTGGCGGGGATCTCATCATGCCTCTAGGACTCCCACTCAATCTCCAAAGGGTGCTACCCACCCTAGAAACAAACCTAGCCCATGGAGGAGATGGGAAGATACACAGCCCGGGAAACAGATGGCTCAGGAAGAAGCAATCTGGAAGAAGAGTGAGGGTGTGGGAGTCGACGTGGAGGCTGGGAGAGGAGAGAAGAGGCATCAGTATGTGGCAACAGATGACAAGAGTGTCGTTGGTGGGGGGAAGCAGTTGGAGGAGGCAAGGGAAATGGAAGTAACGCATTTATGCAGAAGGGCTGCAGCATAATTAGGAAAATTCCCCTTCTGTCGACTCCGCCACTCCTGCTTGGTTCAGACGGAGGGAGCACTTGCCTCCTCAAGGAAGCAAAGGTTACAAGCTATCCCAACAGGCTTTCTATTTCTGATCGAAACAAATCCAAACTGAGCTAATTTGTGTACAGCTGCAGGCAACAGAAACATGGCTGTGTAGAATTCTTTATAGAGTAGAGGCCTTTGTACTCCATACTTCACTGAAGTTAATAAGTAGGTGTCAAACTCTGAATTAAAATTCCCCGAAGAGGACACAGAACAAAGGACAATAAAAATGATTTTTAAATAATCATAGGGATAAATAGCATCCACTTCTGACAAATGTAAGTGCTGGCATAAAATGTTATTAGGCTACAGAGATTGTCTTTTGTTCAGGAAGTGTGTTTTATTCTCCAGCCGTGTCATTCATCATCCTAATGACCCCTCAAAATGTAAATTAAATAGCAAAGACGGATTCATTTGAAAAGCATCTCTGTGCTCGGTGTTAAACCATTTTTCTACTTTTATTCTTATATACTGATTCATTTTTTCATGGCGGGGAAAAAAACCCTCAATACTTGAACACTTTATGGGGTAAGTTCATGTAATTCATATTTTCAGTAAACAGTTCATTCATTCTCCAGTACTTTGGAAATCTGTGATTTCAAAAAAACCACAAAAATCCCAAATCTCATTTTAAAATGCTGTGCCCTGTAAATTAGGTCTGATCTGGACAAATCTTAAGAAACCTGTGCAAGCATTTGCTTTATTGTTTTATTCATAAGTGATTTGGTCTAGGGAAGCACTCAATGGGCAAGGATTAGTGAAAATTTCAAACAGCTTGAGTTTACTGAACCGAATGCATTAATGGCTAGGCAAACACCATTTCAACCATTAATGATAAAAGAATAAGGTCATGAGCCAAATTAGTTGCAATTTCTTGTTACGTATTGATAAGAACGTTACCCGTTCCTATGATGAATAGAGAAATCAGGGTTTTTTGTACTTGACCTGAATTTATGCATGAGCACACACACAACAGGAGTGACGGAACAGCACTGCTCGGGAGGCATCCAGGAAAAAATACACTGGGAAAGGAAAACAGCAGCGAATCATGTCTCATTTTGGCATGATTGGTCCTCACTTGCCTCTCTCTGTCTCTCCCTGTCTGTCTGTCTCTCTCTCCCTGGCTACCCCTCCCCGCCCCCCCCCCCCCCCCGCAGCCTATCCTCTCTTTCTGCAACTTATAAATCATTCTTTGGCTGTCCCTGCTTACGGGAGAGCTCAGCTCGGTCTAGCCAGCTCTCAGCTCTGTGTGCGTGAGTGAACGTATATAAAACGAAGATACAGATAATTGCCCTGCTGAGGTTTACCTGATGTCCAGGGAACAGCCATTAATCTGTGCAAGGGGGTTTCTACAGTCCCAATCTGCAGAATAAATTATCGTTAATCAAGCTAGGTATTCTAGAGACTTTCTATTTTATGAGGTCAGAATGCTGAAGAGATAGCCCAGGGGGACGGCTTGAAGCCATCCAGCTGGGAAAGAAGTAAGCTGGTAAGCAGCGTCATAGGAAAGCCTGGGCTCTTGCAGTGGCGAGGAACCAACTGCTGGCCTGGCTTGAGGGACACCCCCAAAGCCTGTCTGGTTCATGGGGATTGTTGCATCTCAGAAGCTTCCATACCTAGTGGCCATGCCCAGTGATGGCACCCCTCTGGCTGAGCGCTATCCCCTTCTGAAGGTTTGGCTGATGAAAGAGCGCATCATGACAAATAGGGGCTCACAGTAAGGTCTGCATATTCCACTGAACAACCTGTGGGTTATTCTTAATGGAGAATTTTCTTTCTTTTTTTTTTTGATGCATTGGGTCTTCGTTGCTGTGTGCGGGCTTTCTCTAGTTGCGGCAAGCGGGGGTTACTCTTCATTGCGGTGCGCGTGCTTCTCATTGCAGTGGCTTCTCTTGTTGTGGAGCATGGGCTCTAGGTGTGTGGGCTCAGTAGTTGTGGCACGCGGGCTCAGTAGCTGTGGCACGCAGGCTCAGTAGTTGTGGCTCGCAGGCTTAGTTGCTCTGCGGCATGTTGGATCCTCCCAGACCAGGGATCGAACCCGTGTCCCCTGCATTGGCAGGCAGATTCTCAACCACTGCGCCACCAGGGAAGTCCCAGAGAATTTTCTTTATAACGTGATGGAGCTGAATTCAACGCAAGGCTCAAGACTGTCAACACGACAGTTGGCCACATAAAGAGACTGTCGTCTGAGCTCAAGCCGTGGCCATTTCACTTTTGCCCATCAATTTCCTAATAATGCACGTTTTGATGGGCCTATGGATTGGTTTATGATCTAAGAACTGCACTAATGAGGGAGGGGGAAGTTAATGCCATGTGTCCATGGGGCCTTAACAAGTCCTGGTGGAAAAGGGACAAGATGGGGAAGGGATACAGTTTGAGCGATAAAGTGAACGTTCGTTACTCCTGACAAAGAAAAACAAGGTATGATTCTACACAGACATTTAAGTCTAAGAAAGTATACATCGACAGACGTATTTTAAAGTGGGATTTAAGCCTTATCTACAGTCTGGGAAGATAATTGGTTAGGATATCAATAAATTAGTTTATTTTTGACCCCAGGCAGGAAAAACAATGTCCAATCCAGGAACGGGAAGGTTCCCTACTGTGGAGAATGTGTCTTTTAACCTTTGCAACCTGTCAATAACATAAATTCACACCAATATGGTACCTTCTTAAAAACACAGAACGCGCACACACAAAACCTTTCAAGTATAAAAGAAATAAGCTCCTCCGTAAATGTTTTCTGAGAAAATTCCCAGTGAAGAAGGATCTCACAGCCTGAATGCATAGAGTTTTAACCAGATCTAAAATTCCTGCAAACAGGCCCCTTTATAAATGACTGACAGTCCCACTAGGAACTCCACAAAATAAAATACATGCTTCATTAGTCCCCCAGCTGAACTCAGAATCCTCTGGCTCAGAATAAATCCAGCTTTTAAAAATAAATTCTCCTCTGAATTAACATCTCAGAATCATTAATCTTTGGAGTGACCCTTCAATTTCATTTGGAAGAGAACTACCACATTTCACAAAAGGTCTTTTTTCTTTTGGCAAACCATGATTTCATGGAGAGAAGGAAAATAGCATGCCCTTTCTTTTATCAGGTGCCCATTCTCACCCTCAAGGTGGCTGCTTTTTCCTTCTCAACCGAAACATCCTAAATCTAAAATCAAAAGACAGCCATCGACTGAGTCAGGAAGGGACTAAAATTTCGTTTTAGGCATATGGAAAAATAAAAACAGGCTAGAGGGAATGATTATACATTTCAGGAAGAAAGAAGCACTGCAGTTAATAAAAGTTTGCTACATTCACAATGGTTGGGATTTTACTCTTCATTGAAGGGGTCTGGTTTATCAAGAAGACACAACTCAGCTTGATTATTCCGCGAGGTAATCACCACACAGGGATTATATTGATTTATTTAACAAGCCCAATGAGGAGATGAGGTCTGTGTGTAGTCAGGATAAATGTTCCTTTTTTTAACCCAATGTGTGGGATATCAGAGGAACAGACGTCAAGTTTTAAACACATGTGGAGGGCTTGGTCTACAAAGTAATTCTTACTACAGTTCCTCCCGAAGCAGGGAACCATCTTGAAAAGCAAATAATTGTTCCTTTATTTGCTTGTTCACTAATCTAGATTTTCAAAGTCAGATGTTTACTGAAAGCAGAGTATGCTATACTGTCTGCCAACTTTCACCGTGAAGACCACAAGCCAGGGCCCAGAGGTGAGCCATTCCGGTGTAAGGACCGCTGGGTTCACCGTATTTGCTTCTCTCACCATCCTCCAACCCCAGTTCTTCCCTCTATCAAGGGTATTCCCTGGAACAATCCATGTGCCTTCCCACATTTGGGGATTCTTTAGCCAGAAATGATGCCCTACAAGCTTGTCTGTCACCCACCCCTTCCAAACAACTCTATCCTCTACTATTAGGATAATCTGAAAACACAGCACTCACCACTTAGCTCTTCATGCTTACCAACTTTGAACGGCTCCCTGTCACCCAGAGGATAAATGTATAGCCCACAGAGCCCAGGGCAGCCCCACACTAAGCTTTCCTGTCTGGCTCATTTGGGCATTTCCTTCTGAACAATCTCTCTAATGGCAGGAATTGTGACTGGTACTGAAATGCATATAGCCTACCTATAACCTAGTGCCTTACCCAGAGTAAGGACTAAATGAAAATGTAATCATCTCCAAACTGTTTTCCTGTTCCCATCTTCAATTTGAGGAAAAATGAGTCTCAGAGAGATACTCTATGTTCTAAATTTGTGTTTGTGCCTAGTAGTTGCTGGTTTCCGGGATGAGGGTGCAGGGGCCTTTTAAGCCCTGAAAATTTCATCCTTGGCTCCTTGTAATTTTCAGAGGCAGTAAAAGGTACGGAACACTTTGGGGTCCTTTTTCAGTGATCACTGACTTGGTGGTGGTGGATCTGCCCTTCCTGGCTGCGAGAGAAATTCACCTACTCACTGGGGCCATTTAGCAAGGTCATTTGGAGGGCAGATCTCACTTCTGGGCAGATCATACTGACAGGGCCAGCCTTGGAATCTGGGTTTCTCCGTATCCCTTCTGTTGCTACAGTATAAGTAAGGGAGGCTCACCTGTTATTAACTAGTTTTACTTCATTCCCCTACTGTCTGGAGACGTGCCAGGAGATACTGGAACAGGGGACATGTAGACAGCGAAAGTTTATTGATCCAGTTTACTCTTGGTGATGAATCCGGGTGAGGGGGAACGAGGCCTGAACCAGATGGGCAGTTCTTTTTTAAATCCTCAAAATACATTTAAAAATCTCCTTTAAACATGCCTCTCTGCCTGATATCCAACCCTGTTGATGTTTTGTTCAGTTATATTGTGCCTTTCACATTTATTATCTCTTTCCCACTTCAAAAAGGTTTACATGACGCTAAGATAGGTGCTCAGCCGCATGCTAGCTCGGTCTTATCGTTAACTTTCCACCCACACATTCCCAAGTTGGGGGAATGCTCATCTGACCCCGGGCCAAGTCTTGCTAGGGAATCCTTTCTTCAGATTGGTCTCATCCTACCCTGACACACGGATGCTCCAAGATCCCCACGGCTAAATGAAAATTAATACACTAGAGTCATTAAAGAAAAATGTTTTTTCCGGAACAAAGGAGGGACATGCAAGGTCAGACAGCCTCCTTAACACAGGAGGGACATGTTCCTACGATGTCAGGCCTGCGGTCCCCTCCCTGCCAGGCAAATGCAAAGCATGCAAGTTTGCCATCAGGAGAATTTCTAATTGCTTTTGGACTATTTTAACTTCAAGTCCATTGGATTAAGGTCCTTTAAAAAAGGGTCTGTATACCACACTCCATGGAAGAAATTTTATTAGCCAAACTGAAAAAAAACCTCAATGACAATAAGGCAGACATATATTACATCAAAATGATGCTGCAGAAGAAATTCCATTATATTATAACATGTGATTTGTAGATTTCTTGATGGGAAAAAGAGCAACAGTATTCATGAAGAAATTTTACTATATTAATTTGGGCTGTTTTCTTAAAGATTTTCTTTTTAAAAGGACTTCAATTTAGAAAAATAATCTTTAAAATATAGGGACTTCAACTTTAGGAAATAGTAAATTTCTCTCAATTAAATTTCAAGTCCTAATTTGTAAAATGTTGTCACTCATTGTCTCTCAACTTCCTTTAATGGGATGGTTGAACTAGCTCATCTACCGAAACCCTTATCACCTGTTGGTGTTTGAAAGGGTGGAACCATTGGTTTCTCCCCACAGGTGGCAGGTACCTCCTGGCTTCGGTGGGGCGGAGCTCCTAAAAGACGCAGGTGTGCAGATGGAAGACAGCTGAGCTAATCTGGTCACCTGCCCCCTCCCCCCCGCCCATGTTCAATTTAGCCTCCATCTCTAGAAACACAACGTAAGAGGTCTAAGCCACTAGCAAACGCAGCCCCAAGTCAGAGAACCTGTCTGAGTCCAGAAGGGGTAAAAACACACTATTTCCTGACAATATGTCCTGGAAACACAAAATCAGAGTGAAGAAAACCTTTGTTATTAGGCTCCTCTTTGGGTAAGAAAGACAATAAATTCATCCAGGACTCTGAGCCTTTTTATAACTGATTATTCAGGGTAAGGTAACGCTGCGCTTGTTAATTAAGCATCTGCTTCCTTGATGAAGTTGATTTATTTTAAGCAACACGTTATCCCTGCTCACAAACTATCATAGTGTGTATTAACAACAACTCGGTTATTATATTATATTACAATTAATAATAAAGCATTAAATATATGTGCTTTCCCCAAAAATATAATCGCTTCAATGTTAGGAATTATTCTGTCATTTTTTTAAAAGTCCCTGTTCATAATACAGTATCTGGAACATGGGTAGCATTCGCTAAGTATACAATTTTTATTACTGTTGTCCTTATTATTAAAGCTATTATACAGCTGTCAAGTATTGAGTAGTAGTAAAAGACACTGTGCTGAACTCTTTCCATACATCATGGGATTAATCGTTCATCACATCCCTATGAGATAGGTATTATTTCCCCCCATTCACAGGTGAGTTAATGAGGCCTGACAGGGCAGGTAACTTGGTCCAGATCACCCCACCACGAGGGATGGAGACAGGCTTCAGCCTGGGTCTGTCCAACTCCAAACAGGCAAGTTACTAAATATCCATGAGCACACATGATTCTAAGAGCTACCTCTCTGCACTTACTATTTGTAACCAAATTCAGCAACTGTTATATTAATAACTTCACAAACACTGTGATACACAGTCAAAACTCTGCACGGAATGTTTTAGTAATGAACCTAATGTGAATACGTTAGATAATTCCAAAGTAAGGGATGAAAAAGTATATCCCCAATAACGTATTGGGACGGGAACTCAAAAATTAAATACAGTAAAACATCACTGATGTTTTGAGAACGAATAAGAGAGTAGATAATGGAAGTATTGGGATAAATTAAAGAGATCTTGTCTATTAAGCACAGACATCGAGGACATTATATAAAATTTCAAGTGACTAAAAACTGTCAATTAAATAGAAGCTTTAGCATATGTATAATGCTTGAACTTTGCCATTTTAAAATAGCATTTCATTTTCTGTATCATATTCAAAATGACATTCAGGATTTCACAGTTACAAAACTAGGAATGTTTATTTAAATTAAATGTTATAATTACTCTAGTGCTTGTAGATAAATTTATTAGCTTTTCCGTTATTGCTTCCTACTTTGCCAATTTCTTTTTAAAAATTGTATAAGTGGTGTGAATTTTGAAAATCGCCATCCTGCAATGACTTTTATTCTTGAGTATTTCAGATGGACATTTAACCCGATATAACTTCAAGACATCTCTTTTGTGTATTGTAATCCATCACTTGTAACTTCTGAAAAGACTAAAGCATGTACATCCAAACTGTATCTTTTTTGAAGCTGTGCAGCTGTCTTTGTCAAAGCATTGCATCTTTTCAAGGAAATGTCAGCAATGCTATTGTTGGGCCTCCCTCTGCCCAAGAGGCCAATGAGGGCTGAACAACGAAGCCAACAAGACAGTTAAATCAATAGCAGTCTCCGCACCAGTTAACCATCCAGAATCTTCATTTTCAATGAGGTTCACATCATTAAAGCAAGAAAATAGGACTGTCAATCTCTATTGGTTTCAAGTGCTAGATGAAAGAATTAATTTGACTGTCATAAAAATTATAATGCAACTGTGTGCCTCGTGCCTTTAAAAATTCATGTTTAGGTTTAAAACCTAGAAGAAGGACAGATGTATTGCCTAGAATTAAAAACACTGATTTATCAATTCTTTCCTTTTTTTTATAGTCTACAAAGATTTCAAACAGATCTGAATCTTGCAAAGAAAAGCAAAAGGTTTTAATACAAGTCCTTTAAGATGTTATGAATAACATATTTGAAGTACATTTATTAGCAGCAGTACCGGTGCCATTATTTATGAACGATGTTGACACTTGTCTTAACATGTGCTCTAATCATGACAGATTTATATGAAAGGAGTGAAAACAACACGTAACACCCACATACCCTTTTCTCAGGGGCAGACGTGGGTTTTGGGGGCCCTAGAAGCTATCTCTTAAAAAAAAAATGCAAAGTTAAGAATACAAAATTAGGTACAGGGCCTTGTAAGAGGACAATGCAATCCAGAAGCCCTGAAATTTAAGCATGATTAATTTAATGGTAAATTCACCCCTGCCTCATCCACCGAAAAACACAAGTATCCTTCTGCTTGTCCACTGGCAAGTTCCGAATGAGCTGGGCTTCTAGTTTGGACTTATTCTCAGAGCGGCCTCCCTGGACCCCTACTAGATATTCTGTGTTAGTGTGAGGAGAAAAAGCATGGGAACACGGGCTCAGACCCCAGTGTCCCGTGAACATCCTGGAAAACTGCTGGGGCCACTCCCACCCAAAAAGGCAGCACCCAGGTAGTACTTTCCGAGTTTTACACAATTTAGGGGACTGATAGGTTTGCCATTACGTATATGCTCACGGTTTTCCTAACTAGCTTTATACATTTACATGTTTTGCTTCTAATCATTTATTTTTAGTATTGATTTTCAATGGAAAATTAATCCGAAATGCAAAAAAAGAATGGAGAGGAAGCAGAAAAGATAAACTTTTAACACTTGATTAAGTTACTTGCATGGGCGCCTCATTTTTAATTGAGACCCAAACAAAGCAAGCCCTGTCTTCGGGCTGTCACGATGCCTGGCCAGGAAGATGAATGTTCACGGTCAGTCAGAGTGGGCGGCAGACCTGAAGCTGGAGGGCGCGTGTGACTGCTATGAATCTGGCACTTTCTTACAACCACCATGTCCTCACAAGCTGATGCTTGCTGCCCCTCCCTCGCACATCCTTCAAGCAGCAGGGGTGTCCGAGACAGGCTTTGGTGTGCTCCGATTCTGGCTGGGTAGAAGGGACCTCTGCATGCCCTGGGCCTACCAGGTGCAGGATCAAGGGCCTGTTGGCTAGATCTTCCCCACCTCCATCATGGGACCCATGCAGACTGGGAGTTCATTTCCTTGTTCACTGGGGCCTGCCTTCCCCAGGGCTGGTGTCTTTTCAATGTAGGTTTTATTATTATTCAGGTAAGGTGACGGGAGACAACAGATCAGAAGACAACTGCCATTGAAAATGTAGTTTGTTACTCACAGATCCCAAGAGGAGGGGACACATCACACCATGGGGGCCACACAGGGACTCACCAGGGCTGGTCAGGAGACAGAGAGAGCGAGGGGGAAATGTGGGCAAGAGCCTTTAGTGTGGTTTCCAAGGCAAGGAATGGGCGAGGCAGCATAGTCAGGTTTAGGATTAGCTAATTTGAGTAATTTCAGTGGGCTCTGGGGCACAGAGGCTGCCCCTAATTGTCTGGTACCTGGGGTGATTAGGGCAGGCTGACCGTAGCCTGAAAAAGGAGGCAGCTGAGGGTGTGGACCCTGGATTAGTTTGTATATGAAAGGTGCATTCCCAGCAATCAGCCAGCCCTGGGAGGGGCAGTCCCTCCAGGGTCAGCCAGACCCCAAGATGTCAAAGCATCAGAAATGGAGAATAAAAAGATGTAACTAATCCAGGAGGGAAGGAGCAGCAGACAGGCAAGAATGTCGCAGCCTGCAGCAAAGGCAGCCAAAGTCCCACCCAGCTTTTGGGATGCTGAGGCTGGGGAAGAAAGACCTCTCTCACTCCTGCTTCAGGTGTGGGCTGGAAGGGCTACTGAACCTCCCACCCTGATCCCTGGGACAAATGGAGGACAGTCGGAAGTGAATGTCTCACCCAACACCAAGAAAGCATATGTGATCTCACTGGGGGAGGCGTATTAGCCCCATTTTACAGACGAAGACACTGAGGTTCAGAGTTTGAAAGTACCTTTCCCAATGTCACACAGCTTGCAGGTGGTGGAGCCAGGATTCCTAGCCAGGTCTGGGACCATTCTCTCTCTCAGGCACTGGGCTTAATAAAGTCAACCAGATTTTAAGGTCCCACACAAATATTTGGGACCTGAAGAAGGAAAATATATGGGCTCCAAAATAAAAAGAGAAAGCTATCATGTCAAAATTAATAAATGTTTAATTAAATGTCCAGAAACATGAGGTCATTTTTATTGTTATACGTATTTAGTATTCATTTAAAAAATCCATTACACTTGAAAATAATTGTATAGCTTAGTGTTTTTTCACTTCCCATGAATTCCTGAGTTTGCCTGATGATTACACAGAAAGCAATTGTAAATTAAATGAATTATATTCAAACTTCAAAAGCAAAATTACAAAGGCTCTTTCAAAATTTTTAAAATATTAAAATAAAAAAACAGAATGTCATATTCAATGTAGGATGTGGGTGTATTTTAATAGGTTCAATAGGACGGGGTTGGGGGGACCTCTAAAAGAAGCAGGCCTGATGGCTTGGAGTTCTAAAAGGCCCTGCCTGAGTCGGCCTGCTCCCAAATCTGGGCTCCCTCATCTCATATTCCCATGTCCATCACACCAGCTTGGAAGGTGGCTTCAGAGGTCCCTGAAGGAACGGGCCAAGGGCTCTGCTCACTGCCTGTGCAGGATTTGATACCTTCAGTGCTGTAGGAGACGCTGCCAACTATTACGTAGGAGGAGAGAGTATTCAAATACAGTGAGGTGCCAAATGCAGTTTCTGGAATGTCTGTCGAGAGCACCGACCAGATCTAGGAGTCAGGAGACCAAGTTCTCCTTTTAGTGCTGTCATTACCTGGCTACCTGGGCAGGTTCCTGTCCTGGGCTGGCCCTTATTCTCCTTACTTCTGAATTCTGTGACTTGAATTATAGCAGACCGAAAGGTCTCTGACCTTTCAAGTCTTTTACTCTATACTAAAAACATACATATCTCTTTGTGAAAGGGCGTGATTCTTAGAATGGAAGAGTCTACTTTAATAAGCTGCTAATAATAGTATTTATAGGCTCAATTTAAATGGAGGTGATCAGGGCAGCCTTTGAGACAGACAGGCTCTGGGGCCAGGCTGCCAGATTTGAATCTTGGTAACAGAGACATTGGGTGATTTACTTAACCTCAGTTTTCCCATATGCAAAATGAAGATTACCTCTCCTAACATATAGGGTTGCTGCTATAACTAAATTTAAACATTTACAATAATGCCTGGCGCATGGTAAACGCTCAGTGATTGTTGATGTTGTTTTTAACTTTTAAAATCTGTTTTTAACTATCAGAACTTCAGTTCCCTAGCAAGAAGGGCTGTACCTGTAAAAGTCACTGAAAACAAGATACAATATAAGGTTTAAACACAAAGACCCTTGGAACCTGCAAGTTGTGTATGTGTACTGGTTGCTAGATTTAAAAAACTATAAATTAAAAAACTCCGTGGTCAGGTTCAGCACTAAATCAGTGCCTCCAAAATGCAATCATATTCTCATAAGTTTCAGAACATCACCTACTGGGAGACAGAAAAATAAATGTACAGTTATGGGACAAATCTCACTGTACAGTATACATTATGATGTCTAGCGTGATTTTAAATGGTTATGAGACGAAGAGATTGAAAACACAATATAACTTCACTCTTTTAACTGGTCTTCTGTATCACAAACTATGATTCATGGGTCAAATCCGGCCCACCACCTGTTTGTACAAATAAAGTTTTATTGGAACACAAGCATACTCATTCATTCATGTACTGTCCATGGCTGCTTTCATGCTACTCTACCATGGCAGAGTTGAGTGTCTGCAGCAAAGACCAGATGATCCACAAAGCGTTAAATATTTATTATCCGGACCTTCACAGGAAAAAGTTTGCCAACTCCTGTTCTGTATTGTTCCCCTTTTATTTATAGAATTACCTGAAGAACATTAGAGGTTGACATTCACACTTAGTGATTTTCATACAGTAATTATCTTAATTCGATGATCTAGGTTCTTTGGGATCACTTTTCTTAAGCCACTCTCCTCTCTGTTTGGAATTTTCTTTCAACATTGTCTGCCTGAAGAAAATGGTTCCTGCCTTCTCCCTGAGAAGGCTTCTCTAAAGCCATGTCTTGGTAACTCAAAAACATTTTAAATTACTTGCCTATTTCTTATTGCTCTAAGGATCTGGTGTAACTACCAATGTTTTATCACACCTCAGATGTTCACTGCAGCACTTGATACCTATAATGTTGCAGTGTATGATCCCATGGTTATAAAGAAGGTGAGAATATTCAAATACAGGGCAGATTTCACATGGAGTTTCAGGAATATCTGTCAAGAGCACCAACAAGGTCTGGAAGTCAATTCTCCTGAGACTCAGAACAAGTTCTCGTTTTAGGGCTACCTGGGCAATTTAACGCAAATTTAGGGTATAATACATTAGTCTAGACAACTTAAAACTAGGATACTATTATCAAAGTAGACACGTTCTCAAATATAAATTGTTTTAGAATGTGGAAAAGGAAACTCTATATTATTTGATGTTATTCATGTAAGTCTCCTTGGAGGGATTCCTGGATTCACAGGTCCTAATAAAACATTATTCGGATGTCACAATAAGGAGACAACAGAGCCTAAGTACCATGATCTGTTCCCCGTTTGTTTAGTCAGCATTTGTCATCCTCCTTTCCCACCCAATTCTTCCTAAAGCCTGTGTGTTCCTTCCATCTGAGACAGGCTGGGACCTGGGACCCGGGACCCTTTGCTGCAGTGCTTGCACCTGGACAAACATCTCCTTGAGGAACAAAACACAAAGAAACTATAAGGGACTAAAAATAACTGCACGCCTGCACAGTTGGGGCAAATTATGAACAAGATACAAATAGACCAAAAACCCAACTGCCACTTCTGAGTTGTCGGGAGCAAAAGCAGGGTCCTGCACATGATCCCTGCACACAGCACCACCAAGGGGGTGGGCAGACCACCTAAGCCACCCCTCCGGCCTGACCCCTGGACCCACTCTAACCCTCACCCCATATAACGGACCAGCTTTCCCTCCCCTCCTCAGGGAGGCGAGCAAGGGAATCTGTTACTCGTTTTCATTCCCTCCTGCTGCAGCATGAGTTCCAATAAAGCCTTGCCTGAATTTCTTATCTGGCCTCTTATCAATTACTATTGATTAAGGAGTCCAAGAACCCTGGTCGGTAACACATCCACATCAACAAACTGAGCACGGAAGAGAATCTGTGAGATCAATAACATGGAGAATAACTGTCGGATTACCTCCAGTGCTGTGGGGCTCAGCATTCAACACTACGACCTCTCATCCTAGAGCAGCACAGAGGGAAGGTGTGGATTTGGGGGGGAGGGCAGGAGGGAGTGATGTTCCATCATGGGCAAGAAAAAGGACATGGCCACCTAATTCTCATCACCCTGAGGCTTACACAGACCGTTCTGTGAACCATGAAGAAGAGAAATGCCACTGTCACCATCTGGACAGACATCATAGAGTGAACCAGCTTTGGCCCTCCCCCTCAATTTTTTTTTTTAAATCCGAGTAAACCATTTTGTTATCCATGGCTGGGCCTGTCTGCTCCCTGGTACGGTCTAGCTTTCTTTTCAGGATGAAGATGATCAGACCTTCTCAACACCTCTCACAACAGGAAAAATTTCTCTTAAGAATATATCTGAAGCACTTCAGAGTACGCTACACAAAGCAAGTATTTAATAAATGTTACTGACTGACTGGACTTTGACAGTCTCTTTTTGGACGGTGCTATGGACTGAATGTTTGTCTCCCCCCAAGTTTATATTTCAAAGCCCTAACCCCTGATGTGATGATATTTGGAAGTAGGGCCTTTGGGAGGTAATTAGGGTTAGATGAGGTCATGAGGGTGGGGCCCTCATCATAGGATTAGTGCCCTTTTAAGAAGAGACAACAGAGAGCTTGCTTGCCCTCCCTTCACCGCGTGAGGACACAGTGAGAAGGAGACAGTCTACGAGCCAGGAAGAGGGCCCTCACCAAAACCCAACCATGCAAACAAACACCCTAATCTAGGTCTTCCAGCCTCCAGAAACTTGTGGATATAAACGTCTGTGGTTTAAACCACCCGTCTGTGTCTCTGGCATTTTGTCACAGCAGCCTGAGCAGAGGAACACTGACAGCTTTATGGGCTGAGGAAGAGCATCGATGAACGCTATTTGATTTCATAAATTAAGACAGAGGAATGAGTCAGAAAGATCTAGAAACTAATTACTTTTATCATTATCTTCAGATTTTGACTTGAACTTTTTTTATCTATTTGTATTTAAGGGACTCAAAACTAAATCTAGGTTTAGACTATCTGAGTTTATACCGTGTTCTGCCACTTTCTCATTTGTAAGCCTCTTCCTCTCTGAACTATAGAGGGTCCTTATCTATAAAAAGGGCTAATAACATGACTAATTGAGATGTTCCATATAAAGTGCTGAGAAAAGTCATAACCCACCCATACAATGAAACGTCATGCAGCTGCATAAGGCGATGAGGAAACTTCTAGAGAGAGATGTCCAAGTCAAATTGGTGAGTGAGAAAAAAAGAAAAACAAGGAAGGGAAAATGCACACTGATATGGCATCTTTTGTAAAAAAAAAAAAAAAAAAAAAAAGAGAGGGAAAAAAAGGAGGACAAAAACAAATAAGGAGAATATTTATTCCTATGTGATTGCATCTGCTTAAAGAAAACTTTAGAAGGAGACACAAGATAATAAATACAGCTATCAGAGTGCTGGGGGATGGAACAGGAGAAATAAGGACAATGGTGGGAGTGGAATTTTATTGTATAGTTTTTTTTTTAATATTATTTAAACTTGAAAAATTACTTATTTAAGAAGGAAGGAACATAAAAAGGAAAGAAAGAAGGACCATGTCTGGTACTTAGCATTTCGATTGTTTGGCAATTTTTCTGATGAATGCCATGAAAATATTTTTTCAAAGCTTAATTGCATAATACATAAAAGCACATGCTTTTAAAAAACTTCACAACGCACGAAAGTACTTAGATTTAAAAATGTAAATCCCCTTTACTTTTGCACCAGTCTGCACCTCTCTCCCCAAATAACCAATTATTAATAGTGTTGTGTGTCACTATTTAAAAATAAAAGTAGGATCAGGCTATATATTGGTTTTACAACTGCTTTTTAACATTTCTGAAGTTCTTTCGTCAATTACAGATAGATACATAGATTTGCTATATTCAGCATATGTGGATTTGTATCATTTTTGTGTAACTGACATATGATAATCCACAATATTTTTATACCACAATTTAACTTCTTCCCTACAGGAGGAAGGCATTCAGGTTGTTGACAGTTTTTTCTTGATTACTAGTTCTTGATGCCCATGTGTGGGTATTTCTGCTGGAAATGTTCTTAGGAATGAATCTGCCAGCCTAAAGGGCTTGTACTTCCAAATTCTGGCAGATATTGCCAAATTGCACTCTGAAAAGACAATGCCAGTTTACAATTCCACCAACAGAGTACTTCCCCACACTTGAGAAGAAAACTGATATAAAAATAAATTTAAAAAATTTAAATGTGTTTTTGAAGCTGAACTGTATTTCAAGAACACAGTGTAGAAACATGTCTTTGATTTTAAAAATATGACATGTTGAAATTCAGATAGGCTAAAGCACAAAGATATTCTTGTGGAATAAGGATCATAGCCTTCACTTATATATTATTTAATTGCACCTATTCACATAACCCTTGAAGTCAGTTTTACAGAGGACACTCAGCTCACTGCTGAGAGGACCCTCATCCCCAGTAAAGCCTGACCTCTGACACTGGCATGAAGAACCCACTCGCCTTGGTGTCCCCTCCAATAAAGGTCTGGGCTGTGTTCTCTGTCTGTGCTGATGAAAAAGAAAGAGCAGCACATCAGGGACTTGGTGGAAATGATTTAAAGCAAATTGATTAAAATAATAAACCATATCTGTACACCCTTAGTAGCTGTTTCTATACTGTAAAAAGGCTCTTTTCTTTTTCTTTTTTCTCCACCTCTCCCTCCTCTTCTTCCTCCTCATCCTTCCCTTCTTTTTTTTAAAAAAAACTAAAGCTAAACTGAGAAATCATCTGGCCACAGAAAACTCAAGAAAACTGTTCACCTTAAGTTTCTTGAATAAACAGGTAGGAAGGCCCAAGTTGGTTATATAATAAATACAGCACGTATATGACATTATAAGTTTATATGAAACTGTTACTATCAGTTCAGGGAACTTCCCATCAACATCATCTAAAGTGCTCACCTACTTTCCCCAAGTTTCAGAAACAGACAAAAGCCCATGCTGACCTACTTCCTGCTGTAGCCACCTTCCCACAATGCCACTCCTGCTACTTTTGCAGGCATCTCTGGTTCTAGAATAATTTTCCTGGGTCAGTACTTGATGCTTTTTGCACAAAGCTTAACCCAAGAACCTGCCAGAAGTTTCCACCTGAAGTGAATCAGAATTAAGTCAAGGTGCTTTAAATTTGCTAGTCAAGATGTTTCATTTGGTCATTTTTTTCCCTGTCAAAAATACATTCTTATTCAATAGTTCTCTACCCCAGGTGTAAATGAACTGTTTTACAAGTACAACCCAAAAATTTTAAAGAAATGATTTACTTTATATATATATATATATATATATATATATATAAACTTATTTATTTATTTATTTGTTTTTGGCTGCATTGCTTCATTGCTGCATGCGGGCTTTCTCTATTTGTGTCGAGCGGGGACTACTCTTCATTGTGGTGCGCGGGCTTCTCATTGCGGTGATTTCTCTGTTGCAGAGCACAGGCTCCAGTAGTTGTGGCACGCGGGCTCAGTAGTTGTGGCACGCGGGCTCTAGAGCGCAGGTTCAGTAGTTGTGGAACACGGGCTTAGTTGCTCCATGGCATGTGGGATCTTCCCGGACCAGGGCTCGTACCCGTGTCCCCCGCATTGGCAGGTGGATTCCTAACCACTGCGCCACCAGGGAAGTCCCAGAAATGATTTACTTTGCTTTTTTATTTCTTTTCATTATTTTTTCAATTGTACTGTGAAGGTTTATTCAAAAATGGAAAAGTGGTTGGTCACTGTATCTGCCAAAGTTAAATGAAACAGATATTTCTTACAAAATCAATAGAAAGGTGAATTCAACTAATTTACCATAGGTATGATCACCATTTTAGGACAACAAAGACCAGCATTTAAACTGCATTTCAGAATTTTTATTTCAGCAACGAATAAAAGACAAATTGGACTGTAAGCATGCATACTTAATATAATTTTTAGTCACGTGCAACTGATTTATTGTGTCTTAAAAAGCAAACTCCACCCCTGTTCCTGCCTCCCTCCCTGCCCGCCCACCCCCACAAGCCATTCCAACAGATTCTCATGAGAAACTCCGGGATGAATTTGAGTCCCGCTGTCCACACTCACCTGCCTCCTCAGAGCCCACCTTCTTTCCCTTTGTGAAGCCTTTTCTGATGATTCAGGGCCCATTTCTAAGTTCCTTCCACGTCTGGAGTGCTGACTGTCTACACCACTCCTTTTAGTCTTTACTCATTTACTTTGTTATATCCCCATTTTATAGTTTTACACATCTTATGCCTTTTTATTTGTCCAGACTAGGGATGAACACATAGTTGGCAAATGTCAGTAGACACTGAATTGAAATATTTAGTTGAAAAAAAGAGTGATATAGACGTAGCAAATGAATATGACTCATTTAAGAGCCCCTGAACCGCAAAGCAGAATGATGATCTGCCAGTTTGATAAAAACACATCAATCGTGAAATGATAAGAAGAAAACAAAGCCTCTCAAATGAATAACTTCTGAAATATCCTGGAGAACTTATCTGATAAGCTGGGTCAACAAGTCTTAAGACTTTTCTATTTCCAACCCTCTCTGCAATTCCCACTGAGGACATTATAAAGTTATAAGCAGAACCCAGACAAAAGTGGATTCTCTCCCATCCTGTTAACTAAGAAATGTGGTTGCAGAGAGAAATCTGTGCTGTCATCCCCATGTAAAATGTTGATCTCTGTTGTCCTAAAATGGTGGTCATACCTATTACGGTAAATCAGCTGAATTCACCTTTCTATTGATTTTTAAAGAAATATCTGTTTAACTTTGGCAGATAAAGTGACCAACCATTTTTCCATTTTTGAATAAAACTTCACAGTACAATTGAAAAAACAGTGACAAATAACAAACAAAAGTAAATCATTTCTTTAAAAATTATAGGTTGTACTTGCAAAACAGTTCATCTACACGTGGGGTAGAGAACTACTGAATAAGAATGTATTTCAGCAACGAATAAAAGACTAATTAGACTGTAAGCATATATACTTGATTTAATTTTTAGTCATTTATTTTGTCTTAAAAAGCAAACTCCACCCCCTGTTCCCGCCTCCCCTCCCCCCTTAGCTTTTTTTTCTTTTTAACATCTTTATTGGAGTATAATTGCTTTACAATGGTGTGTTAGTTTCTGCTTTATAACAAAGTGAATCAGCTATACATATACGTATATCCCCATAGCTCCTCCCTCTTGCATCTCCCTCCCTCCCACCCTCCCTATCCCACCCCTCTAGGTGGTCACAAAGCACCGAGCTGATCTCCCTGTGCTATGTGGCTGCTTCCCACTAGCTATCCCCCTTAGCTTTTGTTTCAGCTTTCCTGAGACGTAATAGTTTCCCATATGTAACTTCAAAGTAACAACTATTCACATGTATCGAGCATCTACCCTGTGCCCAGCGTGGTGCTCAGGGCTGCCACTGAATCATCTCATTTAATCTTCACGCATACGAGGACACGGAGGCACAGAGGGCGGCTCTAGGCCGGCATTCTCGCACCACGCTCAGATTCCAAAGCCCTGGCTTGCGACACACCACAGGGCTCCATGACCCCACACGGGAGAAACTGTCATCTCCAACCTCAAGAGCAAGCTGATGATCGGGAAGAGCACTTCCGCAAGCAACTGCATCTTGGACACCTTCTCTTTTACGGGCTCCTCTTCTCCCCGGGGGAATCCTATCACTTGTCTTACCCTCCGTCCTGCGCTTGCGCTTGCTCCTGCCAACACTTTCAACCCCCAAACGTTGCCTCGGACCTGCAGCTTCATTCCCTTGACGCCTCTTCCATGTCTACGCTGCCCATCTCCTACTCCCAGACCAAGCTTTCAATAATACATTTTTGGAATATTAAAAGCAGGGAAAATGCATTAACTACCACTACACGTGACAACGTGATGAATCTTACATACCTAATGTCAGCTAAAGAAGCAAGATAAAAAGAGAGCACAGCCTGTATTTCCAAATTAGAAAAATAATTAATGGTGACAGAATAATGGTTACCTTTGGGGAGGGCATGAAGGCAGCGTCGAGGTTATAGGTTCTGTCCTATTTTTAGATCTGGGTGCTGATTACACGGGTTTGTTTACTTAGTAAAATTTTAGCAAGCTATACAGTCATGATTTGTATATTTTTCTGAATTTGCTATATCTATTAAACATGTGGGCCCTCCAAATCACAGTTTTACTTTTAGGAAATTGAAACGACTTCATTATGTTTTGAATCCTGGAACAGAGTGTGCAAATTTTTCACGTTTCTTTCCCCAATCTTAATAACAAACAACACGTGTGATGGGGAAAAAAATACATTTTCATCTCAGCTTAAAGTTCTACAACAGCTCCCACTGCCTCCAGGCCTAAAACCCAAGGTCCTGCTGACAGGCACCCTCCTGTTGGCCAATGTCATGTCCATTGCTGCCCCTGCTCCAGGGGGGCTGTACCCCTCCCTTCTCATCCCTAACTCTTCCTTCACCGGCATCCCAGCCCCTTTCCTGCTTCCTCTTCTCAGCTCCTCCTCTTCTCTCATGTCTCTGCGTAGGCTAACCTCACACCTTCAAATCCAAGGCCAGTTCAAATACCTCTAGAATGGGTTCCTCTAGAACCCGTCTCACAGGGCTGGGCACGAGGTTGTCTTTAAGAAGTCCTGTGGCTTTGGAATGTCTGGGTTTGGTAACACAAAAAAGAACGCAGAAGGTTGAGTACTGAAAACAAAAAAAGCCCTCTTCATGGTTGCTTTTCTGTCTTTCACCCCACATTCACTAATATACACATGTCCTTCCAACTCCCCTAATCTTGGCAAATTGAAACTGCAGTTTTCTGAAACAAAGGTCACTTGCTCAGCTACAGATAAATAAAAATTCACAAGCGTTGCCAGGAAAATCAATACTGGTACTAAAAAATCTAAGTTGATAGTAAATTTTAGTTCCCCTTGCACATTGCTCAGGAATGTCACTATTTACTGGAACCGCTGTAATATCAAATATTTCAGAAGGTTATTGATTTTGCCACTGAAGTGTGACTAAAGGGATAAATAAACTGCTGCTGGGGTCAATCGATCCATTTATCTTCACTGGTATTTTATAAAAAGTCAAAGTAGCATAAACTTTGATAAATAAATGTTATCATGAAAGAAATATTGCTGACATAAGGAGTAGAAGGAAGAAAGAACAGACAATTCTGCTTTGTGAAAGACACACAATTGGCTTAACATTTTAGCAGTTTTAAGAATGGCTCCCTACATAGAAACATCCGTTTTCATCTGCTCTCCAACATCCACGTGGGCCCAAGTGAAATTTTGAGCCACAGGGCCAGGAAGAATAGGGGCCACAAGTCAAGTCCTCATGAAATAGAAATGCAAGGAAAACAAAGTTTTGTTTGGTTTTGTTTTCCCATTTAATCAGAAAGTAACTACTAGAGTCTCTAAGGTAGAGAAATGTCTCTGGATATTCTGAAGGTATGTTTGGAAACGGCAAAGCTTATTTATATATTAAAAAAAAAAAAAAACAGAATGGGGCACACTCTGAGGGCTTTTTAGGGCTTTACTGTTAAACCAGACTGTACCAGTAACCACTTAACTGCACCACAATGATCCCATGAAGATTTCAATGCAAGGCCATGGGGAAACCACACCACGGTGGCTTTAAGAGGATATTAAGGCTCCTAAGGAATTTTAATTCAAGTGCAGGAAAAGTGGGAACCCTGTGAAGAGGCTATAGCTTACCATGAGAACTTACACTGGCCAGAAGATTTTACTGCAATTGTGTGAAGACAGCATTACCATCTTGTGATGGAACAAAATGATGATGATGAAAGTACACATATTGATACAGTCATTTCAGCCCAATCATGACTTCAGTCAAATCCCCATTCCCCCAGGGAGACGCACGGCTCTGAGGATGCATAGACTGCTAAATGACCATGAACTTGGTTTAGGTGACCTCGGAAAGGGCTCTCCAACTTTAAAATTTTTCCAATCCAAATCTCTCAGATTCAAGCCTGCTCTGGTTCTTTCCTCATTAACTACCGAGACCCCTTCAGCAATGCCTGATTTTTCTCCTTTCCTTCACACAGACCACGGTTGCCTTTAAAGACCCCTGCCTAAAAAGACACTTTTCATGGTCCTGTTGGAGAAAAGCCTGTTCAGCATTTGGTGAGGCGGCTAAAAGGAGCATCTCTCCCGGGGGGCTGGTGCAATGCCCAGCACGACACAGTGGGCACCGCATACAATGCTATTTACTGACAGCAAGTGTCTGGGTGGCCAGACCAGGCCTGGGGTTCTCTAAGGGTCACAGGATGTTGGCAGTGTGGTTCTAACAGCTGCAAAAGCTACTCCGGGCAGGAACAGAGTGGTAGCCATGGGTACAGTCAAAGGGGGAAAGGCCCTTGATGAGAGGCTGTCTGGAAGCCTTGGACGCTCTCCACGAAATAGGTCTGGCACATTCTCGTGATGGCAGGTCACTAGAAAGAGTCCGCAGAGTGTACAATGCTCTTCAGTTTCCATCTCCTAACGAGCTGAAAGTAGAGGATTAGCCCCAGGCTTACAGAAATGCACGCCCCCGTCCAATGGCAGCATCCCTCCTTGTCATTTGAAGGAAGAGGATGTGTGTGTGCATGCGTGTGTGAGTACACACGCATGTGTGTGCACGCATGGGTGTGTATGCATGGGTGTGTATGCATGGGTGTGTATGCATGGGTGTGTGCACGCATGCCATCCAGCTATGAATTTACTGTAGTAAATCTCCCTGGTGTGATGGCACTAAAGAAATACGGAAGGTTTTCTTGGATGGGGGCTTTCGTCTCTCTTCTCCGCCCTCCCAACTCTGCCCTCCCAAGTCCTTGTGAGGCATCCTGGACTTGCCTTCCCAATGCATTACGACAAATCAGTGGAGGCTTCTCTTCCTCTCCCAGGACACCGTCTACACATGAGTTATGTAGCCCAGCTGGAGAAAATCTAAACATAATCCAGCAGAATGGGCTCTGTCCTGGTGCATGGGCCGTGAAGCCACCTGTGTTTCTACATCCAGACTTCTCCCAGTCTCCAACAGGTGCTACAAAACCCTGCTGACTCTATGGCCAATGGAACATCTCCACTTGGTCCATCTTGGTCCCCTGCCCTAACCTGCTTTTCTTCATGTATTCACTTCCTCAAGGAATGGCACCGCCATCCTTCTGGCTGCCCAATCTGGGGACACGAGAGTCAGCCTCAACTTCTGCCCTCATTTTACCCCACAACTGATGCATTACAAACTCTTCCTGAAGACCTCTGATCTCTGCACACTCCTCTCCATCCCTGCAGTATCTAGTCTGCTCTGGCTTCCGTTCCTTCTAATCTGACTGCAGCATTCGCCTCCCGGCACGTGTCCCAGCATCCTGTCCGACTCCAGTGGGTTCTCTCACTGCAGCCGTAGTGATGTTTCCAAAGCACCATCTCATCACGTCTTTCCCCTACTGGAGACACTTTGATGGCTGTGCCCTTAGAAGCAAAGGCCAACTGCTCCTCACAGCTAAGAGGGCATTTCATGATCTGGCCCAGATGTACCTGCTCAATTCCTTTCACAATTCCTCCTTCCAGCCTCGTTCAGTCTCACCTACACATCTAGGTTTTGTAAATGTGTTTCCCGCTGTCCCTGTGCATCACCTACGTCTCTGCTTGGAGGAAATTTTCTCCTGAAATTTGAAAGGGAGGTCCCTCCTGGGTGCTCCTACAAAACTCTGTATGTGGTGGCCATTAATACTGTTCAGAAAATAAAGACTTTACATGTATCTGGAAGTGTATTTGCACATGACTGTTTAAACTATAAACTCATGCACTTAAAAGAGTATAAACTTTAATAAACAGTATAAATAATTTATAGCCCTATAAATTCTTAAAATCTTGAAGTCACATGCTACAATTAGTACTGACTTGTTCTGCATATACAATGGAGGAAATATTTCTCTTTTTACAGTCAGAGAAATAGAATATTTATTTAAAATCAATAGGTGATAAATTCTAATTCCCAGGGGGTGACTTTTCTGAATAATGTTTAAATATACACATATGCAGCATACTATGTGTTTGAGTAGAGTTAGCTGAATTCTGTTGACTCAGCTCAACAATGCAGGTGTACCTCATCAATGCAGGTGTACCTCATTTTTACATGACAGGCATCCTTTGAAAACTGCACGCAACCTGAATTTCTGTGAATCAAAGTTGATTTTAAATGTCCCATTTGAGCAAATTCTATGGTAATTCCATGTTCAAAGGGAAGAATCACCTTCTAATTTAACTTTGAATAATCCAGACTTTCATAATTGGATTTACTTATAGCAATATTACAAAGTAATTAAATCGATTTTTGTCACAGAATAAAACATGAAGGAAAAAACCAGTAATGTAAGATATTTAGATACCCATTACCAACATCCTATATAATACAAACACTGAGATGATTAAGCGATCTTAAAAGCCTCTCATGCATAATGAAGGAAGAAATATAGGAAAGTTTAGTATTTACATCCTTCTGAATCCTATTTTATCTACTAATTAAAAAAAATTTTTTTCTCTCAATTTACAACTACCAAGAACACACAGAGCATTCTAGAGTGAAGCCATTTTTTCCCCCCCAGAGGCACAAAAATGAGTTTCTTGGAAGAATTATCTCAATTTTCTTCATAAATAAATATGAACTAGCTTCTTAGGCACACCAACATATATATGTATAATTGTAATTGTATCATTACACTCTATTTCGACAATTGTAAGATGCTGTCAGTTGTGAGATGGCCCACAATGCTGTGTTCCATTGAGAAAGAAAAACTTCTGTCAACCATATCATGACACATAATAGATTGTGAGACACACGCTAATTTCAGAGATGTTAAAATGTGAGAAAATGTGCATTTTGAAATCAATGATATACAGGATTCAAGTCCTTTCTGCTTTATCTCCAGCATTTGGAATACTGCCTGGCAATAGTAAACATTCTATAAATATTTCTTGAGTGAAGGAAAAAGTAATAATATTTAAAACATAGAGAAATAAATATCTTGCATATAGGAAAATTATAGAAATGATGGGCACTGATCAAAGGTTTTAAAGAGTAACAGTTGTTTTATTGTCTCTTCTTTTAAATTGTAGCTCAGGAAATTAGAATGATAACTCTTTATAAACTTCCATAAATAGATAACAATCAGGTTTAAAATATGCAAATAAAATCACCTACAAATTTGATGAGATTTTTTTTAACTAGATTTTAAAATGATCACCTTGCTATGCCATTCTGACATAGTTTGCAACAGACTGTCCTCTGAATTTTACTTTAAGCTCATTACTTATATCAGACTTATCTCAAAGGTCTGGGTTATCTTAATGTGACCAAACACGCCTTAGATTATGTCTTTTTTTAATATATAAATTCATTTATTTATACTTTTGGCTGCGTTGGGTCTTCGTTGCTGCACACAGGCTTCCTCTAGTTGCAGCAAGCGGGGGCTACTCTTCGTTGCAGCGCGCAGGCTTCTCATTGTGGTGGCTTCTCTTGTTGCGGAGCACGGGCTCTAGAGCGCAGGCTCAGTAGCTGTGGTGCACGGGCTTAGTTGCTCCGCGGCATGTGGGATCTTCCCGGACCAGGGCTCGAACCCGTGTCCCCTACACTGGCAGGCGGATTCTTAACCACTGCACCACCAGGGAAGTCCCTTAGATTATGTCTTGAATCCTGTCAATAAGAATGGGAAAATGCCCTATTTCACAACTGCTGACGACTTGCTGACGCTGCCGATCACAAACCTCCTCAATGTATTTCATGAACAGTTCTTCCTCTAGTATATTTCTTTTATGTTAGCTGACATCCTTTTAAGATATTCCCAGCAGAGAGCACTTTTATAAATGAAGAGAGTTCCATAACTTCTCATTTGTTGCTTAAATTGGCTACGTTTTAGTTAATCACTTTACACATCTTCTTTACGAATTTCATCCTTCATCTGAAAACTTCCCTTTTCCTCCCACTTGTTCTGCCTTCATGGGCTCACGAGTATGAAACCAGACATTGGTAATGTCATCTCTGATAGTTTTGCCATCTGATGGTCCACTGGCAATGGAAGCTACGGCTTTCCCAAGCCTTGATCTTCATGTATAAATGCCAGGTCCACTAGGTCTGAAGTAACTCTGTCTCCTCTGTACTCAATACACAATGCAAAACAGGGTCTGGACTCTGGAGAATAACGGAGCAAGGTCACTGTGTTCTATCTTCACAATAAAATGCACATCTCCCATTAAATGTCAAATCCTTCATTTCTAAAGGTTGAATAGGACAGTATTTATAAAAGAATTCCACTTGGTAAAATTGAGAGGACAGGGAAAGAGTCCTATCCAAAAATACACTCTGGCTTGGGGCCCTTTTCGTTTGATTTTGAATTAATTTATTTTACACCCTTTTCTCCCAATATCTTGGCAGGCAAACACTGGTTGATACAGCAGTCTCAGGCCCTGAAATCTGAAATATTGGGTTGGCCAAAAAGTTCATTTGGGGTTTTCCATACGCTGTTACAGAAAAACCCAAATGAACTTTTTGGCCAACCCAATTCTTTCATGCTCTGTTTTAGCGGCCTTGTAGAGTTTTCAGTTACGAGAGGGCTTTCTTTTTTATTGATACATTTTCAATGCAAGCAATACCAGTAGCAATGTTTCCCTATCTTTTTCACCATTTTGTTTCTTCAGCAATCAACTTTGCCTTGGCCTCCTCCGCTAGACTCCCCAGGTATCCCTCTTTCCGCTTTGGAGGGGGAAAGAAGGTCCCAAATGACCGTGGCCAGTTCTACAAGACTGTCTGGATCACTAACATAATCTGGTTGGTCCTCTTTCCTAGGTGCCTTTTAGGGTCTAAAATTCCAGGCCTCCCCACACCCCTAGTGCCTGCATCCCTGCCTGTGGCCATGCTGGTCGGCTGCTCCAGCATGATGCCCAGGTAGCTGGTGCCCCACCGGCCTGCCTTCCCTTTCCTCCACTCTCCTCTTTGCTGCTGCCCGCTCTGGCTTCTTCCCTTTCCCTCCACGCCCCCTGGCTTCCTCCTCTGGGCTGTCACTCTCCTGCATTTGCTCCTCCCACTCTCTCTACCACTTCGGTCTCCACACTGGGGCAGCCCATAAACCACGCTCCCCCGTGGCCCACATTCGAGGGATGGAACTGTGCTGCCTACGACTCTGCAGGGCATCTGACGATGGCGTGCCATCCAGAAAGTTCTGCCGTTCCTTCTCCCTGCTGGCACCCAAGTCCTCAAGGAGTTGCCCTGAAGGTGCTTGTTCAAGTTCCTGCCGGCCTAACTCTGCTCCTTTGGGGAAAAGCTGCCACTGAAACTTACATAAGAGCCCTCTTAGTCTTGGAAACCCTCCACACGTAAGGGCAAAGTCAGTGCTCGGCACGCCTGCCTCACATTCATGCACAAAATGCTTCATGCCTGCCCCTCTGCCCTCCCTCCCTCCCTCCCTCCCTCTCTCCCTCTCAGAAATCAAGATCCTCTCGTCAGTTATTGCTTCTTCTCTTACCATCTCAGATGTCGATTATTGTAAAGTGCCAAGGAGGAATGGCCCCAGTGAATTGTTCCCTTTGCTCTTGGCGTGTTTATTCCTGGCTTCAGACCCACAAGAGAAAGATGCTTCATGTATTCCACGGCATTGACACAAACAGCAGTATAAGGCTTTTGTTGCCATTTTATAGTTTAAAAACTATAACAGATATTCATGAGTTTAATTTAACTGTCTACTTCCTACCAGCCATGCTCGTTAAGGGCTGCAATAAACCAACAGAAAAATTAAGCGCTCTACTTCCTCACATCCCAAGTAATAGATTATGTGACGAGGTCCACATTACAGATTCAGCTGGTACTCACACCAGTGGCGTAGATCCTAATGACTCCATCCGGTATTCCTACAGATGTTGTCACGTATCATGCCTTCCACTGCCATCAGAGAAACAGGCCCATTCACTGTTTTTTTTTTTATTCCCAATTCTCTGTGTTGGATAAATAAGCTGATAATCTTTGTGGTGCACAATAAAAAAATATTAAAACCAGGCCTGACTAATGTGTGTCTGGAGACATAAGAAGAAAAACTTTGTAAAGTCCCAGCCCCAAAATACTCTGACTTCTTCCCTACTACTCCATCCAGTTGATTTTTAGGCATTCTTACATTTCTGGATGCCATTCCAAACGATGTGAATATAAAATGCTCTAATTTGCATCTGAAGCCTTTAACTGTGTTCTTTTATCACACCATTTATTCATGTGATTGGCCTAAGAACTCCACAAACACCATGTTATAGGTGAGGAAACTAAAGCCAAGAGACGTTAAGAAGCATCCTTGGCAGGCACAGAACCAGGACACGGCGGAGCTGGGCTTCAGACCTACACTCTGCGACTACCAAGTGGGTGCTTTATGTCAGCCCCAAACATAACCCTACTCCTGTCTATTTGGGATGGTCAGCTGTATGCGTCAGCTCGGCTAGGCTGCAGGCCCCAGTTTCTCAAACAGTCATCTAGGTGTGAAGGTATTCTGTAGATGCTGTTAACATCCACAGTCAGCCGACTTTATACAAAGAACATTAGCCTGGATAATCTAGGTGGGCCTGATCTAATCAGTTGAAAGGCCTTAAGAGCAGAAGTGAGGTTTCCCTGAAGAAGAACAAATGCCACCAGTTCCACTGGGGGGTTACAGCATTAGCATCTGCCCAAGAGTTCCCAGCCTGCTCTTCCTGATGGCCTGCCCTATGAATTTTGTACTTGCCTAGCCATTCCCCAAAACTGCATAAGCCAACTCGTTGCAATACTTACTAATGGTTAAGGGGTTGTTATGTGCCAATACTGTGCAGGGCCCTCAAGTCATATACTACATGCCAGGCAAATATTTGATGCACCATATTCTTGAACATCAACCTCCCCTAACCCCTTAATTGCAAGCATTTAATTCTATTTCTCCTTCTGTAACTTAGGGCTCCTTTTTCCTTAATGGAAGCATATCCTTCAAGGATATCCTACTCATATACTTGAAGTCACTCATGTGTTTATCATGTCGTTGATAAAAAGATGTTAAAATTAGGTAAAATCTGTGTAATCTGCCTAACACTAGCCCAGTTCTGTTGCACTGTGTACAATTTTACTATTTTACGTAATTAACAAGTTCATGCAAAACTCAGTCATTCTTTGTGCAAGATTATAGTGAAGTATTTCTAGTAGTACCAAAATATTACTCCTTAGACACTGGTTTAGAAAAGCCTATTCTTCTCTTCAGGTTAAGTAACCCACACTCCCTGAATGCTTCACTGTGAATCATGCACCCAGTCTGGCAATTACTTCATTTGCTTGCCTGTGGAGCTTTTACTATTCATTCTTTCTCATCCTAAGTAGCTAACATTGGATTCAGCGTTCTAATAAGAGATTCTGAATTGTTGAGGAATGCTGCTTTTAATAGGAAACAAATATTTACCAACCACCTTCAACCTTGGGTTTACTATATCCATCCTTACACTACTACAGCTCAACCGTTCATTCTCTTCCTTCTACGCAGAGAGGGACCTGGTTCCTTCCTCTCCATCTTAAGTCAAACGAATGAGGACTGGACTTATGACCACGTGATGCTTACAGCTTATCTGTCTGCCTACCTGACCCTTGTTTCTATTCATGTGGCCTGTACTTGCCCATTTTCTCCCATTTCCCATAATAATTTTGAATCTGTGTTGGCCATTGTACCTCCTGCTTACCAGTCTAAAACCAATAAGAAGTCATCTATGCGCCACTGAACTTAACTCTCAACCCTTCACTTATGTCACTGATCAAAAGATGTTTTAAAAATGATCTTTTCATGTACAGCAGCAATACGTTCAATCTGAGATGAACTTCAGAATATAAAATGTGCTGATCTGGATTAAAAGGAACACAACCGCATGCTATGCTCTGCCACAGAAACTACCCGCTAAATATTAATTGCATTAAGATGATTATTCAGGAGAAAAGCACTCAATGCTTGATTTGGAAATAAACATACTTCTGTTCAGGCAATGATAAAAAACTATCCTCTCATTATTTATTCACTAAGTATTGTTAGTTAACAATTTTATTGTTCACTTGCTTTCATTCCCAAGCATGTTTTTTAAAACTATACTTGATTAATAATTTAAAATACTGTATTATGTAGTAGCATTTGGACACTGTATTAAAGCATTAAAGGAAGATCTAGATAGGGAAGAGGTAAAACAGCAATAACTCATCCCCTACCACCACTGTACCATATTTTAGCATTTGGATCACTATATGCACAAAGGGGTGAGACAAAACATCTAGATGAAAATTTATAGTTATTGCAAGGATGTTATAAACAATCTTGTCGTCTGTATCACTGTCTATGAGAATATATAGGAATAATGTCTCTTGGACCACAATGTGAGGAAAGTCTCTGCTTCTCCTAAGTGACTGAGTTCATATTTAAGGTCAAATGACCCTTGAAGCCCCTCAAGTTTCCCTTTTCACTTTGGTTGCTAGAAATCTCAGAGTCAATTTAGAGGCTACTTTTACTTACTAATAATTGTATGAATTTTGGTAAGTTACCTTATACCCATCTCTGAATAAGAGACCTATGAGTAGCATTGTGGTTTGGCAGACTAAGTTAAATATGATCATTTCAGGAGCTCTGAATGACTTTGCTGTTTGGCAGAGCAAACCACTTAATTAGAGCTAACATCACATATGTCTCCAAATAATGATTAGGGACTCTACAATTCCTTCCTCTTTATCCAAGGCTACTCTGATGATTGGTGAAGTTTAACTGAAAAATCTTAAAAAGAATGCTTTTACATAAATGTTAAGAAATGTTAAGAAAGGGATTTTTTAAAAGCTTTTGATTTGTGTGCACAGTATAATAACCCAGTGCAGCGTCTAAGTCAGAGCTGCTGGGCTCTGGGCTTCCTGGAGTGGAGCATATTAGTCCATTTATTCTGCCAGCTGTCTGATGCTTTGTCTTTGACAGTGGATTGCAGGAGGTGTGGCATCAAGGGTCTAGGTGATTTTGTGTGTGGCTATCACATGCCAATCTCCTTCAACCATTGATCTATCATTTCTGTGTGTTACTTTTTATAAGCCTGAGAACGTACCAAGAATTAGTACAAATAAATTTTTTATAAGAAAAAGAATACTCTCAAAAACTCAGTAGAAATTGGGAATTACAGACTACCTCAAGAGATGAAACTGTTTTCGTCAAACGTTTATGCCCATTTCAAGGCTTGCTCTTTTTATGTTCACTCAGACAGGCAGGACAAAGGATTTGGGTCTGGCAGCTAGTACTGACATGGCAAAATTCCAAGCAGGAAGGTTGAGTAGTCATTAGGGGTTTCCTGTGCCCCAAGATTCATACTGAAATTTACAGATCAACACTTAAACTACATATAAAAACAGATCATAAGTGATGTATTATGTATTAATGCAAAATGTTCCTTAAAAAAAAATAAGCTGCTATACCTGGCAGCAGCTATCATACCTGCCATCATCCACCTGAAAGGATGCTGAGTGGTACCCGAATGGGGTGAACTGAGTTATGGCAGACAAGGGGCTGGAAGAGGAGACCTGTGTGCCTGGGAAATGTGCACCACAAAGGCAAAACCCAACACCTGGGCTAGGCGGTGAAGAACCCCACACTGTCAGGGCTGGGATGTGAAATTCCAAGAAGCACTGGGTACTTGAAAACAATTTAACACGTTTAAAAGCTCTGGATGGTAAAGGTTAACTTCTCTGTTGATTCACCAGGACTGTCTTGTTGAGTTGCCAGAATTTACAAGCACAAACTAATGACTGGCAAGGGAATGCGCCCCAATGAAAGAGAGGAACAGGGGCTTCCCTGGTGGCGCAGTGGTTGAGAGTCTGCCTGCTAATGCAGGGGACACGGGTTCGAGCCCTGGTCTGGGAAGATGCCACATGTCGCAGAGCAACTAGGCCCATGAGCCACAGCTACTGAGCTTGCACGTCTGGAGCCTGTGCTCCGCAACAAGAGAGGCCGTGATAGTGAGAGGCCCGCGCACCGCGATGAAGAGTGGCCCCCGCTTGCCACAACTAGAGAAAAAAAGCCCTCACATAGAAACGAAGACCCAACACAGCCAAAAAAAAAAAAAAAAAAAAGAGAGGAACAGTTCACCTGCATCAAGGATAGGAGCCTCAGACACAGCAATCCGTGGCACGTGGAAGTAACTCAGAGATCAGTGGGATAATACATTGCTCTTCAGCACCAAAGAGGGCAAGGCTACATTCACGTTACTAAGGAATAGGGAACCCTGGTTTCTCCAGGTGATTAGCCTGTAAAAGGAAGGCTGCTCTATTTATTAATGTAAGAACCTAAGCATTATGAGAGGCTTATGGCAGAAACCTACCGTGACCCATGGGAGAATGTTTGCCCAGGAAACTAACGATCAATAGTTCTGTACTGTATTTAACTACAGTTTTATGTTCGATGACAAACACGGTCCATAAATGTCGCTTGGTAATTTGCATGGGCAAAAATTATTTGCCAAAAGTCACACATGAGGCATGCGTGCTTGAAAATACCACATGACTGATTACAACATGTCTTCATATTTATAACTCTGCTGTATGTTCCCATTAAGACCCCGTAAATTACTTCTCTGCACCACTGATTATGAAGACTTTTCTTCATTAGGGTAGCTTCCAATCACACAGACTTTCAAAAGGTCATATTTTTAACCTGAATAAATGTAGTTGTATTTCTCACCAAATGATCCCTTGAAAATCAGAAATCACTAGGGTACGGAAGAGACCTGGGGCTACGCATTTAATCAGGAAACCATACATTTACTGAAGGGCAAATACTCACAGGGTCATACATCCCCAAATGATAACACAGGGAAACAAATTCCTAGCTTATGGTTTCTGTACTAGGGATTGATTTTTGCTCTGCCAACATCACACATCCATGAGCAAAATAAATCATGATGGGTATTTTAAGCCACTAAGAAGTTTCAAGGTGTTACTTAAATAATTACGTTAAACAAATACAGAACTCCTGGTAGTCTTTTTTTCTCACAGGTGTATGTGTTATCTATGTGAATCTTTGTGTGTATATGTGTGTGTGTGTGCATTCTAATACTGAACAAAAAAGTAAATATATTGTGGATAATAAGAACAAGGTTTCTCCCTGTCAGAAAAGGGAGCTATGAATACAGAAAGAGAGAAGACTAGAATTATCTTTGTGGAATTGGACTGGAATTAGAGGTATCAGTATGAACCCTAATTTTTGTTAGATAGAAAGGTAGATAAATAAGATGGATGATAGATGTTAGATAATGAAGTAGTTACAGATGTGTGTATGTATATATGTATTTTATATATCTGTTTTAATATAGTATTATTATACAGATAGACAGATATATCATCTAGTAGCTTTGTTGAAGGGCCTAGTAGCAATGAGTACACACAGTGCCCAGATCTTGGTTTCTAAAAACCATTTCTGCAATAAACAAAACCGAGGCTGCCTGGAGAAATGTCTGATTCCAGTTCTGGGGTTGGGGAATTACAAAATGATCCTTGAACACTGTGCTGTACCAGAAAGAGAAATAATGAGGAATAATGAGGCTATGTCAGATGTAAAAAAGTCAGCTTGAAGGGAATCCCACTGCCCAAATCTAGGATAATTTGAGCACTGAAATAATATGAATAATCAGTTATAAACCACTGAATAAAAGAAAAATCCATGAATTCATATTGGTTAAATAAAGTAGAAAGGAAGCTCTTCCTTACAGAGGAATGCCAACTAATAAATGTAGTGGTAATTATGTAATTAGAAAACCACCATCTGGCAAGCACCACTATAATAACTGATTCAGGCAAGAATTATCAATGGACGCTAAAACTATTGAGTGAAAGCTTGATGATAAATAAGGTGTTGACATGGTCTCAAAGATACTTACTGATACTACTCATTAATAATTTCAGTGGAGAAACCTGACAGATACCACCTTAACCAAGTGGTGATGTTCACACCACCAGTAACAGGAGAAACTGACATCAAGAACCTCTGGACATGATGTTTTGAGGATGAACAGCACCCCTACGATGGCATTCCTACCAAAAACGCAAAACTTGAATCTAATCATTGGAAAACATTAAACAAACCTAAATTGACGAACAGTCTATAAAAGACTGGCCTCTGGTCCTCAAATGTCAAGGTCAGGAAAGACAAAAGGAACTGAGGAACTGATGCCTATTAAAGGAGCCTAAAAAGACATGTCAACTAAATGATCTTAAAGTGGATCCTGGACCAGAAAAAGAAAGAGAGACATCATTAGGACAATTTGAAAAATTAAAAATAAGGTCTGGAGATTATAGCATTGTATTAATTTTAAATCCCTAATTTTGATCACTGTACTGTGGTTATAATAAGATAATGTACTTTCTTTTGGGGGAAATATACACCAAAGTATTTAGGAATAAATAAGCATCATGTCTGCAACTTATTATCAAATGGTTCCAAAAAAATTGTATGTACATATGCCAATGTATTTTACATTATACACACATACAGGAAGCAAAGTGAGGAGAAGCAAAGGGAAGGAAAGAGGAGGGGAGGGAAGGGAAAGGGAGGAGAGGAGAGAAAAAGAGAAAAATAAAGAAATGTGCTTAATGTTTGGGGAATCTGAGAGAAAGGTGTAAGGGAATTCCTTGACTCTTCTTGTAACTTTTAAGGACGAAATTATTTCAAAGTGAGTGTCTTAAAATTATACAGATATGGAAAGATGAAAAATATTCACTTAATAATGGAACAGGTTAATTAAAATGCTATATATTAACTTCTAACAGTAGTTAAAATGAAAAAAAATATAGAACCACATGGACCAATAGGGATAGATGTTGAAATCATGTCAAGCGAAAAAGGCAAGTTAGACAATGTCATGGACAGTTCAGTATCATTTATGCAATTTAAAACACATATGGGAAATATGACCATTAAGTTATTTAGTGAAATCCTTAATAATTTTTTTAACATGGGGTCCTACATTTTCATTTTTCTCTGGGCCTCAAATTATGTAGCCCCATAAATTATTATAATACTTTATTTCTTTCATAAAGAATAACCAAAATGAATTAGTTATTTCTGGATAGTATGTATCCAGGTGTTTACTATATTATTCTATGTACTTTTCAGTATTTCAATATTTTTTTCAAGTTAAAAAGTATCTTAAGCTCATCTTAAGATGCTAATATAGCCTGTGGTGATAAAACTAGAAAAAAGCAGCAAAAGCAACCTGATATTCAACATTTCAAAGTTTTTTTAAAGGTCTGTTATATTTATTTTTCTATAATTTACATTTAAGGAAAAATAATGTCACTCATATAAAAACATACTATCATGATAAATCCCTTGATTTTCTCTTCCAACCAAACTGCTCCTCCTACTTTCCTATAAATAAGATCTAGAACCACACTGATAAGAGAATCCTGCTAACTTAGTGTTTTGTATATTTCAGATATATCATAGGCTAAAAACTGGGTAGTGTGGTATATATATGGCTCCATGGATTTGTGTCTCATCCCAGAAGCAGAACCATTAACATCTCTATCCAGTCACTTCCCTCTACATAAACAGCAATTTCACAGCTGGCCTTTCCTGTTTTTCCTGTTCATTTTCCCTGCAACTTTAGTTCTGTCTTTTGCATTCTTCCTTGTTTTTCTTATTGCCAGATGTCTTTGCTACTCAGGATTTAGTTTAATTTGCCTCTTACCTCACACTTTCACCTGATTTCACTTCTACAGCATCTACTTCTGGTTTCATATTTGCAGCCATTCCTGATGTGGTCACCAAACCATCCCTCTCTCTTTACAACAGCTTTTCAAAGTTGAGTTGCCCTAAACTCGAGTTTAGTTTATAAGAAAAATTCTCTGCTTAAGTATACTCTTCCCTTATCTGAATCCTCTGCATACACTTCTCTGCTGAAACATTACCTCTTCAAAAGCCTTCTTTAACCACCCCAACCACGATCCCTCCCTTCCTTCCTAGCCCATCACTCCATCCCCTCACTTTATTTTTATCACAGTACCCACTCCTCTGAAACTCTCTCATTTATTTATGTAGTTAGGCATATTATACTCTCCTTCATCAGAAATAAGCCCTGGGAGGTGAGGGGCTCTACATTCCTTGTCCTCTGCTATATACCCAGCACCTAAAACGGGACTTGGCACACAGCAGGCATCTAATGTCTATTGAAAAAATGAACTTAGAATGAGAGGTAGAGAGAAAGAGAGAAGGATTTGCAGAGACAGAGAAGGGAGGTGCAAAAATGTCCATGCTTTTGGAACAAGCTCAGAGCAAGACTTTTGCAAGAGCCTGCAGCTTAAGCACAGACTTGGAGGAAGCTAGTGACACCTCGGTCCTTGGAAATCCCACTCTCCAGTCGTGCCCTTAGCAGACTCACCCTGGCAAGGCTCCCTCAGGGAATCATGAGCTCCACTTCAAATGCAGCAACTCCCTGGGTCATCAATTCCAGTCACCTCAAATCTGCACTTCAGGGGGAGACTGTGAGAGGACCTCGTCCTTCAAGGCCAGAAGGCAAAGACACCTGCACAAGTGAGCGCCTGACCCTTAATGCCAGGGATTCCCTGATGCCACCTCCTGAAGACCAGAACTGCCAGAGATTTCTAGACGATCTGCACCTCTGCATGTCTCTGCTCTGTTCATCCCGCTCCCTGTTTCTCAGACCCCTGACCTCCAAGGCCTGGCATGAGCTTACCTTCATACAACCTGCCCTAACTCCTGGAGCCCACTGTGTAGGCAGGGTGCTGGCAGACTGGGTAAGTTAGGACCAGGCAGATGAGAGTTTAACAGAGGGACTACTGCCTGCCCCATTGTAGTGGACAGGGAACCACAGGCCTGAGGTTAGGAACACAAGGGAGTAGTGACTACTCCTTGGCCTGAAGGGCCGGAGCCCCCTTAGCAAAGAGGAGGTGGGCGGGGAGGGGAGGAGATGGGACCTCACTCTCCTCCCTCCCTCTGATCTCCCCATTGGCTGAGCTCAACTGGAAGCCAAAGGGCAGGAGAGCCTGATGCAGTTCTCAGAGGTGAGCTTCCTTGGCAATAAGTGGTTGGGGGCAGAGGAGTGGATTTGGGAGAAGCCAACACAAGACCCTCTGAACACTCACAATCCTTGCCCTGCTCGACACGCTTACAAGGAGCGCACAATTATACCCTGTCTTGCTTGAGTTCTACCCTTGTTTCCTGTGTTCCAGCCTTGTCTCTCTTGGCTAGACGCTAAGGTCTTCAGGGGAAGGGACCATATATTACTTTTCCTGCACCCCCTAAAGAGTTTGTCATATAATCATATATCATAAAAATTCAGTGATTATATGACAAATTACTAAATACACCATCAGATTTTCTGATATTAAAAAATGACCAAAAAGTGTCAGAATTTACAAGACTCTGATTATATGTGATTGCAATGGGTATCTATCTCATTAATGGTAGACAGAATTCTGTACCAGCTAATATATATTTCTACACAAGATACAACATTACCTAGTAAGGAAAGTAAATGATGACACTAGTTTGCTATGTACAAAGAAACTGCATTATCTGCTCCACAAAAAGCACAAAAAATTTTGTTGGGTATTTATTACTTGGCCATTATATGAAAATATTACAGAAATAAAAAGTCTAGGAAGAGAAAAAATCCTAACAAATTCCTACAGAACTGAATAGTAATATGCTAGTGCAAATCAATTCTGATACAAAAAAGGCGGAAAGAAGGAAACACAGCTTTTCTCTCTTTCAGTGTAGTTTTCAAAAGGGAATAAGTAATTTACTGTTCCTTCAACCAAGCAATTCTCTCCTATTATTTGAAAAGTATATTCTAATTGCAGTTAACAAAATAAGATACAGAGTCTTGTTCTTTCTTTTTTTTTTCTGGCTTGCCCTTTACATTGCTGGGTATCTTCTGATGATGAGCATGGTGATTCACAAGGCATAAAGTTTTCAGAGCATCTTCATCTAGCTTTGGAAACAATGAGGAAAAGGCAAAGTTTGAAACATTCCGGGAATATCCCGGGCCATTTAACAAAATTTAAATTAGACTACTACTACATCGCATTTCATGCTCTTAAAAATCTACTGAGGGAGAGACCTTCAAGATGGTGGAAGGAGTAAGACGTGGAGATCACCTTCCTCCCCACAAGTACATCAGAAATACATCTACATGTGGAACTGCTCCTACAGAACACCTACTGAACACTGGCAGAAGACCTCAGACTTCCCAAAATGCAAGAAACTCCCCACGTACCTGGGTAGGGCAAAAGAAAAAAGAAACAACAGAGACAACAGAATAGGGACGGGACCTGCTCTGGGAAAGAGCTGTGAAGGAGAAGTTTCCACACACTAGGAAGCCCCATCACTGGGGGAGACGGGGGGTGGCGGAGACGGGGGGTGGCGGAGGCGGGGGAAGCTTCAGAGCCACGGAGGAGAGCTCAGCAACAGGGGTGCGGAGGGCAAAGCGGAGAGATCGCTGCCGACCAGCACTCACCAGCCCGAGAGGCTTGTCTGCTCACCCGCCGGGGCGGGCGGGGGCTGGGAGCTGAGGCTCGGGCTTCGGAGGTCGGATCCCAGGGAGAGGACTGGGGTTGTCTGCGTGAACACAGCCGGAAGGCACCTAGTGCACCACAGCTAGTGGGGAAGAAGTCCAGGAAAAAGTCGGGAACTGCCTAAGAGGCAAGAGACCATTGTTCCGGGGTGCGCGAGTAGAGGGGATTCAGAGCACCTCCTAAATGAGCTCCAGAGACGGGCGTGAGCCGCGGCTATCAGCGCGGAACCCAGAGGCGGGCATGAGACGCTAAGGCTGCTGCTGCCGCCACCAAGAAGCCTGTGTGCAAGCACAGGTCACTCTCCACACCGCCCCTCCCGGAAGCCTGTGCAGCCTGCCACTGCCAGGGTCCCGTGATCCAGGGACAACTTCCCCGGGAGAATGCATGGCACGCCTCAAGCTGGTGCAACGTCACGCCGGCCTCTGCTGCCACAGGCTCGCCCCGCATCTGTACCCCTCCCTCCCCCCGGCCTGAGTGAGCCAGAGCCCCGGAAGCAGCTGCTCCTTTAACCTCGACCTGTCTGGGCGGGAAACATATGCCCTCAGGCGACCTACACGCAGAGGCGGGGCCAAATCCAAAGCTGAACCCCAGGAGCTGTGCGAACAAAGAAGAGAAAGGGAAATCTCTCCCAGCAGCCTCAGGAGCAGCGGATTAAATCCCCACAATCAACCTCATGTACCCTGCATCTGTGGAATACCTGAATAGACAACAAATCATCCCAAAATTGAGGTGGCAGACTTAGGAAGCAACTGTAGACTTGGGATTTACTTTCTGCATCTAATTTGTTCCTGGTTTTATGTTTATCTTAGTTTAGTATTTAGAGCATATTATCACTGGTAGCTTTGTTTATTGATTTGGTTGCTGTCTTCCTTTTTTTTGTATATATATATATATTTGTGTGTGTGTGTGTGTGTGTGTGTGTGAGTGTGTATGTGTATGCTTCTTTGGGTGATTTTGTCTGTATAGCTTTGCTTTTACCATTTGTCCTAGGGTTGTCTGTACGTTTTTTGGTTTTTTTTTACTATAGTTGTTAGCACTTGTTATCATTGGTGGATTTTTTTTTGGTTTGGTTGCTCTCTTCTTTCTTTTTTTTAAATTAATTTTTAATATAAAATTTTTTAATGATAGTTTTTTATTTTAATAACTTTATTTTTCTCTTTCTTTCCTTTATTCTTTTTTTTCCTCCCTTTTCTTCTGAGACATGTGGCTGACAGGGTCTTGGTGCTCCAGCCGGGTGTCAACCCTGAGTCTCTGAGGTGGGAGAACCAAGTTCAGGACATTGGACCACCAGAGACCTCCCAGCCCCACATAATATCAAACAGCAAAAGCTCTCCCAGAGATCTCCATCCCAACGCTAAGACCCAGCTCTATTCAACTACCAGCAAGCTACAGAGCTGGACACCCTATGCCAAACAACTAGCAAGACAGGAACACAACTCCATCCATTAGCAGAGAGGCTGCCTAAAATTATAATGCGGTCACAGACACCCCAAAGCACACCACCAGACGCGGTCCCGCCCGCCAGAAGGACAAGATCCATCCTCATCCACCAGAATACAGGCAACTAGTCCCCTCCACCAGGACGCCTACACAACCCACTGAACCAACCTTACCCACTGGGGTAGACACCAAAAACAATGGGAACTACAAACCTGCAGCCTGTGAAGAGGAGACCCCAAACACAGTAAGTTAAGCAAAATGAGAAGGCAGAGAAATACACAGCAGATGAAGAAGCAAGGTAAAAACCCACCAGACCAAACAAATGAAGAGGAAATAGGCAGTCTACCCGAAAAAGTATTGAGAGTAATGATAGTAAAGATGATCCAAAACCTTGGAAATAGAATGCAAAAAATACAAGAAACGTTTAACAAGGGCTTAGAAGAAATAAATGGCAAACAAACAATGATGAACAACACAATAAATGAAATTAAAAATTCTCTAGAAAGACTCAATCAATAGCAGAATAACTGAACAGAAGAACAGATAAGTGACCTGGAAGATAAAATAGTGGAAATAACTACCACAGAACAAGGAAAAAAGAATGAAAAGAATTGAGGACAGTCTCAGAGACCTCTGGGACAACATTAAACGCACCAACATTCGAATTACAGAGGAAGAAGAGAAAACAAAAAGGGACTGAAAAAATATTTGAAGAGATTATACTTGAAGACTTCCCTAAAATGGGAAAGGAAATAGTCAACCAAATCCAGGAAGCACAGAGAGTCCCATACAGGATAAACCCAAGGAGAAACACGCCAAGACACATATTAATCAAACTATCAAAAATTAAATACAAAGAAAAAATATTAAAATATTAAAAGCAGCAAGGGAAAAGCAACAAATAACATACAAGGGAATCCCCATAAGGCTAACAGCTGATCTTTCAGCAGAAACTCTGCAAGCCAGAAGGGATTGGCAGGACATTTTTAAAGCGATGATAGGGAAAAACCTACAATCAAGATTACTCTACCCAGCAAGGATCTCATTCAGATTCGACAGAGAAATTAAAACCTTTACAGACAAGCAAAAGCTAAGAGAATTCAGCACCACCAAACCAGCTTTACAACAAATGCTACAGGAACTTCTCTAGGCAGGAAACACAAGAGAAGGAAAAGACCTACAATAACAAACCCGAAACAATTAAGAAAATAGTAATAGGAACATACATATCGATAACTACTTTAAATGTAAATGGATTAAATGCTCCAACCAAAAGACAGAGACTGGCTGAATGGATACAAAACTAAGACCCGTATATATGCTGTCTACAAGAGACCTACTTCAGACCTAGAGACACATACAGACTGAAAGTGAGGGGATGGAAAAAGATATTCCATACAAATGGAAATCAAAAGAAAGCTGGAGTAGCAATTCTCATATCAGACAATATAGACTTTAAAATAAAGACTATTACAAGATACAAAAAGGACACTACATAATGATCAACGGATCAATCCAAGAAGAAGATACAACAATTGTAAATATTTATGCACCCAACATAGGAGCACCTCAATACATAAGGCAAATGCTAACAGCCATAAAAGGGGAAATTGACAGTAACACACACATAATAGGGGACTTTAACACCCCACTTTCACCAATGGACAGATCAGCCAAAATGAAAATGAAGTAAGGAAACACAAGCTTTAAATGATACATTAAACAAGGTGGACTTAATTGATATTCATAGGACATTCCATCCCAAAACAACAGAATACACTTGAGAATTCTTCTTAAGTGCTCATGGAACATTCTCCAGGATAGATCATATCCTGGGTCACAAATCAAGCCTTGGGAAATTTAAGAAAATTGAAATCGTATCTAGTATCTTTTCCAACCACAACGCTACGAGACTAGATATCAATTACAGGAAAAAAATCTGTAAAAAATATAAACACATGCAGGCTAAACAACACGCTACTTAATAAACAAGAGATCACTGAAGATATCAAAGAGGAAATCAAAACATACCTAGAAACAAATGACAATGAAAACTTGATGACCCAATACCTATGGGATGCAGCAAAAGCAGTTCTAAGAGGGAAGTTTACAGCAATACAATCGTACCTGAACAAACAAGAAACATCTCAAATAAACAACCTAACCTTACACCTAAAGCAATTAGAGAAAGAAGAACAGAAAAGTCCCAAAGTTAGCAGAAGGAAAGAAATCATAAAGATCATATCAGAAATAAATGAATAAGAAATGAAGGAAACAATAGCAAAGATCAATAAAACTAAAAGCTGGTTCTTTGAGAAGATAAACAAAATTGATATAAACCATTAGCCAGACTCACCAAGAAAAAAAGGGAGAAGACACAAATCAACAGAATTAGAAATGAAAAAGGAGAAGTAACAACTAACACTGCAGAAATACTAAGGATCATGAGAGATTACTACAAGCAACTCTATGCCAATAAAATGGACAACCTGGAAGAAATGGACAAATTTTTAGAAAAGCACAACCTTCCGAGACTGAACCAGGAAGAAATAGAAAATATAAGCAGACCAAACACAAGCACTGAAATTGAAACTGTGATTAAAAATCTTCCAACAAACGAAAGCCCTGGACCAGATGGCTTCACAGGTGAATTCTATCAAACATTTACAGAAGAGCTAACACCTATCCTTCTCAAACTCTTCCGAAATATAGTTGAGGGAGGAACACTCCCAAACTCATTCTACGAGGCCGCCGTCACCCTAATACCAAAACCAGACTAAGATGTCACAAAAAAAGAAAACTACAGGCCAGTATCTCTGGTGGACATAGATGCAAAAATCCTCAATGAAATACTAGCAAACAGAATCCAGCAGCACATTAAAAGGATCATACACCATGATCAAGTGCGGTTTATCCCAGGAATGCAAGGATTCTTCAATATACGCAAATCAATCAATGTGATACACCATATTAACAACTGAAGAAGAAAAACCATATGATCATCTCAATAGATACAGAAAAAGCTTCTGACAAAATTCAACACCCATTTATCATAAAAACTCTCCAGAAAGTAGGCATAGAGGGAACTTACCTCCACATAATAAAGGCCATATATGAAAAACCCACAGCCAACATCATTCTCAATGGTGAAAAACTGAAACTGTTTCCACTAACATCAGGAACAAGACAAGGTTGCCCACTCTCACCACTATTACTCAACACAGTTCTGGAAGTTTTTGCCACAGCAGAGAAGAAAAAGAAATAAAAGGAATCCAAATCGGAAAAGAAGAAGTAAAGCTGTCACTGTTTGCAGATGACATGATACTATACGGAGAGAATCCAAAAGATGCTATCAGAAAACTACTAGAGCTAATCAATGAATTTGGTAAAGTAGCAGGATACAAAATTAATGCACAGAAATCTCTTGCATTCCTATACACTAATGATGGAAAATCTGAAAGAGAAATTAAGGAAGCTCTCCCATTTACAATGCAACAAAAAGAATAAACTACCTAGGAATAAACCTACCTAAGGAGACAAAAACCTGTATGCAGAAAACTATAAGACACTGATGAGAGAAATTAAAGATGATACCAACAGATGGAGAGATATACCACATTCCTGGATTGGAAGAATCAACATTGTGAAAATGACTATACTACGCAAAGCAATCTACAGAGTCAATACAATCCATATCAAACTACCAATGGCATTTTTCACAGAACTAGAACAAAAAATTTCACACTTTGTATGGAAACACAAAAGACCCCGAGTAGCCAAATCAATCTTGAGAAAGAATAATGGAGCTGGAGGAACCAGGCTCCCAGACTTCAGACTATACTACAAAGCTACAGTAATCAAGACAGTATGGTACTGGCACAAAAACAGACATATAGATCAATGGAACAGGATAGAAAGCCCAGAGATAAACCCACGCACATATGGTCACCTTATCTTTGATAAAGGAGGCAAGAATATACAATGGAGAAAAGACAGCCCTTCAATAAGTGTTGCTGGGAAAACTGGACAGCTACATGGAAAAGAATGAAATCAGAACACTCCTTAACACCATACACAAAAAGAAACTCAAAATGGATTAAAGACCTAAATGTAAGGCCAGACACTATAAAACTCTTAGAGGAAAACATAGGCAGAACACTCTTTGACATATATCACAGCAAGATCCTTTTTGACCCTCTTCTTAGAGAAATGGAAATAAAAACAAAAATAAACAAGTGGGACCTAATGAAACTTAAAAGCTTTTGCACAGCAAAGGAAACCATAAACAAGGCGAAAAGACAACCCTCAGAATGGGAGAAAATATTTGCAAATGAAGCAACTGACAAAGGATTAATCTCCAAAATTTACAAGCAGCTCACGCAGCTCAATATCCAAAAAAATAAACAACCCAATCCAAAAATGGGCAGAAGATCTAAATAGACATTTCTCCAAATTAGACATACAGATTGCCAACAAACACACGAAAGGATGCTCAACATCACTAATCATTAGAGAAATGAAAATCAAAACTACAATGAAGTATCACCTCATACCAGTTAGAATGGGCATCATCAGAAAATCTACAAACAACAAATGCTGGAGAGGGTATAGAGAAAATGGAACTCTCTTGCACTGTTGGTGGCAATATAAATTGATACAGCCACTATGGAGAACAGTATGGAGGTTCCTTAAAAAACTAAAAATAGAACTACCACACGACCCAGCAATCCCACTACTGGGTACATGCCCTGAGAAAATCATAATTCAAAAAGAGTCATGTACCACAATGTTCATTGCAGCTCTATTTACAACAGCCAGGACATGGAAGCAACCTAAGTGTCCATCATCGGATGAATGGATAAAGAAGATGTGGCACATATATACAATGGAATATTACTCAGCCATAAAAAGAAATGAAATGGAGGTATTTGTAGTGAGTTGGATGGACTTAGAGTCTGTCATACAGAGTGAAGTAAGTCAGAAAGAGAAAAACAAATACTGTATGCTAACACATATATATGGAATCTTAAAAAAAAGGTTCTTATGAACCTAGGCACAGGTTAGGAATAAAGACGCAGACATAGAGTATGGACTTGAGGATACGGGGAGGGGGGAGGGGGAAGGGTAAGCTGGGACAAAGTGAGAGAGTTGCATGGACATATATACACTACCAAATGTAAAACAGATAGCTAGTGGGAAGCAGCCGCATAGCACAGGGAGGTCAGTTTGGTGCTTTGTGATCACCTTGGTGGGGTGGTGGGGGGCGGTGGGATAGGGAAGGTGGGAGGGAGATGGAAGAGGAAGGAGACATGGGGATATATGCATATGTATAGCTGATTCACTTTGTTATACAGCAGACACTAACACACCACTGTAAAGCAATTATACTACAATAAAGATGTTTAAAAAAAAAAAATCTAGTAACGAACATCTCCATTAACCAATTCCTAGTTCTTTAGACACTGGGGATCAGGACTACTGACCAAGTCACCACACACCGTGTTCCACCCCTGCCTTCCACAAAGATGGTGCCACTATCAGAAAAGCATCTGTGCGAGCATCAGTGCTTGTAATATTAAATGCTCTAATCTTTAATTCTTTAACAACTTTGGATTGCTGCATTCATTCATTCTGACCAGAAATATTTATGAGGTGAGATGAACACACATATCCCAAATAAGCATTAAACAACGGCCGTAGAAAATGCTGACCTAAAGGCTACCTTATAGAAGTGATGTGTCAGCGTGGCATGAAGGATAAGTACAAGCATCACTTGAAACCAAAACCTAAGAGAAGCAGCCTCCAAGGGCCAACTTTATATACATTTCAGTCTTGTTTTCAAAGCTTATTATGAAAAAGAACAGCAGCAATAACATTTAGTAGCAAAGTTCCATATGAAGTCTAAACTTGGAGGCTTAGTCCCTTCTTTGTCATCCAAAACCACTTTTGCACAAAACTTCTATATCCCCCCTATGGCCCCATAAAAAAAGGTACTTTTCATCTGGGGCATGAAAAAGCCTGGTTATCACGCTTTGAAAAGCAGGAAGTGTTATTAATCCTTATCATTATTGTTATTGCTTTATGGTATACCTTAAGTTACCATCTGATTTTATGAATATAGACAATAATCGTTCATTCTTAGTGGTAGTCTAGAATCATTTCCCTCCACTGTTAATGTTCTCCCCCATAAAGGACATGGATGAAAAACACTGGGGGCACCTAATCCTTTTATGGATGATTCATGAGCATAAAACTATTAATGTTTATCTCTTAAGTGTAATTACCATATTTCTCACATCAATGCCCACGGTTGAACACATCAATTAAAACTAGATGTATAATTTTCATGTTTCAAATGAATTTAATTGTGTGAAGAAAATCTGTTGTATGCCCTCTTGTATATATCTTTCAGGAGGCATTACTTTTCCAATTCTAGAAAGGGTTGTGGTTCAGTCTATGAACTAATCCAATCCTGTGGGCAGCTGCCATCAAGACCAGGGCAGCCATGCTTGTTCAGAGTATTTTAGTAGACATCTAATAGGTGAACTTTGCTAATATTTAGAAAACTCATATTAAGTTCAACTTAACTGTAATACTTTTCATAAAAAAAGTATTCCTTATTAAAAAATTTTCATACTAATTAATCTCTTTTTTCTCCTTACTAATTAGTAATTCCATTAAGGAGAATGTTAAAAGTAATACAGTTTCCCAAATTAAACCTGAAGCAAAAGACAGAAAATAATAAAAATAAGAGGAAATTAATGAAATGGAAAACTGACAAACAGAAAAACAATCAACAAAGCCAGAAGTCAGTTCTTTAAAAAGATTGATAAAATTGATAACCACCCAGCAATACTGATCAAGATGAAGACAGAGAAAACAGAAATTATCAATATTAAGAATAAAACAGTGACCATAACTACAAATTATACAAAAATTAAGAGCCTAATGAGGGTGTATCATTAATAACTTTATGCCAATAAATTTGACAACCTGGATGAAACAGAAAAATTCCTTGAAAGATACAACTTACCAAAAGTGACATAAAAGGACATAGAAAATCTGAATAATGTTGTATCTGTTAAAAAAATTGAATTTGTAATTAAACAACTTCCCAGAATGAAACTCTAGGACTAAATGTTTCTAGTATTAAATTCTTTCAAAAATTAATCACAGATAATACCTGTCACACACAATCTTTCAGAAAATAAGGAAGAGAATATTTCCCAACTCATCTTATGAAGTCATTATAATCTTGGTATCAAAACCAAAGATAAGGAAAGAACATTACAGATCAAAATCCCTCATGAACAACAATATAAAAAATCTTTAACCAAATATCAAACCATCTGGAAATATACAAAGAAGGATAATATACTATAACCATGTAGAGTTTAATCCAGGGATTAAAGGTTGGAAATCAATTAATGTAGTTCACTGTATTAACAAATTAAAGGGGAAAATTCATATGATCATTTCAGTAGATGCTGAGAAAGCACATGACACATCCACTTATGTCCAAAACATAACCCATTTGTGTTACAACACCCATTTACGTGAAAAACTTTCAGCAAACTAGAAAGAGGAGAACTTCCTCAGCCTGTAATGGACACCAAAAAAACAAAACAAAACACAAAAACAAACAAAACAAACAAACAGAACTACAGCTAACAACACTAAACAGGGAAATATTAAATGTTTCCCCCTCAGGTTGGGAATAAGAAAAAATGTCGACTCTTTCCACCTCTATTCAACATTTTACGGAGGTCCTAGCCAGTGCAATCAGACAAGCAAGAGAAATAAAGTCATACAGATTGGAAAGGAAGAAGCAAAAGTTTCTTTGTTCAGTGATGACATACTGTGTACATAAGTCTGAATAAATCTACAATAAAACTACTAGACCTGACAAATGAACTCAGCAATGTCACAGGATATAAAGTCAATATATTAGCAATAAAAATCGCTAAAAGTGTTACTTATAAAAGTATAAAAAATACCAAATACCTAGGAATAAATGTAACAAAAGACATGTCAGATCTTTATACCAAAACTCTAAAACATCGCTGAGAGAAACTAAGGATGACCTAAATAAATGGAAAGACACACCATGAATGCATGAATTGAAAAACTTAATATTGTTAAGATGTCAATTCTTCTCAAGTTGATCTAAAGACTCAAAACAATTCCAGCCAAGATCCCAGCAGGGTTCTCTCAAAAGAATATACACAAAAATAAAATTTGAGACAATCATAGACCTAAACATAAGAGCTAAAACGACAGCAATAAAAACTATTGGAAACAATGAGAAGGGTACATCACCTCTGTAGCGTTCATTGTCCCAAGTCATCCAAAACCTCAGCCTAATCATGAGAAAAATTTCAGATAAACCCAAATTGAGGGGTATTTACAAAACTTCTGGAGTAGTCTCCAAAATGTCAAGGTCATAAAATATAAGGAAAGACTGAGGAATTGTCACAAACTAGAGAACATTAAGGAGTCATGACAACTAAATGCAACATGGTGTCCCGGATGGGATCCTGGAACACCACAAGGACCTTTTACTTAAATTTACTAAATATATTGTACTGATGCCAATTTCTTGGTTTTGATCATTGTACCATGCTCATGTAAGATGTTAACATCAGGGACAGCTGGGTGAAGGGTATGCAGGCACTCAGTGTACTCTCTTTTGCAACTCCTCTGTAAATCTAAAATGATTTCAAAATCAGTTTTTCAAAAGCCATTAGAACAAAGTATAGACTAATAATTCATGATGTTGAAGTAAGCAAAGATTTTTAGAGAGAGTACAGAAAAGAATAAAACATAAAAGAAAAAAATCGGATTTCATCAAAATTTAAAATGTCTGTTCATAAAAAAGTACCATCGAGAGAATGAACAGGTAAGCTGCAGAATGGGAGAAAACATCTGCAATGCAGATATCCAAAAATTGATTTGTATCTAGTACATAAAAATACTTTGATCCCTAATAAACAATAATAATAACAACACACTAGAAGACAGGCAAAAGACCTGAGGAGGTACTTCATAAATGAAGATAAGCAAATGGCCAATAAGCATATGAAAAAGTGTTCATTATTATTTCCATCTTGGAAATGCAAATTAAAACACAATGAGATACCAATTCACCCACTAGAGTGATTAAATGAAAAAGTCTACCACCACCAAATGTTGAAGAGGATGTGGAATACCAAAACTCTTCAATATCGCTGATCAAGTATAAAAAGGTACAGTCACTTTGGAAATCTCTTGCAGTTTAAAAAGTTAAACACAATCTTTTCTACAACCCAACAAGTCAATTACTAGGTATTTATACTAAAGAAATCAAACCATATGCCTACAAAAAGCTCTGAACTACAGTGTCCATAGCTGCTTTATTCATAGTAACCCAAGCCTAGAAATAGCTCAGATTTCCATCAAGAGATCAATCTACTGTGATACATTCATACAGTGGATTTTTCATTATCAATGGAAAAAAAAAAAACAACAAACAACTACTGATACAGGCAACAATATGGATGACTCTCAGAAACATTATGCTGGGTAAAAAGCAGCCAGAAATAAAAGGTACATACTGTATGATCCCATTTCTACAAAATTCTAAAGTGGGTCAGAGTCAACCTATGGTGATAGAAATCAAATCAAGAATCAAGGCTTGCTTCTGGGAACCAGGGAACTGTTCGGACAGATGCATGAGGAAGATGCCCTTAGCCTTTGCATTTACCTTAACTGATTGAAAGGCACACTTAATAACTGAACATTTCACTGTGTGCAAATTATACCCCGATTAAGAGAATGGTAACACAGTTCCTAAGAAGTTAAGAGCCATTGTTAAGTTCTCAATTTAACATGCTTTTTCCCTTTATGCCTGGACTCCTTCCTACCTCTGGGGCTGAAATAAGCCTATTTCATAGTTCCCGTCCTTTGGCCACTTCTCATGGAATGGTGGTGTGTGTATATATATATATATATATATATATATATATATATTTTTTTTTTTTTTTTTTTTTTTTTTTGCTCAGCCTTTCGGAGCTTTCAGCAAGGGCTCTGCCGAGCGTCCCTGAAAGGCTTCTCTGATGTTACTATATTGATGGATGTGCCATGCATTCCCAATACGCCCATCCAGAGCATCAGCCTCATAAAGGCTTCACATTTTACAAACGTTGGAAAAGAACAGAGAGCTCTACCCCTGCAACCCTACCTTTGGGAGAGTTTGAAACCACCACGCCAGACACAATGTATTTTAAGCAAACTCTGTTGCTCACCCCGTGGGAGTTACACATGGCAGTAACTTCGCTCCACGCCAGATGCGGTAACACAGGGGAAGTTTGAAGATAAGGCGGAATTGGGTTCTGTTTAACTTTGATCCACCCGTATCTTCTCACAGTTGCCTTCTCTTCAGACCAAATGCCGCACTGCTCCAAGTTCAACGGCCTCTTAAGGAGTTACTGGATTGTGTGTACAAAGTATCAGTAAGGACTTTGGTCTGAACTGTATTTGTGATGCTTACCAGAGTTCAGATGGTCAAGTTCTAGATATAAGCTTTCAATACTGAAAAGCATATAGAATAGCAGGAAAAAAATATGCTTTGGGCTTAAGAATCATAAAGTACTTTATTTCACATTCTACCCAAGTATTCTCAAGAGCCATAATTACAAGTTCTATAAACTTAGGAGCTGATTTGTATTTTTGCAAAAGGAACAATTAAAGATGACGAGGAGCTTCTGAATTCTAGCTGGGTGGAGAGTGAGGTCCAACAAATTCATTCAAAAGAGATAAAGCACAAAGCGACAACAGCAGTTCAGTGGTGTGAAGCATACCTACGACGCCGTCTGCGTACATCATTTGAATCAGATGTATTTTGAAAGGACTTGTCCCACGGCTCTTTTCCAATAAAAATTCAACTTTGCTTTGGGAAAAACACACTCCCCAAATAGAAAATTTCTGCCTCCTTGGTTTCTGAGATTTACATAGCTTAAAAAAAAAAAAAAAAAAAGGAAAAAGAAGATGCTCTGATCTACCCCAGTATACATGTACTGTACTAAATATGTTAAACGTGTGTGTGTTGTGTCTCTGCATTCACAACATAGAATACATTTTTCATGCTTCAACTCTTACCATGACAATTAAACCAAGGTCAAGAATAAAAATCATATGTAAAGGGTAGGAAAGTCCCGCTCTAAGAAACCTCTCTGCTTTCTGACTGTGGAATGAGCAGGAGAGGATTAGCGCAGGTGGCGGAGGTGAGGTCTGTGGGGAGGGGGCTCCTGTGTTAATCAGCCTGCCAGAGAAGGTCCTCAAAAGAAGGAGTGTCTTTCATTTATCCAACTCAAGCCGCTCCTCCTAGTTTGCTGTAACGTCCCTCCCCCCTCCCCGCAAGCTTCCCGGCCCTGGCCCTCCCATAAGTACTACTGAACAAACTTTTGTGCCCTACATCAGATCGGGGATTGAGGGAATTTCTTTAGGGGACTGAGACCTGGTCCCTGCCTCAGGGGGTTAAGTGCTTTAGGAAAGAACACACTCATGCACGCGCCCACACACACACACACACACACACAGATACACACACACACACAGTCAACAATGCATTTCCTCCCTCTTCAGCTAACACCATCTCACACAGCCTTCAAGGTTCTACTTGCAGGTCACCTCCTGTGGGTTGCTCTCCTAGAGCCCCCAAAGAAACAGACCTTCCTACTCCCATCCCAGCCCGCATCCCTGTCACGGCTCGCCCGTGACCCTGCGATGATCTACGGTTTACGTCTAAGGCGCGTATGGTCTCCGTCTATTCCTCTGTCTATTCTTCCCACAATGCTCAGCACGGCACCCTGCGAGCATCAGGGCTCACTCAACAAGAGCTGTACCCCTGACCTTCTCATTTCAGTCTAGAACACGTGAGAGGACTACGGTTATCAGGAAAGGGAGGGAGTGAAAATCCCACTCCTCATGACTATCACCGCTCTTCCATCTGTCACATTACATGTAAACTCAAACCTCACTTCATCTTTGCTTTTGCTAGAAACTCAGCACTGATCTGGCAAAAACAGCAACATTATGAGGACACTCTATCACATGCTATGTTTCAGATTTAGAAACTATTAAGATGACACATAAAACCTAAATGTCATTTCATCAACTTAATTTTTTCCATGCCGCACACTCCAAAAGGGAATTTCTATTTTAGAACTACAGCATCAAATGCAAATGACTAAGGTTTTTATTACGATTTTCGTTATTATTATTATAATCATCATTATTATTATTACAACAATTTTTTTTCCCTTTTGCTCCTACTGACTCATTAACATTTACTTCAGTCTTGGCATGGATGATCAATCTTTATTTTTTCAAGCTCAGCAGTGAGATTTTCCTACAGAATGTGCTTATTATTATTGATGAATGCGATCCCTTCCAAGGAATAAACTTCATTGCCACAGAGCAGATCTTGGAATTTACGTCTATTGCTTTGGACCTCCTTGAGGTCGAGGACCACACATTAATGTCAAACGTGTTCTCAGCAGACGGCACAGTGCCTGGCACACAGTAGGTACCCAATCAAAGTCTGTGGAATGGATACCCTGCAATTAGTCTTGGGCAGATGAAAAGATGACTCAAAAATGAAGAAAGAGCGTGCTGAGATCTCAGCCTTCCACTACCTATGACCTTCCTTTTTGGGCTTCCCCAGGGTGCCTGCCTTTGCTGAGACTGTCCTGGTAGATGGAGCAGTTCAGAGGTCAAGTGCAGGTAGAGGGCACACACAGAACATGGCGGAAGACCCTGACATCAGCTCAGCACACAAAAGGACACAGTAAATGTTTGTTCAGTTCAACAGCCCATATTGTTCTCAGACCCAGCAGCTGAGCTTCCATTCCCAGGAAGCTGTTTATTAACAGGGTATCATCTAAGATCTCACAACCATGGATCAGGAACTGATAACGCTGGTGGGTAAGCTGATGTCCCTTTTATGCTATAGGCAGCTGTGCAGTCTATGCAGACATTTTAATTAATATCTGCAAAGGCTGCTCACAGGAAAATGAAGTCATCATACACACATTTTGGTAACATTTATTGAGCCCCAATTCAGCTGTGTGAGGAGTTGAGGATACAGAAATGAATAATTCACAGCCCTTCATCCTCATGGGGCACCCCGCCGTGGGGTCCCAGTTGTAACATAAACCAGTAAGTTCAATACCAGAATCCAAATATCTACGCCCGGAAAAGAAACGGACAGAGCTAGTAAGAGCCAAGGAGGAAAGTGCAAACGCATGGGTGCAAGAGCACGACAGTCACTGAAGCATCTACTGATTCCACCGGCCGTGTCTCTACAATGAGCACGCGTGCCCAGAGCACATCTGAAGTGAGAACAGGGGGACCTACTGGTCCACGTTCAGGTGCAAGTTCTTTATGCTTCTCATTTCCCCGCACTGAGTTGGGTTCTACTGTTTAAAGATCCATATTTTTCATACAACAAAGTCCCTACACCCCAACCACGCACTTCCCACGTGACTAATTTATGCACACCTGTTACCCATGCACAGGGGGAGGTCTGGGTATATTCGAACAGGCATAAACTCATCTTTAGGGGAGGTTGAGCGTGTCTCAAGGACAGTTTTGATTAAGTACAATGTTCATCCCACAGACCGACTTTGAGTCTAACGGCTCCAGAGGATGCGCAAAGCGCTTCAGACATGCAGGACCTGCACGAAGGGGCAAGCCTGACGCCCCTACAGGGTTGCAGAGGATGAAAAACGGCCTGTGCTTTTATTATACAACAACTTGCTTCAAACACGCCATACACACTGAACCATGCTTCCATCGATCTCCTGCTTGAAACCTGATTTCTCTCCTCTGCTTACATTAACAGGTTAAATACTTTTTCAAATAAAATAAAAGCTCTGAAGTCAAATCAATCAGGATGTCGCCCACAAATGTAAATCTCCAAAACCTCTAGAAAAAAGCATCTTAGCGGATATGCCGACCTAGGTCAATTTCTACCGAGTCTCCGACCAGCTCCTGGGGGCTCCCACACTCGGGGTGTAAAGTGATGTGCAAGGTGGTACTGGACTCTCTTGAACGCGGTGGACGCCTGCTGCCTTGAAGGAAAGGGGCTGAAAACTGCACCTCTCATCTCCCTACTTCTCATTATGCCTCTTCTTGTGCAGACGGACACTGGCTTAGAAGTGAGTAAACGATTTTCCAAAGTTTCCAAATTAGAAACTTTTGAGTTGGATTGAGCTGGAAGCAATCCAGCCCCAGAGCCTCTCCAGGTTCCAAACCTTCAAAATATGAAATGTCCTGATCAGAGAACCATGAATGTACATGGAGGTAGCACAGAGCACATGAGAGGCTATTTCATGCTTCAGGGTCCATCAGGCTATTGTGGGACAGATGTACTAACACGGGAAAGGAAATGAAAGTTTCAGGCTAAGCAACTTCACAAAAACCTCAAAACGGTGGCAGAACAGCATTATGTCAATCTTTTTAATACACACAACATGAAGCCGGGGATTCTTCCTTAAACACAAGTTCCCTAAAGCTCTTTGTCCACATAGATATTTGCAAGTGATATTTATAGGTCATCTTCATAGAATGTATTCACCTAATTATATTTACAAAACTAGAACAAACAGACTTTGTTTGCCAGTATCCAGAGGAACTTTATTAAAAGCCACTGACTGATAAAAGAAACTTGCTTCAAAAGCTTAGTGTATCTGCATAAACTAAGTGAGGTCACTCTTTTTATCATATCACTTCAGGTAACTAAGGCCAGTTCTAAGCGTTCTTCAATAGGAAACATAGAAAGAAGCCAGAAAACAAGACACGGGTCCTCTGGCAGGACTTGGCGATTTGCTGGATAATAAAGTAATACCCCTCTGTGGCTTGTGATGGTCCAACCTCAACTCACCTGAAGAAAGAATTTTATCATCCCACCACTAAGGGATCTGCCAAGTTAGTTGGGAGTGAGTTCAGACCAACTCTCTCAGGTGCAACAGCCTCTGACTATAAAACTCAGATCACAAAACACATGGCACAGCAGTGTGCTACGTACAAATCATATAAACACCGCAGAAACCAAACCTTCCTGACTTGGATTAAATGCTATAGATTAAAGCCACCTTTTTAAAAAACTACAAAATATATTTTAGATCAGTTTAAGATATTTTGGGCTTTCTGACTTACTTCACTCTGTATGACAGACTCTAGGTCCATCCACCTCACTACAAATAACTCAACTTCGTTTCTTTTTATGAGAGAAAAACAAATACCGTATGCTAACACATATACATGGAATCTAAAAAAAAAATGGTCATGAAGAACCTAGGGGCAAGATGGGAATAAAGATGCAGACCTACTAGAGAATGGACTTGAGGATATGGGGAGGGGGAGGGGTAAGATGTGACAAAGTGAGAGAGTGGCATGGACATATATACACTACCGAATGTAAAATAGCTAGCTAGTGGGAAGCAGCCACATAGCACAGGGAGATCAGATCGGTGCTTTGTGACCACCTAGAGGGGTGGGATAGGGAGGGTGGGAGGGAGGGAGACGCAAGAGGGAAGAGATGTGGGGATATATGTATAGGTACAGCTGATTCACTTTGTTATAAAGCAGAAACTAACACATCACTGTAAAGCAATTATACTCCAATCAAGATGTTAAAAAAAAAAGATATTTTGGCCTATGTTTAAGAAATGGCATGGGTAAATGGAAGTAAAACCTCTGCTAAGTATGAGAAAACTCACAACCAATTATGTCACATAATTGAAATTAATTAAGTCCATGCACAGACTCAGTTCAAGAAGAAAGTATATATTCCTTCACTGTATCATTAAGTCTGACTGCCTACCTCCTTTGATATAACTTTATGTTGACCTCAGTTATTTTTTTTAAATGAATCTAGTTTCTTGTTCCCTAGAACTTGTATTAATCATCTGAAAAACCACTTTAATCAAAAGCATGCCTTCTTACAGTAAAATGCCCTCTTCGAACAAAGCACTTTCTGATATCACAAGGCACTGCCCTCACTTGATTTCGATTCAAGTACACAGTGCAATAAAATAAAAAGCAATTCAAAACTTTTAAAATAAATGTGTTTTCAGTATAACATTTTACAACCAAAATAGCTTTAAAATAGCATTTCTAAACAACTGAAGAGGCTGGAATGCCAACAAATATCTGAGAATGAGAATCACTTCAAAATAGACTTTGACATGTTCAGTGAAGGAGAACCAGAGGGAAATGTACTATCATACACAGAGAATTTTTACTTTTTTTTAATGAGCATCTGACTGACTTCTTCATATGTTTCAAATTCAAGGAAAGCAGAAAATCCTGGGATATTTACGCAGATAAACTATTTTCAGGATTCTACAATGACTGCCACAGACCTACACACCAGCATCTATCTAAACTTAAAGGAAATGCTGACTCTGGGCTGAGAGAGTGTTCAACGCACAGTTGAGGTTGACAGGATGAGCTCAGTTTACCCAAACCCTGCCAGGAAAGGATAAAAGAAGAATTCATATCTGAAGAATGAAATAAAAATCATTCTTCTTCCAAGGACTGCAATCTGTTAACAAGGCGGACAAGCAGAGGTAAACAAACAGCTGGTCCCCAGGAAGCACACTCAGTAATTTGGGTTCAAAGTTCAAGGTCAGCTGCATTGTCAGCTGTGTCTTCAACAGGGCCCCTGCATGCCAGTCCCCAGTCTCAGGGTCCAGACTGAGCCCTGACCCCAGCCATGGATACCATGCGGTCACTTGAATGTGCCAGGAACTTGTTTTGAGACAGGAGAAGAAAATTCGGTGGCAGGCGAGCTAGGCTCCCCACCTCCTTCCATCCCTTCATCTGGCTTTCTCTCCCCCTCCTTCCCTCCCTCTCTCCCGCTTTCTCTCTTTTACTTAACTCCTACATTTCCACACACTAGGACCAACAAGCCTTCTGATCAAAGGTGATCTGTGACTGGGGTTCAGAAGTGTTGATTAATGCTTGTACCTGCTACATAGATCCATGGGCAGATCCATGGGGGGAGGGGAAGACTAGCTGAGGGTTTTCTATGTTTCTTTAAAGCACCAGCCATTAATGGGCTAAGTTTCCCACTGGGACCCTGGAAGTTAGCTTCAAAACACAAGCTCAAACGTATGTATTTTCCAATCTACGTTTCTCAGTCTACATTCTCCAATCTACGTTTCTCAATCTATGTTCTCTCTAGCCTCATGTCTGGGAGGCCTTCATGAGACCTGAGAGGTGCATGCTTTTAATTGCCCTCACAGCACATCTGGGTGGGATTTAGTAACTTGCCTACACTTTCGCATACTCAAGTTCTCACCACCATGAGTTTAAGACTTGGAATTGAAATTCATATAAAAGAGGGTTTAAAGTCACTGAATGAGTCTGCTTTTTTTTCTCCTTAAATTTCATAATCTTGTCAATGGTTCATAGTTTTAAGACACTGAATAAGCAAGGATTATCATGACCCCAGGATCGGTGTGCTTTATAACAAGTCAACAAAATGATGAAATAAATACAGTGGCGTCCTCCCATCTCATTACTTTTGCTGGCTTCATGCCCTGAGTGTGACGGGTCAGGTGCTCAGAGTCTCCATTCACTGAATAGTTGTTGAGCTCAAGCCACCCGCTGGGATGTCAAGCAAAGCAGTCTGCATGCTCTGTCCGCAAAGAACTCTCAGGGTGGCCACCAAGGGAAGCCACAGGGTACAGTTCCTTTTGAAGGGAGGGCAAGGTATTGAATTCACAGCCAAGAATAGACTGGACCTTTCTGGGTACCAGCCCAGAAGGACCCCAGCTTTGAGGGCTGGTTGAGGTGCTGGAAGACCTCCCATGGATTCTTTGCTTTTTTCATTTCACTGAGTGCGTAATTAAAGCCACTGTTATTTATGGGCACTGTTTAGAGATCACTGTGATACTTTTGTCGTTGTTTGATTTATAGAAACACACTATAAGTAATTTGCATCTTGAGGTTTGCTATGTACCCTCTTCAGTCCATGGGAAACGAGATGTTAAACAGCGCAGTCTTTGTAACTATAAATTAGGTGCATTTATCTTCCCTAATTTAGTACTACAATCAGTGCATAGATGATACAGCTGACTCTGCTCATTTTTCTCTTTGAGAAAGAGCATTTCAGAAGATATTTCTCCTCATTCCGGATTTTATGCTGATTTAAAAAAAGATCTGGTAACAGAGCACTCTCCAGTTTTGTGGGGCAAGTAGCAGCCACTGCTAAGAGAATGTTGCACTCCACAGGCATCCCATGTATTAACAGCCTTTCCCACACCACATGCGCCAGAGCACTGCCTGCAAACTGTGCAAGGGGCCTGTTGAATGGCACTGACTTCCCCTGCTCACAGACAGTACTGTACATGGGACACTGTGCCACCTTACAAACTGTCTGCCTGGCTGAACTGGACGAACTAGGAGGGCAGGGACGGCTTCTCGAATTCATCCGTGTCTGGCATGTACAAAACACTCTTCAATGTCAGTTGCATATCTTAGGATCAGAGAATGCATCTTCAAGAGTTTAAAGGGCTACACAGAGAGGCAGCAAGGGAAACAGTCTCCATGGGACCCTGTGGACTTCTGAGTTAATCATATTTTCCAATTAACTTTTCCATCGTGCTACACAGATCTTCTTGTTCTATTCGTGATCATAATATACAGTTTCAGTAATGTGGGTTTTTTTTTTCTTATTGACGTTAAATATGCTCCTAAGAGTTGCACTGCAACGAAGTAATTTCATAGAAAGGCAAACCAGATTTACTTGTCAGATAATAAATATATATGTTCACAATCAGAACAGATGTATATTTCCAGAAAGGAGTGTAATGGAAAGAAGAAGGTGGTGTGGAAATTCTCAGCCCTGCACCACTGGTGATGCATTTCACCTGAGATCTCTTTTATTTTATTTATTTATTTTTGGCTGCATTGGGTCTTCCTTGCTGCGTGCGTGCTTTCTCCAGTTGCGGTGAGCGGGGGCTACTCTTCGTTGCAGTGCGTGGGCTTCTCATTGCGGTGGCTTCTCTTGTTGCGGAGCACGGGCTCTAGGCGCGCGGGCTTCAGTAGTTGGGGCACGAGGACTCAGTAGTTGTGGCTTTTGGGCTCTAGAGCACAGGCTCAGTAGTTGTGGCGCATGGGCTTCATTGCTCTGCGGCGTGTGGGAACTTCCTGGACCAGGGCTTGAACCCTGAGATCTCTTTTAAACAAACACAACGTTCTAAAAACTAAAGGCTTGGGGATGAGTTGGAGAAAGTTCCTTTGAGGACCTATCAAGAAAGCAATGAGCTTAGACTAGAGGTGGTGGTATTTAGGGTAAGCATTTGAAAGACTCTTAAACATGAGCCTTGAGAGCTGGTAGAGCAGACAACTAAAGATGGCTAGAGGTGTTAGGAATAGGATAGTCCCAGGAGGGAGATAGGCTTTAATACTAGTGTCAACCCAGCTGAGCATCACGACCTTCCTTGAATCTGTGACCTACGCACAATGCCCCGTGGGTACTCCAGGCTTGGGGAGGAAGCACCAGCATCTCTAGGGTAGCCAATCATGCCTCTGGAATGGTTTAGAATGACAGCACGAGGAATTGAAAGGGGCCTTACATATGACACAACAGAGTGAGGAGCGGAAGCCTTGCATGAAGTCTCCCCGTCAGAAGCTGGGCTTCTGGTTCCTGGTGCTTCTCCCCACCACTTCACTGGAGGAGACAGTGAGGTCTAGATGAAGCCTATGGTTCTCTTTTAGTCCCATGGTTGGACATTTTGACACTGACCTATCAACTGCACATTTCCAGGTCTAGAAGGTGAACAGAAGTGATGTGAGTTTTCATGAAGTGCTGAACGTCAAAAACGTTTCTGAGAAGGCTCCTCTGTGACCCAGCACATAAAGAGCTACAAAGGCAATTCCCTAAAACAACAGAGGGACCTACAGGACCTCAGAGGTGCTGCACATGTGTCCATAAGGGCCTCAGCGGCAGCCCAAGACCATGAAAGCAGATCACCTCTCAGCGGGGCAGAGCAGCAGGGGAAGGTCAGAGGAGGAAAGTCCTGACAAACTTCCACTCGCGGGATGGGGCAGGGATGCCGTGAGCTTAGCCCAACAGTGAGGGCTGCGCTGGTCCAGGGACAGCGAGAGAGTAGATCCTGTTGACTTTCTAGACAACTTGTGTTAACAACAGATGTTTACATACCAATGGTTACCCTGTTAGAGTTCCCCTCTTCTCTCTGACCCACAGGGGAGCAAGCTTGCCCTCCAGTGCTCAGAAAGGACCAGCTGGGAAGCAGCATTTCCAGCCTCAGGCAGGGCAACCTCTTCCTATTACTGCCTAAGGGAGAGGGAGCGGCACCAGGTCCTTCTGGTGCATTCATTCTGCTCTCGCACCAGGCAGGAAGCTTCACCCGGCCTCTCAGGAGAAGCTGCGGTTTCCAGCATCACCTGAGCCCACTGGGATTGGAATGTTTAATTCCGAGGAGAAGAGAGACACATCAAAGACCACCTTCTCTTATCCGCCCTATCAGCTGAGATTTCCACCTACATCTGCTGCTTATGTTTTATTCCTCAATTAGTTCTGAATCCAGGACAGGAAGAGAGAGGTGTGTTTACACCCCTCTTAAAAACCTGACATCTTTACGTCTGAAAAAGGGAGGTCACCTAATGTTTAGCGTTGGCACAGGGAAGGCAAACACCCCCTCCAGCACGGGTGGCATTCTTTCCTCCAGAACCTTGGAGACACCTCAGAATCCCTCTCAACACAGTGTTCCTGGCACCCACCACCACCAATAAGCTGCCACTGCAGCACGAAATATAACCTATTTGTCATCCCCGACCTTGCATATTAGAGGCGGGCTGTGCTTTCTGGAAAACTCCTTCTTACTGTACTTAGCCAGACAGACTTCTCCCCCTCGGTCATTCATTCATTCACCGTACAAATATTGAATAAGCAGTTTATAACTCAAATGGGAGAGAAGGAAGCAGATATTTTCTTTAAGGAACTTCTCTAAAAGAATTAAGTACTGAGGATAATAAAGTACCATGAGCCCGACTGAGAAGAGACACATATTCTCACTACCCTCGCGGCTACAATTTAGAAAGAAGGAAACTCAAACATTTCCAGAGATGTTTGGAAATGAGAGAATGGCAGGCCACCCCGCCCGCACGAGGGTGGTGATCTTATGTTCCATTTGATGGCTGAGAACTTTCAGAGGTGTTAGCACCACCGCATGGGTGCTTCTAGGACCCTACAAATAGCCCCACATGGAAAAGCCTACAGTCTGTCCCCAAACTCTCCCACCACTCTATTTTGAAAACACTCACGATTTGAATACACTTCAATTCTTTCCATTCCTCTGAAGGTTATCAGAAAGTAAGGTATCAGAGTGTTGAACATGGAGGAAGGAGCTGAGAACATTTGCTCGAAACAATCCGACTTCGAATTAACAGCCTTCCTGGTAAATAATCCAGTTACTCATTCTCCACCAACAGAAGCAAAAGGAAGAAAGGGAAGGAGGTGGGAAGTAAGAAAATGAATTCAAACAAAAAGTAAAAATGGCCTCCAAAATCAGAAGAGGAAAAACACACATACTCATTGGCTGATCTTGGCGCATATATAGATAGATAGGTTGATCGACAGATGGGTAAACTGACAGATCGATAGATATATAGATGAACGTCCAGGGAGAGAGCTAGAGAGAAAGAGAATTTTCCAAGATGCTTGGAAGGAAAAGGAAGTGTAACCCAACACTCCTGTGTTTTTCTTTTTTTTTCCCCCCTTCTACTTCTTCCTTGCTATTATCGTTCAGAGACTACAGCCTTTTGGGAAACGAAGTTGGGTATTAGCTGGGTATTAATTAGAGGATGTAAGTTCGCTGGTACAGAAGGATTAGCATGAGCTCACCACACGAGGCTCAGCTAATCCCTCACCTGAGGCACCGCAGCTACCATGGCCTGGTGTTGCTATGTGGGCAGGAGTCCCCAGGAAATCTAGAGGATCACTTCCTGACGGCTTCATATGCTGAGTGCCAGCACCTGGCCTGCTTTGATGATGGGTTTTACCCTAAAGAGACCACCCAGGAACCGAAGGGACAAGGAAGCCAGCTGAGTTTCTGAGAGATGTTCAAGCAGCTACCAGGAGGATTACAGAATCAAGGCATTCCCGTTATCTGTCAAATTCACGAACATTCCTACACAGACGGGAGGAAATGCCATTTGGGCCTGTGCTTACGCAGTTTATAGCCTGTAACTACATGTTCTAATTTTTTTAGAACACTAAGGAGAAGTTCCACAATATTAAAGGAACCAAATCTAACCTCAAATTTAGAAGTCCCAGAGAAGGGAAAAGGAATCAGGGTGCATTCGTTTTGTTTGAAGATGCTGGCTCATGGGGAGAAATCACTGGACTTACAAAGTGCAAACACACTTGTCGGAAAGGCAAACACTATTTAAGGTACTAATGACCTTCATCAAGAAAAGAGTTTCTTCCTTCAATAATTATTGGCGCACACTTTCTGCCCTCAGTCCAGACACGAGCCCGAGTTGGATCTGTGTGTGGCATCCTCTGCAATCAGAACATCTCAGTAAGTGGAGCCCTCAGACACTCAGGTATGATCCAAGGACATCTATGACTATTTTATGGGCCGCAAACTCCAAAAGTTACATTCTAAAAGGATTATTTACGTTCAGGAAGAAAAGAGGAGGAAAGTGCAATGTATTTCATGGTGGACAGACATAAGAACCGTGAAGTGTGGGTCTGACAGGCAGGGAGACAAAGGAAAAAGGTAATTCACAAAGATACACAGGAGCATAAAAAGGAGATGCAGGTATAAAGGACATATAATTTAAGTGAAGAGAAGGGTTCTTAACAGAAAAGATTTGAGAACAGTAAGCCTTTATTTAAGGATCTGAAGTCTAGTGACACATGGTCTAACAAACATGAGAGTATTTATGAGAGTGTGGTCATAACTGGGGAGACTGTCCTAGAATACCCAGAACACATGGCCCCTGGATTAGATGGAAAAGGTTAGAAAAAGAAAGTATCAGTCACTTAGGTACTTCCAGCATCATCTATACTTTAATACTGGCTTTAGCCTTTCCATACCTGATGAATATTAATAGATGTTTTAGGATCAAAACCACCAGAGTGTGGATCCTGGTTCCATCATCCAGAGCTCCCTTTGTTCACGTTCCCAGCTTCTAAGAGCCTCAGTTTCGCCATCAGTTAAAATACCGACCTGCTTTAATTATCTTGAAGCTTCGAGTGTTTCCCAATACACAGTAACTGCTCCCCAAATGGTCACCATTATCATTCATTCAGTAAACAGTTACTGAGCCCCTACAAAAGGAGAACAATATCTGCCGTGTCTTCAAGGAAAATTTATAGGCAAGACAGATGTGCACAACCAAGTTAGATCAGCTGTAGAACTGTGGGCATGTTATCTGGCCTCACTGATTGCAATTCTGTCATCTGTAAAATGGGTACAGTAAGAGTATGTATCTGATGTGGCTGCAATGAGGATCCAGTGAGTTAATACATGTAAAGTGCTTAAAATAGCAAATGGCATATAGTAAATAACAATGATAGTGATGATGATGATGATGATGCTAATTTTATGTGTCAACTTGGCTCGGCCATGGGGTACCTAGATATTTGGTCAAACACCAAATGGAGCTAGATATTGCTGTGAACGTACTTTTAGATAAGATTGGCACTTAAACCCAGAGACTCTGAGTAAAGCAAATGACCCTCCATAGTGTGGGTGGGCCTCATTCAATCAGTTGAAGGCCTTAAAAAGACTGAGATCCCTGAGGAAGAAGGAATTCTGCCTCCAAACTGCCTTTACAGCCAGACAGACTGCAACACCCACTCTTCTCTGGGTCTCCAGCCTGCCTTGCAAATTTTAGCCTGGTCGTCAGTTCCCACAATCATGGAGTCAATCCCTTAATATGAATCTCAATCTCTCTCTCTCTGTATATATACTGTGCATTACTTTCCACAGTATAATACATTCTTATTATATATACACTCTTACTCTTTATATATGTATGCATATGTATGTCTATGTATATGTACATATGCACAAACACATATGCACACACCCTATTGGTTCTGTGTCTCTGGAGGACCCTAATACAAATGTTATTCTTTTATTATTACTTTATGGCCAAGGAAGGTGAGACATGCAAGGGATCAATATCACAAGCAAGATTCCATCCTGATTAACTTTTTCTGCAAGGATCGTCCTGTTTGTCTTGGTTCCCTTAAAACACGGGCAGCATGTCAAGAGGATGAGTTATTTAACCCACACCTGGTTGTTTCTGTTCTGTCAGAAAATAAATACAAATGTTTAATTAAGATGCCCTTCAGTAACATTTAACGTTCCTGATCACATCATGCGCAAAGGTCTTTATATTTAACTCACCTACTCACATAAGCACAATGACTAAATTCTTTGATTTAGAAGAGAAGAAGGCCTCTGTTGGCCCTCATTTTCACTTGGTTAAAGAACACCTAAGCCCCCCTTTCCTACACAGTAGTTCCTTCCTGTTTAGATCGACACTGTATCTAAGGAGCATTTAAGTATTTGCAACAAATTGGAATGAATTACCCAGAAACATCCAACTACATGCAGCTTTGGAAAGGCTATGATATATTAAAGTAGAAACTAATAATTTTCTTTAATATTTCTTAACTCCAGACAGGGACAAATATAGCTATTTGTTAAAACTAAGCTTCCAGAAACATTTGATATTCTGCCTACTTCTGCTAGATTAATGAAACACTTGAAATAGAAAAAAATGTAATCTACATGTCTTTCATTATCTGTCTATGGCATTAATAAGAACAACTTTGCTAATTACTCTATTGTCAATTTTCTATTGAGATAAATTTAAGTTGTTAAGAGTACATAAAAGCTTTATATTTAGGACTTGTACGTTGACTATGTTGTGCTGATGGGGCCTGTAGCACTGAGATTACAGTCAGATGTGCGCCACTGTACTGAACTAAAAGCTAATTTAGGGAAAAAATACCCCTCCACAAACACTGAGATCTCAGATTTCTCATTAAAGTTTACCTCCAAATGTATATACGTCTAACGTGCCAAAGGACTCATGCTATAATCTTAAATCAGGAGACCTGATGCACCAGAGTTTCTGTGTACATTTGCACTGACTGCTCACAGGGTATGTGTATGCTATTCCATTTAATCTGTCATATGGGCTTTCCTCTGTGATTATAAAATATTTTTTTACCAATTAAGTAATTAGAAAACTATCTCTCTGAAGTTGATAGAATTTTCCAGTTTTCCAAATTATCTTCCCAGATAATTTGCTTTCAGAAAGCAAACTAGAACTAAAACCAGGAGGTAATTCCATTTTGTTATGCTTTCTGTCTGTCGTATTTTCACCTATGTTTCCTGACCACCCGCTTCTCACTCCCTCTTCGTTTTCCAGATTGCTAGGTCCATCGTAAAGGGAATCAGAAAAGGTCTGCAGAGGCTGAAGACCCGGTGGTAGAGAACAAGCATTCCCAGAATGTCACTCTGAAGCCCTGGATGGGGAAATGAGCTTCTGCTGCTATCAAGAGCAAACCAGGACAGGCAAGCCCCGCCAAGAAGGAGGGTCCTGCTGAGGGCCGGTCATCAGGGTATGGACGCAACCATCAGGGGAGTTTCTCCAGCAGTCAGAGCAAAAGAAACCTGCTCAGTGCTGCTCTAAATTCACAGGGACTGCCAGGAATTCCTTAGAAGACTAAGCAGCCATTCCTGCCATGAGAGGCTCTGCCCAAAAGATTTCCGTGGGTAGACGTCTTATGGGCAGTCTAACAAGTTACCATGCTATTGTTATGTTATATGAGCCGCCTAGCATGCTATGTGCAGTAAACCTCTCGATTGTACATAATTTCAATTATACATGGTGGCAGAGACTGCTAGCTGCATGTCACTATCCATTCTCCCCTTCCTCTTTACTAACAGCACCCAAATTTTGTTGGACAAGGCAATGTACCCACTTTACAAACCGCATTTCCCAATTTCTGCCGAGACTATTCATGTGACTAAATTCCTTTCAATGACATGGAAGAAGTTATCTGTTAGGGACTCTGAGAAAGTTTCTTAAGTGGAGGCTTGCTCAGCTGGTAGTCTCCCTTCTGTTCATCCCCCTTCTTCCTCCTTCCTATCAAGAACAGTGACGTGATGGCTGGAGCTGCAGTAATAACTACATTGTGACAAAGAAGTAACTTGGAGGAAAGAAGCTACACACTAAGGACAGTAACACAAAGAATGAGCCTCAGGCACTGATGACATCATGGCTAAACAGCCTGTTGAGATCAATCAACCCATCAATCTTTTAAAGATCCACATAGTTTATCTCCCAGGTACCTGTGGTCACTCGTTTTCCTCTAGTCAATCATTCAGCACTTACTGAGTGCCTACGGTGTGCCAAGTGCTAAAGATACAAAGATGGGTGAGATGCAGTCCATGCCCTCAGGAGCTAATAGTCTACTGGGGGAAACATTCAGGTAAGCAGTGGAGTACATGTTATATTACAGTAAGATGCTCGTTATTCATCTATTCAGAAGATGCCTTTTAAACACTTGCTAAGCGTTAGTTGCTCTCCTAGCATCACATGACAATGAGTTTATATTCCAGATGGCATGGGGAAGAGCAAGGGAGGAAAACAAAAATAATAAAGAGAAAAAAATTAATGAACAAGGCAGTTTCAGAAAATAAGGGTGATGTGATAGAGGGACTGCTGGGGGGCTATTTTAGATACGGTGGCCAGAAGGAGCCTCTCTATAAAGGTAACATATAAACTGAGATCCTGAACAAAGAGGAAGAAAACAAAAACAAAAACAAAAAACAGCCCTGTGAAGAGGTAGGGGAGGAACATTCCTGACAGAGGCAGAGCAAATGCAAAGGTCCTGGGGCAGGTATAAGCTTAGCATGCTGGAGGATGGTGCTATTAACTCGCAGAGAAACCCTGAGCCCTGACTGGGGGGAAGGGAGAAGCCAAGGAAGTTTTCCAAGTTGGCCTTGGCTGCAACCACCACCCCCTCCTCTCTACAGCAAAGGGATTCCCAGCAGAGAAGGGGCACAGCGACTGAATCCCTGCTCCACACCACCCTCCCCGTCCCGTCCCACTGCTCACCTGGCTCAGTGACACCACCATCTGTGTCTCACTCCCAACATATATTCCTTCCCTGGGAAACAGTCACATGAGACTTGGAGGAAAAAAACAGAAGAAACCCATCCTTCCCCTTCTGTGTTGGAGGACAATATTTTTTGGCAGCATCTCCATCACAAAAGTGATTGTCGTGACTAAGACCCAGCCTGTTCCCAATTCAACAGCCATTCAAAAGTTCACTAAAGTCCCATCCCTGTTCAAAGTTTGCCAGGGACCACTGATCAAAAGGGTCAACTGCATCTTCCCTGACCATATGCCACGCCTGTGTGGAAGAGAAACAGCCCCCAGGACCTCAAAGCTGCAGACAGCGCACAGCAAGGGAAACGAATACAACTTAGCCCCCTTACTCCAAAACCTTGACCGAGTCCTGGGGGAGGACCCAGGAACAGTCTGCAGTCCCGAGGACCCTTCCGTGGCTCCAGGACAAATACCAAGAAGAGGGTGATAGCCTGATGCTTCTGGTTTAGTTCACCATTATTTGAACCTTGGGAAATGTAAGAAACACACTAGTCCACTGACTTGGGAAGATTCACAGGTGATATACCCGATTTTCACTGGATGATGATGTTATTATACGTACAATGATTCTTTGATCATTAAGAGAAAATGTGACACTGTCCTCTTCTCAAGCCCAAAAGAGCTCTTTTCCTCTGGAAAAAAATGAGAGATTATCGAGTGAAAGGGTTTTTCTTCATTTTAGTGAAGATCCTTTCTTTCCTTTCACAGATGTACTGCCCTCAATAACTGTCAGATTATTACCTGGTGATCTATTTCTAATGAATTCAACTTGGGTAAAAAAGAAGCCCAACGTGGAATAATAATTTCTCATCAGTTTCCTATTACCCCTCCGCTGACTGTTCACAGCCTCCCATGTAATAATGGAGCTAATGACCGTCTTGCGGAGTCTTCTGGTGCTTGCTTTCTTGTTTGTTTCTCTCAGATTAGTACTTTATTTAAAACTGGGACCAGTAGATCATTTTTCCCACTGAAGTCTCTATTTGCAATTTTTGCCTACATGTTCATCAACATTAGACTGAACGCTGGCTTTCAACCTAACCCGCGTTAACTCTTTGTTCTAATGGCCAAAACTAGCATTGGGGTTGATTATCTTGAGTTGGAGTTGATTATATTCTTTGCATGTTGTCACAATGTGAATATTTCTCATTGAAAATCAAAGCTGTTAAATGTATTAGCTGTTGCCCTAATCAGGAATAACATCCGTATTTTTAGGGATCTCCTAATAACTGAAGTAGGACTGATTAGACAAAAACTCAACTTAAGGCCAAGCAGACTCATTGGTGGTGGAGAATCTGAATTCCTGCTTCTTCAGAAATGCAGAGGTTGGTGAAAGCTTCCCATCCCCATCAAATTACGCCATCTGCCAGGGGCTCTAGCACCGAAGAAAACATAGCAAGAACTAGCCCTTCTTTCACTGCAGGTCAAGAAGTTGACATTCTAGGAAAAAGTCAACATGCTCTATCTACTACTTTTGATTTTTGCATTTTGCAGTACTAACGTGCTACGAACCACACTTGGCCCTGGTGGTTCAAAGGAGGATAAGACAAGGCAGTGAGCGACAGAACTCCCAAGGAGCTCCGCTCTATCTGGGGTGACATATAGTCAATGGCTCACAGGACCCAAATCCAGAAAGAGATTTCTTTTTCAAGCTAAAATATAATAATCACAGCTTTAAATATATGTTATTTTACATTCAACTAAGAAAAGAAATGGACCTTAAGAGGTTACCTGTTGGGTTATTTTAGACAGACTTAGAGAAAATTGGGTCCTAAGGAGTTTGTGAATCTGTGACATATGCTCATTAATGTGGTTCACCCTTTTAGGCATCCCACAGATAACAGACACCCACTACGTGCAGGCACTGCACCAATGCCAGAGGAACAAAGGCAAGACGTGACCCCCTCCTCCCAAGAGGACCTCGTCCTCAGAGATGAGTGAATATACAGAGGTAACTCAGAATACAGAACGATGAGGGCTGATGCAGAGATACAAACCAAGCACAGAGGAACCAGCGATCAAAGAATGGCCTTTAGCTGGTTCTGGGAGACAAATGTGATTTCTAAGAGCTGGTATCCTTTTACTGAAAATTCCTTTGGCATTTCTCCTCTTCCAAATCAAGTGTCTCTTTCTCCCTCTGTTCAGACATCATCAGGATCACGTTAATATACGGATGCAGAAGACACAAATGTGGAAGTCTATCTACATGTCTAGTTAGCAAAACAAGCAGCAAGAAAACAGTCCTTTGACCAGATAAAACCACTATGTTAGTGGAACTCTGAGGAAAGTGTCTACATTCTCCTTGAAGACTGGTGGCAGATATGACCCCCTCTCCGTTTCCCGAGATGGGTGAAGAGCCGAGGTCAGAAAACACAAGTCTTCTTGGTTCCCATCACACCTTCTCACGTGTGAGGTCAGACCGCCCACCCAGGCATCCCCAGTGGTCCTCATCACAGGGGGTCAGGTCCAGCCCTTCCTCCTCTTCATGAAGGCTACTGGGAATGGTTTCTGTTTTCCATTTGCTCAATTTCTGTCCTCTGCTGTCTAGCCGGGAAAAACGAGGACCACGCCATCAGTCTCACCCTCACCGGGGAAACTACTTGTGACCTGGGTTATGCAAACAACGATTCCTTCAATCAGCTTCTTGCTGACTCTAAAGCCTAGTTCACAGGTATATTACAGATGGCTCAGTTCTAAACTCTGGGATAAGTAATCACTAGAGAAGCCATGTCCCCTGAAAGTAACTCCTGCATTTGGAAGATGCCTGGGGTTCGAAAGCAAAGGCTGTAAACAAAAATCTTACCAACCACTCAGCGCTTCTCAGGAAAAGTGTGAGGGATATGATAGAGGGCTCTGCCCCACATCGGCACAGGCCTGGATAGCATTCAAAATACACGTGCTGGAGGCAACTATTATATATAGGATGGATAAACAAGGTCCAACTGTAGAGCACAGGGAACTATATTCGATATCCTGTGATAAACCATAATGGAAAAGAATATGAAAAAGAATGTGTGTATATGTATAACTGAATCACTTTGCTGTACAGCAGAAATTAATACAGCATTGTAAATCAACTATACTTCAATAAAAGTAAAAAAAAAATACACGTGCTGAATGATTAGTATAAATGACTATGTTTGTGCAAAGCCAGTTAACCAAATTTTGGACAGAGAGAAATTCTTCAGTTACCTATTTCAGTGATTTTCTAAATGCGTCACATGTGTGCCCTGTGGAGCCTTCTAGGCGCTGAGAGACACAGCCCTTACCACGAAGAGGCGTTTCTCTCCTGCCATACAACAGAGGGAAGGACAGTGAACCCAAAATACAGTGATGGTCCAGAGGGAGGCTCTGACATCCTGCTGAGGGTTCAAGAGGCACCAATGTCTCCAGAATTTCTCCCTAACATGCCTCAAACTCAGACATGACACTTCCCTTGCAGATTGATAGTTATCCAGAATTAATGTGGCAGCCCTATTTAGAAATCAGTAATAGATGAATAGGAATTAGGTCAAAGTTTACATTTTTTGATACTTGGGTAAAATAGTTTGTTAAAGAAATGACAATACCAAGATTGCGTGTGTGGAAGGGTCATTCATAACCTATTTAGGAGACGGGAGAATCTCACGCAGCTTTAATCCCTAATTATAATCAAATGAGTAACTGATCGCCAACCTGTAAGCAGTGACTATGCCTTTTCATTTGTGTATCACCCACAGGGCCTTGCCTGCATCCTAGAGAAAAGGATCCTTATTAAGACATGTCACTGATGGGCTTCTATTTGGCAACATTTTGTTCCCCTCGTGTGAATGAATGTCTTATTTGATTTATTCAGTCATTAGATAAATATTTATTCAATACCTATTATGTGCCAAGCCCTGTATTAAGTACTATAACAGACTGGAAAAATAAGCAGCACATCTAAGCAAGTTCATGGAATATAAATGAAAAAAAATAGGTATATGTAGGCAAACTGTGTGGAGCTTTCACTGGAAGTGGAGGTTGCGTCTGACCAGGGAGATCAAGAGGAAAGCCTTTAGGAGCAGCTGGGCAATGGGAGGTTGGAAAGCAGCTCCAGAGAGGTGAGAAGCGTGGCCTGGGGGTGCGCGGGGAATACTGAGACATTCAGTTTTTTCAGTGCATGGAACCAGTGAAGGGGCTGGTGGAGAATAAACCCGGGAAGGGTGAGCAGGGAGTCGGCATGGAGTATCCTTCAGCCAAGAGCAGGCATCCAGATTGAGGCCATACACAGTGAGCGGCGGAACTCCTTTACGCAAAGAAGGTCACGATGCTCGATGTAAGAGCAATAAAACCAAATTACTTTTCCAGTCCTCTGCAACGCAGGGGCCTCTCACTCGGGCTGGCTGACCTCCCTCCCCCACGCTGGTCGGCACGAAGGAGATGTCACCGTACAGGTCCTCAGTCTGGGGCCCTCGGAGCTCCGAGCTCTCTGGATGAGGTTGTGACTGCCCGTGTCTACCTCCTTCCTTGAGGAAGGCCTGATGGCTCCCTGCCTGCGGCGTTCAGATCCTACAGCACTCACCCCGTTGCACCTCCAGGTCTCAGACACTCTCTCACTTAAATCCTGCAACAACTCCCCCTGGTGCCCCGGTCCCATCTATCAATACTTGCTCCCTTACATGTCTCAGCTTCTGCAGCCCAATCTGAGGGCCTTGCTGGGCTTTGTATGCAAATAGCATGCATTTTTCTTGCTGTTCTATTCAATCGTGTTTCAGGTGGAAGAGGAAAACTCAAAGGGAGAAGGATGATGAACGACAACAGTGGAGAACAAGGGCCTTGTTGAAAGAACACATACCCCCGCAAATGAGCTTCTCCTGCTGTCTCCAAAGGGGCCTCCCTGCCTAATCCTGAGAAAGAATGAAAGTCCTGAAGACACAGCCCAGGAAATCCAGGGCAGAGCTACCATCCCCTTATCCCAAACCAGCAGTCCATGTAGGAAAACATCTGAGAATGAAAACCACTGGGTCGAAAACAAACAAAACAAAAAAAAAGACATACCAAAAGCCCCCTCAAAACCGTGTCTTCCTACCGTTAACTCATGACAACATCTAATCCTCTCAACTAGAGGGAGATGAATTCTGGGGGGAAAAAATGGGTGGGAAACCTCTGGATGTATCCTCAATTTAATTGCTCCAAATAAAGTTTTAGTTGGAAAAAAAGAGGTCCTTTTCAAGGTGACCTTTACCAAGTTACTTGGGTTTCGGATTTCTCATGTGTAAAATGGGAAAATAATATGACCAAACCGATGGAGCTGTCAAGAATTAAGTGAAATAATGCATGTAAAAGTACTTAACATACCCACTTTGGATATCTCATTGCTGTCACATTCATGTATCGAAATGGTTTTATTTATTTAACTGTTTGCATTGCAAGTAAAAGATGTTTCCTTTTAGTTCCCCTAAAGACAGGAGGAAAGATAAACTTTGGGGGAAGGATGTAAACTCCACTTGGTGTATGAACATCCTAAAACACTCATAGACGTCTAGGTATGTCTTCTACAGCTCTTAAAATAACACTTCAATTACCAAAAAATGGAATAAAATGTCTTTTTACACAATAACCATGAAGTGATATTTTTCACTCTTCCCAAGTACTTTAAAAAACACTCCCCTTTTTATATTTTCCCTAGCCATTACAGAGAAACTTTAACAATCAAATCTCTAATATTAGCAATTTGATTTTATAAGAGACAAAGAAAGCATTACTAACAAAGTGATTTTATAGCTAAATCTTAATTACATGTGCAACTGCATCAATTCAGTTTGGACAAAGAACTACACGACTAATTGTGCAGTAACATCAAATGTAACGTAAGAGTAAGTGAATTCTCTCTCCATTCCTTCTGTTGCCAAGTATTTCTACATCTGTGGTTAGGTTTCTAGGTTTTTGTTTTTGCTTTTTAACCCGTCAAAAAGTAAGAGGGAAACAAGTTAAAGGAAAGTGGGTGTGGAGTGAATATGTGACAGATATTCCAGGAAGGAAAGAATGGAAATGTGTTGAATCTGAATATTCTCTTTGGTAAAAGAGATATAAAGTCACAGTATTCTGTACTCCAGTGCCTAGAGTATGGGAGACAACTAATTGTTTCTTCTTTGAATGAATGATCACAGTCATTCATTACTACTAGTAATAATGAAAATAATATGGCCAAATAAAAATTTAGTGGGTTTTTTTCAGTGTGTGTTTTCAATGAATTGTCATATCCACGAAATCATTTTCTCTTACAAAATTAAAAGAGATTAAGGTTAAAAAATTTAACCATTTTAAACTCATAATGGAGAATGTATCCATCCATTTACAAACATTTCTTAAACACCAAATGCATAATCACAACAGGAGAATCAAACTCACATATTGGTCTGCTAACTTAAAACTGTGTCTCATTTATATGTTTCTTGCCCTCCCAGTTCTATGGTACTCCTGAGAAATTAGAGACACACTTCCTGTTGGGACAGCAAATAAAATCTAATTTGCAGATAGAGAACTAATGTTCAAGAAATTAGATAATAATGAGAATATATATACCTACATTCAAACATATGTGCCTGTGTGCACAGGCATCCTTATTATCCAACTTTGTGCCAAAAAGGTGCTAAGGAAAATTAAGCCACCAACAATAGATGCTAAGGGTCTACACTAAGTGGTGACATAAGTTTTTATTTAGTCTAAAAACTAAGAGAGAAAATTTATTTTATAGTTCAACATTTTAATATTCTAATTGTAATACCCACTCTGTCTTGAGCAAAGCATGAATCAAGGCATAATTATTCTTCAAAATAATTTTTCTGACAAAAATGGAATGCCTGTCCTTGAGAACATCCTTCTGAGTTTTGAGCCATAAAGAGGATTCTTTTGCAAAAATAATTGAGAGTGTCTGTGGTTCTTCCAAGGATTTCTCTCCTTTTCAAAATACCTACCAGGCCATCCTCTTGGTTGATTTTTTTCTCTCATTACTAACCTTCTCTAACTCTGCCAAATGCTCATTCGCCCACGGCTCTGCCTATGATCTGAGTAGTTGTCCATCACTTTCATTGACATGATGAAATCCCATATTTTGGTAAGATGTGCACAGCCCATTTCCAAACTGCACTGTATTTGCAATTTACTGTCAGGCGTTTACAACCTCTTAGTGACAGACAGATAGGACGGACAGACACAAGGTCAGTAAAGAGATATTTGAGGAGAAATTAAGGTTATAAATGGTCAGTTCCTTTGTAAATATTGTCTTATTACAATGACTTGATTTTCTCTGCACACCTGGAATGACTGAATTCTCTGAGAATGACTGTCCGGAGGAATTAAAGTGAGATGCTAACTTGCCCTGTTTAGAGACAAGAGGTACCAGCAGAGTTCAGTTTCTCCCCTTCCACTTCAGAAAAGTCCTGGGCTTTCTAAGCACCCAAACCCTCACCTGGTTCCCTCTGTCCCATTGCCCCCATCCTGAAGATGCTCATCTTGACCTGTCCTCCAATGTCTTGCTTTCCCTCCTTCTCTCATTTTCCAATCCTGCATGTTATTATTTCTAAGCTTTATTAGGAAAATAGCTACCTAACATAAAAACCTTATCTGAACTGTATTATTTATGATTGGAAAGGGTGCAAAGACAGAAGTCCTCTCCTTTGACACACTTCCCTTTGCCAGGGCCCTTCTGTTTCTCACGCAAAGGACTGACTAATCCAAGGCCCATGGACCCTAGTGGCTGGGAATGTGGGTGTTGAGAACAGCCAGCTCGGTGCAAATCCTGGTTCTCTAACTTACTATGTGACCTCGGGTGACTTGTTTAACCTCTTTGGGCTTCAGTTTCCTTACCTGTAAAATGGAGGTAATAACGGTGCTGAACTCCGTAGAGTCAGTAAGAGGACTAAGTAAGAAAATGTAGGAAACGTGCTGAACACAGTGTCCGGTACTCAGGAAGCACTAGGATTAGTCATTACTGGGAACTTCAAGCACCCTCTAGGGCTAAATTAACAGCAGGCCTTAGGATACAGAGATCATCGGCATTGCCTGGGCCCTGAAATCTGAAAAGGGGTCTGTATTGTGGGAACTACTAAGGTGCCCTCACATTGACAGGCTGTATGATTTGGTGACAGAGTAGTAGGGTGACACATTCAATGCCACCTGTGCCTTCTGGCGGCTCTATGACTCTGGATTGACTATCTAATATCTTTAGCCTTTCCTCCACTGTAAAAAATGGACACAATACTCCCTAACTCACAACATTTTTGGAATAATTATAGGCAAGATACCTTTGAGAAAGCATCTAATACAGATTCCTACAGCTACTTCTCTTTCCTTCTTCAGAAAAATGACCATCTATTCCATTTGCAAATACCTAGAAGAGGACGTGCCATTTAAATAAAAACACACTGTGGTTCATTTTAAATCCTTCCATGTCCAAACTACAAACCTTCGAAGACGGAGGATCAGGAATAGCTGTAACTTCTCAACTTGACCAAAATGTACTATTCCATCCTGTACAGAAGTGGCTAACCAGTGAACTGAGAAAGTTATTTTATAATACCCTTTCTGGGGCTGTGTTTCATATGGAAGGGAGGGGGAATGCCAGTTGTTGCAAATAGGCAGGAAATTGTGAAAGTGAGAGACAAAGTGAGGGATGGCAACAACTGCAGAACCAACACAGTGAGATGAATGCACGCGGGAGAGGGGGACAGAACGGCGTGGGAAGGACCCAAGTACGGAGTCGGCATCTCTCCCGCAGCGCCTGCTCCCACGATCCTGGCTGCCTCTGAAAATGGTCCACAGCGGGAGAGATGCAGCTCTCACCCACATGACCGACGGGGACGTCAGAGAGATGTAACAAACAATTTGTAAGAACCCAGACTGTGTCTTGTGGGTTTGACTGCACGCCCAAGGTCATGGCTTAACTTGCCTTGTATATTAATTCCAGGGACTTTTTGTGAATGTGCATGAATGGAGTGATGAAGTGATACAGATTCTTTACCTCTATTGCACACAAACCAAAACCCTCAAAGAAAAAGTCCTTCTGACAGAGGGTGAGTGACATATTTTCATATATATTTAGCATTATACAAATGCAGGGAAATTAAAATCCTGTGGTACCAAAAAAAAAAAAAAAAAAAAAAAAGAAAACCTACTTAATTAACAATTTGCCATTCTGACAATTACACACAGAAGGTATTGCTTAAGGTTTTTTTCCTATCTTTATTCACATTTTAGGGCTTTTCCAATTTGTAAGTATAGAGAAGATGGATTTCAAGTATTTTCTAGTAAATGGTGAGATATCTATCTATCTATCTCTATCTAGATAAATACCTCCTAAAACTTTTGGACATGTTAACAAGGTAATAGTATACATACATAAAACACTCTAAGGAACTACAGTGTTTAGAAATGCTTTGATTATCACCAAGGTGATATAGTAAGGTGAGGATGATAAAATATAATTAAACATTAATTACAGAAACTATCAAAAAATAATTGACTTGTACAAAGCACAGAACTCCCATTAAAAAAGAAACTGATGGATAATAAAATATATACAGTATTCTGTCCTCTAGACATAATTACTTCAAGGCAGCAATTAGAAAGTTATTAAAGTTATAGAAAGCTGTTAAGTTTCTTCTGTGACACTTTACTACTGTGAATTCAAGACATTTTCATTGAGAATTGCCTCCAAAAAATACTTACGATGGTGGACCATGTTAATAGGAAACACTGCCATAAATGCAAAGATGTGTGTTATAAACAAGTAGAAACGAATTTTGACACAGTTAGGACTCTGCTGCGCTTGTCATATTTCTGGTGCCTCCAAGACAGACTTCTGCCCTCATTAGAAATGTCTAATGCTCTGAGAGCCAAGGCTGAGCCTAGTTTAATATTAAGAAAAATTTAAATTTTAATGCAAAAACAATATTCTGAAGGAAGACTGGCAGAAGAATATATTTTTACTAACGATTATCATGCTAACTTTTTTATACATTTGTTTCTTTATTATTTAAGGAAGTAGGACAGAATTTCATAAAACCATTCCAGTGTCCTTGTGGGAAGCATTCAGTTTTTAAAAGGGTATAAAGATGCCCCTTTTTGGTCTTTTTTACAGCATATTCAGAGAGTCCAGAGAATTCTCCCTATATATAGGCAGCTGTAAACATAAACTTCTCTAACACTATTGCAGGGGATGGTGGGGGGAGGCTAGGATTTCAAATGTTTTTATACTGACAGATTTTGTAACCACTCAAAAATGAAGATGGTTTTAGTAAAAATAGACACAGCAAATTTGAGAATTCTATATGCGTATGTATGTATACATAAAACAGCCTTGAAGAATCCAATTGCATTTAATTTTTCCTCTTCATATACTTTGTTTTTTTGGGGGGGGGGCACAAAAGATGCTTTTAAAATATATACTGTATTAGTCCAAAGATACTCTTGGCACAAGTGAATATAATACTACAGGGACACTAAAGCAGCGGTCCCCAACCTTTTTGGCAGCAGGGATTGGTTTTGTGGAAGACAATTTTTCCACGGACGGGGGGCCAGGGTGCGAGGGAAGGATGGGGAGCAGTAGATGAGGCTTCGCTCGCTCGCCCGCCGGTCACCTCCTGCTGTGCGGCCAGGGGGCTGGGGACCCCTTCATTAAAGGAAGAATTGAATGATGTGTCTCTATTGAGAGAAGAGCTGAGTGTGAGGCCAGGGCCAGAGCAGGAAGACAGCGTTAGGAAGCGCCAGGGCCCTCCTGCACTAATGTTAAGAAGAAGCTGGAGCCTGGGAATGAACATTTCCTGAAGCAAAACTGAAATGGAACCACGACAGACCTGGAATGTAAACCACTGTATCGGAAGCCACTCAACCGGGGGTTGTTTGTTACTGCTGCAGAGTTTAGCTTAAGCTGATTGACACGGAGCCTGCATCTAGTTTTCATAAGCAAGTTATGGTTTGAGGACCTGTTTTTACATGAACACAAAAGTTATCCCTCTCCTGCAATGCCTTGTTTTTACATGAAAATAAACTGAAATGATTTGGCAACAGTCCTTAAAGATGCCTAATTTTGACCACTCGTTATTATGCCACTAAAGAAATTTCAGGAGCACTTGTGCCCATTATCCATCCCTATTCATGACAGAACACTTCAGCATCACGGAACAATAGGTGATAGATGATACCCGGAGTGTGGTGATAGGCAATCTCGGCAAGGACTTTCTGAGAGAGGAATAGAAAGTAGAATAGGAATAAGGAACTCATTGATATTATATGATAATTCACCGCCTGTTGCCTTTGAATGAAGAGGAAAGAGGAGCTCCATGCCCTAAGAACCACAACGTAAAAGTAGCTTAAGTATAAAGCAAAATATTGTAAGCACCTACCCACCAAAGTTACAACTTATGGAAAGTTCAGCAGAAAGGGCTGAGCATGGTGCTCGTTAATACCAGGCCCCATGTTCGAGCCCTGGGACCAAAAGACAACACATCTTCCCTTGCCCAAGAGATCTGAACAGGGGTCTCCAATGCACGAACTGCACAGCCCCCTCAGGTTCACGGTCTGTGTGTGTGTGTGTGTGTGTGTGTGTGTGCGTGTGTTCGTACGCGTCCCTGCATCACTGGGTGGAGACCTGCTGGATACCTTACTTAATTAAAGGTTGACTTCTAAGAATTTGGGAGGGCATTCCAGAGTTATTTTTTAAATGCGTCACTCCTTTACAGGAAGGGAGTCGTGCTAAGCACCTCCGAGTGGCCGGCAGAAAGAGATGAAAATCAAAGGACAACAATCCCGCGTGACAGTTCCCTTAAATGTATCTCCGCAGCCTGTCACATCAGAAGATTCATGTATGTATGTGTGTGGGATGTGCAAGGAGGGAGAGAGGAGCAAACAGAAGTGAGCCAGTGTTTCTTTACAGAGTGCAAAAGATACAGCCCAGGGTCGCAGAAACACCAGCTTCCTGGTTGTCGGCCCCAACCATGTGTTCACAAGGCAACACTGTCTCCAGGGATGGAGTGTTAGCAGGACGGACTGGATCCTCCAGGTCCAAGAGGTCTTTCAGAGGAAGCATACGTAAGGAGCAAAAAAGAAGCAAACTCTTAAGATTCCTGGAAGATAAAGTGCACATTCAATCTGTTTCAGAGGGAGGAAAGTCCGCTCAGTGTATGGAAACAACGGGCTGTGATGCTCTGTTTGTTGTATTCTCAATGTCTAAAGCAAGGGAGGCGGGTGAGCCTTCCAAAGGTGAATGGCAGCAGGTTAGACGCAGACCTGGGCTGGCCTGGCCACAGGCCCAGGAGCGTGGTTCACGGCCATTAGGCGCTCAAAGAATTCCTGGTTGACTTGATTTGCCCACGATAATTAAAGCAAGATGCCTCTCAGACTGGTGGGTGGTTTCTTCCCCCAGAAAGAGGAAATTGGTTGTCACGCTGTACTTGGCCACAGGAAGAACAGTTTTCAGTTCTAGACACGCTATAAGGACAATATCCAAACAAGAGCAAACAGAAAGGCAAAGGCTTTGGAAACGAGTCTTAAGAACAACTGCAGATGGAGGGCCTGGAAAATTGGTGGAACAGAATAATTATCTTCAAAATATTTGAAGGTTTGCTCTACAATACAATTCAATAAACATTTACTGAGGAACTTCCATGTGGGTGATCCCGGGAGGAACGCATGAATACTGGTCAGAAACAGTCTCTGTCCTCTGGGACAGGGACTTGCAATCCAACGCAGGTCAGGTCGGGGAGGTTACAAATAACTAGTAACAACACAAGGCAGGTGTGAGGAGGCACCGAGTGCCCTTGTAGGGGGGAAAGACGGTGTTTCACTAGAGGATGTTTTGGAGGGATGGATGAAGCTGACAGCCCAATTTTTCTGAGAAGAAGGTAAGAAATAAGGACATTATCAGGAATAGGACGAACAAAGGTTGACGTGGAGAATAAAATGTATGAGGGTGGAGGGAAGAGTCCATTTTTGCCTCGAAAATATAGTATGATGAGGAAAGTAATGGAAGATTGATGTGTAAATACATATTTCCCAGGCATATTTGTATTTAAAGAGAATTTTTAATCACATTACAAAAATATTCTTATTTGAGAGTTAGGAAAATGGAGAACAAACATTCTTCCTCACAAGCCCTCGGTTCTAGGTAATACTTTTTAGCCCAGCACTTTGTAAATACTCAATAGTGGACTGCTGAATTGAACAGAAAAATGAAATTATGTTTTTAAAAACAGTGTCCAGGATAAAGACAAATGAGCTCATTGGCATTTTTCCTCCTAAAATCAGTCCTAGGTTTTTTCCCCTTTCTGTTTGCCAACACAGCCCGCTCTTGTTGAACACGTGCTTATACCATGGGCCCCGTTTTAAATTCCTAAATTCCGTATTAGCCTCCTGTCGACACACAGAGTTCATGGCCTCTCCCTCCCACACCTCATCGCGTCCACACCCCATCACAAGACCACAGATATTTTCCAAGGACGTAGATGGAACAAACACGGCCAGGGGTTCTTGTGTGCTTTGTTCACTAGAACAGTCCCTGGCACATGGTTTGTGATTAACAGTTTATTGTTGAACAAAGTAAACAGATCTTAAACTTATGCAGAGTAAGCCAAAATAAAATTATGCGTTTAGTTGTTTATTTGCTTCTTAAAATTATCCATGATACCAATGAAGTGGCACAATACAGATTTTGCACTAAATGAAACGTGAACATGCAGGCTTTAAAGGGGCAAACCTCTTCTTTCCTTGATGGACACCAGAGCAATCATTCCCCCCAGGACCCACGTTTAAATGTCTAACTGCATATAAACAACAACAATAATAATAGTGCAGATTTCTCGGCTGTGATTTTCAGACTCAACTAGAAATTGCTGACCATATATATTTTCACACGTTCTTAACTAGTACAAGGTAACTACAAGGTCATTCTAATGTGGCATCTAATATCACTATTTACAATCATTTTTTATGTTTACTGAAAAAAACCCTTAGCACCATACGGACTAACTCAGAGGTATCCTACTGGAATGTGGCACTTTATTAACAATATGCTAAATGTTATCACCCTTATAATAACCCCCCCCCCAATATTTTTCCTTCTATCAAGCGCTGAGCTTCATATTGCAAATCTTTTATTTAAAAAAAAAAAAAATCAGGCTTGCCATCTACGTCAAATTATTTTTTTAAATCTCTTCCTTATCTCTCTCCTCTTCTTTGTGCCTACACCCTACCTAGTCCGGGGACCCTGCAAACAGGACCAGGTGCTTGGAGCACCTGGGGAAGGGACACCGGCAGGTTCCAAAGTGGAGTGGGTACCAGCGGCAGCACACATCAAAGCGGTGGGCCTTCCAGGTGCCCCCCTGAGCACTCGGATAGGCTAATTCGGGACCTGGCCTCCACCTTCTGCCAGCCACCATCACGCCGTGCTGTGTGCTCTGAGCTGCACTGATAATAGCTGCCAAGCCCATGACCTACTTTCACACAGCCCTGTGCTTCTGGCTTTCCCCACCGTCACATGCCTGTGCACATGGTGGGCTTGCTACCTGTTTTCTCAAAACTGCAGATCCCACTGAGTCAGCCAGACACCTTTTGAGCCTTTGAATAATCACTGCCTTCAGGGTTCTGGTCACCACGTGCAGGCATTATAAAAGCCATTCTCCCGAAGTTTTCCCCATTGCCCATCTCCCACTGACCTCTCCCTGCCCTGCTTCCCACTCCCTCAGTATATGGTAAAGCAGGGACTGGATGATTCCGGGGGGAGGTGTCTTGTATTAAGATGTTACTTTCTAGCTGCTGTTTTCACATTACCAGCTAGAAACCTCTTTCATCGGAAGATCATATCCTATGGGCATCGTGACCACTGAACAACCATGGTTATTAATTGTTCAGATCAGATCAGGAGATATATTTATTTATCTTCCCCACCTCGGAGCCCCCAGGGTTTCTGGTCCATATCACTCACTTGGCAATTAATCATGTCTTGCTTTGAGACGTCTGTGGTTTCACTTTTGCTATTTTCTTTAGTTCTTTATTCCCAACTGGCCAGTCCATTTGATGCACAGAGCTTAGGTGGATTATATGTCTCTGGGTTTTTCACAGACTATTCAAACTGGGTCTCAGACATTTGTGTGGACTAACCTGTGGACCTCAGTTCTGAACAGGGATGGTGTCAACTCATTTCTCCCTGTTCCTGCTAAGCACAGCAATGAACCCTGGAAATAACACAAAGGGCAGCCAAAGGAAAAGTCTAAATGGTGTCCAGGGTAAGGTGAATCGGCTGTGATCCTAGGTCCCGCAGTCCACAGACTGACAGCATCTTAGGACTGAACAGAAGAAGGTGTCCCAGACCTGGTGTTTCCTAACTCACAACCCGTACGAACAGAAGGCCGCCCAGGTAGACTCATTCCTTTTGCAAATTGAATAAGAGTGTTAACCTACAACACCAGATAAGGCAGAACTGGTAAGGGGGAATGGATCACATGCCCCACCCACAAAAACTGGCCCGGAGAAGTGTTCTACCTGCCAGGCCTGAGACTGCCCTCCTTACCCAGACACACCATGAAAGGGGGAATCCACCACAATGAGCACCTGACCAGGGAAACATTCTCCATCCCTGTCCTCCCCCCAGGCCAGATACTCCCTTCCCCAACCTAAACGCATCAGGGGACCCAGCCTGGAGAAACTCCTCCCTTCTCCTCAAGGAGCACCAGGGAGCAAGATAAACCAAGCTGACCAAAATAGCACTGCAAAGGCTCGGAACATCAAATGTCCTTGTAACACAGTCCACAAAAGTAGCCTGGGTGCTAAACCTCAAAAAAGAGACTCTTAATACAATAATCAGAATGTCCAGGATAAAATTTTTAAATTACCCATCATACCAAGAACCAGGAAAAGCACAAGTTGAATGAGAAAAATCAACTGAGGCCAACACTGAGATGATCAGATGCTAGAAGTATCTGACAAGGATTTTAGAGCAGTTATCAAGAAACTGCTTCAACGATCTTATAAACATGCAATAAAATCTCTTGAGATAAATGAAAAACAAAATCTCAACAAAAAATTAAAAGTTATAAAAAAGTTATAAAAATGAAATTGTATAATAAAATACTTTTTTGGATATAAACTCACTGAATAAGCTCAGTAGTCAAGTGGGGTTGACAGAGGATAAAATCAAGGAACTTGAAGACATATGAATAGAATTTACTCAATATGAACAATAGAGAGAAAATAGGCTGAAAAAAAAATGAACAGAGCCTCACAGACCTGAGAGCCATAACAAAAGACCTCATATTCTTTAACATCAGAATGCCAGAAGGTGAGGGAAGAATATGGATTTTTAAAAGTATTAAAAAATAATGGCTGAAAACTTTGTGAATTTGGTAAAAGATATAGCTCGCAGATTCAAGAAACTGAGAGAATTCTAAATAAGATGAAGTCAAAGAAATCCACAAGACACATCATAATTAAATTTCTGAAAGCTAAAGACAAAGAAAAACTCTTGAAAGTGCACAGAGGAAAAGGGTACCCTATATATAAGGGAATAATAATTCATATGCAAATAGATTTCTCATCTGAAACCCTGGTGACCAGGAGGAAAAAGCACAACATTTTTCAAATATTGGAAGAAAAAACTGTCAACTGTGAATTCCATATCTGGTGACAATATCCTTCAGAAATGAAAGGGGAAATAAAAACATTCTCAAATGAAGGAAAACTAAGAAATCTGTGCCAGTAAATCTAGCCTTAAAAATGGCTTAAGGTATATCTATACGTATAGCTGATTCACTTTGTTGTACAGCAGAAACTAACACAACATTGTAAAGTAACTATACTCCAATAAAAATTAATTTTTAAAAAATGGCTTAAGGAAGTTCTCTAAACAGAGAAGGAAACAAAAGAAGAAAGTTTGGAACTTCAGAAAAAAAAGAACATCAGAATGGGCAAAATTGAAGGTTGAAGCAAAAATTATTACACCATCTGTCATGGTGTGAGACACATATAGAGGAAATACCTAAAACTATATTTAGGGTTGGCCAAAAAGTTCGTTCAGGTTTTTCCATAAGATATTACAGAAAAACCCAAAAGACCTTTTTGGCCAACCCAATATTTAAAGAGCAGGAAGGCCAAATATACCCAAATGTAGCATGGTTTCTACATTTCCATCAAAATGGTGTACCACTGATGCCAGTAGTTTATTGACACTGGTAGACTATAAGTTTTGTATGTGTATTGTAATACCTAGAGCTATCACAAAGAAAACTATACAAAGAGGTATACTCCAAAAAAATTATAAATAAATCAACAGAGAATACTTTAAAAATTCTTCACATAACCCACAGAAAAGATAAGAGGAACAGAGAAACAGTCAGCGAAAACAAATCAGAAAGCAAATAATAAAACGGAAGACTTAAGCCCAAATGTGTCAATAATTACTTAAATGTAAATAGTCTAAATAAACCAATTAAAAGAGATTGTCAGAGTGGATAAAGTACCATGAGCTAACAATATGCTCTCTACAAAAAACTTCATATACAACACCATAGGTAAACTGAAATAAGAGGAAGGAAAAAGATATACCATACAAACATCAATCAAAAAAAAAAGGGCAGAAGTGGCTATATTAAACATCAGATAAGGCAGACATAAGACAAAGGATAAAAAACCAGAGACAAAGAGAAATGTTATATAACTATAAAACAAACACTCCACTGGGAAGGCATAACAATCCGGAAAGTATATGCAACAAACAACCTCAAAATGCATGAAACAAAAACTGATTGAGCTAAAAGGAGAAACAGATGAAAACACAACTGCAGCTGAGAATTTAAACACCCCACTTCCAGCAATAGTAAGAACTACTAAACAGAACATCAAGAAGAATTTGGAAGAAATGAACAACACAGATCTCATTGACATATATAGAAAACTCCACTCAGTGACAACAGAACTCACTTTTTTTCATGCCCATGGAATATTCATCAAGGTAGAGCATTTCCTGTGCCATAAAACAAACCTCAACCAATTTAAGAGAATTGAAAACATACACAGACCATAATGAAATCATACTAGAAATCAGTAACAAAAAGACAAGAGGATAATCTCCAAACCCTTGGAAATTACACAACATAGTTCTCAACAATTCATGGGTCAAAGAAGAAATCTTAAAGGAAATAACAAATCCACAGAACTGAATGTATATGAAAATATAACATATCAAGAGACAGGGCATGCAGCTAAGGCAGTGCTGAGAGGGAAATTTATAGTACTAAAATGCCTACATTAGAAAAGAGGAAAGATCTCAAGTATTAGATACAAAAAACCTCAATAAAATTTCAGCAAATCAAATCTAGCAGTGTATAAAAAGCATTAAGCACCATGACCAAGTGGGCTTTATTTCTGGGATGCAAGACCAACATGAAGGATCTTTGTGGTGGATGGAATTCCTCTGATCTTGACTGTGCCAATGTCAATATCCTGCCTGTGATATTTTACCAGTGTTGCAAGATGTTACCACCTGGAGGCAATAGGTAAAGGGTACATGGGGTCTTTCTGTATTATTTCTGAAAACTGCATGTGAATCTACAATGATCTCAAAATAAAATGTGTAATTAAAACTTCTGTGGGTGCTGAATGTAATTCAACTCAATCATTCATCTCTAAGTGATCCCATATTACGGAAGACTGAGTGCCATGGTTGTTGGTTCTTAGGGGTTAGATTCCTCCAAAACTAGGGTTGGAGATTGTCCTTCGAGACTTCAACTTCTATTAATGACACAAAGTGAATGCAAGATGAAACAGAAAAACACAGTTTCAAAAAATTACTATGAATGCTAGACCTACAAGACTAGACTAGAATCTGACTGAAGCTATCTACCTAAAGAAATGCCATATGGCTCAGGAGCGTGGTTGAAGTGACCATCCAGCCCTTTCCAGGGAAGAAGCAGCCTTGGTCAAATCTATCACTAATATCCTTGTCAGTAAGGCATTCACACCATTGGGATGGAAGCCCAGAATTGTACTTATTGGACTTCAAATATTCCAGTCCTATTCTCCTTCCTAGGGTGCATGGCAGATAAATCAAAATATTTAGAGATCCACAGTAAACCTGTATTTGATGACAACTAGCTGGAAGTTATTGTTGCACACACATGTCTACGTTTTGCTTTTTTTCTTCTAAGCCAGCCAGATCTCAATCCTACATTCCTTCCCAAATCCGTAGTCCTTTTCCCACTTTAGTGACTAAACTGACATTCTAGTTTCACACGTCCTGTTCGTTTACTTTATGTGAGTGCAGGCTTAAGAGTCTGGTGGCGCAATCAGCTTTCTGCGCCCAAGACGCAGCCCATGGGCTGTGGTAACTTCACCACTGAAATGGCACCAACCACGAACAGCCTCTTAGAAGCTGGGCTGACTTTCACAGCCATGGTCATTCCCTCTGTTTGTCTTGGGGTCCAGTCTGATCTTTTGAACTTACTAGTCATCCTTCTGCCAACAAAACCAAATTCGATACGGTGCTTTGTTCTTTGACTATATTAACACACTTGTCACATGGCAAACAGAAATATACGTGAGATTTTTATCATTGTTTTGACTAGCAAGTGAAATAATTTGGTGTTTTTGATTATTTTAAAGCACTATGATTTAAGATTTTACAACTGTTATAATACTAGAGGCAATGAAATCACTATCTGCCAATATCAGACTTTAAGACTTTTATTAATTACCTCTATTGCGTTTATGATATGGAAGACTAAACAAAGACCTTTCCAAACCACTTCATCTTTCTCCATTAGGCTTCCACCTGGTCTCCTAAGGCCCTGGGCCCAGGTGAACTGGTAAGAGAAAGCAGCTTTTTTAGATGGGCTTACTGGGTTTGTATTTAAAGACAAAGTAAAACATACATGGCTATAATGGCCAGAGACTAAAATTTATACTGATGAAATACTGCTTAACAGATCATCTGTTATTAACGGAAAAAAAAAAAAAAAAAAAGATCCAGGGAAACTGGACTCAGAAGAAAATAAGCGACAAAGGATATCATCAGCAAAATTCAATCGAGATTTTTTCAAGTTATTGATAAATCTTTATAATGTTATTTATGAGGAAAATCATTGATCCTGATTTAAATAATTTCATTAAGATAAATATGAAAATGAGAAAAATTGGAAACAGATTAACAGCGCTCTATGGAAAATTGATTATGGGAAGGAATTAAATTGGCTTAATGATGTTCCCTCAGGAACTTCATGAAAATTAATTCATGCTGGGCTGATTCTGATTAAAATGTTATGTTCATAAATTGGAGTCAAAACATCCTACCCTCCTGATGACATCATTCTGCTGCTTGGACCCTTTGCTGTCTTGGATGCTGCTATGCTGTCGTCTCCTGATTCTCCCCCCCTCCGCCCCCACCCCTACTTTCTCTTTCCCAGTCCTTCACTTCCATTTATTTTTTTCCACATCTCACCCCTTACACACAGGTGTCCCCTGGGTTCAGTTCTAAGTCCGCTTCCATAAATCCTCCCTTCCTCCCCCTGTGATGCTGTTGACTTCAATCTCCATCCCTCCCCTGCCCTTTCTCCTGAGTGCCAGCTATAAGTTTCCAATGCCTGCGAGACTCTTTCCACATGGATGGCCCGCTGATGCATGACATTTGAACCATTCCAAACCGGACCTAGTATCCTTCTCCACAACCCACTGGACACAGCAGTGTGCTGAAGCCGGCTCCAACCGGCTCGTGCTCTGATTGGTACCCCTCTTCTCAACTCCACATAGTGAGTGACACCATCCTGGTAGGCCCAAATCAGCTTCGGTGGGAGTGTCTACAATGCAGAAATTGGCAAACTGGATCTCTCTGGATTATTCCTCCGCATTCCATTCGATGACACTGCCTAGTTCAAGCCATCACCGGTGTGCGCCTGGACTATTGCAGTCCTTTTCTAACTGGTCCCGTTGACTTCTGTATTTGATTATACAATCTGTCCCTCACACAGACGCAGGACTCTATCCCTTATAACAGAGCTTGATACATTCAATGCTGCTTCAGTATCTCACCATTTTCTAAGGAATGAAGTCCAAAACACAGTAGATCATTCCGTGTTCCCTGAACACAACACTATGTGCCTGCACTTTGCATCTGTGAATTTCCCTCGTATTCCCTTAACTTCACATGTCCTTGCCCTCATCATCTTCTCAAGGCCCACTCAGCTGAGAAGCCCCCATCCTGATCCCCCCAATAAGAACTAAGTCTTCCTTCCTTTGTGCCTACATAACCTTGGTTTGATCACGATTTCTTCTTCCCTCCTAAGTTTCAGTGTCTTGCGCGTGAAACTTGGCAAGCAATCAACTTCATTTCCATCCGTTTTTAAAACCTCCTTTTTCCCTTAACTGATGGAGATTCCATTTTCCTTTCAACCACGGATTTCCTTCATTTTGCTTTTCTAACCCAATTTAATTATCCCCAAACCATAAGCATTTACGGAATTAAGAATGCCTGCTCTGTCTCTCACAATCATGCAAGATGAAAGGATATTTAACCCCAGGCTGGGCATTCCAAGTGCCTGCAATTAAAGTGAATCTTTTTTTCCCCCCTTTGGTTGACTCTATGATTAAAAAAAGCAAATGATTTCATTAAAGATAATTTAGTTGACATTTCTGCTTTGGTACAACTTGGAGATGCGATGGCTTCCATGGGCCTGGCATGATTTAGCATGCGGTGACATCGAGAAACAAGGAGTGGGAATGCCCTCAACGTATCTGAGTGATGGGTAAAACGTGGAGTGAGCAGTGAGAGACAAGAGGCCTAGAGGAGGTTTGGTTTGTCATAAATACCCATGGGGAGCCCCGCTAGCTTCTGGCAGGCTGGAGAGTTTGTACCATTTCCCATTACCCTTCCTTTTTCAGCTTTACTTCCCTTTACCTCTTTGTTGCCCACTCCTAAGGCAGCTGACGCAATATCCTCTTAATTATGTACCAGAATTTAGCACTGCACTATTGCAAAAGAAGAGACGCATAGACGTAGGGTCATATGTGAGATGAGGTAAAAATGAAGCAAAAGGGAGGTGACACAGGGTCTGGAGTCAGACGGAGTAAACTTGCTGTCTTCCTGAGGCCCACAGAAGGAAGGCAGTGCGGTGGCAGCTTTCTGATTTCTGCTCTCCCCTTTGCTGGGGTACGGAGGTCAGGAGCTGGCACTCCTCAGGTACAAAGGTGAGAAGATGGGCTCCTCAGGTGTGCAGGTGGCATCTCCCCTCCAGACTCCCCAGGGAGGTCAGGCCACGGGGTCACTCCACTCCCTTCAACACGCTCACACGTGGTACTGACATCCATTTCCTCTTTCGGTGACTACCTCAGTCCACCTTGAACGAAATATACTACTTGGTGGAAAGATCCACGTTTGGACAACTCCACCTTTTATGGGGGAGGGTCCAGCTTAAACTCTAAACCTGAAAAATCCATACCATTTCTACCAGGTCACCTAGATCTATTTTTAAAAATTAATAAATCCCTACCAAATAAAATAATGTTAGTATTTTTAAGCCTGAATATCTATTTGTTGTCATCTTTTATAATCGGGACCTTTGAAATTTTATACAGAATTATCACAATAGCACTATACATTTATATAACATTTTCCTCCCAAGAAATACAGAACATTCACAGGTACTGTCTACCTCGCTCTCAGTTTTTGTACAGCCCTTTGGACCGAGAAGAAACACATTACTACCTAATAGCCTATAAATGGTGCCTCTTCTCTATGAGAGGTAAAGACATTTTCAATAAGGGCTGAAAAGGAAAAAAGTGGCAAAGGCGCAGACATGAAAAGATGTGTCCATAGTTTTTCTCTGGGGCATTTACTCTTAACCGACAATCCTCTGCAGTCACCTTCTCGCAGTCCTGAAGGAAGAAGGGTTTCCACCTTCTCTCAAGTAACCCTCCACCTGTGACCCACAGAGCATCCCTCCTTGTCTCCTGTCCGTCACCTTGACTCTCTCCTCCGCCAACACTTCCTCCTCTCCCCTTCCAACAGCAGTCTTCTACAGCCTGAAAACCCACTGACTGATCCTGTTGCTTTTCTAGAAACCACCCCCCCCCTCGCCATTCTTCATAACTAAACCTGGCTTAGAATCAAAATCTCTATTTCATCATCGCCCATCCACTCACTTTGAAACCTTTCACCACCTGGCTTAGCTTCTTACCAAACTATCTTCCTATGTTTACTACTCTCACAAAAGTCAACAAGGGCCTTCTTCTGCCACGGAAATGAGCCCTCTTCCTAGCCTCTCCAGGCATCTACGCTGGTGACCCCTGCCCCTCCCCTCACCCTCCTGACACGCTGCCCTTCCTCCACCTCCAAGACACTCCACGTGCTTCCTCTCGGGCTCCTCCAGCTATTCCCTTCAGGGTCGTCGGCTGCGCCCGGACGATGCAGGGTTCCCAAGGCTGACTTCTGAGCCTTCAACTCTTCTTTCTCTAAATCTCCTTCCCCGAGAGACTCAATTACTGTTTCATCGATTGAATTATCATTTCTCAGACTTCTGTCTCAAGCACCAACCTGACATCTCCAAATGCTTTCTCAGAATTCCACTTGGATTTTCTGCCATGAACTCAAATTCAACATCTTCAGATGAGAATTTATCACATTCTGGACCAGGTCCCAGAGAACTGAGGCTCCATGCCAGTATCTCCACTTTTATTACCCATGTGCCTTGCATGGTCTAAGCTTTCTGAACATCTACATCGACAATAGGAGAGACAAAATATCTTTCCTGCCTGGTCCCGGGGGTTGTTGCAATGGTCCAATGGTTTTTACACCGACAGGATGCTATAAATCCCTAAAGTAGCGTCCTATCAATTCTCCTACCTCCCCCACTGCTCTAAGCAGCCCTTTCTGTTGTTAAGTCACAGGATCAACACCTTCTCTCCTGGGTCCTCCCTTCACCGCATCTCCAGGTGCATCTCTAGGTCCTGCAGCTCCCCTTCGAGGCATCTCGCAGCTTCATTCTTCCCATCCATGTCCCTCCTTCTCACCCTCTCAGCCCAGACCTGCATCCTCCAGCACTTGCTTCCTGCAACAGTTTCCTAATTAACACTCCCCCTTTCTCCCCCTCCCTCCGTTCTGATGCCCCCACAATAACCTCCCTAAGGTTTAACTCCCACAATATTTCTTCCCATTTCCTATACTGATAATGGTCCCCATGCTGCTCAGGAAAATATCCAAACTCTTCCGGCTGACTTTCAATCCCTCCACTACCTAACCTTTTCTCTCCAATCAAAATTATCTCCAACGAATCCAAAACCACAACCCACCACTCCTAATGTAAAGGCCACGTCTCCCCTCGAGGCTGAAAGCTCCGTGAAAATATACATTTAAAAAAAAAAATGTCTGAAATTTATTTTGTGTAACCCACACTGCGGAGTCCACTGGTGACCGAGCACGTGGTGCTGGACCCATCTTGTGCTGAAAACTCTAAGCAGGGTAATATGATCACAAAATCATACTGAAATGAAGGCCATTTCGGTTTCAATAATAACTCATCATCCAGCCCTACACTGGGGAGCCAGGCCCAGGGCCAAACCAAAAAATGAGCAACAAAAGTCAGTGTATTAGTTGGAGGTTTCAGCTCAGTATGATTGATCTGGAAACATATCTTAAGGCCCAGTTAACAAAACTTTATGGTGGAAAAAAAAAAACAATTTGGATGATTTCCAGTGTCTAAATCATGAGCAGGAAAACCAAAAAAATTTGACATGTCTATGCATTGTAAAGACAGAAGAATCCTAGATCCATTAGCAGGTGAAACAAGTCATATCCACTTCAAGCCAATGTCTTTCCCAGGGGGCGCAGAAATCTTCCTGTTTAGGGCCAGCTGACCATCTGCCAGAGGACAGTGGTTCTCATAAATCCACTGTGCACTGACAGCATGGAACTCTAATACTGGATATCAACCAGCACAGATCTCCAACCCTGGAGCAGGGGCCAGTGAGGGTCTAGTGCAAAGGCCACAGGAGTGTGCCAGGCTCAGGAGACACGGGCTGGCTTCCCAGTCACCCAAGTGTCCTTCCTCAGTTCCTAGAGGCCTCAGGGAGGCCATAAGATCTGTTCAGCAAGAAGATCTGGGCAGGAGCAGGTCCAAGAGAAGGTTTACATCCATAGCTGCTATAGTTGGTTAATTCTGGAGTCAGGGAAGCCTCAGGCCAAGTCCTTTCCTATCATTTCATAGAAATCACGTGGGGGAAGGGGGCTCAGATAAAGACGAACAGGGACACCAGGCAAGTTTCATGGAATATTCTGGTTAACTTTCTTTTCATGATGGATGGTATTTTCATTAACTCAACGACTAGTTAGGGGGCCTTTCCGGATGCGAGGCCCTGCTATAGGAGCCCGCGATACGGCAGTAAACAAGACAGACAGGGTCCTTAATAGATTGAGGAGGCGGGCAATGAACCGGAAAGTGATGAAGGTAACTGCAGACCCTGAGAAGTGAAAGGAAGAATTCCTAACAGGCTGGAAAGAATGCAGAGTAAGTGCATGTGGTTGGGGACCTGAAGGAGGCAGTCAGTGGAGGCCATCGGGCAAGGGTGTGTTCCCAACTCCTTCTCAACACCCTCCCCCAGCTCTCCGAGGTGGAGGCCACCTTTCAGCCTTAGCTCTGTCTTCACTTCTGCTCAGGAGAAATACTGCATTGCTTCTTCATTCCTTTGTGAAGCCTGGCATCTTCATAACAAAGCAATGCCTCCACACCTATTAAGGGTTAAGTACAGGGACTTCCCTGGTGGTCCAGTGGTTAAGATGCCATGCTCCCACTGCAGGGGATGCGGGTTCGATCCCTGGTTGGGGAACTAAGATCCCGCAAGCCACACAATGAGCCCCCCCCCCAAAAAAAAGGAAAGGGTTAAGTACATACGGACACATGAGCTCTTTTCTGGTGATTTCATTTCGTGGAAAAGCACTCTTTTTGACACACTTAACCCGATCAGAAATGGACCCTAAAACAACACATGATCCCTTTCATTTTCTTCCTGAAGACCTTGTATAATTTCCAAACACTTACACTCCCATGAGCCTTAGCAGCTCTGTACGGAGTGTTCACTGTAGACATGGTTGCTCTTCTTAGCATTCGCTGCTAGCACTTGGCTCTTGCTGACCTGTGCATGATCATGGCGCAGATGCAGCCCACAGAGCAGCCCACCTGCCCACCAGAAAAATACCTGTTTGTTAAGATTTGATAAGAGGAGGGGGAAACATACGCCCTCAGGGCCTGTGTCTATTGAAACTGCTTTAAGCAAGGTGGAAAATGGGGGCCAACGAGCTCGTCGTTCTCCTGGCCTCACTTTCCCATGACCTACATCAATTCAGAAGAGTTCCTGAATAATTTTTACCCATAGATTCAGACTAACACCTAGGACAGAGGGTTTTCTCTTATTCAATTTTATGCACAGAGGGGGAAAGATCACTTAAAATGGACCCACATATCTGCTAAGTTTGATACCCCAAGCCTGCGCTGCACAGAATTAGAATCACGCATTCAGGTCCATCAAAATAACTCTCATTGTTTGGAAGTGGGTGTACAAAACCGCACTGTCTCAGCCCTAATTGCCTAACTCTAATCCTCAATGTTTTCCCCTATCTAGGTGGAGTTTTTTAAAAAGTGACACCTTTGGACTTCCCTGGTGGCGCAGTGGTTAAGAATCCACCTGCCAATGCAGAAGACACAGGTTTGATCCCTGGTCCAGGAAGATCCCACATGCCGTGGAGCAACTAAGCCCACGCGCCACAACTACTGAGCCTGTGTGTTGCAACTACTGAAGCCCGCATGCCTAGAGCCCGTGCTCCGCAACAAGAGAAGCCACCGCAATGAGAAGCCCGCACACCGCAACGAAGAGTAGCCCCCACTCGCTGCAACTAGAGAAAGCCCGTGCACAGCAATGAAGACCCAATGCAGCCAAAAAAATAATAAATAAAAAATTTTTTAAAAAATGAGACCTTTAATGGAAAACTATTGCTACAGGTACAGGTCTTCTATTCCCAGTCTGTCTCTGCAGCTATTGTTTTAATTACCTTGCCCTTTGGCTCTTGAGCTGGCCCTTTGCTGTGGCCTGCTTGTGTGTGTGGGGGGGTGGTTCGGTGGCAGGGGAGCTTCCTCTTCTGGAATGCAGGCCTTAATGAGCCATTTCAGAAAGACAAGCCCTACTGAGCCAGGAGCCAGAGCACCGAGAGGCCCCAGGGAGCAGAAAGGCTCATGAATTTCTGAAGCTGCCTTTCTAATTTGCATTTAAACGTAACTCCTGAAGAACAATTTCACCTGTGATTTTCTAAGCTGGGGCTTAAGGGAGTTTAGATGTTGAATATGTACAAATTATGTTAATACGACAGAGGTAAATGAAAGTCAAGTGCATTGTCATGTAAAATGTATACGTGTTATCTAAACGCCTACTTTCTACCAAAGGTTGTTTTTTTTTCCCCCTCTTAGGTGAAATGTGATGGAAATTTTTAAAATTAAGTGAATCTTTAAAATTCCTATTTGATTAACACTGTCTGATGATGCCTCATCTTCCTGTAACCCAGACTTCAGAAACCTTAGCAAGAGGAGGATTAGTTGGTGCCTGGCGACTTGGTACAATGCCTTGAAACCAATCTAATTTAACACCTGTGTGCGCGTCAATAAGTGTACTCAAGCACAAAAGTGAGCACGGTGTTGAGAGATTCTGACACTGACTGCATGACAACCACTGATTCTGTATTGAAACACTCGCAGACAAGAAACTAATTGCAGTGATGAAAGGCACTCGGCTAAAAGCAGGAGTAATCGCAGCCCTGATCCAAAGACAACCTGCTCGCCTTCACTGCCAGGGCGCTGGGACATTTATCTAAAACCTGCCTCTACCAGGTCTGACCACCTTTTGTCTCTCTGACCAGTGAAAAACGAAAATGATTTGCCGTCACTGCCCCCGCAACAGTGAAGGGTCTCTTGTTGAGCATAAAATGATGCAAAGGCGGACACTGGTCATCACACTGCACAGCTGAAAAGCTAATGAAGGGCATCTGTTTGAACCCCTTCTCCCCATCCACCCTTTGGTGCCGATGGAGACTATGGACACATTACCTTCCAAGCTGTGATATGACACACGTAAGAAACTGTACCAGGGCCAGCGATGGTGCGGGAAATGTATACCACGATGCAGCCCTGTGATGCTGTGGTGACACGAAGCAGTCCTGTCAGCAGGTTGCAATTCAAGGTCATTAATAATGTGCTTCCTGAAATACACAGCTTCAACCACTAAGGGGATGTGAAGATTGTCTGCTTCGTTTGGAACTTAAAATAACCAGCAGTATGTGAGCCAACCAAGAAGCCTGCCAACCTGGAAGGCATCCTTAATCTGGGACTCACATTCACCTACTTGATTTTCAGTTTTACCAAACTCTTCGGGTCTTTTCTCTCGACAGCAATTAGGCTAGGAAGCACGCACAACATGTGGGGTTTGAAGTCCGAACCCACCCAGACCCACTGAATCACTGATTTCTCATTTTAACCCCCATGAATTGGGGGTAGAATTGGGTATTCTTCAGTATCACTCAAAGGAGAAAAAAATCAACAATCTATCTAAATTACCCAACTATCTGGACTGAACAATCTTACTTGGATAAGATAAACCTGCTTCTAAAATACGAAAGATGACAGCAGAGAAGTCTTCTGATTTCAAATCTATGGGTGCCAACATTGATCGTGGAAATATACGTGTAAACTAGTTATCTGTAAACCAAGTCATTTATTTTGGCATTTTGCTAATTAGTGAGACTGAAATGGAGAAAATCGTTTAGGAAATCTGGATTCTTATATACTCTGTGTCCTTAAAGTACGCTCCTGGGCTGAGAGTGAGAAGCATATGAGTTTCCATTTTACTGCACAAAGTTTGGAGCCCAGTTGGCTGAGGTGGGATGAGTGACACACGTGCTTTGATGAGCATTTGTGGCCACAGCCCTTTGTGCCAACATCTCATTATACCTTTTCCTTCACTCTTTTTTGCCAAGCCGCCCTACTTGATTATAAAAGTGTTGTGTCAAGGAACATCTCACTGAAGTCAGGAAAAGCACAGCCAGGGAGATGGAAAACTAAAATATAGAAAAATGAGGCCAAGAAACAGATTTTGAAAGCAGTATTTTACAGGTAAGAAGACCCAAGAAGATGACCGATAGACCCATGTCCATACAACCAGCCAAGGGCAGAAGCAGGAGAAGAACCTATTATCCTGGTGCCCACCCAGGGCTTCTGTACACAGCCCACACTGCATTGTAAGGAAGAGGTTAACATCGACTCTTATTCAAAATCAAATTCTATTAGGTATTATGGATTTCTGGTGGGAATACCTTAGAAATGAAAAAAGCATTTTCAATTTAAATTAGATTAAATATCCAATTATGTCCCCGAGAACTCCTACCTCAATAGGAATCTGTTTTACTTTACCGTTTTATAAAAAGAAACATTCACTTTTTTCTTTCTGGTCATAAATGAAGAGTTTTATGCAAAATGATTCATTTTCACCTCTGATTAAAATGCAGCCTATTAAAATAGGTTTGGTGATTACAATTTGAGGTCCAGGGACTCAACAAAATTGTACGGAATAGTTCCTGTATGTACATACACATATTTTTCTAGGAAAGGGTTCCCAGCTTTTATCAGATTTTCACATGGATCTATGACTCTCCCCAAAGATGAATAACTTCTGTTCCAGAGAGAGCTGAGGTTTTGGCAAAAGTAAGGAATCCTTACTCTGGAATCTTGTTTCTCTCAATAGCTCCTAAATCTCTTTGATTCGCCCAACTGCTTTTAAATTCGCAAAGGAAATCCCTAAGACCTACAAAGAAAAGTCAACTCCAGCTCTCCTTGGAAGGGGAACGGGAAGGAATTGATTAATTCTGCAGTGATGAAAATGTAATATACAACTTTTTACTTCATTCCAGGTAGGCTGAATTTCAGATTGGATATTGTCAGCAGAGAAACCATTTCTTTTCCTTTTTGCTCCCCTCTCTATCCTAGTTTTTTACCTTTAAAAGAAGGGCTTATATTTACTTGACTTGAATTTTCCTAGCAAGCTTTTTCTTCTGAATTCAAGTGACTGGAACTGAAATTATTCCACTTGGGGAGAAGAGAAAGCTGAAAGCCAATTTAATATTGGTTTTCAAATACATGAAGGGTACTCAGAGGGAGGACAACAGCCGCAGGAAATGGTCTTTGAACTAAACTATGAGGAATCTGAGTTTCACTCTAAAGTTAAATTTCCTGACATAAAGAGTTCATAACATTAAACTGAGAGATTGAAGGATTGTTTTTGAAGACTTTATAAATAGGACTGATTCTTAAAAGTCTGGGATGGCTTGGATGTGGTCCTGCCTGAAGTCAGGAGGATGAATTTCGCCACCAGTGGTCCCTTCTTGGCCTGTAAATCTAAGGCTATGGCTGGTGTACCAGAAGTTCGAACACTAGCCCTGGATGTCCAGAGGCACCTCTCTAACCAGGGCTGAGCAGCAGCCAATCAATAAATCCCACACACCGGCCATCTCTCAGCTAGCCACCACTGCCACAATGTAACTTGAGGCCTGCTTCTGTCTGAGGCTGGGAAGGGGGTATCCAACAGTGGAGAGAGCTCTGCTCCCTAATTTCACCCCTAGTCCCCCACCAAACACTCGGAGACCCTAAGTTTTCAAGAAAAACAGAAGTAGATCTCAGGTATTGTAGCAGAAATTTGCATGAATGCCAGTTTTGTTTACATCCGTATTTTAACTTTGCAGCACATATTTTTTCTTCTCTTGGCAAGAGGTAATAGCCTAGCTCTACTTCTGAAACAACCGTCTCTAAGACTGGGCTGGTCTCTGCCTTCCTTTTTGCTGGACAATCCTGTCCCCACTAAGAATGGAGGAGACGTCTACAGCCTTAAACCTTCAGATTGGCCTCAAAAGTCTTCATGTGGATCCCAAAGGGGACACCAAGGGGACACTTAAAGATCTGGAAGCTCAGCTCCCTCCACCTCCGATCGGCCCATCCTCATAGGCTCAGAGATGCTGAGTTGTTCAGGGATCCTGGGAAACATCTGGTCAACCCTTGTCTGCAATGCTTGCCCCTCGATCACAGCTCCCAGCTGGTCACCCAGCTCCAGCCAGAGCGCCTACAGAAGAGGGAACCATTAACTCCAATCAAACCATCCAAAAGCTGTCTTGCTCTAAACAAGAGAAAGAGCTGAACTGAAATCTGCCTCTTCCTCTTGTCCGTATGTGCCCCTTCACACAAGTCTGTGAAACGTCACACAAGGATCTAAATGCAGGACATTCACCTGGGCAGTGAAGTCCAAAGACAGCTATAGTGCATGTGTCTTCAGGTTTAGGGTTGGGGATGGCGACGGAGGTTGTTGGGGTTTTTTTGTTTTTTTTGTTTTTTACATTTTGTATGTTTTTTTATTTGCTTCAGGTGAGGTGTGAACTGTCACTTGCCCGCACTCTGGATTTTTTCTGATCCCACAGCAAGGAGCCGTCAAATCAGCTAACGTGAGAAACTGGGAACGAAGACCCCACATCCTGCCATCTTGCCGACAGAGTCTCCTTTTCTAAAAAAAAAAATCAGAAGGTTACTGCGTGAGCCTGGATAGATCCCACTCTCAGCTTTCCACGGTCCCGACCACCGAATCTCAGGTTCAGGAGAAGCATTCCTAGAAGGCTAGTGCCATCTCCCCTTTTTCAGCAACAGAATAATCTGAAAAACATGTCTGAGGACACTTTACAAGTGAAGAATCCCCACCGAGCTCTGATCCATGGGAAAATATCGACAGGGTAAATGCGTGGACTTGTGTGGTTGACTATGGTAGAGCTAAATACCCAGCAGAAACCAAAGGAGGCTGACACGCTCAATATGGAAAACTATTTAGAAAATGCTCACATTATGATTTCATTAATATTGGTAATATGGTGATGTTAACCAACACTACTTATTGTAACCAACATTACTTACTTAATAAAAAAGTCAAAGCATGGATGAGAATAATATGAAGGTGAAAGTGACTTGACTTCTCCCCGAGCACACAGGCCCAGCAGCCAACACAGCAGATGGAAATCATCATCCAGACTATGGGGACATCCTCCTCCTTCTCCTAGAGGGGGCCACCATGCCATGTGCACCCATGACACGGCAGGAAAGAGATGAACCGCTAATGGGATCAAGAGTGGGCGCGTAAGGACCAAGCAAGCGTGCCCCAACTGCAAAAGATGAACTCAGGGAGGGAAGGAAGAGGGTTTAAGTCTGTCCAAAATCTGGAAGGGTGTAAGTAGGGAATATTTTATTAACAAACACATTTGTCTACCTCACTCGTGTCCTCCAAGACAAAGACTCGGACTAAGTTATCTTCGAGTCACCCCAAGGCCCTGCAGGGCCCTGCACACACTAGGTGTTCCGCACGCATGTACACTGAATTGGATTGCATTTTCTCAAGGCCAAAGTCTGTGCCTGAGAACCAGCTCCTTTTAGTAAGCGGTGTTGTGTGGGAGGAGTCTGCTGGCTGGTCACATGCTCAGAGCAGCTGTGGAGCTGAGGCTGCGTGAGAACAGATTCCGAGGGCAGTCTCATCAGCCGTGAAAAGGGACCATTCAGAGTACGACAGAGAAAAAAAAGTCAGTATTTTTTTAGGTTTCTTTTTTCTGTTCTTTACTTACAAAAATAAATCACTCCCTAGTTCTGCTATCTCTATATTAAACATTTTCTTTCCTGCTGCAAATCCACTATTTGAACTCTGAGCATCACTCGGAATTTGAATTCTGTAAAGCAAAGCAATGCAGATATGCAAACGCTGTTCTGAGTATCTTACTGTCCACGTTTCTCACTATCTGCGGTTTTCAACTACACTTCTTACCATAATCAGGTGCCCTTAATTACATATGTTTCTGGCCTATTTTTTTATAATATAAAAACTCATGACAATCTCCTTGGGCTTATGGCCCCATTATGGTTACAGCACGCTATTCAACCCTAGCAACTGCTTAACTTAATGGAGGATTGTGAGTTTCATATTCATGGTTGTAATGTCACTTATGGAACTACATATTGTGCTGTTTGCCTTCCCCTGCTGTTCTGCAATCTCGTTTCAGCCTCGAGGGCTGTCAGGCACACTTGGCCCTTGTGCCAGGACAGAAGACACAAGATAAGCCCTACCAGACATAATGTCAATGTTTTCTTTCCTCTAACTGCAGATATAATGATCTTCAGGCACAAACGTGCATGAGGTGGCAATTAGAGACAGGGCACATCTCGGAAACAACTGTACCGGAAGGACACGAAGAAAGGCAATAATTTCTCTTTCCTAATATGTGGCAACTTTTAGATATCAAAGGAATAATAGACACAATCTATGAAAGGATTTGATTTGTGACAATTGCTTTTCTTTTCCTGATTCCATTAAAGCCAGGTTTGTTGACCCATGGGACCAGCTGTTTTCTTATTTAATACTCCCTGGGCAGCAATTACTTGTATCAATTTCCTTTTATCCAGATCATTTCTATAAAAAATGTCTTTCGGTCATGGTATTTTATTTACCAAAATATGCGCTGGCACAACATGCTTTTATAGTCAGTCTAATTACAGTCAGTTTAAGTAACACAGTTATTTAAAAATTCTATGAATTGTTTCTAATTGTAAAAGTTATTTGTATTCATTGTGAGAACAAAGTGGAAAAGGGTAAAAAAAAAAAATCTATAATGCCACCAACCAAAATGATATCTAGTAATAGACTGTATTTATAAAATTGAGATCATCCCCTGTATGCTGTTTCATACACTTATTTTTCGGTTCACATATCATAAAATTTTCTCATGATATAAGTGATCTTCAAAATCGTATTTTAATGCCACATAAGGCATAGGAATTTTTTCCTATTCTTTGACGTGTTAAATGAAACTATGACACACATTCCTGTAGGTAATATCCTAAATTTCTTCACTCATGCTCCAAATCGCTCTGCAGAAAATTAACAATTTAAACCTCTATAAGGATATGACAAGAACGTCTGCTTCCAATCCTTCACAGTCTTTGAATTATTGCCAATTTGACAGGTAACATGCTATGGTACTGATATTTTCATTTGCGTTTTTCCATATGGTTTTTTGGACAGCTGCGTACCTTCTTTTGTGAACGGCTGCTCAGGATCTTTGCCCATTTTTCTTTTACAGCACTGTTTTGTTTCTAATTGGCATTTAAGAGTCCTTTATATGCTAGGGATATTAACAGATTGCAAAATTTTCCCAGGTTTGTCATTTGCCTTTAAATCTGAGATCATGTTTTAAAAACTCAAAGGAATAGGAAATTGTATCTGTGTCACTTCTCGTATGAACTTCAAGGTGTCATTGGAAATGACTCCATTGATAATAATCAGATGCATTTGATGTTCTGGACTTGTCCACTGGCTGTTAACCACCTAAAATATAAAACCACTTGAGGGGCTTGCCTGGTGGCGCAGTGGTTAAGAATCTGCCTGCCAATGCAGGGGACATGGGTTCGAGCCCTGGTCCGGGAAGGTCCCACATGCTGCAGAGCAACTAAGCCCGTGCGCCACAATTACTGAACCTGTGCTCTAGAGCCCACGAGCCACAACTACTGAAGCCCACGTGCCACAACTACTGAAGCCCACATGCCACAACTACTGAAGCCTGCATGCCTAGAGCCCGTACTCTGCAACAAAAGAAGCCACTGCAATGAGAAGCCCACGCACCGTAAAGAAGAGTAGACCCCACTCACCACAACTAGAGACAGCCCACGCACAGTAACAAAGACACAACACAGCCAAAAATAAATAAATTAAATAAATAAATTTAAAAAAAAAAAACCACTTGAACCTTTTGAAAAAGAGCGCTTTCAATTGACAACTATCCGAAGACAAAAAATGCCAGTAATCTCCATTGCTCTTTTGCCGTTCACGACATCAGGACCCAGAAATGCCCAAAGGTTTTATCCCTACACAATGCTCTCCCTCAAGCCACAGGAACCACACACCAGCAAGCAAAGGCTGTCTAGGACAAAACTCTCATCCTTCAGAATGCAGGCTAGAGTTCTAAGGAAGCCGAGGAACATAAACAGAACAGAAAGAAGCACCCCAGCTTGAGCAACCACACTCACTGAGCTACCTGAATTCCTGAGTCTCATCCTGGCAAGTTAACGACGGGAAATATTCCTTAGGACTCTCTGGGTCTGATGTGTGGACCCAGGATACTAAATTCACTAGAAATGTGCGGAAAACGTTAAACACAGAGCATTTAACTCAAAATGCAACTGAAAGCCAGGCAATCAAGAAGAGAGCTAAAATCAAATATAATATAGAAAATCAGAAAGGACAGAAAAAAATACTTCCTAATTAAAGCACGGGAGGATTTAACAGTGGAGGAAACAGAACAGACCGGGCTTTATGAGATAGGTTCACTCACCCACAATTACTCAGGTAATTGCCACATACAGGTAATCTCCCTGACGGACAGGACATTGTCTTTGTCACAATATGTTAAGTACTCATTCATACATGGGACAATCCACAAATCCTTAATAAAGACAGAAGTCTCAGCCCCTTAAAGAATTATTCATACGCCTGTGGCTGATTAGAATTCAACCATAAGAGATTAGAAATATATTAGAGGAAATCTAAGCTCTGCTTAATCAGATGAGCCTGGTACAGGTGTGAGATTAATTCGCAGTGTTCCTTGAACAGGACGCCAAGCCATCCATCCCAATGGCGGACAATGCGCAGCTTGAATGGAGTTTGCTGTTCACCTGGCCCATTTCCTCCATTCTGCTTTGAATGGTTTATAACTTTTCAATCGTTCATACAGAGGACGATTCCCACAGCTCTGCATCACCTCTCTGTTTTTGCCTTCGTCCAAGATGATGCAATGCATTTTTTTGTGGATTACTCGTGAATTATTTTCAAATGTCTCTGTTGTTACTATAATATTATTAATATATCCTGAAATAGTATCAAATGCTTGACAAAATCAAGTGTTTTGACCTTCAAGGGTCTGGTGTGGTTGGCCAGCTGAGGGGAGAGGCTGCAGAGAACCAGGACCGGAACCTTTTTATCTTAATTGACCTCAGAAGGGCCAGAAGGCAGAAACATAATTATCTGGACAATGTGGGTGAGAAAAACTCACTTCTCCCTGAATCCCTTGTTTAAAGAGGCTTTAATGGACTGAATTACAGATAATTGTTCTGCACTGGTTTGTGTTTAATTAAAATCAGAAAGGGAATAACACTGCCAGGCAAGCAGCTTCCTCTGGGTTAGAATACTGAGTACTCACTCCAAAGGTTTATGCAATGGTTGTACTACACGGCTCCAGAAAGCGCCAACTGGGCAGGAAAATTCATCTAAACAACATTAGTTTTACTTTCACTAATTTCAGAAAAAATCCACTTCACAGAGCTTATAAAACCCTGGTTTTCAAGCATGAGAAAGAAAAATTCTTTCTCCTTTTACATAAAATAATCCTATTTATAAAAGCATTTTCCTCCCAGTTTGTCAAGGCTTAGCTCTGTTTTTTGCACTTTCGTAATTGGCTTTTTTTTTTTTTTAACTTTATCATGTATTATAAGTTGCCTTTATTTTTTAAAACGTCAGGCTTCAAGTGATTGTGGCAAGAGTTGAAATAATGTGGATAGTGAACAACGCCACATTGTACCGAAGATGCACATAGGGGATCGATCACTTCCAACTAAACAATTCACTGATTTCTGTACACAAAAGAGATGTATGAAGCTTTTGAATTCAGCCCTGCGTAGAAACTTCTCACAGTGAAAGATCCCCTTCACACAGCTTCCATATCCTGTTTCATTCAAAGTCCTTGTTTCAGTATGCCATGAAATACCTAGAAAAATTAAATATCGGCCCCTCCTGTGAAGGCCTGGGCCAAGAATTAAGATTGCTTAGAAATAACCTGAAAGATTATCTGAATCTGTTTTTGCTTTGTTTCGGTAACCCACACGATCAGAAATATGCTTTAGCCCTATGGATGTAAAAATTAACTGACTAGAAATGGAAAAGGGTATGTTAATAAATCTACAAACCTAAAAAGAAAATAGTTTCTTAACACCGTATGTTCCAGTTCGGTACCTTCCAGCCCTACCAGCACCCCGGCCCATCAGAAGGACCCAGCTAATTCACAAGAACCGCTTGCTGCCGGAGATTCTTGCCAGAGCACTCAACAGGCCCCTCATTTATTGGGTGGTTTTACGGGTCTCTGGTGCTGAGCAGAGGTAAGGACAGCTTGCAGGGCATGAGCAAGACAGATAAAACCACCCTGCTGTGCACACTGAGCCCGTTCGCACTGGCTCTCATACAGAAAACAAATTGCAACCTCTCACAAAGGGGCTCTTTTCTGCCCTAGCAACCCTGAAAAGTGCAGGCAAAAATGAGTAAATCAGGCCACTTCACATCAGGAGGAGGAAAAAAAAAAAAATGGCTACCACTGCAACAGCTGCTCTCATTAATTAAGAACAGATTTCATCACTAAACTCTTGCTGGTTCTGTCTACAGCAAAACAAATACACAGATGTGAGGCATTTACATACTGGAAATTTTGTACTGGGTAACCAAACCGAATTCACCTTTTCTGCTTTAAAATAGTCTGTTAAAAATATCATCCAAAGAGAAAGCGTAAGCCGATGTTCAAACCTTAAGTACAACTATATTTCTGTCATCATCTTGCAACTAAATTTATTTTGGCATTCTCCCAAATTCACTTTCTTTTTACATATTCAGCATTGCAATGGACTGCCATGGACATGACCTCTTTCAAATAATGAAAATGTGCTACCAGCTTCTTTTACTCATAAAATTGGCTCAATTTATGGCTGCCTCATTTATCCATGTTTTAAAAGACTGCACAGCACATGCAGTAAAACGAATAGCATTTGACCTTTTTAAAGGTAAACTGGTGTGCCGTTAAATCAGATAAATAAAATTAATGAAATGATAAAATTGTAATAAAAATGGGTAGGTAAGGACAAATTAATGGAATGCCACGCTGCTGCAAAGAGAAATCTACAATTCGCACAACATGAATGACTCACACACAAAAGGCTGAACAAAAGCAGCCAATCATATAATGTACAAAAATGGGCAAAAATCATTTTGCTGTTAAAGTCAGGATAGTGGTCAACCACGGGTGGGTAGGGTAGGTCCTGTGAGGGGGCATAAGAGGGCTTCTAGGGGCCTGGTAATGCTCCAGTTCTTAATCTGGGTGAGGGTTACACAGATGTGTGCAATTTGTAAAAATTCTTCAAGCTGTATACTTAGGATCACTTTTCCATTGTATAAATGGTACTTCCATAAGAAGTAAAAAAATAATAAGATTAAATGAAAAAGATAGTCAAGGCATGCACTAAAGTTCATGATTCTCAATGAGCTGCTCACCAATTTGAGCCAGGACCTCTTCACATGACCCAGTCTATCCAGTGATCACAAACTTCCTGACGCTGTTACAATAGTATCCTGATTAACAATCTTTATCAAGTCGTAAGTTTTACTTCCTGAGTGACTAAGTTGGCCATACTTGGTCACTTAAATGTCCTAGGACAGCTTCTTATTTAATAGGTTAAACTGATTACCACCCCCCTACAAAAGGTGTGGATGTTAAGTAACTTTCTATTGTGTATTTCATTAGCACCGCTACAATTTAAAGCAAAGAAGCAGTTCTAAACGTGTCATTTTCAGTAAAATGTGGTTCTAAGCGCATTTTTTCAATGACGTGTTATCACACTATTTTGCCCAAGGAACAATAATCCTTACAGAAGCTAAGAGAAAGGTAGAAAAGATAAGATAATGCCAACACAAGTTGACTTATTTCTAAGAGTCCGAATACTTAAAATTAGATTTAAAACACTACCACTGCCAAAATATCCAGTAGTTCAGTAACAGTTCAAAATATCGTGCAGTTCAGTAATGTTTGGTGGGTTAAAGAGTGGTGGAGTTTTCATTTGGAATTGCAATTTCGGAAGCTGACATTAATGCTGTAAATAAGCATTAAGACAGGAGCAGACCTGGGGAAGCTTACTAAATAAGTCGTGGTGCTGATAGGGTGGTTGTTTTGCACGTTCTCTCCTCCCAGTTGGGTCTTTGATGAACAAAAAGGCTTATGGTTACAAACATAATCACACACACTTTAAGTGGCTTCACAGCTGCACTTCTCAAATGGTGACCATCAATGCATGAACCAGGGGTCAAAGGCATAAAGAGGCTTTCTTTACCCTGACAGGAGGGTCTCACTGACCCCTCTCATTATGTTTGTTCATCTATTTCAACATTGTTGCAAAGGCTGACTTCTCTTCTGATAGCTTGATCCTACCCCGTAATTCATGTCAAACCATTAAACCTAAAAGAAAGGGATATGGGACACTTCATCCATAATCTCTGCGCGAATCTCTCTGGGGTCCACATTGATTAGGGAAAACCCAAGAGAACTTGTACCCAGCACAACGAAACTCTCCACAAACTGGTGTCTGTTGCAATGAACTGAAATAACTCAGCATTTGGTTTTGCCTTCACGTGCAATGATCCCACAGACAGGGATATCTCGGAGCTAATGTTAGTTTAGGTCCATCCACAGACCCTCCCGTGTTCATGCCATTGTGAGATACAGCCGGGGACCCAGGACAAGGACAAGGTTTCATTTTAATTTATTCTCAACTTTAGCTGGGATAAGCGACATTACTTGGACTTTGGCTTATACCAGACTATGGGCGCTTACTTGCTTTAAAGAACTCTTTTGTAGCCAAAATTTAAGAAAACTAGATCTGTATCCTTAATGAAATTATAGATTTCAAATTCCTATTTACTCTTAGAGTGGGGACACTTCCCTGCTGACTGTCTGCTACCCCAAACGGAGGTTTTATACACACGCTTTTAATCCTGAGCTACCCATGGCTTTTGAAAATGTATTCTCTGGTGTTTAAGAATTTAATGTCTGGCCAGAATTCTGACAAGAAGTAAGATATAAAGTATGTTATTTTCTCAGTCTCCAGCCTGGGATAACGCTTGCTTACAAAACACTATGAGTCCGTTGTAGGGAAAAAAAATCACTATGTTTTTAAGCTTCTTTTTTAACTGGACATTAATTTGTGGAGCACCTGCAATGGTAAGCACCGTACTCAGTGCCCAGGACACAAAGATGAATAAGACAGGGTGCCAGCCTGACTGGGAGCTCACAGATTAGTAAAAGCGACAGCTACGTAAATGGATGGGTGGATAGATAGATGGAGGGATAAAAATGGAGGGACGAGAAGTGCTGTGAAGTAACAAAGAAAGTAGCTCATTCCATGAGGAGTAGAGGTTTCACAGAGGAGATGGTAGAGAGGTTTAGTGACGGGTGCCCGATGGGGTAAGGGTGAGTGGATGCAGCAGATTTCAGGTAGGGAACAATTCACCGTAAAACACAGAGGCATGAGAGCACGTGGTGTGTTGGGGGACAGAGTCAAGTTCTGAGTGGCTAAAGAGGAGTGGACCTGGCTCAGGGTCCTGAGGTGTAAGCCAGAGGGGCAGGTGAGGTGAGATGGTGAAGGTCCAAGTATCTGGATTTTTATCTTCTAGGTTAGTATTCTCTAGCATATGTTTCTCAGAATACGAATTCCATAAGTTGTTCTGCAGAAAACAAAAACAACAACCAAACTACTGTTGTGGTCAAGGGAGCTTAGAAAATGCTGCTTCGAATAGTCTCCTTTCAGAGATTCACAATCCACATTTGGTATAAGAGGCTGAGAAATATGGGAGTAAAAACCAGTGTAACTTAAACATCATTTTCGCAGAACTACTGATAACCCTCCCAACGTGGAAGACACCTGTGGGATGCTGAAAGCTGCTCTAGAACAGTGAGGAACAAAAGGAGCTGCTGGAGCCAGAATGTAACATGATCAGACTCGTGTTTTCCTTTTCATTTCCTCTTCATTAGAAAAAAAAAAAAAAAATTTTTTTTTTTTTTTTTTTAATCAGTACACGTCTGGAAGTGATGTGGAGGCTAAACTACACTTGGAAGAGATTAATGGCAAAAAGCCGAGAGGTGATGAAACCCAAGGATGAGGGATCCCACTCAAGAGTCTTTCTTACATAAAATTAAAAGGAATTAACGACGGAGTAGAGGTGAATGATGGAAACAGCAAATGACAATGGCTTCAAAGGTTCTAGCTTAGAGCCCAGAGGAAAGGCCCTCTTTTAACCAAGACACAGAATTTCGGACGAAAAGCCCTCTGCGGAAGGCAGTATGAGCAGCGCTGGTCATTTTAAATCGGGGGTGTCTACAAAAACATCCATAGGGGCACATCAAGAAGCAGTTAGAAATACGGCTCTTCAGTGTAGAAGGAAGGTCGAGATTAGAGATACATGTTATAATCGCATAGATGATATATGAAGTCATCGGATGGATAAACTCCTCCCCCTACCCTCATGGGAAAACTTGTAGGGCGAAAATAGTACAGAATCCAGAATACCAACACTGCAATGTATAAAATACAAAATTAATTAATCAGCTTCATGCAACTTTTTTTTGATATTTTAATCCTAGGGGGTTTTATTGTCATTTATTGTAATCTTAAAGTTTTATTGCAATGTAAAAGGTTCTATTTTACATTATCCAAAACAGAAATATAGTGCAGAGGCAGACAAGGTTGTATATTATATTTTATTATACCATGTCATTGGTATATCATGAAAAGGAACCAAAACAGGTTTGGAACAGAATAGGGTCTAATTTAATACACCTGAAGCCCAGAGCAATTAAGAGAACTGACCAAAGTCTTGCCGCTGGTTAGTCTCGTTGGCGACTAACCCAATAATGATTTTAAAAAGGAAAAAGAATGAATCTGGGGCCCAGGTCTGGAAAGGAGACTGAGAAGTCCATCTGTGAATTTTAATCAAAACCATGTATTTTTTAATCCTATGAAATGAGAAGGTTGAAAATCAGTTCAAAATATGATGTTCTCTTTCATTTTACTTACTTCTAAGGCATGTGAGAAAGCAAGTAAAATCAAATAATTCACTTGAATAAGATTATTCACAGGTATTAGAAAAGCATTTTGCTGCTTTCACATGTTCTCCTTTTAGTTTTAATTGCTGATCTTAGAGTGTTAACAATATTAACGAGTTTTTTTCTTGATGTAGCTGAATTGTGTTTCATCATCACATCATGGCATTAGCCTGACTTCTTGGGAGGGCAGTGAAAAAAAAGCAATATCCTACATCAACAGGGGTCTTACCATCCCACACAGCCACTCAACAAACAGTTCCCAAGTACCTAACACGAGTGAGGCACAGTCCTTACTCACCGAGGAAACACCAGGGAAAGGAAGAGGGAGCAGCACGATCATAACTGAGCTCCAGGAAGATTCCAGTAGCCACCACTTAATTGCGTACAATGATTTCAACGGACTGGCATTAAGTTCTTAAGCATTTAAGTACAGAATACTTTAAAACCTGTGTGAGGGCTTCCCTGGTGGTGCAGTGGTTGAGAATCTGCCTGCCAATGCAGGGCACACGGGTTCGAGCCCTGGTCTGGGAAGATCCCACATGCCGCGGAGCAACTGGGCCCGTGAGCCACGATTACTGAGCCTGCGCGTCTGGAGCCTGTGCTCCGCAACAAGAGAGGCCACGATAGTGAGAGGCCCGCGCACCGCGATGAAGAGTGGCCCCCGCTTGCTGCAACTGGAGAAGGCCCTCGCACAGAAACGAAGACCCAACACAGCTATAAATAGATAAATAAAATTAAAAAAAAAAAAAAAAGAAAGATGGAGAACATTCAATGCATTTGTTTAAAAAAAAAAAAAACCTGTGTGAGATATAACAAGATTTACAACTCTCTTCAGAGAGGGGGGGATAAAACCCCTCAAGAGTTATGAAATACTGTTGCACTGCAATGGGAATGCACTTAACTTAACACAACTGAGCTGTACACTTAAAGATGGTTAAGATGGTAAATTTTATGCTATGTGGTTTTTTTTACCACAATTTTCTAAATTTTTAAAGGAATTATGGAATTAAATTATCTTAAACAACTTAAATTTGTCCATGAAATGCCTGTTCTATAACCCACAGGGAAGAGGGGAGCTTGCCAAGATTTTGAGGTGGGGAAGAAAGAGGTGAAATTGGATCTTTAGGAGATTAATCAGATAATGCTGTTCAGGGCTTATTAAAGAGAGGTTGACCAGATGAATATTCAAAAGCTGGAAAAGCTAGTATGAAAGTGAAGTAAATAGGAAGGTAGCACAAAGATTTGGAAGAATATGAGTTTTTTGGAAAGATCAACCAACAAGATATGGTATAAATAAAGAAGAACCCTAGATGATTCCAAGACATCAAGTTCCAGTGAGAACATGATACATGTTGGATGCTGTTTAACCACCAAGGCCCCTGAGATACATGCCAGAAACTCGAACCAAGAACTCAGATGAACCCAACTCACCGCAGCCCTCACATACTCAGCTGAGCCATCACTTTTTCTCCCAGGGAGGTTACCCTACTCACCTATCCCTACATAGTCTTCACTTGAAGTTTACTGGGGAGGAGAGGGATTAACAGAGAAAGGAAACAGTCATTTCATTTCCAATTTGATGGAACTGAAGAAATTTCTGGAGGGTGAAAGAGTCTCTTCTAAAACTTCACTGTGCTCTAGGAAACAGAACTGAGAAAAATTAATCCCTTTACAGACTTTATGCCTTTAGGCAATCTGACAATTGGTGATCTTCCTTCGGTTTTGGATCTTAGTTCTGTAGGCAACTCAGAAACTCTCTTGCTCTGATCTGTACAAAAGGTCATCTGGTGTTTCCAGATCCATCTCTGTGGTGTTCCATTCACTAAAACAGCAGATTAAATTAATCTTGGCTGTTCAACATTCACAAGGCCTGCAAGGCTCTCCTCTCCATTCCAACGCTTGGGCAGAGGGGAAAAAGCTGAGTCAGAATGTCAGTATATTTGAGTTGAAGAATCTTACCACGGCATGTGGTATTGAAAAAATAAAAAAATAAAACTCAAGTTTTTAATTAAAACCTTCACAACTTTATCACAAAATGTTTCAGCCTTTGCAGATTAAATGGAATTTTCCACTTAAAAGAAGCATACTCAATTTCTAGGGGAAAAAACAGTACCTGGAAAAGCAAAATGAATTTTTTTCCCACTGGAATGTACATATTTAGACTATCTTACCTACTTCTATTCTTTAAATTTAAGCTTAAATATTTATTTTCCATTTTAAAAGTAGGCATATTTTAATTTCTAATCTAAGGATATTGTGGTCTACTAAATATTTTATGTTATTTTTTTTTACTTCTGCTAGCTACTTAATCTATGAAATACAGCTCAGGAAAAAAATGCAGTCATAAAACCTGTTGGTATAAAGATAAGCAGTTTATTTAATATCTAATTAAATGTGGTCACCAGAGAAATCACAGCTTATGAAACTTTATCAGAAAAAGATTAATCCATTTCAGGCTTAACCCAAATGTCATAAGAGAACTCATGAATTTAGATAGGAATCCACTTATTATTCCAAGAAATTTTCATATTGAATAAGAAGAACCTATATTACTGGCTATATTTATACTTACTTCAATCAAACTTATATACTTTGTAATATCATTGATTTCAGGGGTAATCATCATATATAATAATACAATAGGGAGCCTTTCTCTGTTTGTCAAAAATTTCTATAATGTTCTAAAACACTTGATGAATTTATAGATCCCATTCTTCCAGAAATTCAACAAATTACATAGACTGTGTCATTTTAATTCAAAAACAACAATTCAACAAAAACTACTGAACGAACACCTATTATATACGTTGGACTCAGGCACTGGGGAAGTCAGAATGGGGAAATAATTCTTTCCTTTGAAGGGCTCATGGAAACCATGAGAGACAAACCTTTAAACAAGCAACCACTGATATACAGTAATAAGTACTATACGGCACAGACTGCTTGTTTTTCTCCAAATCTATTCGTGTCTTCTTCCGTAATGATAAAAATTTTCTCTGGGCACATGGTGACCCGCATAAAGACTGGATGCTTTCCTCAGCCTTCTCTGAAACTAAGAGAGCCGGGTGACTAATTCTGCCCAGGGGGATATGAAAGAAAGTGGTTTGTGCTCCTTCCAAGTTGAACGGTGAAAGGGCAGGGTGCGCTCCGCTTTCCCTTCTCTCTTCCCAGGCTGGAAAGGAACGTGGACCATCTTGGATCACGTGGATGAGCCTAACACTCCTACTGGTCATAGAACAACAGGAGAAAAGGAGCCCGAGTCCACAACAGGATATCACAGAACAGAAGCCCCACACCGTCTCAGATTTAAAATGAAAGAAAAATTAACTTTTGTCTTGTTTTCTAAGCCACTGTTTTTGGAATCTATCATGTGAAGCAGTACTCTGCTCTAATTAATTTATAATAGAAATGCTTCTTTTCCTGAGGATTGTGTAACTAGAAAATGCCCATTAAAAGGAAAAATGAAAATTTAATAGTCTAAGTGAAGGAGAGTTTGATTTATAACCTTTTCATGAAAAAATAAAACCCAGAATTATAACAATAAATTAATCTTACAATTAATACAACAGAAATGAGAATTAAAATTTTGTAAATTCTTAGAAAAAAAATGACAAGTAATCATTGGGGTATATATATATATATATATTTTTTTTTTTTAACAAAAATAAATGATCATGTGATACAACTATGGGAAAAAAATCAGAGGCAGTAAGAAACAGAAGGTACACCCCAAACTGAATCACTGACATGAAGAAGAGGCTTAGGAAAATAATAGTGAGTGCAGGTGAAAAAATACAGATCAAAGCAATTAGAAAGGAGCTAAAAGGTCTGAAAAAAAAAAGACCACTATGACTCAACATAAGGATAATTCAATTCAAAGGCAAATCAAAACCAGTGTGTGTGAAAAACATGTGCAAACACTTAATATATTAAAAAAAAAATTCCCTGAACTAGAAGAGTGAACTAATCTTGAAAGACTGAAAGAGCACTCCATGTTTCAGGAAATGCTCAATACTGAAACATTTTCATTAAGCTGAAGAGTTTTAAAGAAGAAATTATTCAGGTATTTAAGCAGAAAGAATGAAACATCTACATGAAATAACAGGATGGGTATACCAGAATGTACATCAAAGCTCAAGAGCAGCTCCACGTCTGATGAATCCAAAGAAACATAAAGACAGGAAGAAAGAGAAAGAATGTTGTCTGGAGTGAAGTTCATCTTATGTTTGTGATTTTTTTTCTGGATGGTAGGATTTGAGTTGGCTTTTATTTCTTTTTAAGATTTTTTTATTTACTTATTTATTCTATTTTTCGCTGCGTCGGGTCCTAGCCGCGGCACACGGGATCATCACTGAGGCATGCAGGATCTTCACTGAGGTGCGCGGGCTCTTTGTCGTGGTGTGCAGGCTTCTCTAGTTGTGGTGTGGGCTCCAGAGCGCATGGGCTCTGTAGTTTGTGGCACTCGGGCTCTAGTTGAGGCACGCGAGTTCAGTAGTTGTGGAGCGGGGGCTTAGTTGCCCTGCTGTATGTGGGATCTTAGTTCCCTGACCAGGGATCGAACCCGTGGCCCCTGCATTATAAGGTGAATTCTTTACCACTGGACCACCAGGGAAGACCCCTGATTTGGTTTTTAAATTTCATTGTTCTTCATTATTTAAATTGTTTAAATGAGCCTGTAACTTATTAATAAAAACAATAAGTAATGAAACAGAAAAATATCAAGAATAAGATGGAAAGTAAATATGCCAATATGTCAACAATTCTCAATTCTAGGTGGTGACTTTCTAATTTCCAAGTATTATTGTTGTATTTTATAAGAGGAACTGGCCTTGAAAAAAGGAATTTGGCAGGCAGACTAGGAAAGGATAACACTCCAAGCATAAGCAAAGAGAGAAAAGTGTGATAGAAAATGACATGCTTATTAGGACACAGCAAGATCACTGGTAAGCAGATGGAGATAAAGGCTGGGTCGGATTATATGCTATGTTTGAGCTTCATTCTAGTCTTTATTTCTGTCACTGAGTCACCAAACATCATTCAAACCAATGAAAGTAGGTGTGTCTCTATCAGGTGCAGAAACAAACTCAATGTCTAGAACTCAGGGACAAAATAATTCTGTACTAGATCAAACAGAATCCTATTCTAGATGTTGAGGCAAAGATAAACAGGAAGGAAGCCTGACCACAAGGTACTTAACAAGATATTTTTGAGATCAGATGGACACAAAGAAAAGTAAATAATAATATATGGTAAGACAACACATGTGGACATGATAGGAATTTAGAAGAAAGGAAGTTCTTTGATGGTTGAAGCAGACTGTCAAAGTGGTAGGACTTGAGAAAGGCTGGACATATTGACTTAAAATTTCCAGTTTCATAAGAAATTGTATCATAAGATCCCTACCTATAGCTATATCACAATTCCATAAAGATGGACCATTTATCTCTTTTCTTACTGAAATTATAAAGAAAAGATATACTAATTAATCAGTTATACTGGAATTTGACTATTTGAAAAAATAAGTAAAGCCTTACCTTATAGCAAAATAAATTCCAGATAGGTAACTTTTCATCTAGTTCTTTCATGGTTTCATAGGTTAGATTTAACTCTTCAATATACCTATGGAAATAGCCTTTAAAACAGGGGTTGGCCAAAAAGTTCGTTCGGGTTTTTCTAACCCAATACAAAGGAAGCCATCACAGGAAGAAAGATACAAAATGTAATTTCACTACTATAAACAATGTTAATCAAAAGACTAAAAATTGCTTACAATATATTTAGGAAACGTCAACTTTAAAGAACTCTTTCTCAGTAAGAAAAAATACAAATACTTCAACAGAAAAATGGGTAAAGGACATGAACAGAAAATTTACAAAGATTATATATGATAAGGTTTTGTTCATTTAGAATTATAAATTAGATGTCTAAGAATTTTTTCTTGGGAAATATTATATCAACACAAAATTTATTTATAAGGCCATTCATTGCAGAAAAATTTACAATAGTGAAAAAAAAAAACTGAAAACAGCTTAAATGACCAACAAAAGGATTATGTAAGTAAATTATGGTACCTCCACAGGATAAAATCACTGAAATCTCTCAACTAAATAAGATGCAAAAAACAGCACTGAATGTTGCCAAAGACTGTTCAATGACATGATAAAGTGGTTATGGTATGTTAGAAAAATGAATGGGATAATGACCATATATAATAGATTCATTCCAATTCCATAAAGACGCTGGAAGTCTAGGAAAAGACCAGAAGAATCTATACCAAGATGTTAATTATGATCATTTCCAGATTGTAGGATTACAAGTGATTTATTTTTCTCCTTTATGTTTTCAATTTCATCCAAAGTCTTACAGTGAAGACATGCTACTTTCAAAATCTCTGCTGACCTTTGCAGCAAAACTTCTGGAGACAGTTGTCTATATGTAATGTGTGAATTCCTCTGCTTGATTCTCTCTTCAACCCAAACAGGCTTTGGCCCCAAAACATTTCCTCCATGTTACTAAATACAACATCAGCAAAATTTACACTGGTGATCATTCCCTCCCTGTCTTGACACCCTCTTTCCTTGTGGCTTCTGGACACTGCACTCTGTTTTCTTCCTGCCTACTGATCCCTTTTTCTCCGTCTCCTTTGCGGGTTCCCTCTACCCATCAACCCCTTGACGTAGGACTGCACCAGGGCTCAGCCCTCTTCTTGAGCCACACTCACGCCCTGGGAGACCTCATCCAGCCTCAAGGCGTTAGATACCACGTGTATGTGGGAAACTCCCAAATCTCCATCTCTGGCCCAGATGTAGATTTCCTTCCCTACCAAACTCCAGAATTGTCACTGCAATTTGTGTGCCCACTTACCACCTCCACTTGGATGACTAAGAGACACCCCAAACTCAATAAGCCCAGTAAACTCCTGCTCTTCCCCCCAAACCCTGCTTCCCATACAGCTTTTCCCATCTCAGGTGACAGCAACTTCCTTTCAGTTGCTCAGGTCAAAATCTGACCTCAGTTCCTCTCCATCTGTCATCCGAGCCGTCAAAAACCTTACCGGCTCTCCTTCAATGTAGATCCAGAATCCAATCTTCTCATTATCTTTGCTACCACCTTGGTCCTAACCACTATCAGCTCTCCCCTAGATCAGGGCAGCAATCTGCCGACTGAGCTCCCGCTTCTACCCCTGTCCGGTTACAATTTGCTCTTAATATGACCGCCAGACTGATCCTTGTAACACCTAAGTCAGATCACAACACTTGTGCTCAAAACCCGCCAATGGCTCCCCATTCTCAGTCACGGTAAAGCCCAAGTCCTTATTGGGCCAAAAAGGCTCAGATGGTGGGGCTTCTCCTCCCGTCCCCGTCCTCGCCGCAAACTCCACTTCAGCGCACGCCTCACTGCTGTTCCAGGGCAAGGGGCTTGTCCCCACCTGGGCCTTGGCTCAAAACGCCCACCCTACTCTACCTGACACTTTCTCCATCTGTCTTCCTGGCAAACTCCCTCACCTTCTTCGTGCTCAAATCTCACTCGCTCAGTGAAGGATTACGCTAACCACCCTTTCTAACCCTGCAACCCAATCCCTACCCTCTGACCCCATGTGCATCCCCGGCCCCCTTTACTCTGCTCTGCTTTTTCCTTTTCCTCTGATACTTATCACCACTTACAAAAGGTTATACAGAAGTGATTTAGATGGGCTATGATGAAGCAAGGAAGGCTACTCTGAAAACTCGCGCTTAAATGGACTTGAATGTCTATCGGGAAAGGGTGGCATGACCCCGCGTGGTGTACTGTCCAGAGGGGCACGGCGAGGACTTAACCTACAGGAGTGAAGAGTAAAACACAACAGAAATAGACAGCGATTTGAAATCCCAGTGGGCACAACTAAAGCTAAGAAGCATGAGGGAATTCCCTGGTGGTCCAGTGGTTAGGACTCTGTGCTTTCGCTGCCAAGGGCGCGGGTTCAATCCCTGGTCGGGCAACTAAGACCCCACAGGCCACCGTGCAACCAGCATGGAGCGGCAAAAGAAACAAACAAGCAAACAAAAAAAACTAAGAAGCATTCATTACAGAGAGGTGGATTTGCAGGTCAACATAGGAAAGGTGAGAGCATCCAAACGTGGGAAGGCCCCCCAGGAGGCTGTGAGCTGCCTCTTGGCTGTGGAGTTTGGACACAGACAGGATGCGCCTGTATGGGGCTGACACAGAGAGGAATCAGACATGCCACTGGGATTTGGGGGAGACCTTCCGTCACCAACGCTCTCCCTCTGAGATTTTCAAGACATCCGAGAATCAAAGGGAAGGGGAGCCGAAGGGCTGGTAAATAGGTGAATGTGTACACTTTTCTGTTTTCCACTGTTTATCCTTCTGTCACACATTTAAACAGGTCAACCATTTACTGCACTGACCAAGGGCTACGTGGACCTGAATGCTACGTAACCGGCAATATTTCCGAAGGATGTGTCTGGAAGACGACAAATAAACAGAGCTCTGGATAACTATGTGCATTACGTGTGTGTAAATTATGAACCAGTGCCTTACCACGAGTAACTGGAATAGCGATCGTGACAGAAACAGGATCAGCGAAGCACAGAGAGACACATGGAGGGAAAGGGCCAAGGGACATTCTGGGAATCAGCGCCCACTGGAATCAAGGGGGCCTCCAAGAAGCCCAAGTATTCCAGGCTCTTTCAAGTCCATGAAAACTTAATTCATGGGGCAGAAAGTTTGAAGATGCAGGCTCTTCCCTACAGCCCCCCATAGCCCTGCTCATTCCCACGTCTTTTCGCCACAGCTCACATCACGTGGCCGGAAACCAGAAGCATCGCATACATGGCCCGCCACACGTGTTGCCCCCCAGCCAGGGCTTCTGCTCACGGAAACCAAACAAAGGAGAACAGGGAGAAAGAGGCCCAGCCTGCTTCAGCTTTTGTTTCCGAGGCCAGCATATAGCTCTGTGGTTTATTTCACTTGGGCTGTGTTTACATACATCAGTAAGTATGGTTCCCATTTCCCTTCGGAACAGCGGCTATAAATTACTTGTTGGAAGTGGCGGCCTCCTCTCTTCCCATAAAAGGTTGGGCAGAAATTACTGAGGCCCCAGCGAGAGGAGGTCAGGGGTTGGAAGGGAGTGACTTCCTTCACCCACGTCCTTAAATTAATCGACTGATTCAACAAATACCTAACTAAGCACAAACTATGCGCCAGGCATAGTCAGGGATGCTTTCCTAAGCAAAGCAGTCAAAACAAAACAGAAATCCTTGCCCTCACAAGACACTCCAATTCTAGTGAACTTCATCCACCTCACCTCAATTCCCGGATTCTGAGCTCTCAGACCATCTAGGGCTGAGCATATCAGAAGGGAAATGTGAGGCAGCCAGAGCTACTATAAAGAAGTATAATAATAATTATAGTTGTTACCATTAGTGTGGATGTCTTGAGTGTCTACTATGTGCCCGCCACTGTTCTAAGCACTGTACATTATTAATTTATCAAATAGTCATAAAAATGCCATCAATGGGCACTGTTGCATTGAACTGTGATCCCCCCCAATTTTAAATTCTAAATGGAAATAGGGTCTTTACAAAGGTAACTGAGTTAAAAGGAGGTCCTTAGAGTGGGCTCTAATCCAATATAACTGATGACCTTACCAAAAGGGGAAAATGGGACAGACACAGGTAGAGGTTTCACACCCTGAACACACAAGGAGAAGATTACCATCTACAAGCCAAGGAAAGAGGCCTGGACTAGATCCTTCCTCATGACCCTCAAAGGAAACCAAGTCTGCTGACACCTTGATTTTGGGCTTCTAGCCTCCAGAACTGTGAGACAATTCATTTCTGCTGTACTAAGCCAACCAATCTGTGAAAGTGTCTGCTGGCCCTGAAGGCTGACCTTGGGTCAAAATAGAAAACTGCCACGTCCAGGGGTGGCCAGCAGGCCGCTGGTCCCCTGGTGCAGCCCCGGATGGAGCATGTGAAGAGCAGGACAGGGCTTCCCTGGTGGCGCAGTGGTTGAGAATCTGCCTGCCAATGCAGGGGACACGGGTTCGAGCCCTGGTCTGGGAAGATCCCACATGCCGCGGAGCAACTGGGCCCGTGAGCCACAACTACTGAGCCTGCGCGTCTGGAGCCTGTGCTCCACAACAAGAGAGGCCGCGATAGTGAGAGGCCCGCGCACGGCGATGAAGAGTGGCCCCCGCTTGCCGCAGCTAGAGAAAGTCCTTGCATGGAAACGAAGACCCAACACAGCCAAAAATAAATAAATAAATAAATAAATAAATAAATAAATTTTTTAAAAAAAGAGCAGGGCACCCCATTTACTACAGAGGTATCACTATCGCAGCTTCCTCACGTGGGTAAGCGATGTTGTCGCTCAGCCCGATTAAACATGCTATTTAATACTCTGTGCCTTCAAAGAGATCTATTTCAATGAGTCATTCTAAATACTTGCTACCTGAAAATGTTAATGGTTTCTTCTCAGCCCCAGTCTTGTTCATTTTCTATTTCATTTAACTGGAACTAAAGCTCAAGTATGATGTGGTCCACAGCAGATAGTAATAGCTCAGCAAAGCCGAATACACAGAATGAGAAATTCTATCCCAGACTCGGCAATAAAATCTCAGGAGGGGGCTAACTGTTAAATAAGGGAGAGTCGTGTCACTCAGGCTTTGCTGTATTAATCCAGGATAATCTCAGTCTTCAGGACCGCAGTTACTTTTAACAAAATAAACACAAAAGAACTTGCAGAATTTTATTTTCCTTTCTCCTCCCACCTCTCGTCATGGGGCCTCTGTCTCTCCAACTCACACATACACACACACACACACACACATGCAAAACCACTGCTAATAATACCCTCATTTGTATATCTTGTTTGCTTTTGTCGTTTCAGGGGCATTTCAAATAAGAATAATGTAGCCAGTATTTTTTGAATGCTTATCATGATATCACTGTGCTAAGCACATTACATACTTTATCTCATCTACTCCTCCCTCCGGTAACTCTGTCAAGCAGATATTATCATTCTCTCCACTTCACAAGGAAGGAAACGGAGACGAAGTTCAACCCCTGGCTCCCGGCCACACAACTAACAAATGACAGAACCAGGATGGGAACCCAGTCTTTGCAGGCGTCCAGAGCCCTGGCCATTCCACGGAGCTCCGCGCCAGCCTGCATGTGCCTTCTGACCAAGAAAGGATGAAACTCAAAAGAAGAGGCTTTCCTCACTGGACTGTGGAGTGACCCTTTCTCTAGGGCGGGGGAGATGCTGGACCACACATCATCTTTTCAAGTGGCTCCAAACTCACAAGTCTCAAGCTCTCAATTAGCCCCAGGTCTGGAATAACCCCCACAAGGTTGCAGTTTAAGGGAAAACAGCCCTGTCATCCATCTACATGCTTTCTGGGACAGGAAGCTTTATGGGAACAGAAAAAATACACGGGGAAAGTGAAGTGGGGCTTGCCAACCACCTCCATCTGGGTCCCGCCCACAACGCCTCCACTGCTGGGAGCAGCTTCCCACCTCAAGGCTGGAAGACTCAGCTTTATAATGTGAATCTAAAGGAGCCAGTGGGGAAAGGGGGACGGAAAAAGCCACCTGCACCTTCTCACCACAGGACAAATTTTAATATGCTTTCTTCATCATTTTCAATAAAAGATCATAGCAACCGAAGTTAGTTTTAAGTGATTGAGTGCTTTACATTTTAGGGCCCCAATGACCAAATGTAAGAGTACCAACAACTACGGAAACATTTCCACTTGCCGGCCTTCACCCTGGCCTACAGCATGACCCATGTATAAGATGGAAAACAGGGCTTCCCTGGTGGCGCAGTGGTTGAGAATCTGCCTGCCAATGCAGGGCACATGGGTTCGAGCCCTGGTCTGGGAGGATCCCACGTGCCGCGGAGCAACTGGGCCCGTGAGCCACAACTACTGAGCCTGCGCGTCTGAAGCCTGTGCTCCGCAACGGGAGAGGCCGCGATAGTGAGAGGCCCACGCACCGCGATGAAGAGTGGCCCCCGCCTGCCGCAACTAGAGAAGGCCCTCGCATAGAAACGAAGACCCAACACAGCCAAAAATAAATAATTTTTTTTTAAAAAGTAAAATTAAGATGGAAAACAAGTGCTTTCATCCCATATCTGAGATCAAAATTGTGAGTCTTCACTTCTAAGTCCAAGCGGTACCAGTTCTCCGCATCCTGGCTGAGTGCATGGAAGATGCTCATTTTGTGGAGAGGAAGACACACAGAGAGTAACCATCGATGCCACTGCTAAGCCACACTGTGAAGGAGGCCATGGTGATGGTGACGATGAGACCAGAACAGACAGGGACCCTCATTCCATCAGGGAGCAATCAGAGAGCATCCTTGGATTTGAAAACAACAGCTCAAACGTAATTAAGAAATTTAGACTGGCATGCATATGTAATGTACACATTTCTTTGCAGATGCCTTTTTCCTTTGACAGGCTGGTGCCAACTTTCATTTGGAAGAAATCCATTTTCATACAAAGGTAACCGAGAGTGACAGGACATAGGAAGCCTACCTCATTTCTCTTCTGTGAACTTTAAAAAAATCAGTTAATTGCTTTTCTAGAAAAGCTATTTTATGAAATCACAGTGCTTCACCTTTCTGCTCTTTATTCGTGGTATAAATGGTGATTTTAAAATGCCCATCATGAAAATGCTATGATTAATCAATACATCTTAAACAATATAACGACTTCTTTTAACAAACAGAAATTTGATCAACCAAAAATGGTCACTGTGTTCTTGTGGATGAATTGTCAACCCCTACGAAAACTCCTAACATACAGTCTATTAATTGATATTCAAATGTAGGTGCCTCTTTCCCCTTCACTGACTAAGCTACAGGGAGGGGCGGCAGTCACTGGTTTCCTTCCTTCCCCGGCTTTGCAAAGGCCTACTTTTCCCAGCTCTTCAAGTGCTCTGCAAGAGCAGTTTAAGTCACTGCCGTTTATTAAATTAATAGCAAACAGGAACTAAAACACGTGTGTTTCAGAATGCCACTGCTGAAGCTGTAATGTGCCAAACTAACTGATTTCATAGGCTGAGACCCATATTTTATCTCCACGGCACTGCATTATTAGGCTCTTTTTATAGCATTACCCCATTTCTGCCTTGCCTATAGCACCTAGCATATAAGTATGTATTTTTTATTTCTAACAAATTTGAGACTCATATAAAGCACTCTTTTCCAATCTAAAATTACCATTTTAGATAATTTCTTATCCTATTTCAAATAACAATGTCTTACTAGTCCATGAGCCAAAGACAGGCACTGTGAAACTAATGATGCCTAAGCTTCAGGGGCTCTGGAGCCAAGGTTCCTCCAAGGTTCCGAGAGGGGCCCTAAAAATGTGTTTATATATGTTTTTGTAAATATTTCAAGTGTGGGGACTTCCCTGGTGGCTCTGTGGTTAAGAATCCACCTGCCAATGCAGGGGACACAGGTTCGAGCCCTAGTTCAGGAAGATCCCACATGCCACGGAGCAACTAAGCCTGTGCGCCACAACTACTGAGGCTGCGCTCTAGAGCCTGTGAGCCGCAACTACTGAGCCCACGTGCCACAACTACTGAAGCCCGCGCGCCTAGAGCCCGTGCTCCGCAACAAGAGAAGCCAACGCAATGAGAAGCCCGTGCAATGCAACGAAGAGTAGCCCCCGCTCGCCGCAACTAGAGAAAGCCCATGCGCAGCAACGAAGACCCAACGCAGCCAAAAATAAATAAATTTACACATATTAAAAAAAATATTTCAAGTGTAAAATATTTCTGTATTCTTTATTTCCTAAACAGGACCCCCAAGACGGTATAAATGTTGGGTCCCACAACCTATATCTGCCCCTCTAGGTTAACAGTAAATTATATGCCACACGTTAAGGGCAAAATATTAATTGTGTGTGTGTGAGACAAAAAACAATTCACTTCAACTGGAAATAAGATTCAGTGTGCCCTGCCCTGGAACGTTCTAGAATGCCTGCTTCAGCCATTCCTTAAGGCCCCTGTCTGCTACCTAACAGGAGTCACCCTTCCAAGTGGCAGGCCAGGGAAGGCTCACTTAATGAGGGGTGATGTCAGGAATGAAAGACTCAGTTACAAAAACAAAATTATGTTTTTCATTAACACAAAACTGAGCTGGGGAAAGCCAGCCAAGAGGCAGGTGTATCAGTTAAGGAATTCCCTTGAGGGCCTTCACTTCCACATCAAATTGCACTGAATTTCTCTACACTAATTACCTATTATTGAAGATGAAAGAATGATAACAAATGATTCGCCACAGCAGCTGACAGAGTGCACGTGTTGGAAAGAATGAAGGATTTACCAAGTGCAAAATCAGACAAGAGAGATTCACAAATTCTCAATTTAAAAAAATAGCATAGACTCTTTCTCTACTTTAAGGACTATGAAGGTGAGGGAATTTTCTCAGGCCTAGAAGCCCAATTTTATTTATTTTTATTTTTTTATTTTTATTTTTTAGAAGCCCAATTTTAAATTTCGTCTGGACTGTGAGAGAAATTGCAAATTAAAAGTGAAGTGCTGGAGTCTAATTTATTCAATTCACGTAAATTTCTTGGAGGCAGAGATCACATCTTCAATTTTTTTTTTTTTAATTTCTCATACCACATTACACCAAGCCATTGATTTGATTTTCTTATGGGGAACATCCCTATCCAGTGTCATACAGCTATATTTTCACATCCCTTGTATTCATATCATTTTTACCCAATGCTTCCTTTTAGCCCCCAAATTCTTCACACTGTCTTAAGTCTTGCTCTCCAGCTAACATCCTGAAAAAGTGTAGTCAGGTAATGTAAGTTCCCTTCAGGTCATCTCCTCTGTCAATTTTCCTAAAACACACATTCCCTCTCTCAGTGGAAATCAATGTCAGTACTAATGAAAGGACATTTTCATAGAGGTGGTATCTGTTTAAAAAATATATAGGCATTAACTTTTTTAAACGGTTTGCCACACTGTTTTAAACCCTCCAAAAAATAAAAGCAAATATTCCCTCAAATCAAATTAGTTGATAAAATTCTTCCATTTTCATTATGATTGTGGCTTTAAGAAACGCCCTATAAATACTGAATGATACATCTGCAAAAGGTTATTTCTTAATCCCTTGGATACTGTAAAGAAACCAACCAACCAACCAACAAACCCTTTGAGTCTGAAGGCTAGGAAGCATAACTTTCAAACTTCCAGGTAGCACCCTGTTGCCCACTGGGAAAGAGGCATGTTATTATAATTGTGGACTGTTTGAACACACAAGATTTACAAGATTCAAATTACCAGAGTGTCCATAATATGCAAAGCTTTTGGCTAAAATAAGGACTGTATACCCTCCCCCACCAAAAAAAAAAAAAAAAAAAAAACACCACCACCACCCCACCAACTATAACTTTGTTCCACAAACAACACTTCTTCTTACTTCTTTTCTATCAATGTATGATTGGCCTCTTTGAAATATACCTCCTATTGACAGAATGTTAGGAGAGTTCAATGTCATGGAGGGAAATGAAACACTTCCTGTATAAAACCTCTAATTTCTCTCGGCATGACCCTCTATCTCAGGCATTTCCCTCTTTCTGTGATTACCCAACACCTGTACAGGGTATCATTTGCAATCGAGGGTCCTGAAAGGGCATCCTGGAAGTGTCCATGTGATCAAGGACACACCCAAAAGCCTAATGAAACTGTAGAGTTAACCACATAAGGCTGCCCTGGTTGTCAAAAACGGGCTTTCCACCAGAGCTTTATCAACTCATCAGATTCCAAAGTAAATAAATTGTTACCTAATAAACTTGGAGTTTCTTTGGTACATAAAAATCATTTTAACAAGGAATCACTGGGGATTAAAATTATAAAGGGAATCCTGGTGGTTACAAGTCACCTCTGTTCAAAAATGAGTCATGCTTTATTGGCTGGTACAGGCTATTTGATGAGGAAAACAAAAATCAAGAGCTTGACGAATTCAGTTCTGTCAGAGGGTAACTACATGTGTTTCCTACAAACTTTTAAAAACATAAATGCTTGCAGAACTTACGTTTTGCTTCCATTAATTCCTAATTAACACTTTCTGGGATCCATCATAAATGAATAATCAAAAGAAGTTACCGGTATACACGTCACTTAATTTCCTCATGAGAACCTGTGTAAACATCTCAGAGTAATAAGTGTGTCTTCTCTAAGGGGAATACATTGATCTCCCAATGGGTGCCGGGCGCTTTCTGAGATGAGAGCTCAGAAATGGGTAAAGCTCAGCCTTGTTGGACAGGCAATGAGAAATGTCAAATCATTTGTTTCGTTTGGTTACTAGATCAAATTAAGATACAAAGAATATTCTGGCCACACTGTTATTCCATCTTTAGAAAAGAATATATCAAAAAAAAAAAAAAAGTGAACAGTTCCTAAGTACAATGTTCTGGAGCTCACGTTGTATTTTAGTTGGTATACCATATCACAGCAAAACAAAACAAAACAAAACAAATGTGCAGCAGTCATATTTTTTCTTCACATGCTCTGGACAACTGTCATCAATTTGGAATAGAGTACGAGATGTGCTTTTCTCAAACAAAACCTCATTTTCCATCCAGATGTACTGTTCAAGTGACCGCAGCCTCTTTGCTACCTCTGTGATTGTAATTTACTTGTTTTGAAGTCTAACAGTCCATACATCCATCCTATGTATTTTGTAATGCAGTGAAAAAACACTTTAGAATAAACTCAAAATGTAAACCAGAAGATTCTGAACTAAAATATTTCACTCTCTTCGTATAACCTAAGATCATTTTTACAGGACAAGGAGAATTCTCACTTGATTAGCAACAACCAACCCGGATCTCAAATATTTTAATATGGATGGGACACCTGAAACATCTGAATAATCACCATATTCAATATTGAATCATTTAACAATTACTTTAAAACTCATGATGAGGTCTACCTTGTGATGTTTGTCCTGAAACATTTCAAAACTGACAAAAACGTTGAATTTCTGAACTCTTTTACACAAAAATTAACCTCTTTACATACTAAAAGCTTTGACATGCTTTTATTCCAGTGTATAAAATCTCTGACAACATTGGCTTGTGCACAAAAAAAAAAAAAAAAAAATCCCTTGAACTATACTGACGGAGGCATTCCTTCCTGAACTAACACAGACACACCACAACAGCATTTGTTGGTACTTAAAAATATTCTGATTATAATCAATTTGAGATTTTAAGAAATCATTATGGATGTGTCCATCTTTCCATATTGATGGCTACAAATCCCACATGACATCAGTCACACACTGAAATAAAGATGCATGGGAATGGAATTTACAACTAGTCAGGTCATCCCTTGAAACTACTCGGATGCGTGTAAGTGGTGTTGAGAAGAGACTCACCTCTCCTTGTTTGGGGATGCTGAACTTGGAAAGCTTGGCCTTGGCTCTGGCGGACTCTGGCTTGGTGCCCGAGGCTCCCCTGTATGACGCACAGTGCACGCTGGTCTCTGTGGACGACTTCAGCTTCGGAGACTCATCGGGAGCCTGATCTTGGCCGTCCATCGGTCGCACGTAGGCAGTCGGTTTCTGCTGGATGAGGCTAGGTTTTGAAGCCAGGGATGGAGGAAAGTTCTGAACACAGTGGCCACTGCCGCTGTGCTTGGCTCCCATAGCAGGTGGCCTGTCCTGGGTCTGAAGACCCACCTCGACGTTGCACACCTGTTTGGTCCGCGGCTGCTGTCTGCCAACACCATCTCCAAGCAAGGTCCTGAGAGAGCCCTGTTGTGCTGATTTGGAAGAAGAAGAAGAAGAGGAAGATGAGGATGAGGGGCTCGAGACACAGGGGTTAGGGTTTTTATTATGGTTCTCTGGGTGAGCAGATCTGTTCAAATCAAGCGTCCTGTGTCCGTGCTTACTTGCTCTCTGTTGGCCATCGGACGGTGGGTGCCCGGCCTTCTGCCAGCCCACGGTGCCCCTCTTACTCTGCTGCCCAGGGACCACTGCTGGGGTGGAGGACGTGGTGCTGCAGACGGATGCAGGCTGGGTCTGGGCTCTCGAATCTGCAACAAAATGCTCGTCAATCTTGTTCACGGGAGCCTGAGGAACCCCAGGTTTGGGAACGCCAACGAGATGACTCTGATTCGATCTATCCGTTAAAAAGTCTTTCATTTCATCGTAATTGCCTAAAGTGTTCTGGAGTCGGTTGGAGAGCTCATCCCCCTTGTTAGTCTGGAAAAAGAAGAACATAACATCCATACTCCTGTTACAGACAATGGAAACACGGGAAATGATGGAGAGGCGCCTTCACTGCTAGAAGAGCCAGGGTTGCCACATTCAGAATGAGAGCTCAGAGATTCCATCAAAATGGTCAGCGTCTCTGAAGACGTCTGTCAACACTCTGTACCTCACTAGGACTGGACTGCAGCTAATGGCCTCAGAGGGCATGAGTGAAGCATCTCTCCTTGGTACTGTGCCACAGCCAAGGAAATCAGGAAATTTACGATTGCAACTTCACAACCTGGTCTGGATTAAGTCTTTCCAAGACTAGATTTTCTTTTCCTTTTTCTTTTTTCATCCCACTGCAAGCTTTCCTTGAAAATTCAGATTTGCCTCAAATTATTTTGCTTCCAATTTCTAAATATAGAATTATTCTTGTTAGAAACCCAGAGGGACGGGCAAAAGAAATCAGAGAGAAGCTTACAGTGAGTGTGGGGTTCAGTCTGCAGGAAGCCCTCGGCCTGAACCATCCCCAGTTCCAAGCAGCCTGAAATAGGAATGAAATCTGGGGAGCTACTTCATTTTACAAGCAAAGTTATATTTCTGGCCTTTGGTATAAATGAGAAACAATCCAACATTTCCTTTCTTATGAGCCCTATCAAGTACCCTGCTCCTAGCATGATCTGTGTGTGACAAATATGTAACCCAACCTCTTTTTAGTGGTTGTTTCCTAATAGCTTAGGAAACACAACAAATGGCATTGACTTTGCAAACTGATGCAGAGATGAAGTCAATTATTGATAAAAGTCATAGCACGCAGCTCTCCATCTTAAACAGAAGTTATATTTCATTGAGGGACTAGCCAGTAAAGACATGTGAAAGAGGCACCAGAATTTGTGGGGGAAGACCCCATCCTTAGGGGCTGAGCTGTCTGAAGTTTGGTTGGCCAATTCCCGTAGTCAAGACTGCCGTCGGGGTTAGAGGGAGGGATGAGGGGTGGAGATGAACAAGTGAAAACCATCTACCTTGTAGGGTTCACTAAAGAGGGAGTAACTTGAATTAAACGCGCCATCATCCTGCTGGGTTTCCTGATTTCTTCTTTCTCGTTCTTTCCTCCGTAACACGTTTCTATCTGGTTCATAGACACTGCATCAGGGAGAAAGAAGAGAGAACAACCACACACGAAAAAGTTAAAGGTAGTGCTCAATGCAACATTCACCTGAATGCAGAGGCCTGATTCACGGGCAAATGGCAATGGTAACGGGAACATGGATCAGATGAAAGCCAGTCTAATCAAGCAGTATGGTTCGGGTGTCTGAGAATTCCATTCTTCGGGAGGAAAAAAAAGTCCTTAGGACAAGCTGCAACCAGTACTAGACCTCTCTGCCTGATGTGTGAAAGAGGAAATATCTAAGCAACTTTGACAGGAGAAGACTGAAAATAGTCTTCAAGCAGAAGGTAATTACAGAGATGTGTAAATAGAAATTATGAGCGTATTTCCTCTTATGACATGGCCCCAGAGTGTTATATGGAAATGCTCCTTCTCTTTTCTTTCTTTCTTTTTTTTTTTTTTTTGCATGGCTGTGTTTCTGTAGTGATTCTTTCATTAACTAGGTCCCAAAAGAGCTGTTAAAACTCCATGCTGCAGTGGTTTTCACGGTTATGAGCCTCCTTCTGATCTCTGCTAATCAGTCAAGTCGTCAAACTCCTACTGAATCCATCCTTCCTTCTGATATATTTCACACGATCCCTCTTCCTCACTATGAAAAATGTGCTAAGAGGAAGGGGGGTAGGCAACGAGAGAGAGGACGGAAATTGAAGCATGGTATGCCATCAAGGAACTCAGCCTTTTTGTGCCAGAAAATTAATATCCATTCTCCCAAGATATACTGACAAAGTGACCAGAAACCAGATAACTAGAAGGACTTGAGGAAAAAACAGTGTTCCTTCCTCCTAGTAAGGAAAAAACAAACAGGCTAATTCAACTAATAATAAGGAAGTGACCTAAGTGACAGAAGGAGATAGACTTGTCTTTTCAGCTCAGTAGACAGAGAAATCTGGCCCCAGTGTAGACAACGGAACTAACACTACCCCTTGTAAGGAACTGCCATGTCCTCCAAATGAGCACCGTGTGCATTTCAAGCAGACGCATTTAGTTTAAGCAAGCTTGTCATCACTTTGCTTAGAGCTCAAGCTTGATCTAGTGGGCAGAGGCTGGAGCTGGGAGCCAGGACAGCCACGTCCTGACCGTGGTCCTGCCATAACCAAGTGATATGATGACGAAAACGCCAAGCAATCTCTCTGCAGCCCAATGTCTTCATGGTGTTGTCACAAGGTTTAAATGCGAAGGAAATCTACAAAAGGGCTTTGGCATAGCTTCAGGTGCCCCAAATCCAATGTACTGCTATTAAATGTTGTTGATAAGGAGAGAATCTGCAGGTTCAAAGAAACTTAAAAAATAGTGACGTTTGGGGTTTTGTTTTGTTATGTTTCAGCTAAATTGCTATCTCGAGTAAAAGAGCATACTTGTGTCATGTTGCTGTAGAGGACGCAAATAAAATGATCATAAAATAAATACTGCGTATCTTCCTAGCTCTGCCCGCGTGGCCAGGGTATATTTTAAATTCACTGTCTAAGGGGTGATGCTAAATATGCTTCTGGCAAGACTCTGAGAGCACCTAAGGCATTTCATTTAAATTTCAGATCAGGGAAGGTTAAAATACCCAGAACATGTAGCCTATTAGCATTTTAATTCAGCCTTAGGACATTACCCAAAGTTATTCGATTTGGGAGTCCAAGCAGTGACCTTCATGTAAAGGGAGGCGGCAGCCCCAGCCTCCCAACGGCGAGGCTCACCGCTCCAACCCCACAGTCACTGGAAACCCTCCGGGGTGGCCGTGGTGACAGTGACTGGCATAAGGGAGGCACGAGATGGGAATGACACTCAATCACAGAGCCAGGCTTCAGATTCAAAGGACAGGGTACAACTGTCCTGCCCTGCTTGCAGGGCAATATGCTTCTGCAATATGAAACCCCAGCTTTCGTGAACATTCCATGGATTTCAAATGGAGACTGTTCTGAGGATACACAACTCATGCTGTGGATGGGCATGAAGTGGGCTGTAGCCAAGAGAGGCACTGCAGGTTTTCTATGAACTGGCTAATTTCTGGACCAAAACCAGCATTTGCAATCAGAAAAACAAGCTTGCATTGCATGCATTGTACTTCTCCTCCTCTCCGATAGGTACAGCGGTTTGTGAAGCACCTACTGTGTGCAACTCCATGCACAGACGCTCCCACAGACATGCTTGCTGTCCTCAGCCAGGTCAAGCCAACCAAACACACAAGACTGGTGTGATGCACGAAGTGGCCTGATGTAACATGGAGCAGGTGGTCATTTAGGATGATTTCCAGGCTTCTGAGAAGCCCCCATACCCAATATAATACCTCCTGCATCTGCTGGCTGACGACTGAAATTCCACAACTAGAGAGTCACTCCTCTGGTTTAAGATGTCTTCACCCCTGTAAGAAATGTAGACACCACAAGAAGGGAAAACACTTTACACCTGATCAGCCCTCAGCACCTTAGTGCGCACGAGTTTGTCAGCTTTTTCCCAAAGGCCAGGGAGAAAGGGCACAAGACATCAGGGTCCAAAGGGCACGGGACATGTGAAGAAAAGGTCAGGAACAATGCAGAGTGTAGCAATGAAGATACATTTCGAAACCCTACCTACTTTGCAACGTGACTTGGATGTTTAAGACAGAGGCATCAGGATACAAACCCAAATCAATGAGGCAGGTATCCGACTCACTGCATTTCCAAGGTCAAGGATCACTTCCAAATATGGAGAAGACGGAGGTGAGGGGGAAGCACTCCTTAAGTAAACCTGCCTCATCTCCCAACTCCTTTAAGCTGGAAGATAACCAAAAGCGCTCCCAGATGCAGACCACCGCTGGGTAAAGTTCCCTAATGAGGTCCCACTGGCACGCCCAGCCTATGGCCTCTGATACGAGGAGGACTGAACACCCTCAGGACCACCTCCACATGAGCTACTAACAGAAACGCACTGGCCACCTCTCATGGGACCGCCACGATGCCTGTGCCAGGCCGTGCCCTCCACACCATCAGCTGAAACCGGAATGACCGAAGATGACGACAGTCCCCCTTCTCCAGAGGAGGGCAAAGGAAACCCTGCACAAGAGGCAAGACTTCTTGACTGCCTTTCCTCGGGTTTCTCAGCTCTGCCGCTTCCACTGAGCATTCAGCACCTCCTAACAGGAACCCACCCACTCCTTATCCTGAACTAGAGCCACAACCCCCTCCTGTCATGTCAGGCCCAGGAAGCTAAAATGTCACCTGCACAAAGCAAATGTCACTGGAAGAGAAAGCCTGGACTTGCCAGCCGTCATCTCTCCCCAAGCGTCTGAACTTTTACCTTTTCTGACTCATAAAGACAGTACCTTCTCGACAGCGAGTCCGCCGTTCCACTGATCACAAGTGAGGTCTGGGCAGGTTGTCACAATCCTGGAGCACGCCTACACCATTAAAACTCAGCCCTCTTCCCTCTTCTGCCATCCCAGCAATATGAGTGCCAGGCCATTTGCTCTACAAGCAAAGGAACCTTCTCCCTGACGTGCTGCAAAGTCAGGTCAGCTTCCCTGGGGATGGTTGTAGCAGAGAATTCCAATTCCTGGCATGCTAATACATCCATTAAACTCAGTAAGAGCCTCATGTTATGAGTTACTAGCAGACGGTAAAATCTCTATCGTCTGTGAGGTGGTTCCTTCTTTCTGTGACAATTACAAGAATCACACTCTTCAAATGGATGTCACCAAATGTATTCATTTGTTTTGCATGAAAGTAGAGGCAGCCAACTGCTACGAGACTATTTATTATTTATTGCAGATGTATAGCGTTCCCAGAAAATGTGATTCCACATTCTGAAACCGGGGATTCTGCCGTTTGGTAAAAAAGAAACAAATGGACTCTCGCCCACTGCAGGCGCCCTGGCCATTTTACTCGGGAAAGCTGAGCTGTGAGCAGGTTTTTTGTTTTTTTTTTTTTTCTCTCAAAGGTAGGACAGCCACTTCCTCCCTGTCACAACGACAGTGCGGCCCGATGGGACTGGTCAGAACCATTCCTGTGAACGAGTCTGGCGCTGGGGGAAGGGGGCACAGCAGTGCTTCAATGTTAAGATGTGTAAAAAAGACAAAAAAAGAACTCAAATTTTTTTAAAGTGGGGGAAAAACATCCAAGCACTTTAACTCCACTGCACCAGGTGAACTGATACAGCTCAGAAGTTTTCCTTTACACCAACTGTCAACGCCAGAATTTTGTATTCTGTTTTGTAAGGATTTAATAAGAGTCATAAAAACTAAAAAAAAAAAAAAAGAAAGAAAGAAAAGAAAATGAGGAGCCTTCCCTGACCCCCTGCCCTCCTCGGGCTGTTGCTCTTTATGAGACACAGATTTCTGCAGAGCTGCTCTCTCACCAATGCCGGGTTCTCCGAAACCCATGTGATCTGCGTTCACAGCAAGGTCCCCCGCCTCCTCGCGGGGCCTCCACGGACACTCCTCACTGCCCAGCCCCCCGCACGGCCAACGCCACCTCCATGAGCTCTCTCCCCGGGCTGTGGGCCTGCGAGCTTGTTTTCCTCCTGCCTCTCGGGCTACTCCCGAGCGTGCCTGCCTGTTTCTCTTCCTGCGCCACTCCTGCAAAATGTGCTGTCACTCCAGGCTCTAGGCCTGGCCTCTTCCTGGTGACGCTGTGCATTCCTTGCCTGCAGGTGCCGTTTTCATGTTGATGACGTGTGAAGTATTTTGTAGGGCAGTGGCCAAAGCCAACTATGCTGGTTAAGGAGGAAAAGATATCCAAATATGATACTATCATCATTTCCAAAATCACATGATAACAGCATGGAACTAAATAACAGTAATACCTTTGAGCCTCAAGTCTTCTCCCTTCCACTGAGCTCAAAACATTTCACATATATGTCTCTTCGTTATCCTTACAATGTCCCTTGAAGAAAGACAAAGCTGGTAGATACTCCTAGGTTAACTTTTTTAAAGATCGAGGAACTTAGGATAAGAATTTGATCATCAAAACAATGTCGTGAAGAAGACATCATGTGGAAGGAACAGCAATGTCCAAAGTACTTTCTTCAGGTCTATCCAGGAGACAGGACCTACCTAAGAGCCAAGAAGTGGCCACACTTCCTAAACCCTGGTGTCTACAAGCCCAGTGTCCATCAGTTGTGAATGTGAGCCACAGCAAAGCTAAGCAGGGCGAGTGAAACAAAGGGAAGTCCTCTCTCCTTCAGACAGAAGTAAAAGAAGAATTCTGGAACAAAGGCTGGGCTGTTATTTTTATACTCCCAAAACAATGAAAAACAAAAATCAGTCTCTTTCCACAGCACCCATACGAAAAGGATATCCATGTACTACAGAATAGAGGAATGGAGGACGGGTGAGTGAATAAAGAAACTACAGATTCTATAGAGTAAGCCCGCTAGGGCTGACAGTGTCATCACTTTCACCGGATCCGACCCAGGCATCAGCCAACTCCAATCTGTGCCCAAGCTGCCCTCCTGGAGGGAAGGCACTGGAGTTGGCACAGCGGCCTCTGCAACTGAGCCCCAGATCTGACCCAGCAGACCCACTGGCCAGAGAGAGACTCTGCCGTCCTCCTTCCTGCACTTAATCACGTGCAGCCCGTTCAAATCTGACCACTCGCTTCAAACAAACTGCATTTCCCATGACAAAGGCTTTCAGCCAAGGGTATATGTGGTTCATTGCACCCCTTGACTGGAATCATCAAAGTGTTTCATCCTTACAAAAACAAACCAAAAACAAACAAACAAACAAACAAAAACCCATTATTCTACCTACTGGTGTATCTCCAGGGTTGGGATCTAGGAAATGAGTGAATTCAAGGAGAAGAGAATGAGATGAACCTATTTACGGGGCAGGAATAGAGACGGAGATGCAGAGAATGGACGTGTGGACACAGCGGGGGAAGGGGAGGGTGGGATGAATTGGGAGGTTAGGTTTGACATAAATACACTACCATGTGTAAAATAGCTAGCTAGTGGGAACCTGCTGTACAGCACAGGGAGCTCAGCTCCGTGCTCCGTGGTGACCTAGATGGGTGGGATTGCGGGGGGAGGTCCAAGAGGCAGGGGACATTTGTATACATATAGCTGACTCACTTCACTGTACAGCAGAAACTAACACAACATTGTAAAACAACTATACTCCAATTAAAAAAAAAAGAGAGAATGAGAAACCTTTCACCTATCTTTTGGATAAAGTTATCATGTTCTCCATGTTTAAAAAATACTGTCTTCCTCAAACAGCAGAACTACAATTCACTTTAGTCCAAAAGCATTTCTGAATGCCTCCCGAATGCCCTTGTGTCAGATACTGGGAAGATCATTAGGGCTGCAACCAGCCTATCCTGCTGCTGAGAAGCTAACAGTCTAGGGGACCAGGGCGAGGAGAGGAAGGGGCCCTTCTAAGCAGAGAATGTTAACATCCTGTGGTCCGGCATGCAGAAGGAGCCAGGATTGCGTCCTGCAAGAGAGCTCCTTTGAGCTGGGTCTTGAGAAAGGGGCAGGTGGAGGAGAGGGAAGGGAAGAGGGAGGACTCAGAAGCACAAGATGCACAAATTACTATTAAGTGGCCTTTGAGGGTATTCGGAGGAGGTGACCTTTGCCCTCACCACACCACCTTACTTCTTTAGCCACTTGGAATTCCACATTCAAAGCTTCATTTCTTTGGTTTGCTCCACTGCTAAACTACCTCACCCTAAATAAGTTTACCTGATCCCTTCCTGAAAGCAGGCTCGGCTGGGAGTGCATAAGTGAAGGATGGACGCAGGGGAGAATGAAAGGAGACTCCCAGACTCGCTCGTCCTTTCCTTGCAGTTTGCATCAGGGCGGGCTGTGATCAGCTGGACCACAGAGGAGACAATCTGCTGACAGTCCTGGGATGCTGACAGTCCTGGGATGGATGCCGTGCTCACCCGCCCCCGGGGTGAGGGCTGAGGTCACAAGGGCCAACCGGAAGAAGAGGAGGCACCCAACGAAGAGGGGAAGAATGTCCCACAGACACAGACACGCTCCTGCTCTTCCGAGCGGTAACATTAGCAACTGTGCATCATTAAGGAAACGTGATCACACGCTCCAAAATGACCACAACTACTTTAGATTTACCGGGTCAAGCTAATTAACGTCTCCTGTTATTTATGAAGCAAGTACTAAAAGATCAGTGATCCTTCCTTAAATCGGGGAAAAGCAAGGTTGCTGAAGTTTACTCGCAAATTCCTTCCTTGGTCTGCAGTCAGAGCCAGTGGACTGGGGGGCAGAAGGGTGGTCAGGGAGGGAGCGGGTGATAGAGGCAAGTCAGGCTGAGAGGACGGGGCTGGAGACAGAGACTGGGGAGGAAGCAAGGACGCTCCCAACTGGGGTCCTTCAAGCCCCCGAGCTGTGGTAGCTATGGTGCTGGTGATGATGGTGGTGATGGTGGTGATGGTGACGGTGGTGCTGGTGATTGATGGTGATGGTGGTGGCAGTGATGATGACGGTGGCGATGATGGTGACTGTGGTCGTGGTGACAGCGGTGGTGGTGGTGAGGCTGGTGGTTAAAGACCTGCTGGGGAGTGAGGACTGGCCAGCAGCTCATACGACGAACCCTTACATCCTAAAGAACATTACTAGGACCCTGCTCACTTACACCAGACTTTTCGCTTTGAGTCACTGAATTCCAGTTCCCATGCCTGTTCACTCGGTTTTCCCCCAACAGCTTTATGCCTCTGGCTCACCACCAGCTTTGGAAGCATCGCCCCCTTGATTACTTCCACCATCTTGAAAAGGTCAGCCCAACCTTACTCGTTTGTCTCTGACCGCAAAGGCTGTCACAATCTTAATTCAATCTTGAAACTCAGAGCATTTACAGATCTCTGCCTTAGGGCTGCCGATCTGTTCTACAAGAATGGGAACAGAATTGAGGCTGGTTTGTGCCATAATCACTTCTCCTGTACCACAGCTTTTGTGAAACTAGGAAATTGAAGGGAGTCATAAAGTAACAGACGCCCACAGAAAAATTGAGCCGGTATATATTCCAACGAAAACTAGCCTTTTTGGATGATCTATACCATCATCTCAGACGCATCAGGCCCATATTAAATTTTGCTAATGCCAATTTCCCTTTATTACTATATGCAGCCACTGTACGAAGGACTTCACGTGCATTATTTCATTTAAGAGTCTTTAAAACCCCAAGAGACATTTCCCCGTCCACCCATGAAGAAACGAGAGGCCCTGAGGTTAACTAACTTGTCCAATGCCCACAGCCAGTGAGAGACAATGCCTGGGTCTGAAGCCAGGCAGTCTGGCACCGGAGACTGAATTCTTCGACTCTGCTGGCCTGGCTCCCTGGGGAACCTGCTCACTGACGGGCCTTGACAAATGGTACCCCCATCCTTTGTTTGTAAATGCCAGGCAGAAGGGTGTTAATTTTCAGATCATGACAATTTCAGTTCATTTTTCTAAGGTCTGCTAAGCCTCCTTGGTGGATATACATGAACCTTAACAATTCTTCTAAAGCCTATAAAATAGAACTGGGATAAGCAATTCAAATGAGTCAGCACTAGCAATTAACTAATACTCCAGTCGCTGAATTCTGTTCAGTGAGCTCCTTGAGAATTATGGAATACCACGGTAAGTGCATTTTATAATGGAACTAGCAGAGCCAGGCCACTTCTGCAGTATGGGCCTGGACACTTTACTGTTTCTTGACTATTTACTGAAGCCCAAATCTATTTCTAATTCAGGGGAAATGATGACGGCTCCAAATCTCTCTCGTAAACATGCTCCAGTGAGTTTTTAGAGAGATGACAGATAAATGACAGCTTTGCATTGCCAAGGGTTAAATGCTTTTCCTGAGGGATCCTAAGTCTTGGTGCCTTGAGAACAAGTGTCAGGTTCTAATGGAATTGTTCCGTGATAAACCGCCAGGCTGTATGACAAGCAGCTTTCAAAGAGGCTCTCCATATAGTATCAACAGCCCAAGTTAATTTGAGTTTCTTAACAGGACCTCTTTGCTTTACAATATAAAAGTGCCTTGGGATGAAGCAATTACCCTGATTTACCATCTTCTCCTTGGTAGAATATAAAGACACAGCAGAGCCTCACAAAAGCAGTAACATGACCAAATGAGACCCACCTGCGAAGTCCCTACTATGCTATTCCAAAGAGCCCACTTGCAGCCCGCAGCACAGAGCCGGCACCCATCACTGGCGTCCAGGATGAGAAGGACACCTACTCCCAGGGCTTTTCATGGTAGAGCCAATAAATTACTTTTCCTCCACTAAATGCTCAGTTAAATTTCATTTTCACTTTACAGCATCAGTTGCTAAACTTCAGCTCCTAGGGTTTTAAAGCCGTACACAGGATGGGTCCTATTTTCCAGCGTGCCTATGTTGTAACCAGGATGCCCTCCCAAAGCACCCCTGCGCGGCCCCTCACGGTCATGCGCGTGGTGCCCACGTCGGGGGGCAGAAGGGTGGCCGAGCCCCCTCGTATAACTTCCTGACGTTTCCGATGGGTCAGGCTCCTCGACGAGGAAAGCCCTGCGACCCCAAACACCATGAACTCATGGCTCCGGCTCTTCCTGAGCCCGACTCCTCGAATTTGTTTCCTCCCAGAACCATGACCTGCTGAAGGGGAATCTCCGAAGGCAGGTAAGAGTCAGTTTGGGCTCCCAAGGTACAAAACGAGCCCCAGGCTAGGCTGAAAGCAAAGAGAGCTCCCCTTACGGAGAGGGCGTTAAAGGGACAGGCATGGCCTCAAACACCTTCCCACGTCTGAGCAGACGGGCCAACCGTGAGGATCTTCCACGTGGACAGCACAGGTAGAAACTACCAAAACGGACTCAACCATCACCTGGGAGGCAAGGAGGCCCTGCTTTGAAGATGAGAATGGCTTCTTTTGGTACAAGGCACTTTATCCAGCTCAGCCAGAAGTCTCGGTGGGCAAAGCATGCGGCAAAGAGGGAAATAAGACAGAAGTGATCCTCAGGACTGAAAGGGAATGCAGACTCCCCCCCACCGAGGATGGTGCCTCCATGGTCCCCAGGGAAGCAGGACTGGAGTGTGAGGCCCAGGGCTCCCTTCCTCGGTCACTGAGGAACAGAAGCCCCCGGGCAGAGGCCCCCTCAACGTCCTGTCCTCCGCCCGCCTCACCTGGACCCCGGGCCTCCCCTTCTCCTCCCTCAGGGCCAATCCTTCCTCCTCGCCACGAGGACCCGCCCCCCCTGGGCTCTGAAGCCCCTTCCGTTTACTCCCCACCTTCCATCCACCCTCCACCTCCCCACAGATGCGCTTCCCCCTATTTGGTCACCATCTGGGTCTCCACTGGCTTTTTCTCCACAGCAAATAAACCCCTTCGAGTCCGTCAGCTTTAAAAAAGAAAAAAGGAAGAAAAGAAAATGAGGCGCCTTCCCTGACCCCCTGCCCTCCTCGGGCTGTTGCTCTTTATGAGACACAGATTTCTGCAGAGCTGCTCTCTCACCAATGCCTCGTTTTCCGAAACCCATGTGATCTGCGTTCACAGCAAGGTCCCCCCCCTCCTCGCGGGGCCTCCACGGACACTCCTCACTGCCCAGCCCCCCGCACGGCCAACGCCACCTCCACGAGCTCTCTCCCCAGGCTGTGGGGCTGCGAGCTTGTTTTCCTCCTGCCTCTTGGGCTACTCCCGAGCGTGCCTGCCTGTTTCTTTTCCTGCGCCGCTCCTGCAAAATGTGCTGTCACTCCAGGCTCCAGGCCTGGCCTCTTCCTGGGTGATGTCGTGCATTCCTTGCCTGCAGGTGCCATTTTCACGTTGATGACGCGTGCAAGGCTCCAAGGGGCACCCACGTCTCTCTTCTCCGCTCCAGACCCAACTATCCAACCATCCACATGGTCTCCCCAAGTCAGGTTTCCCACAGACACACAGAGTCGGTCTCCCAAGCGCACCTCCGCCTCCCACCCCGGCCTCGGCCTCCATTCTGTTTGCCCACATCAGCACCACTAGCCACCTTGTTGCTTGGGCCAGAAAGGCGGGAATCAGCTTGTCTCCATCGTTTCCCATGCCACGGCCCCTCATCTCCAATCGGTCCCCAGCACTGTCAATGTCTCAGATCAGTCCAGCTCTCTCCTCCACCGCCCGCTCCTCAGTCCAGGCCACCCTGGGGGCTCTCTCCAGACCCTGGCAGTGCCTCCCAAAGGGTCCCCCAGCTGTTCTTCCTGCCCCAGTCCAACGGCTCCTCCAGAGTCAAGCCAGAGTGGGGTTTCTGAAACAGAGATTTGATCATGTCACCACTCGGGTCCCACCCTGCCCTTGGACAGAATCCAACTCTGGCATCCACAGCCTGGCAGGACCTGGCCCCTGTTCTCTCCCCACTGTCAGCCCTCAATTCCCCCAATCTCTGAGCCCAGGTGTGTGCTATTCTCTGTGCCTTCAGCACCTCTGCTCTCCACCTGGCCCCCTCCTCCCGACCCCTGGAGGTCTCAGCTTAGCGGGGTTTCCCTCTCAGAAACATTCCCTGACGCCCCCAACAGACCCAGGGGGCCCTTCATAACTCCTACATAGAAACCTACGGTCTCCTCCACATCACATTTCTTGTACTAATCATCTGAATCCTCCACTAAATGGTTAGTTCCACAAGCAGAGGGCCTATGTGTACTTTCTGTATTTCCAGCACCTAGAATACTGCCTAGCACAGAGGTGGCAATGAGCACAATGCTTTAAAAATAGATGCTCAGTGGTTGTTTAATCTTCTTTCTCCTTCCTTATCAAAATGTGGCCTATACATATTCCACGATTTGAACAAACAGAATGAAAATCCACTCAGATCCTGGATCCTAAAATATACTTTATGGTTGTAGAATATAATAATGAGAATCATAATAATGCCAATATTGGGCAACTGTCTGGTGCTGGAGAGTTTATAAAGACAGTTGTATTTGTTTTCATATTTATCCCTCTCTACAAACCTGTTATGTACCCCTTATTTATGCAAAACACCACATTTTAGTAAATGAATATATATAATGAAATAAAATCTGTGTGTCATGAATAGATCCCATGCTCATTTTACAGATAAAGACCTTTCTTCAACGAAAAAGTAGGACTTAGAAAATTGAAACGTTATTCTAAACAATAACTGTTAGAATCAAAATTCTAAGTTCTGCATAAGTTCTGAATATTAAAGACAATTTAAGTTTTAAAAATAATATATTTTTATTCAAAAAATGTTCCGTTAATGCTCACTATATACAAAGTGCCAGCTAGTCTGTGGCCCACACCTTGACACAGACTCCTGAGGACGTTTCTCCATCTTCCCAGGGTGAAAATTCTGTAGTCAATTATGCTTGACTTAGAGGAAGATGTTGAGAATTATGAATTATTTGAACTCTACATTTCTATAATTCATTCTGTGCTAGTGACACTAAAGATGATTGATTCTAAATATCCATATAACACAGTGTCAGAAAACCAAGGGGTCCTCCCATGGCTGCTGTATCACTTACACGTTTCCCCATTCCAACTAGACATGCAATCTATCATAAAACTATTTTATTTGATTCCCTAGAACTTTCAGAATATTATATATTACGGGGCTGCTTACACATGATAACTCTCACAATTCTTTAAGAAACGCTTCAAAGAGGACACTCACTAAGTCTGTTCTGACAACACGTTTGCTTCATGTCCTCTTAAACGTCACGTCCTCCTCCTCCTCTGCTTTCCTCTTCCCTCAGCTCTTGCTCTTTCTGTCTCTTTTTATGTTTCCCACATATGCCCGTACACAACAGAGGAAGCCCAATGTCACCGGTAACGTAAGTAGCTCTGTGATATTAGGATAAATTTATGAATGTCCGCACCCCTCAGAATTAGCTGAGAACAAAGCCTGGCTCACAGGAGACATTCAATGACCGTTTGTTGAACGAATAGAGGAACAGATGGATGCATGAATCACCAACTTTCTTCTTCACTAACCCCACCTTCACTGAAGCTGGGGAGGAAAAGCAATACTGGGAGTGGATTTGTCTGGTCTTCCCGGGACGGTAAAGCACGTGCTTGGACACACAAATGCCTTTCAGGTACATCCTGAAAGCAGCAGCCTCAAGGCGCTGATGAAGCTAGGCTTTACCACATAATTTTTTCTTTAAGATTTGCACAGAGAGACATGAAGTGTCATGATGTCCTTTTGCAATGAAAAATCTACATGCATTTATAGAAGATGCTGTAACATCTCAGCGGGAAACATCCTAGAAAATTACTGAACTTGAAGCTTTCTTAAATAAGAAGAAAATGACTCAGAGTTGGCTTGGAATTATAGAAAAGACATAGCAAAGCCTCCCGTTAGACAAGACTATCTCCTCCCACTGGGCCCATAACTTCCAAGGACTCTCCTCTACATTCAAAGGCATCACCACTGGGCCAGGAGGGAGAAGACCCAGGGGCGGTAGTTGGGAGCTACTCCGAGCTGCAGGCCTTCAGCTCAGGCACGGTAAACAAAACCAATCCGCACACTGATCAGTAAGAAGTGAACGGGGTGTTTGGAAATGTGAACGTGTTCTGCCAACGTGAAGTACCACGAATAGCTGGATGGAAGGTGATTAAAACACCCATAATGCAGAAAGAAATACCACCCCTCATCCACCTCAGGTAGGTGGCCTGAGCAGGCCGTCACTAAATGCTGACTTTGACCCAGACATCTCCTACTTAGGAATATACTATTCATATTTACGATATCACCGCAAAACAAATTATTAATTACAAAACAAATACAAATTTAAAACCAGTGGAATATCATTCCTAGGAGACTGGTTAACCAATTACAGTACTTCATACAATGGAAGAGTATGCAGCTACTGGATGGTGTGGATCTAAATGTACAGACATGGAAAACATCCAAGACATATAAAGTGAAAAGAATAAGTTGTAGAGGGAAGGATGATATAAGCTCTTTGACATAAAATAACGTGCGTGTGTTTATGGATACATAAAAATGTTTAAATAGTTATCTCTGAGATGAATGATGGAGTGGTGAGGATGGGAAAGAATTTATACTCTTCTGTCTTTCTTGGATATTTTATAGCCACATATTACTTTTTGAATAAAAAGCATTATATTTTAGAAATATTAAGTTTTAATTTGTTCTTCCCCTTCTGAAGTATCTATAAACATGCAAAATGTAAAATTAAGGCAATGATTAGTAAGTCACGTGCTACACTATACCAGGATCCTGGCTCTCCCTACCAGGCCAGGCCTATTTTCTCCACTCTCCTTCTCTCCTACCTACCCCCTCCCCAAGGATGAACTAAACCAACTCTCCACACCTCAGCTACAGACTTTAATCCAACCGAACTCTACATCGAGCAGGAACTTTCTGAATCTCTCAGTATTTCCCCTGTACTTAGGCATGCCAGGAAAAAAAAAAAAAAAAAAAAAAAAATCACTGTATTCACCCAGAGAGCATCTAATTTCTCACTGCACCTGCTCCAGTATCATCTGGGCCTCAGACAAATTACCTGCATGATTCCCAAGGATAATTCAGAAGACACCAGGTCATCTGATAGCAGCTCTGGGAACTTCCCTTTAGGGAACTCAACTTGTCTGCTTCTTCCAAGACATACAGAACCTCAAGACTATGAACCCGAGTGCAGGGGCATATGGGACTTTGGATTTACAATGGGATAACAATTTACATCAAAAAGGGTTTGTTGAACTGCCAACATCCCCCAGGAACTCTGAACCCTACTTTCCTGCCTACAGATTTATTAACTGTCCATTGCCCTCCAACTCTCTCCTACCTTATAATTTCCCCAGTACTCTTTCCAGTTTTTGTGTGAAACTGTCCCCTTATCTTTCATCTAATCAAACTTTGTTTGCTATTTGAGAAATATTATTTATGATATTAATTTTTCAAGTTAGAATTTTAGATAAAAATGAATGTTTCTTCAGATTATGTGCGTTTCCTTTGTTTCCAATATTTATGTTTCAAGCAGTTTGTCTCTGACTAGTTTTTACAAGTCTTATAGAGCAACAAAATTATCATCAATAAATGCAACACCATCTCTTAATATTAATATTAGACATATCACATTTTCTTAAACATTAAAGGCTGTGACTAATCGCATCTCTAACAGCATCTATAAAAATATTGGTAATTCTGCAAATCCAATGTGCCATTTCCTAGCCATGTCAATTATTTACCAGGCATATTAAATTCACAAAAGAAAAGATAAATATGTGAAAACTGCACATCTTCGCTAATAATTAAAGAAATGCAAACTAAATCAAAGTGAAATCATTTTTTCATGTACTCAATTGGAAAAGATTTCAAAAAACAAGTTGGAAAGATAATATTCAATCCCGGTAAGTGTTGGGTGACTGTGGTGTCTCCCACATGGCTGGAAACAATTGTGCGTTTTGTAGTATATATTCAGAAACTTTAAAGAGAACTGTTTACCTTGCTCACCCCCTTCTAGGAATCTGGCCAAACAAAATTGTCAGAAATGCAGAGATACATGCAGATGAAATTTTCATCAGAGAATTGTACATACAGGGGGAACAAGAAGCAACCTTGTGAGCAATAATCAGAAAATAATGAAACTATTCTGTATGTTGTAGCCATTAAACTCATGTGTTTCAATAATATTTAATGACATAGGAAATGCTCATAATGTAATATTAAATGAAAAACAGGATAAAAATTATATAAGCAATGTGATTAAAGTTTTGTTAAATTTATACATAAGCATATGTGTGTATGTGTGTGTGTGCGCATATACACGCATACATATATAAAAAATCTAAGAGAATACCAAGACATTAACACTGGTTATTTCTGAGAAACAGAAAAAATAAAATTTTCTTTTTCCTTTGCTTTTACTTAGTATGTTTGATGCTGTATATTAAATATTTGTTATTCTTCATACATATTAGGATGGGTATTCTCAAAAAAACCCAAAAATAACAAGTGTTGGCAAGGATATGGAAAAACTGGAACCCTGTACACACTGTTGGTGGGAATATAAAACGGTACAACTGCCATAGAAAAGAGTATGGCGCTTCCTCAAAAAATTAAAACTAGAATTACAATATGATCCAACAGTTCTACTTCTGGGTATATACCTATAAGATCTGAAAGACGGTCTCCAAGAGATATCTGTACATCCGTGTTCAGCAGCACTATTCACAACACCCAAGAGGTGGAAATAACCCAAACAATGAGTTACTGGATAAACAAACTGTAGTCTATACGTACAGTGGAATATTACTCAGCCTTAACAGGAAGGAAATTCTGACACGTGCTACAACATTATGGGCTGAACTGTGTCCCCCCAAAATTCACATATTGAAGCGTTATCCCCTAGTACCTCAGAATGTGACTGTGTTTGGAGATCAGGCCTTTAAAGAGGTGATTAAGTTAAAATGAGGTCATTAGAATGGGTCCTAATCCAATCTGACTGGTATCCTTATTATAGAAAGAGGAAATTTGGACACACAAAGGAGAAATCAGGAAGGCCTGTACATGAAAAGACCACAGGAAAAGCTAGCAAGAGCTTGTCCTCTGCAAGCCAAGGAGGCCGGCCTCAGAAGAAACCAAACCTGCAGACACTTTAACCTTGACTTCCAGCCTCCAGGACTGTGAGAAACTAAATTTCTGTTGTTTAAGCCCCTCAGTCCGTGATATTTTGTCATGCAAACCTAGCAAACTAACACATACAACATGGATGGACCTTGAGGACATTATACTAAGGGAAATAAGCCAGATCTTGGTTTCTAACACCATTCTCCAATAAAGGAAACCAGGGCTTCCGGGAGAAACAGCTGATTCTCGGACCGAGGCATGAAATATACAAGACAGGTGTGAAGCAACGTGTAGTACCAGAAAGCAAGAAAAGTGCTCAAAACAATAACTACAACAACACAATGATGGGCATATGTCAAAAGGATACAGAAGTCAACTGAAAGGGTTTCCAACAGCCGAAGCTGGAGCAATTTCAGCAAAAAAATATAGTACTGGATTATAGCCCAAAGTATAAAAGAGATATCTGTGAGTCCATATTTATATAAACAAATAACTGAATGAATAAATAAATAAATCTCCCATGCAGAATGACTACAAATAATTTACATAGCTACCCTACCTTTAGGGAGGTGACACATAACTCTACACTCCTTAAGAACTACAGGTATACGCAACAACATAAATAAATCTCACAAACATAATACTGAGTGAAAGCAGCAATACAGAGAAGATGTACTACATAATTCCACTATATAATTCATTTGTATGATGTACAAAACACAAGTAAACTGTAGTGTTGGGAGTTCAAAATAATGGTTATCCCTGGGGAGAAAGGAAAAGATAATGACTAGAAAGATGCCCGAGAGAGATTTCTGATGCTCTGGAGACGTAGACGTTCTACTAAACTTAATCAACGGATCTACGCTCTGTCCATGATCTAATCAACTCAATGAACTGAACGTGAGCCCTATCTCATACTATGTGTGAAACCAAGTTCAGTTCAGAAAACAAACAAAAAACCTGAAATTGATGTTGATGAAATGTATGGATCAAGTTTAATTTTTTTTCATATGGTGATCCAAATGACCCAGCGCTATTAGTTGAAAAGACCATTATTTTCCCAATGCTCTGCAGTCCCAACCTTTGCCAAAAATTATGTCTTTATATATGTGTGGTTCTGTTCCTGGGTTCTCATTTCAATTTCATCTGTCCATCTGCCCACCCCTGTGCCAACAAAATATGTCTTAATTATTACAGCTTTACAATAAAATCTTACTATCCAGTAGAGTTAGTCCTACAATCTTTTTCTTCTTCAAGACTGTCTTGGTATATTAACCCTTTGTATTTTTCATACATATTTGGAATCGGCTTGCTAATTTCCACACAATTCCACACGCAATTGTTTGGGAGCTAGTTTGGGAATAAGTATGTATATCCTTGTATATGTCACGTCTGTTATTTCCTCCATTGCCAAATATGGAAGCATAAAAATGGAGTTTCCTTGGGACTTCCCTGCTGGTACAGTGGTTAAGAATCCGCCTGCCACTGCAGGGGACACGGGTTCGATCCCTGGTCTAGGGAGATCCCACATGCCACGGAGCAACTAAGCCCATGAGCCATAACTACTGAGCCTGTGCTCTGGAGCCCGCGAGCCACAACTACTGAAGCCCACACGCCTAGAGCCTGTGCTCCGCAACAAGAGAAGGCACCGCCATGAGAAGCCCGCACGCCGCAACGAAGACCCAACGCAGCCCAAAAAAAAAAAAGAAAAAGGAGTTTCCCTTCACCTGGGTCCCTGAGTGAGGTCAATGTCACCGAGAGCAGACACTCACACTGACACGTTATGAACATCTAGCATGAGCAAGAAATAAAACTTCATTATTAAAAAAAATTTTTTCCATGGCCCTAAAACTTCTATGGCCTTGGGGTATGAGGAGAGGTTAGAAGAAAAAGATTTAAGATTAAATGGATTTATTTTAAACATCTGAGCTATGACAAGCTTACCGCATACACACTCACACACACAAATGTGGGCTACATGAATCGTCAAATCCATATGAAACATCTCAGTTACTTGCAACTCTCTAAAATTAACTCAAACCATTTACCAGATGGTAAATTCTGGAAATAAATTTAAAATATGCAAAAAAATACTATCTGACTTTTATATGAAACACAGAGTACCTAATTATAACTTCATATTTTAATTTTGAGAAGAAGAAACAATATAGAATTCTGTTTCTAATATCAGCTTTGAATGATAATCAATTCTGACTTGCAAAACGGTCTATGTTTTGTAAGCAACAGTATTTCCCACTTGCGATTTTTATTGGACAATAAAGGCCATATGGCTAAGAATTCGTCTGGATTAATAAAAAAAAGATGCAAATTTTTATAACACAATGTGCCTCTAAAATTTTTTAAGAACCTCTACAACAGCTTTTTGTGTATCCCAAATTAAGATTTACTATATAATAAAATTATGTAGTAATAATATACAACCTTATCTAGAGTCGTACGACTCTTCATTATTTATTCTTGCTACGCTGCAGCACGTAAATCATGCACGGGAATTCTCGAGATACGTATTATTTAGAGCACAGAATTATTTTGATTCAATTCTCAATAAGAAGTGAAGCAGTAACCTGTTACTTGAGACTAGCAAATCAATATCAAATGCTTGTCCTAAGACTGTTTATCACTCTAGTCATGCAAGTAGCTTGAAAACCTGAAATATTCACATTGACAAAGGGATTGTTCTATTTGTTTTCCAAAAGCTTTCCGGTATGACTCTATACTTAGTTTTACGACCAAGAAAAAAAATCAATTTCCTTCTTCAACTTGTCAATCAGAAAACACATATAGAAACAATGATTTTATTAGAACACATAAAAGTACACTGAATAACAATGTAAGATGAAATGGAAATAGAAAATGGCATTACATATAAAATATACACATATAAAATAGAATTAACATACACAGAAAACAAAAGGATTAACATACATATAAATATAGACTTAAATGCAAAAAAAAGAACTAAATACAGAAATTAAAGCTAAAGCGACAAAAATCAGTCCAACAGACTTACTCTCATCTTCAGTTTTCAAATACACCCTTCTCTTTTCAGTTCAGAATTCAAAACAATAAATAAATAAAATCATTAGAACAACTAGCTTTTCCCATTACCGTGAAAGTCCACTGAATCCTAATTTTCCTTTTTGTTTTTATCTGTGGACACTAAACTCTCCAGAGGAGTGATCATGCTGGCCCATTTATATCAGAGCATCAATGAAAAAAACACTTCTCTTTAAAACAAAGAGTCTGAGTGACTCTAAATTACACTTTACACGACAAAGAACCAAGAAATACAGGTGTCTGGCTTTTGATCTAGTGCCTACAAAGAATCCTAAAGAGGTATATATGGGCAACTAAGGTAGATAGCAACATAATATACTGATCTAATTATTACCCAAGTTCCCTCATTTCATCAAGGTCACTCAAGTTCACCATGCATGACGTATTAAATGTCACCCATACTAACTGCCTCATGTGATTTTTTTTTTTTTTTTTAATTTTAATGGATGGTTATCGTCAAGTACCAAGGCCTGGCTCTAAAAAGTGAAGTCTGATCCAGGAAAGGAGTCAGTTCCTTCCTTGTCCCAGTGTCCATTCCCCGGGGGGGATCACCACGTGCCCCACCTGGGCATCCTCAAGGTCACCAACAAGGCAGCACACTGTTCCAAGGCATCACATCATGAGCAATACATGCCTCAGGGCCAACCATGGCTCTCTTCACTACGGCCAAGGTCAACTTCCTCTATTCAGCTTCCTCCATTCAAACTTTAGTCTTTGGGCACCCACGGAACCACATGCCTATACAAAGTGGAACCTGCTTTGAGGATGCGCACGCCAAGAGCCACCCTTTATACCAACTCTGTCAAAACAGTGATGCTTAAGAGGCATATTTCACCCAAGTATCAGTACCCTACATCAAGCTATGCTAAAGAAATCCTCACTGAATTAGTCAACCTTCTTCAATCCAATGCTGCTGGTGTGCTAGGAGCCTCCGAGTATGAATGAATCACATTTAGTCAAAGCAGTAACCAGACATACCAATTATGAATGAAACGACTGCTGCAGAGGACGACGGCTCTTCAGTCAACTAAGGATGACCACCAAGTCCCGACAAATGAAGTGAACTAAGCACTTTTTTGGCCAGTCTCAGCCACAGAGCTTATGGGTCCATATACCAGAAAATAAGGTGCAGCAGGAAGACCACAGCTTAGAGTCACAGGATCTGGGTTTTAGTTCCAGTGCTGCCTTTTCCTTTTCTTAAGTACTTGAAGAGCAAGACCTCCCTTTCTGAAAGAAATAAATGCCATTTGCAGCAACATGGATGGACCTAGAGATGATCATACTAAGTGAAGTTAAGTCAGACAGAGGAAGACATATATCATAGGATATCCCCTATATGTGGAATCTAAAATATGACACAGGTAAACTTATCTACAAAACAGAAACAGAATCACAGACATAGAGCACAGACTTGTGGCTGCCAAGAGGGAGGCAAGTAAGGGAGGGATGGAGTGGGAGTTTGGGATTAGCATATGCAAACTATTATATATAGGATGGATAAACCACAAGGTCCTACTGTATAGCACAGGGAACTCAATTCAATATCCTTGATAAACCATAATGGAAGAGTATATGAACAAGAATGTATATATATGTATAACTGAATCACTTTTCTGTACAGCAGCAATTAACACAATATTGTAAATCAATTATACTTGAATAAAGTAAATTTTTTATAAAAAGACCTCCCTTTCATCTATGTATCCTCAGTATCTAACAGTGCCCAGCATACGATGGGCCCCCAATGAGTGTTTGTTCAATGAAAGAACAAGAGAACATATCTTCTTTGTGTGATCTTAAGCCCCTAATGTCCTCGGGCACAAGTTTCCAAATCTTTAAAAACAAGGACATCAAAACACCTGCAGGCCTTCTACATTGGATTGTTGTGAGGCCAGGTGAACCAACAGGTACAAAAGTAATCTGTTAACCATAAAGGTAAGTTGTGCAAAGGTGATGAAGTTTATATAGGTAAGTTCTAAGTAAAGAAGTGTTCTTGGAAGGGGTATGGTGGCAGCAGGGAGGGCACTTCAAGGACGGAACAATTATGAATAAAAATAAAATGGCCTCCAAAAGCCCAGATTTCTCCTCTGTCCCTTGAAACACGTAATCCACCTCTTGGCTTGCAAAGACGTTCAACCTACCAAGAAAGACTGCTGATACGGTTCTAACCAAAACTGAAAGCGTGTGCCAGGCTCTGAGAAAATAAGGTGCTGAAGAAAACGTGCAAACTCTTTGCTGACGAGCGTCTCCCCTCATGAATTTCCCACTTAGCACAGATGGTATCACCATCCTCATGATGCCCTAGGTTTAAAGTGCTTGCCGTTTACCTATCACATTCAGCTCCTTTTATTTAATAACCCTAGGATTGGCCCACACACGGCCGAGGTCATTATTATCTTACCGACTTTTTAAAAACTCAACTTCGTATCATTACAAATCCTTGAAGAAAAGAGGATTTTTCAGTACACCCTTCTGGGTTTTGGGATAATAGGTAAAGTATTTGGGGAAAAAAATTTTAGCCTACCTCATAACATATTCAAAAATAAATCCCAACAGATTAAAGAATAATTTTTTAATGAAGCTATAAAACAAGAAGAAAATATAGGTAAATATTTAACTGATCTTGGAAGGGGCTGGCATTCATCATTAAAGCAATGAAAGAAAAAAACATTTGACCATGTAAAAATTATACATTTATATATGTCATAAAAGTCCCACAAAATTAAAAGACTGAAGATAAATTGGGGAAAGGATATAAAACATGTAAGAAAAGGGGTAATAGTTTATTACATAAATACACAAAGAGATGTTAGAAATGAAGAAAATGGTTTAAAAATATCAGATAACGTGAGTTAAGGACATGAACAGGGAATTGCAAAAATAAAAAATAAAGACAGAGAAATAAAAATAACTGAACATGTTAAAAATGCAGATCACCAGTAATTTAAAAAAAAAAGGGAAAAAGAAAAAAATAATGAAGAAATACCATTTTTCCCTACCAAATAGGCAAAGAACTAAAAGTATAATCCTCAATCCAGACAATGGTACAGGGCAGCATGAGGTCTCACTCGCTCCTGCTGGTAGCTAAACAGGTCAAGCATTTCTGAAGGGAAGTTTGGCAATATATCAAAAACTGTATCAAAGCTCATATCCTCCAAACAGGAATTCCATTTTTAAGAATTTTTACTAGAGGAATCATCAGTGATATTTGCAATGACTTCTGTACAAGAATGTTCACCACAGCTGATGTTCATGTAACAGCTAAAATATTAAGAGAAAAAAATCTCAATGTCTAACAGAAGAAGGGTTAAATAAGTTATGGTGCCTTCACGTAACTGAGTATTATGAATGTTTTCAAGCAAAATATCATAATATTTAATGATAAATCCTCACAATATTAGTGAAAATGCAAGGTTCAAAACTATACGGGGTATGATCCAAACATGGGGGGAAGAGGCCAATAGGAATACACATTATATACATTTGGCTCTGTGAGAAAATCATGGATGGTAGTCTCAACTTGAACCTTGAGAGTCTTTGTGTTTTTTTGTTTGGTTTTTGTAATTGTTTGATTTGTGTCTCTGTTGACTCTGAAATGGCATGGATAAAAGAAAGACTTTCAAAATCAATATTTCAAATTATAAAACTCCCAGCTTTATTTCTTCTCACCTAAAAAATCCCTATCAAACCATTAAAGGGGGGCTTCCCTGGTGGCGCAGTGGTTGAGAGTCTGCCTGCCAATGCAGGGGACGCGGGTTCGAGCCCTGGCGTGGGAGGATCCCACATGCCGCGGAGCAGCTGGGCCCGTGAGCCACAACTACTGAGCCTGCGCGTCTGGAGCCTGTGCTCCGCAACAAGAGAGGCCGCGACAGTGAGAGGCCCGCGCACCGCGATGAAGAGTGGCCCCCGCTCGCCACAACTAGAGAAAGCCCTCGCACAGAAACGAAGACCCAACACAGCCATACATACATACATACATACATACATAAATAAAAAGAATGTAAGCAGACAAGAATAGCATTAAAAAAATTAAAAAAAAATTTAAAAAAAACCATTAAAGGAAGAGAAAAAAAAAAGGAGAAAAAGGTAAAGACAATCCAGGAATCATTCCCCTGCAATGAAGTCCAAGACATAAGGCTCACCAGGCCCCCGGGTGGTCCTCCAGAGGACACAGGACACAACAGAGGCACCCATGGACACTTCCAGTGAGCAAGTGTGTCTGTACCCTGCCTGCGTTCCCACCATGCTAAGGGCACTGCATGGTCTTACTCGCCCAGATCTCAGCCTGAAGACCACCTCGCCCTTTATCGCATCCTCTCCAGGATTCCAGCCCTCCAGAAGTCGACTTAAATTTTCCTCAAATTAAAAAACAACCTGGAGATATCAATGAGTCCCCAAGACAATGAGCAAGTGTGTATGTACCAAAAGGAAAAGGGCTGCAGAGAACAAAAAGTGTTTTACAGAAAGACACAGAAAAGTGAAGCATCTCAACCATTTTGTGAACTAATAATACAAAGAGGGCTTTATTTCTCACATATTTCATAAACACTGGAGAGACAGAGTGAAAGACATCATGCAGCTTGCAGTTGCAGGGGAAAGAGGCTGGGCACCAGTCCAAATCTTCCCCTGATTTTACCTCTGAAACATACATGCACAGAAAAGAGGCAATGTAACAAAGCACTCACTCAAATGACAGAATTTTTATGTACAGGTCGCGGGACTATGCAACACGTTTATTTTCTTCTTTATAGTTCTTCTACTTTTGAATTTTCCTGAAGTTAGTCCATCTTACTTTTATAATGAGAAAAGACAGTACTTAAAGCTGTAATTAATTAAATGAAATACTACCTTTGTTATATCAGTTTCCGGCTCAAAATCTACAATGGCTTCTTAGGAGCTAGTAGCTACCCAATCAAATTCACACTATTTCCAGTATTTTCTATCAGACTTGATGATATCCAGACACCTTCGCATGACGTAAAAGCTCTCCCCAACCCCCTGCCCTGCCCATTGACCTACTTGCCTCCTGACCTCTAGCTAAGTTACTCTGCTGCATGTGTCCATGTCCTAGAAAGACCAGATTGCTCCCCCATGCATTGGGTTCCTTTAGGTGCACACGCCTCTGTTACTTAGCTTGAAATTCCTCTTCTGTGTCTCCTCCCCACGTCCCACTCACGGTGGGCTCTGCTGGAAGTTCCTCCTCTCCTCTAGAGGCCAGTCTCTCCCATAACTAACTGCCTGCTACAGGTGCCTGGGGCTCACATCCAGTACAGATCGCTTTCATCCTCCTCTCCCCGGCCAGACTGAGTTCTGGGGCAGGCACTCATCTTTGCTCTCCCAGAACCCAACTCAATGGCTAGTTCAAAAGGGTACTGAATACATGTTGTGAAATTGAGTTTTCCTCTTAACTATTCTATGTCTTCAAAATCTCCAATACAGCAAGCATCTGCCTCAACACCACTGGCCACTTCAAACCCAACAACACTACCTGCCATGCTTTCTACCTGGAATTGCACCCACCCTTATGACCCATAACCTTCCTCCTTCCTCATGACCCTCGTCACTCCTTCACAGGGAGCTTCCGCCCCTCTGACCCCACTCTGCTGACCCTCTCTGTATGCTCTTCCATCCTCATCTTCTCTGGGGGACCTTTCTAAACTTGTAGTCATCTGGACCCTGTTTGCCCAGTGCTATGAAGGACTATGGTGATTATTGCTCATAGCCTCCCCATTAGTCTGTAATCTACCTAAAGAAAGAAAACATGACAAATTACTTGGAATTCCATTTCTCCCGAGTCCCTGGTAAGTGCTCCACACAAAGAAAGAGTTCCACCCCAATGACTAACGTTCCTTTACTCCAAGAAAGAGTCCAATCCGGCTGAGATGCAATCATTTCACTAATGCAGCCCGTATACAGCACTGAGTTTTTTCAAAGGGTCCAAATGCTGCTGGAGGCCTCCCTCCTGTCAGTAAGGGCAGAGGGAAAACAAGGGAAGGGACCCCTTTTCTAGACATTACATCCTTATCAATCCCATCAGAGGCCCACCATGAACCCCTGATATGAGCAGATGATGAGGTAGTAACAAAAACTGGCATTAGCATCGCCAGGTCTGTGGCCCCTGCCTGGTGACAGCATGCAGAGCTGGGGCACCTGCCCCCCTTCACCTGACGCTTACAGGCCTGCCTTTTCTTTAAAGCATTCTCTCATGGACCATCACAAGTGAAAGCAGTGTTTGAAAACACGGTTTCAGGGCTTACGGAAGTGTTGTTTTGTCAGACTGGCTGGGAAGTTGGACTGAACAATGATGGGAAGATGTCCCTGAGCGGACAGAGCCCTCCTTGGCTAAACCCTCGAAGGAAAAAAACAAGGATGTGAGACTAAAGGATGAAAACCTCCATCAGTTGGGAGATGTACCTTTGACAACAGTCAAGCAGACCCGTGTTCTGGCAGCAGTCTGTCGCATCCTGCGGCAACGTTCCTAACCTCGTGATTTTCCCTTTTTATTAGGATTTTTTAAGTAAAAGGAAAAGTGAGAGTGTTTTCAGTACAAAATAAGAAAAACAGTCATATAAAAAAAACTTGTAACTGTCTCTTCACGTTCCCTCTATTACGACCATATTTCCATGTGTCCTTGAGTCAACAGAACACGGAAAGAACTAAATCTTACCAAATTCTAGTCTACGAACTCTAAAAAAGATACACTTCAATGTCAATACAAATAGCTCTTAATCCTGAAGAGGACGGTCTCCTTCTTGATCACCCTGACCTTCCTACTAAACCAGTGCAAAAGGAATCTTGAAATGCTCTAGATGAATATTCCACATCTCCTTCTACCCTGGAAAGAGTTACACTTTCTTGACTTTGAAGAAATTTAGCAATTTCTTCTCAAAAACTGAAAGGCGGCATAGAAAGGCAGGAGAAGCACAGAACTTAAGGTCTGCACATCTGCGGGGGGGGGCTCAGCTCTACAACTTGCCAGACATCTACCTTAGAGAAACAATCAGTGTCTTTATCGACAAGGCAAGCTAATAATGCTGACACTCCACATACTCTTTACATTTTTGGAAAGACAAAATGAGAAATTGCTCATGCCCTATAAAAGAGTAATTCAAGTAGAAAAGTAGTGTAATAGTTATCAGTGAAAGAAAAACTGGTGCTAATAGCACAACATTAAAATCTGTAACACAGGTTCTTTTGGGACTTGAAATTTGTCTCCACTACCATTAAATTTTATTATTGAGCTTCTTGAAAAGTCAGTGGGACTTCCCTGGTGGCGCAGTGGTTAAGAATCCGCCTGCCAACGCAGGGCTCACGGCTTCGATCCCTGGTCCGGGAAGATCCCACACGCTGCGGAGCAACTAAGCCCGTGCACCACAACTACTGAGCCTGTGCGCCTAGAGCCCATGCTCCGCAACAAGAGAATGAGAAGCCCACGCACCGCAAGAAGAGTAGCCCCCGCTCGCTGCAACTAGAGGAAGCCCGCCTACAGCAACGAAGACCCAACGCAGCCAAAAATAATTACTTAATTAAAAAAAATAAAGTCAGCAACTTTAAGAATTTGAAAGCACATCTGAATTAAATCTGAACGTGTTAGGAGTGTTTGTTTATGTAGTGGATTCTCTGAATGGTGGTGAAAGGGTCTGGATGACCAGTTGAGGACCTCTCAGTCTTCATTTCTTTTACTCCCCAGAGGTGAGGAGTGTATAGACCCAACACCAGCTCTTCAGGCCAAGGGCCCCATCATCCTGGTAGGTCAGCCCTGTCGTCCGGGTGACAGCCTCCCTCTTGGTCACCTGGAAAGTTGAGCCAATCCAGGTCTCTGGGTCTTCCAAACACAGCCACACTGAGCTAAAAATATATGCAAATGCACTGTCTCAGGACGATGAAAGTCACGTGGGATTGATGGTTTCACCAATATCATGTCCACAGAAAAGTTCCGTACAAGCCTCCTAAGCCTGTGGCAACCTCCAGTTCCACCAGAGCAGCAGACAGGTCCATACAGAAGCTATGAAACAGGCCTTATTGCACATGTATGGCTTATTGGACATGTATGGCTTCAACCACACCTGGACTTCAGGAAGGAGAGTGTTTTTGAAACACATCTTGGAAAACACCTCACTCGTAAGTAAGGATTATATATGCCAGGCACTGTCAATGCTTATCTACAAGACAGAGTAATGCTAAGCAAAATATTCTGTTAACAGTAAAAGAAGTGTTGCAATTTTAATTATGGAGTGCCAGATCAACTCACCTTCAATGTTCTGTGTTCAGATGACAGGCAGGCAGCTGAAGCCAGAGTTTAGGCTTCTCCAATTAATCCAATAACCTCCATGCCACTTACCCTTGGAATTGGCATTAGGAAAGCCCCATGTGCCCCCAAATCATATAAATTCCATAGTTTCCTGTTCATTAGGTCCAGGTTGGCCTACGCTGGTATGTCATATTTTGACATGTAGCCACAAGGGATATACAATCACAATTAAGGGGAGACTTTAGCTAAAATTGGCATGCCCCGCTCAAATGAACAATTTATGCCCACACAGGGGTAAAAACGTATATAGCTTCTCCAAGTGATGAATACTAAACTGTTAGAAACACAGAGATATAATTCATTTATTAAGTTTGCATAAGGTATCTTTTCACTTCCAACCAAACACACAGAAGGGGTGTTCGCATCATAGCAAGGACACAGGATGTTATTACATGTAATTGCATACAGACTGTCAATACTACAATCATCATGATGTTTACGCAATAAACCTGCAATGTTAATAAAATCCTCTTTTTTTTTCTCCCGCATTTAACCCTCCCCTGGTTTCCCTCTGCATTTAGAATAAATGCCACACTCCTCATCATTGCTTGCAAAGCTCCAGCCTGTGGTCGCTCTCGGATCCCATCTCATGCCACCCCCTCCCCATTCCACCACCTCTCCAGGCCCCCGGCCCAGCCCTACCGTGGCTCATTCTGCCCCTGGCTGGCTGGACTTCTCTGCTTGTTCTTTGTCCTGTGGTGAGCGAAGAGAAAGGCCGCTGTCCTTGTTGCTTCCCTTGTTTGAAAAGCTTTTCCCCAAACCTTTGTGGGGTTAACTTCTCAGATGTCGGGTCAAATGTCACCTCACGAGTAGGGCTTCCCGGGCCACCCTAATGAGCAATGCCCTACACCTGCAATCACTACCATGTCCCCTATCACCCATTTTATTTTCTCTGTAGTATAAATCTATTTCAAGCTGAAATTTGCTGTCTGTTGATTATCTGGCCCACTAAAATGGAGGCTCCAACAGGAAAGCTGTTTGCTCTCCATGCAATTTCTAAAACAGTGCCTGGCACGCAGTAGGTTCAAAATAGGTGTTTGTTACATAAATAAATGCTGTGCTAGAAGATGGATAAAGCAAGTTACAGACATGGCGATCCACACCCCTGAAGCTATCTAATGATGAAGAAACAAACGGACCAAGAACAAAAAACATTTTTAAAAAAGTTAGCACTTGCATACGAAATTGTGATTAAACCATCAGAGTGAGCTGAATGTATCCAACTGGAACAAATTATTTAATAAAAATGAGGATGGTCACACAGAAATGTGAGTGGCCTGGGCTGGGAAGGTGTTCTGAGGTTTGATGATGAAGAACCTGGTGAACTTTCTAACACAGTGTTATGGACTGAATATTTGTGTCTCCCCCCAGATTTGGGCTTTGAAGTCCAGAACCTCCTTTGATGTGATGTATTTGGAGGTGGAGGCCTTGGGAAGGTAATTAGGTTTAGGTGAGGTCATGAGGGTAGGGCCCCCTGATGGGATGAGTGTCCTGATAAGAAGAGGAAGAGAAACCAACATCTCTCTCCCTCTCTCTGCCACATGAGGACACAGCCAGAGGCAGGCTTCTGCAAGCCAGGAAGAGGGCTTGTATCAGAAACCAAATCTGCTGACACCTTCATCTTGGACTTCCAGCCTCCATAACTGTGGGAAATAAATGTCTGTTGCTTAAGCCACCCGGACTCTGGTGTATTTGTCATGACAGCCTGAGCTAACACACGTGGTGCCTGGTATGGTACCTACGGCCTGGAACATCAGAGTTGCTCAATAAATATCACTGAATTTTGAAATACGTAAACTAAGAACACCCTGAAATGTTACTGTAGCCTTCTCAGCGAAGATGTAAAGACCACTTCTCTATAATCCCTACTGCTCTTTCTCTCTAGCATAAATATGGGACATGCGGATGTTGAAATTAAGCAGGAGAAAAATCGTCTATGAACGTAGGGATGACAAAACCCGAAAGAATTTTTTTTTAAGTAGGGAGGACTTTTTTCATTTAGCCTCACAAATTTCAAAGAGGCTTCGCACATGCAAACAGACTCCAGCTTTTTCACGTTCCTCGTGCCCAGAAACTGGGACATTAGGATGCCAGGAACCCTTTCAAAATCTAAACCATGTGATAAGTGCAGGAGAAGCTCTCAAACAACCACGAGAACTTCTGTGGAGCTGCCAAAGAAAGAAAGCCAGATGCTTCTTTCAAAAGAATAAATGGATTTGGCTTGGAAGAAAACCTGTGGCCTCAGCCCCCAATGAGAAGGGCAGGTGGCACGGCGTGGTGTGTCGTGCGTGTTCCCGGTCCCCTGGGCCGGCATCTCCTCCAACAGTAACACCGTGTCATCACCGGGCTTGGTGGCCCGTGCAGGACACGGGGTTCTCCTGCACGGGATGACAGGGATGGGAAGGCTTTGGTCTGGGGCCGTGCAAAATGAATCCCATACAATTATGGGGAGAACGTGATATTGAAAAAGATGTAAAATTGCTTCACTGCACTTGAGGTTTTTATTTTCAGAGAAATGGAACAGAGATGAAGGAAAAAAAAAAAAAATCTGTGTTCAAAAAGGGTTTCACGATGCAGGATACCAGAAAATAAAACATTTTTTTTAACCAATACGTACAACAAAGAGCGGTTGTTTTTACTATTGCCATCTACCAAACCATAAGGTGTGTGATCTTTTGCCTTAAGTATGAGCTTGTAAAAGATTCTCTTCATGTGCATTCATTGTCACACCCTCTTGTGAAACTAGCATGATGATCTGGCTTGAAATAATGATTCCAAAGGGCTTTTGTAGTAGTTATTGAGGGGTTTTGTGTTTTAATTTTTTAAGAAAGCCTAGACTCCTTTTCTACACTTGCAGCTCCTGATGGAGCTCATGCGAGTTTAAATTTGCTGCCAAGATTATTTTTCCAGTATCTGTAACACTGGCGGGCCCCTGGAAAGCCTGTGTGCCCTGGGCTTTCATAACTAGACAGCTCACACCTGAGCATCTTGCCTCTGGTAATGACATCTCGTGGCACTGCTTCCTTCCCATCTGGCCACGAGGCCACATGAACCCAGCCAGGAGCCGTGACCGTGGGCACATGGCCGCCCTGCCCTTCCTCTCCACCTTACTGCGCCTTGAGACGGCTGGGCTCTCCCTCACTCGGTCAGCGCCTGGAGGGCAGGAACGCACCTTCCACGTCTGCCCTCTCCCCGCACCTCGAAGAATCCTCTCTCATGGAAGACGCCTCATAAACATTCATTTCCTGGCAGGAACAATAGCTGTATATTCATAGACAGTGACACGTTTCCAGTGAAATAGCTTTCTGTTTTCATTTGCCACTGTCCTCCAAGACACAAATATTGGGGATGGTGCAAAGAAAATCTCGATGAAAATACTGAATTTATGCAGAATTACCGCTTCTCTCTCCTCCTTTACATCTATCTATATGAGTTACAGAGTGCAGTGAATCTCAATGTCATTTTTCAAGATTTTTTTTCATTCTCAACACACCACAGCAGTTCCCTGTCCTGAGTCGATGCGGTAGCCAACCGCGAAAAGAGTCAAATCCCCAAAGCAATAAATAGAAAGCCATACTATCTCATTTTTCCCTCTGTGGGTTGGCCGGCTGTTTGCTGGTTCACTGGCCGATGGATGTTTATCACAGCATTCAATTTTGGTTGATCCCTGAGATTTAGTTTGGGGGAAGTTGATATGTTTATATTCCTTCAAAAATAACCCATAAATGTGCCAAAGAGGAAAAAGATCACAGTACCGTCCATTCAGAGGCCCGCAGACCCTATTCCGCTGCTGCTTCACTGTCCGGCAGGTCCCATTACATTAAGCCGTGAAGCAGATCTGAAGAGACTGGTAGGAAGGGTCTGGAGGGAAGGGGGACAAGTACAGGGTGACCATTTGCTGTGGGAGAAAGAGCCTCGGCCCAGGGACTCCCAAGCACCTCCCCAGCCTAACCAGCCATCCTCCCTCCTAAAACTGAGGGCTGTCAGAGAGCGGGTCTCAAAGGAAGGGGAAGAAACCAGCCAGGGCAATGGGTGGGGGGCGAGCATGGGGGGAGGTGGAGGAATTGGCTCTTTCCTTTAATCAAGTGGCCGGTGGTAGCCAGAGAAGATGTGAAATGCCCTCAGAAAAGCTGGCCACTGATGAGCTATGCAGCAGCTGAATGGCAGGAGCTCCCATCCACCGGCAGCTCCCATCCACCAGCAGCAGTCACGTTTTCACCAGTGTTTTTGTTCTGCCTCTAAGACAAACAGAGAACAGCCCAGCAACTGCAGACAAACTTACTTCCCAGTAAGAAGTACAGAGATCATTATGGAGTTCTCACTATATGTCAGGTATTCTGCTAAGAACTGCCTGAAATCTTCCCCTCAAGGGTACCGATATTTACTATTCTGGGTATATGTGTGTGTGTATGTATATATATTCAAATATAATTTCTAACCTACTCTACAATCCTGCTTTGTTGGTGTATTAGGTTTCTCCAAAGAAACAGAACTAACAGGGTATGTGTATGTGTATGTGTGTGTATGTGTGTGTATAAAGAGACTATAATGAATTGGCGCGTGCAATTACGGAGGCCAACAAGTCCTAAGATCTGCAGGGTGAGCTGGCCAGCTGGAGCCCCAGAAGATCTGAGGATGTAGAGCAATTCCACCTCCCAACAAGACTGTAAGCTCCAGAACTTAGTAGAGACTGAGTCTAGAATTCTCCAGGTATTACTGAGTACCTGCTACATGCCAGGCTTAACAAGGACACAGCACAGATCCCGTCCTTATAAACCCTTCCATCCTCTACCTCTAGGATAAACCCCAAAACCACCTAAATGAAATAAACTGAGAATTTAAAAAACAACTCAAAAATAATCCACGGTACACAACCTTGACAATTTTTTTAAAATTCAGGATGATGAAAATCTTGAGTTAAAAAAAATCAACTGTAAGATCTAAGCCCATGTTTATCAGGGCCGTAACACTTAAGTTCTTCATTCTATCATTAGTGTACTGATGAAATTCTCTGTAAGGAGTAAAACCTCATGTCCTTTGTGACAAATTAAGCTGCAAAGCTGTTTCCTCTTGTGCTCTGGTTTCCCGCTTATATTAACAAGCGGCATAAAAGAAAGCCTTTAAGATAATATTTATTTGCAGAAACAAACATTAATTTGGAGCACTTGGAGGCACGTATGTGCCTGGAGGGGAAACACTTGAGGGAATCTGAATATTTTATCATGCCGTGGATATTATTACCCTCATACCTGCATATCTCCCCCTTCAACCTGCTCTCAATCTTTCACGTCTGTCTCTACCCCCGACCAGAGCCCTGCCAGGGCACACCTGCCCATTACCCACAGTAATGACACCAGTAAATATCACATTTCACCATTTGTCAGAACTAAGATTACATAAACGTGACATTTTAAGAAGCAACTCGTCTCTGTTGTTTACAATTTAATAAAGATAAAGCCATGATAAATACCGTAAGCTGTAAATCAAGACATCTACCGTTGTACTGTTCTTATTCCTCTCAGGGCTGAACAAATGTTAATTATAGAGGATTTGAAAATGAGACTTGTTAATGTCATTTTTAATTTAGCATGTTACAGTGTAAATGTTTTCCATTGTGTTAATTTACACCTGTTATCACAAGCTTCATTATTAGGTTTACAGTGGAGCAGCTCTCTGTGACTCTGGAATTTGCTTAAAATGGCAGAAACAATTACTAATTAGAAGGGCATGTTTACTTTAATGATATTTATTTCCTAGTCTAGTTTTGTATGTAATGTACTATGGAAGTGTATGATTTAATTAGTGAAACCCATTTATCACAAGCAATTTCTCAAAAGAGAACTGCTTAAAAAATACAACAGATTCACTCAGAGTTTGATAAAGTCCTTGGATGATACGCCTACAGAGTGACATGTCTCTACAGAGGTCTTTCACTCATGAACTCAGGGCATTTTCCCACTTCTGTTCCAAACACTGCAATAATTACCAATAGCAAGACTTCGACTCTAAAATTTTTAATGCAAATTTTAAGATGCGGTGTCCAAAATTTTGAAATTTATAGGCTCAAAAGTTTAAAACCTGCATTCAACATTAACATAGGCTTCTACTTACTGATATCCACACTCACAAATTTCGTCTGTATATTTTAAGTATACAAAAAGCAAATTCCTTTTGTTTTTCTCCCTAGAGTCATTTCTCTGGCACCCAAAGTATAATTGACATTTTTCCTTCCAAATATTGGGGCACAGTTACTACCAACGGAATAACTGATTCACAAAAAGACCATCCGTAGATATTAAAACTCCTGGGAAAGACTGTTGGAGAATAGGATATTCACCTGGCCTCAAAAGACCACCCCAAAGGCTCTTAATCACAGAAGGAATTGCTTTTAGAGTGGAGAAATATGTTCAGGAAGCAGCTCTCCCCAGGTAGCTTTCTTCAATCTTGTAACAGGAAACAATTGAACAGATACAGACTGCAGGACACTCCACAAGAACTAGCCTGGACTTTTCCAAACGGTCAACACCACAAAAGACTTTGAAAAAGCTGAGGGAGTAGTCTAGATTTAAAAGAGACTAAAGAAATGGGACAACTAAATACAATATGTGATCCTTGATTGGATCATGGATTTAAAAAAAAAACAAAAAACAGCCGTACAGAAAATTACTGTGACAACTAAGGCCACCCGAATGCAGACTGTGCACTAGATAATATTATCATATCAAGGTTAAATTTCCCTGATGTTTTAATGGTAATAGATTGTGTAACAGAATAAACCAATTCTTCAGAGACACACCTGAAGTGGTTCAGGATGAATTGTCATGATGGGCAACCTTCTTGGAAATACACAGAAAACAAAGTGAGAGCTGGGAAGGAAATGTAGCAAAATGGCAGGGGGTGGATCAGGGGGTAAAGCTCATCGCAACATCTTTTCGCTTTTCTATAAACCTGAAATCAAAGGTTGGGAAAGTATAGCTAACCCAATGGGCTGAGTGGGAGGCCAAATTAGAAATATTCTTCCTACAATTTCTTACATGCAGACTTTATTCAAGAACTATTATTGCACTTCTTTGAGTGTAAGCTTTTCAGCATGATTGTTAGACCCATTAAAGTAGCAGGTACCCTTGGAAGTGGCTTCACAGTCGTGTTTCAATATATAGACTCACAACTATCCTATGAAACACAGTCTAATCACCTTACATTTTCAGACCCCAGAAAGAATCCATGCTACAAAGCAGCCAAGACATTTCCCATGAAGATTCATGCATCCATCCTGAGTGAAGTAAGTCAGACAGACAAAGACAAATATCATAGGATATCGCTTATATGTGGAATCTAAAAAAAAAGGGTACAAATGAACTTATCTACAAAACAGAAATAGAGTCACAGATGTAGAAAACAAACTTATGGTTATCAGGGGGTAAGAGGGCGGGGGTAGGGATAAATTGGGAGTTTGGGACTGACATACACACACTACTATATATAAAATAGATAACTAATAAGGACCTACTGTATAGCACAGGGAACTCTACTCAATACTCTGTAATGACTTATATAGGAAAAAAAATCTAAAAAAGAGTAGATATATATATGTATAACTGATTCACTTTGCTGTACACCTGAAACTAATACATCATTGTAAATCAACTATACTCCAATAAAATTTAAAAAAAAAGAAGAATCATGCATCCCACAGCCCAAGGAGAGATCCGGTATTTGATTCTGTTAGAAAAGCTGTATCTAAAGAGGGTGTGTTGTCTAATTTCAAGACACTCACTCTAAGTTCCATGACACCATATTCTACACTTGTATTCTTAATAAGTAAAAGTAAACATTGGTACATGGAGATCTTGCCCAACCAAGAGAAACCCCTCAGAACACTAAAGGGCAGAGTGTTGCCCACTCATCCCCAAGCAGTGCCGGATGAGTATCCCCAACCTGCTCTGGACCACACCCACTAAGCCCCATACAGCTGGTGACGCTGACCATCTCCTCTGGGGGATGCCCGGGGCACTTGGACTGATGTGGATTCACGGCCAGCGAGCGGGGGCCGCTCCCTCTGTCGCAGGGCCCACAAGAAGACGCGTCAGTCCTCCAGTCCTCCCCCAGACAAAAGAGCACACACACGCTGTTACTCCCTGAGAACAGGGAAGTCAAAAGGTGTTTCGAAAGAGAGTGGGAAAACCCAAGCTGAGCCCCTGTGATGTTTCTGAGGAAGGTGCACCTGCTGGTAAAGAGCGAATTAAGTCATGATGCCTGGGTAACTCTGCAGCTCTGCAGCCTTTCACCACAGTCTCCAAACCTACGGCACTGGCACATTCCAAAACTGAAAAGTTGCTGGACTCTCCCACCTCCAGAAAAGGAAAGAACTGGAATGAGGCAACGCTTGTAGGAGAGATAAGGGAAGCCAAGAGTGAACCTGATGGGGCGGCAGCATCTTCCCACCCCTCTTTGCCAGGCTGTACAAAGTTAAGGGGAAAAAACTAACCTGGATCCCATTTTTGACCTGTTTATACACAGTCAAAGTTAAAACCCAGGGTGCTTGACAGGCATAGACTGTGTATGTGTCTGCATGTGTGTTCACCTCCTGGTTCACATATGTACAACACACACCGGCATGCGTGCTTCAAGGAAGGAACAACCCCTTAAGGAGAGGCTGCTGAAGCAGGTAAGTTTCAGCCAAATGTAACCTTCACCTTAGAAACCAGGAACTGGAGTAATTAGATTACAATCTTTCCAACACTGTGGGAGAGATTTGATCAACTGCAGCCAAGATCAGTTACATTATTTGGTTTACCTAAGTAATGGACCCTTAAATGCAATCAACACTTCTCCAGGCTGTGAGTCTTCAAGACCTGAGATGCATTCAACAAAAACGCAAATGAATCTTCAAAGGGCCTTAGGATGTTCAATCAGGGGGGAGGGGGCCTGCAGAGGCGGGAGGTAAACAGACATCTAACATCATCGCTGCATAGAGTCTGCCTTTCCTTCCCTCATTCCTGCGCTATTTTCATGTTTGTTTGTGTAGTTCCCATATGAATTAAATGTGTTTTACTGAAGATCCTTAATCCTGGGATAAGCAGCCATGCCACTCTGTTTCTTTTTAAAATTTCAGTATTAAAACTTCTTTACAGGGTAAAGAATAAGACCAAGATTGCTATCGGTGTTCAAGGAAATTCACGAAACTTAAGTAACCTGTGAAGGTCTGAAGGAAAATGGCAGGAGCTCCACATCTTCTCTCTCCCCTCCACGAATGGATCTAGAGAAGGGCAGTGGGGGAGTCATGCCCAGCTTGTGTGGCAAGCACCCAGAGCTCTGTCCTGCCTTCCGGGACTACACTTGTTTGGCCTGGATCCATAAGGTCCCCGTGGTAACACCGAACTTCCCGACTGTCTCCACTTCCTGCCCCACTCTAGTCCAAGTGCAGGAGCTGGGTCTAGTGATTGTCATTCAACTCGGTAGGTCCATTTACCAATTCTTATGGCTTAAAACCGACAAATAACGTACTTGTACATCCAGACAGAACACTCCTCAAAGCGTGCTAGGTCCACTCACCATCATGCTCGACTCCGTCTCCTGCGGGGGCTGCAGAGGGATGGTGGCACCTGCTCCCCGCTCCCTCGGGTACCTGGGCACCTGCAACGCGCAAGCCTCTCACCCGTGATTTGTTTAACACACTCGCCATAACGAGAAAGTTTAAGCCACGAATTCCTGACTTCCCCAAGAAGAGGGCTTCCATTAAAAGGGGTGGGGCAATGTGACAAGAGGGGAAATTTATACCAAGAGGCTTCTTTGCATCGCTTTTAAGTCTCCTGGGTAAGGATGAAGGGAAGCTGCCATAATTTACAACAACAGGTAATCACTCATGTTTACCTGTTTTCATCAATTATCTTCCTCTTGCTGGCAGCTGAAAAATTACATTTCACTCAAAAGTCAGCCTGTTGACTTTATTTCGACAACGCCTGAACAGTGCTCGGTGGCGGCATGTTTGTGGAGTTCCACATTTTGCTGTTGTACAGTCACTGAGAGCTGACTCTGTGCACAGTCTTCTGAATAACTGTATTAATGGTCCTAAAACCAGATGGGCTCAGGGCCAGCGGAGTGGATGCACGCAGGGGCATTCCATTACAAACGCAGCTAGGCTTTCGGTTCAAATAACTTTCCTCCAAAATGAAGACGCATGGACCTCCCTGGTGGTGCAGTGGTTAAGAATCCGCCTGCCAATGCAGGGGACATGGGTTCGACCCTGGTCCGGGAAGATCCCACATGCCGCAGAGCAACTAAGCCCGTGCGCCACGACTACTGAGCCTGTGCTGTAGAGCCCGTGAGCCACAACTACTGAGCCCACATGCCACAACTACTGAAGCCCGCGTGCCTAGAGCCCATGGTCCACAACGAGAAGCCACCGCAATGAGAAGCCCGCACGCCACAATGAAGGGTAGCCCCCGCGCGCCTCAACTAGAGAAAGCCCGCACGCAGCAACAAAGACCCAACACAGCAATAAATAAATAAATTTATTAAAAAAAAAAAAAAATGAAGCAGCAGAACCTGGAGCTCTGTCTCCTTGTCTGTGGGATGGGAATAACAATGTGGCGCCCGCATAGCTGGTTTGGGACTAGGAAAAAATAATGCATGTGAAGCACCTAGAAGCGTCTCAGACACAAGGTAAGTGCCTAGCCTTTATGACGGCTGTCAGGAGCAGTACCCTACAGCAAGTTTCCCCTTGAGGGTCTTGCACATTTCTGGCCATATCATCTGCTGATTCGACAAGAGGAGGCCATGCGCCCAGAACACACAGGGAAGCCCCCAGTGGAGCTCCTGCTGGCGGCCTTGCACTCACCTAATTCCGCATGCCAGCATAAGTCCTGCCCGAAGATCCCTCTTCCTCACGCTCGTGACAGCATTAAAGGATTAACTAGCACTTGCAGCTCCGTGAAGAGGCCTGAAGGGTGTTTATGTATGAAATCCAAGTACATGAGCCCATGGCTGTCACCTGGGCGTACACTGACTGCCTCCGTATCTAGTTGATGGATTGGTTCCTCAAATCGAGCGCTGTGCTTTCCAGTGGCTGCAGTGCTTTGTCCTGCTGAAGGCCTCTCCTTCCTGGGCACTACTGCTTCCATGTCTAACAGAGTCAGTCTAACCCTGAGGACTGGAGAGGCCCCTCCAGCAGTCATCAGCAGTCATGCGGTCATCGGCATGCCCTCTCCACCCACTGGACAGTCTGGCAGGAAGAGTGCAGGGCTCCCTTGGGCACCTCACATCCTCCGAGACTGTCTTCTCATCCATGAAATGAGGATGGTGCACTAGGTGGTCATTGTGATGGTTGATTTTATGTGTCAACCTGATGAGGCCATTGGGCGCCCAGACACGTGGGCAAACATTATGCTGGGCGTGTCTGGGAGGTGTTTCTGGATTGGACCAACATTTGAGCTAATAGCCTGAGTAAAGCAGACTGTTCTCCCCAATGTGGGTGGGCTTCATCCGATCCAACAAAGGCCCGGATAGGACAAAGCAAAGCCTGACCTCCCCAGAGGAAAAGAGAATTCTTTCTGCCTGACTACCCTCAAGCTGGCACAGGGGCTTTTTCCTGCCTTCAGACTTGAAATGAAATATGGACCCTCCCTGGGTCTTGAACCTGCAGGCCTTCAGACTGGAACTTATACCAGGAACTTATACCATCGGCCCCTCTTGCTCACTGGCCTTAGGACTCAAACTAGAAACTACTGTCTCCTCTGGGTCTCCGGTTTGCTGACTGACCCTGCAGAGCTTGGGACTTGCTGGCCCCTGTAATCACGTGAGCCAATCCCTTACAATAAATCTCTTCATATATGTAAACACACACACATCCTCTTGGTTCTGTTTCTCTGCAGAACCCTGCCTATTACAATCACCAAGGGTATCTGCGTTTCTAAACCATGCCTAATGGTCATCCAATCTCTGCTTGCACACCTCCCAGGGAGGAGACTGCCTTGCCTCTCACAGCAGCTCACCCTGCTTAAGGAGGGTGGTACTTGGGAAGTTCCACCCCTGAGTGAGAATGCAAAGCTGAATCAGCCTTATTCTCAGCATCAGGACCTTGTATCTAACAGTTTTGTTTCATTTTGATTTTCCTGGTTATATCATAATGTTAGTAACATTGAGTCTGTAGTGAACCCTTAGCCCATCTTCACATGAATCACAGTGAGGTGAAATCACCACCCAAAATTCTGTTCTGCAGGGGACAGTTAGTGCGGAAGGGCGATTATGATAACCAACATCATTTTGTTACCTTAGGAGCACAAATTGTGGAATTATTACCTTGTCGTCTAGAGGACCAGCTCAGCCCCTCCCCTCCCTGTCATCCAGAGACTGGATTAACATCTTCAGCTCCAACAGGAAACAGGAGGTGGCTTCAGGCCTCCACAGCACTCCCCATTCCATCCCGCCTCCTGGCCAGAGGCCACCAGCCCCGACAGCACATTACAGTCACCTGGGACTCTTCAACATAAATGCCAGGCTCAACCTCAGAGATTCTTATTCAGCCTGGAGGGGAGGAGTTCAGGCATTAATCAGAACTTCTTCAGTGATTCTGATGTGCAGCTGGCCTGAAAACCAGGGTTCTGTCCAGGCCAGGGGTCAGCAATCTTTTTCCGTAAACAGCCAGATAACAAATATCTTAGGCTGTGTGGGCCATCTGGTCCCTGAGGCAGCTGCTCAGCTCTGCTCTTGCAGCATGAAAGCAGCCGCAGACAACACATAAATGAGTGTTTTGACTGTGTTCCAATAAAACTTTATTTACAAAAACAAGCAGTGAGCTGTATTTGGCCCACAGGCCACAGTATGTCAGTTAATCCATTCCTCACCCAGTTTTAAAAGGGTTCTTGCACCAAATATAAACTCATCAAATTGTGTTGTCACCCAGCTCACATTTCTCTGACTTGCCATGTCACGAGGGACTCTCAAATGGCTTGGTGAGATCAATATTCACTCTTCATCTGACATTCCCTTCCTGTATCAAACTAACAATCCCATCAGGAACAAACTTGTTCTTCGACAATCCTTTTTCTCTGCCAGTAATCACTGCTGCTTTTTTAGATGTTCACCAACATCTGTTTAAGATTGCTTCTAGAATTTCATCAGAAACTGACTTAAGCTTACCCATCTGTAGTTTCTAAACTATACTTTTCCTCCATTGAAAACCGGGACATGTTCACTGAAATCATTTGCAATCTCCAAGCAATCTCCAGGCATCCCTATTCTCCTTGATTCACAAAATATTATCTAAAGTGTCTCCACAATCATATCTGCAGGTTCTTTCAGTGCCCAGGAGACCTAAATGCATTTTTAGCAACTCTCATTATCTCTTCTATCCTGGGCTTTAATTTCTCCAAACCATGTTTATTCTACCCTTTCCATTTCAAGATCATTTTTCCTGATAAATATGATAAAGTCAAAATAGGAGTCAAGCAGTTCTGCTCTCTCTGTGACATCTGTTTGCACCACACCATCTGTTCTAAATAAGGCTGTGTGTTCTCTCTCTTGGCTCCAAATACAATTGTTCTAAAACCTCTCTGTCCAGGTGGCCATGCCTCCTGGGCTGCCTAGGGCAGTCAGGTATCTATCTTTGGCCCTGAGGTAAATGGTAATACAGTCTCTTCACTCTGAAAAGTATCCAGTCTGAACAGCCGGTTCCCGGGAAAAAGCAGAAGAAATGGAGGCAGACAGCGTTTCATAGACTTGCTGGCTTCCCAGGTCTCTCACCCACTCAAGAAAAAGAGTGTGAAGTCTCTATAGCCAAGCTGGGTTCACTTCCTGGATCTGCCATTTATTAGCTGTGTGACCTCAGCCTAAGTCACTCAGTCTCTAACTCTCAACTCAATGGAATCTTCGTACCTATTAAATGCCTACCCACCTGATTTCAGCACTTAGCACAGCACTCATGTCACAGAGTAAATGCTCAGTGTGACCTACTATTAAGAGCATCATTATCAAAGATATTCATTCCCTCAACTCTACCTCCCAACGATCTTGTAAAGTCTCTCCCATCTCCTTGAAGAAGTCTATGTCTTCCCTGGAAAGCTGGGCTCCTCAGAGGAAGTTCCTCCCCTGGCAAAGAAGCAACCTGCCTTATAAGCTACCTGACATGAGCTGCTCTGGCAGGAATGCAAACGTATATTCCACGAATCCCTCAGCATCACTATTCCCTGGAATCAGGATAAATGACTCTCCTGCATGGTTCCCTTGGGAACACACCCCCAAAACTTGGGAGATTTCAACTCCCAAGTATGGAGAGTAAATCACACCAACTAGAAAATGCAATGACTACATTGCAACAAAAATGCAACAACACATGTACAAGAGACCAGAGAAGAAGACTGTCTGAAGGCATATTCGAGTAAGGGTATTAAAAACAGGACCTCACAGGAAAAAAATGAGTGATACCTGGGGTTTCAGCATCAACTACAAAACTAGCAACCCCTTACTGAGTGAACTACTGTATGCCAGGAAATGACATACTAGGCATTTCGTAAATGTTATCTCATGTATCCCTCTCAACAATTCTGCTGGAGAGAGAGGCTCAGAGGACTCGATGGGTGCAGAATTGGTAAATGGCAGGAAGAGAGTTCACCCCAGTTCTCCTGTACCCAAAGTTCATGCTCTTTCAGACATACGATGCTATTTTCTTATGAAGACAATCCAAGCCTGGTTTTAGACGCAGCTGAAAAACAAAAAGCCTCCATGAAAAAAGCAAAAGAGTAAGATTTACTTGCATTTTAGAGAAATCTATAAGCCTTCTTGATTAAGTGGATAGCTGACCTTTAACCAGCAATTTGGATGATGAAAGTCAGATATCCAAGGCTGCTTTTTACACAAGACGTACAAAACAGACACAAGGCAGGTAGCCTGAAGCAGGGAATTACAAGGAATTATATACGTCCAGCAAACTCAGGAAATGTATCATTTTGACACATCCTGTGTACCAGAGAGAGAGTGAGTAAACACCATGAAGTGGCTCAGAGTTGGTCCTGAATTTAGAAGATGGGGGGTCTGCTATGGACTGCATGTTTGTGCCCCACCACCCCTCCAAATGCATATGGTGAAACTCTAATCCCCAGTGGGATAGTATTTGGAGGCGGGCCCTTTGGGAGGTGATAAGGATTAGCTGAGGTCACGAGGGTGGGGCTTCTATGATGGGATTAGAGCCCTTATAAGAAGAGGAAGAGACCAGAGCCCTCTCTCTCCCCACCAAGTGAGGATACAGCAAGAACACACCCATCCACAAACCAGGAAGAGCAATCAGCTGGCACCTGATCTTGGACTTCCCAACCTTCAGAATTGTGAGGGATAAACGTCTCTTGTTTAAGCCACTCAGTCTATGGTACTGTTGTTATAGCAGGCTGAACTGACAAACAGGCTACCCTAGTCCACATACTTGTTACATGTATGACCTTGTATTAAGACATTTGGTGTCCTTGAGCTTGAGCTTTCAGAAGTTAAATTTCTCTTTGAAACTATATGTCTTCTTTCAACAAATGATACTAGAACAACTGGATATCCACGTGCAAGAGAATGAAACTGGACCCTGTGCTGGGGAGCCCTAGGACCACCACCACGTTCAGATATTTGCTGAAAGGACATGGACTCAATAGAGTTACACTCCTAACTAGATGTATGACAGCCATGCAGTAAGGGTACAAAGCTGGATCACAAGGGAAAGATAGAGGGGAGTCTGGAGGAATCCACGCCAAGGCTTCCTATCCTCTCTCATACAGAACACACTTTTCTCCCAACAACAAAAAAGCAACAACACATGTACAATGTTTCTGCCCACAGAAGCTCATTATAGACTCAGCACCCCAGGCTTTTTATCGAAGCTGGTCTTGTAACTCAAACCAAAACTACAGAAAGCCCCCGCCCCCATCCAGAGGGAAAGCAAGAGATCTCTTCCTCATGCCAAAATTAACTCAAAATAGATCACAGACCTAAATGTAAGAGCTACAACTATTTTTAAAATCTTAGAAAATACAGGAGTAAATCTTCATGACCTTGATTAGCAAAGCTTTCTTAGATATGACACCAAAAGTATAAGTAACAACAACAAAAAACAAAGTAGATTTCATCAACATTAAAACCTTGTGTGTTTCAAAGACACGCTGAATGAGAGAAATTATTTGCAAATCATATGTCTGATTAAGGGACTTATATCCAGAATTACAAAGAATTCTTGCAACTCACAAAAAGAAAAATAACCTATTTTAAAATGGGGAAAGAATCTGTACAGACTTTTCTCCAAAGAAGATATTTAAATGGCCAATAAGCACATGGAAAAAGTGTTCAACATCCTTAGTCGTTAGGGAAATGCCAATCACAACACAGTGAGCTACCACTTCACAAGCACTAGGACACCTATAATCAAAAAGACAGATCATAACAATAGTTGGCAAGCATATGGAGGAATTAGAGCCCTCATACACTACTGGCGGGATATACAATGACACAGCCACTTTGGAAAACAGTCTGGCAGCTCCTCAACCAGTCAAACATAGCGTTACAACATCTGGACCACCAATTCCCCTTTTAGAAACACACCCAAGAAAACTGAGAATACATATGCACACAAAAACCTGTACACAAATGCTCAAAGCAGCATTTCTGTAACAGCCAAAAAGTGCGAACAACTCAAATGTTCATCAATAGATGAAGGGATAAATAAAATGTGGTCTATACATTCAATGGAATACTACTCAGCAACAAAAAGGAATTAAGTACTGAGAAGTGCTACAACTTGCATAAACCCTAAAAATCTTATGCTAAGCAAAATAAATCAAACACAAATGGCCACACATGATGTAATTCCATTTATATGAAAGGGATAGAACAGGCAAAGCTGTAGAGACAAGAAGTAGATTCGTGATTTTTCTAGGGGTGGGGGTAGTGGGGAATTTGGGGGGTGATAGCTACAGGGTACAGGAGTTCTTCTGGGGGTCATGAAAATGGTCCAAAATTGACTGTGGTGAGGACTGCACAGTGTGAATACACTTTATGTGGATGAGCTGTATGGTATGTGAGTTATATCTCGATGAGCTGTATGGTATGTGAGTTATATCTCGATGAGCTGTATGGTATGTGAATTATATCTCAATAAAGCTATTTTTTTTTTTGAAGTGTATGTCCGTTCTTCTAAACCAAGGCAAGTTAACAGAAGGGCAATGAGAAAACGAGAGCTAATTTTGATCCAGAGGCCACATCAAGGCTCCCCTCTGGCTGAAGAGTCAGCCAACAAGCCGGATGTCAGGACTGCAAGGAGATGGCCCCGGATCTGGCCCTGATGCCCTGCAAGTGTCTTTGAAGAGGACAATGAAAGCTTTTCTGGCATGAAACACAGCAGCATCCACAGGACATGCTTTATGACCCCAGCCATACGATGTGTTTCCTTAAAATCATAAATAAATTAAGTTCTGCATGACCACAAACACAAAACACACACAACTAAATGTATTCATCTGATCCATTCATCAATATTTAAAGAGCACCCGGAGGGTCCCGGAGACACAGCTGATGATGTTATTACCGAACAAAGTGGGAAACACACGCTCCGTCCTTGTTCACGTCAACGCTGGCCTCTGAGAACAGATAACGTCATTCTAACCTGCCTGCCATCCTGTTACTCACCCACTTGTCACTGTTATCGTCATTTGATAGGTAGTAAAAATGTTGGATGAAACAGTGAAAGTCCTGGTGTCACGCAGGGGGCGTGGTACCCACCGGCTAAGCTTTCTGTGTGTTTCCTCATTAGTCCTCACAATCTCCCAGGGTGGGATAGAAATCTTACAGATGGGGATACTGAGGCACAGGAGTGTTCATTTGCCTGAGGTCACACAGCTACAAGGAATGAAACTGGGCTTCAAACCCAGTTGGTCTGGCTCCAAGGACTGTGCCCTTAACCGCGGCACTAAATGCTGTCCACGTAAGGGTGCCACATTTCCTCCACAATTTCCCATCTCTTCTAGAAGGTGGTCAAAGGTTTGGTTGAAGTACAGATAAGCCACACGTAGAATATTTCTCAGAGCTATTAGGAAAATTGTTGAAATACCTATGTTTGTTTAATTGTATTTATTTTAAATTTTTGATTGAAATACACTTGTTTTACAATAGTTTTAGATGTAAAAAAAAAAAAAGCTAGACAGCTAGTACAGAGAGTCGCTTGTATTCTCCATCACCCAGCTGACCCTACTGTTCACATCTTACATTACTGCGTACACCTGTCACAACAAAGGAACCAACACTGGTACACTGCTATTATCTAAATGCTACACTTTTAATTTCATGACTTTTCCCCCCAACATCTTTTTTCTCTTCCAGGATCCCATCACATTACAGTTTGTAGTCACAGCTCCTTCACCGCTTCTAGTCTGGGACAGTTTCTCAGACTTTCCTTGTTTTTGATCACCTTGACAGTTTTGAGGCATACCAGTCAGGCATTTTGTAGAATGTCCCTCAATTTGGGTTTTACTGATGCCTTTCTCATCCTCAGACTGACACGACGGGTTTTTAGGAGAAGACCACAGAGGTGAAGTGCCCTTCTTCTCACGTCTCATCAAGCACATGTGCTATCACATGACTTACCACTGCTGACACTGACCCTGATGGCCTGGCTGAGGAAGCAACCACCAGGTTTCCCCACCGCAAATTTATTCCCCCCACCGCAAATTTATTCCCCCCACCCTCACCATAAACTGCTCTTTGCAGTAAGTCACAGAAAGCAGCCCACACTCCAGGGATGGGGAGCTAAACTCCACTTCCTTGGTAGGCAGAGCTATATAAACATAATCGTAGTTTTTAATGGGGTTAGTCTGTCATGACATTAAAAAAAAATGAAACATGCCAAATGAGCATGTACTGCTCTGTCCTGTTTGGTAGTGACCCTGTAGGGGTTCTGAGGGCTCACTGCTCATTCTTCTTGGGTCTCAGAATCTCAGTGGGTAAGAGGTACTTTCTACAAGGTAACAAAAAAGTGAACCAACCGGCTCGCGGAGAAAAGTCGGAAATCCGTTCCGTTCTAGAGGATGCTTAACAAACAATGGGAGGTGAGAGGAAGTAGAAAAGCTATCCTGTGAGAGAGGAGGTGACACAGTCTGTATATGTTCATATGGACAGTTATTAAACTCCAAGTTTCCAATGAGCTCCCAAGTCACAACAGGTATATACATAGTTCCAAAGTGAGGTGTCAGGCTTCTCAGAGGAACTTTTCAAGGTTAATGTACCACAACTATTTCATGAGTTTTTATATGCTCTGCCCACTCTAAGTAAAAAAAAAGGAGGTCAGGAGAGAATTTCCTATTTCTTTTGAGGAAAGAAAGCTGTGCTGTGATTATCACCACTGCCGCCACTGGGGTTCGGTGGGAGGTAGCAAGGTCGGGTGGAGCGTCCACTCTCACTTCAAGTCTCATCAGAGAAGCTCCAAGCAGAAAAGCACAGCCGTTGATGGGGTTTCCCTAGAGCCGGGGGGCCTACTGGATGGGAAGCTGACCCCCACCTGAAGGCCAGATCGACTGCTCAGCAATACCTGCACCCTCATACCCACTCCAAAGTGGAACAAAGGGGCCTCAACCTGGGGAGCCAAACATAGAATTTATGGTGGGCATGATGGCCGGAGGTCACCCTGAGGCTTTTTCCAGGGGATGAAGTGACCCCCAACAGGGTCTGGACGGAGCAGACCTCTGTAAAAATCAGAATCCGTGAGAAACTTGGGCGCAGCTGAAGGAAAAGGCTGTCCCAGCAAGGATGCTGGCCCAGCAGGGGAGCCAAAAGAACACGCAAGTGAAAGTGGCTTTAAAATCAGCTAAGGCTTCCCAAAGTAGGTAGACTAGCTACTCTGGGAGTCTACCAGTAAAACAATCAGATCCTGAATAAATAACAATTATAGTCTGTTGGGCTCAGAAGAAGCAAGAAAAATTGCCAAGGGGCACAAAGGTAAAAGCAAACAAATGAACAAAAAACCCTGGGCAGTGAACACAAAAAAGGGGAAGGTCCTATGAGGTACAGCGTTGCTTTCTAGGCAGTCTTAGGGAGGGCGTTAAGTATGGGCTCGGTAGGAAAGCTAAAGAGAAACGGCTGGGTTCCACTGGGGCACTGAGAAGGGGGTGAAATTGGTCTCAGGACAGCAGCACCCATGGCTACCTGCAGAAGCAAAAGCAAACACCCTCCTAGGAAAGCATGCTTTAGGCCCCATGGGCTTTTCTATACATGAAGATCAACCAAATATAAGCTAGCAATCAAGGCTTCCTAAATACACGTGGAAACAAAGCAACACCATGAGCGAGAGGCAGAAGAAATGACAAACAACAGATTTAGATGACCATGCACTTCAGATGTTTCAACTGCCGGGCACAGACTAGAAAGTAACTACATATGAAGTATTATAGAAGCAAAAGACAGAATCGCAAAAATAAGCAAGTGACAAGTTACTATCAAAAATGACTGGGCAGTTCCAGTTTTGCAAGATGGAAAGAATTCAGGAGACGGGCTGCACAACAACATGAATATACTTAGCACTAACTGAACTGTACACTTAGCACATGTTAAGATGGTACATTTTATGTGTATTTTATCACAGTTTTTAAAAATGATGAGATGGATTTTAAAAGAACCAAGTAAAACATTTAAAAATAAAAACAGTAATTACTGAAATTTTTAAAATCACTAGCAAGATTATACAGCATATTAGTCAAAGCTGAAAAGAATCAATGAGGAAGGAAGAGCTGAAAAAGATGACCTGAAAGGCGATTCAGAGAGACCAAGAGGTGAAAATACAAGAGAGACATCAGCTGATATGGAGAATACGATGAGAAGGGTCTAAAATAAGCCTAATCACAGTCCTGAAGAAAAGAACAGAAAGGATGGAGGAAAGGGAATACGTATCCAAGGAGATAATAACTGAGACTTTCCCAGAGGTGATAAGACATGAATCCACAGATACACTAATCGGGGTAAATAAAAAGAAATCCAACCTAGACATATTGTACTAAAATTGAAAAGCACCCAAGATAAGGAGAAGATGGCAGCTTAGCCCAGAAAATACAGAGGCAGCTTTTGACCAGACCGGTCAGGTAAGAAATCCTCTGTATTTCTCACAATTAAATTACCTTCCTTTCCTCAACTCCTTTTCTTTCCCAACACAAACCCAATGAGAAAGGGCAGTTAGAACACAGGGGGGAGATGAAAAAGGCACCAAACACACCTCCTCTCCCATAACAAGGATGGTTGCCCACAACCATGCCTCGGGTAGGAAAAGTCTTACCTCTGGATGAACGAAGTTTCTCAAGTGTTTATTAACCTATTTTTTTTTATTGGAGTATAATTGCTTTCCAATGTTGTGTTAGATTCTGCTGTACAACGAAGTGAATCAGCTACACGTATACTTGATCATCCATTCCAACTGCTACCAATTTGAGACAGCGTGTTTTCTACTAACCCAAATGCCCAGTGTAAAAGCGTATAAAATCAGACTCGTGAGTTAGCCTTCCTCAATGCAAAGTGTGTGTTAAATTCTTGTTACTTCTATAGTGCAAGCTGCAGAAGAAATCAAGACTATCTCCCACCATTTGTTTTCCCACGGATGGAAACCACAGGTGGCTTGATACATGTGGCCTGTGTAAATACAAAAATAATCATTGTGCAGGATAATTTTGATGCCTGCACTCACCTCCACTTCTACTTCTAATAAGCAACGTATTCACCTGCCAACTCGTTGTGAATAGCATCTACTCTTTGATAAATCCTATAGATGCATTACGACGAGATGCTCTCTTTATACATCAGCTAGCCAGAAAAGAGGATGAGATAATGAAAAATACCCAAGGGAAGGAAAATCCCCTTTTCAGCTGGTTTAAGTCTTGCCGATAATGTGCACACAGCATTTCGCATCTACCATAAAGCTCCTCAATTAGTTCATAGACAAGTTAACCTCTTAACTCCCAGAAAATATAATTCATGCACGTTTCATACCATGTGGCATCCTGCTGGCTATTATCCATCATTTACAAGTGTTATTTGTCCATAAAAGTGACACTAAATTTTTGAAAAATGACACCGCTCTGCCTGCTTCTGGCTGTGTTTTAACAAATGGTACCCCTGCAAAAGGCTTTAAGCTGGATAAGAAGCAATTAGTCAAAGATGCAATAAATATTTTTTAAAAGGATATAAATGATTGCTTGTCCAGATAGCCAAATGTCTAAAGGCTGATACACAATAAAATAAGGGTTAATGTAAAAGAGTCCACTTCATTATTTATGGTTAATAGAGTTAATCAAATTCACTGCTTCTTACTCATGCATGCGTTTAAACAAAAACACGAGTATGATATGCATATTTATGGAAAGCAGCCCAAAAGATCATTATCTCTAAAAGAAAATCCAGCAAAAAAAGAGATGCCTAAAATGTTGTTGTTTCCTCTTACAACATAAACTGTTTTTGCCTCAAACACAAACATTTATTTTAATTAAAACTATTAAGCCAGGCTTCCCTGGTGGCGCAGTGGTTAAGAATCCGCCTGCCAATGCAGGGGACACAGGTTCAAGGCCTGGTCCAGGAAGATCCCACATGCCGCGGAGCAACTAAGCCCGTGTGCCACAACTACTGAGCCTGCGCTCTAGAGCCCGTGAGCCACAACTACTGAGCCCACGTGCCACAACTACTGAAGCCCACGTGCCTGGAGCCCATGCTCCACAAAAAGAGAAGTCACCGCAATGAGAAGCCCGCACACCTCAACGAAGAGTAGCCCCCACTCACCACAACTAGAGAAAGCCCGTGCACAGCAGCAAAGACCCAATGCAGCCAAAAATAAATAAAATTTAAAAACAAACCAAAAAAAACCCTATTAATCCAAATAATATTTTCCACAACTGACAACCATGACTAAAACATGAATTCCAGGATTAAATATTAAAATAATTTTGGGGGAGAGAACAACATATAGTCAGAGCCCTTCAATTTTCCTTTTTCTGGTATCTTATCCACCTATCCTAGAGTATTTTTGTTCTTCCACTCAAAAATCTAGTCTCAAAAGATATATTGAGATCTTTTTAAAACAAAATTAGATAAGCATAAGCTCATCAATCAGCAATTTCTTAATGTGTTATCTTCAAGTGACTTGGTCTTTTATGTCACTTATCTGCTTAAAATTAAGTGTAAAAGAGTTCCCAAGAAAAGAAGATAGAAAATTAACTTCATTTCATAATAAGTTCTCCAATCATGTCAGCAGACAGCTGACATTATTACAGCTCACACTTATAAATCAGTGATTATATACACTGGTTAAGCAAGAGAAGAATGACGAAGGGCATTATACAGTGGTGAAATTCCCATGCAGCACATTTGTAGTCAGTATTGTTAAACAGGAGTTCACTTGTAGTTTAAAAAAAAACAAAAAAAAACACACCTACAGATATTTTGGGGGCTAGTCACTTTTGAGGGGAAGGAAGCAGGAAATCAATGCAATTTGTCTTACAAGAAAAAAAGCCAGCAAGAAATCAATGAATTATAATTATAATTCATTTATTATTTATTCTGAGAGTGAATTCTGAAATTTCCACATATCATAAAATGACAAAATAGTACTGACTCAAACTGAGAGTAGAATATTTGGGGGGAAGGGGTGCTATCCAAATATGTACAGACGTTTAGTAACGAATGAGCCAGTGGCAAATAGACACAGGAAATGAGCCCAACTTGGTTTCCACACCCTTTTCTGTCCCATGCCACTGAATAAGGTCTAAAATGCCACTTCTAATCTTATTTTCCATTTCTTAAACGTATTTTATTAACTCTTATTGCACAGTTAAATATTCTAATCAGCACCTTGTACATACAGTTACTAGATGTTGATTAGACTGAAATGTGTTTGTAATGGTCTGTAGTAGAAAGTTCTAGCAGACCCACTGAGGGCTCATTTATTTCTCCACTTATAATGACTACATGTTAATACACGATGACCTAAGCAGTGCATCACTGCAAGAGGAAGAACATTCCCTCTTCCATCTTCTTAAAATTACTTGGAAGAAATGAGAGATCTTTTCTACTCACTCCAAATGAGGACCAAAAAATGTTTATCATGTCTGAAGTACCATTTGATTTTCAAAGCATTTGCTAGTGATCTATTAACTAATCCCCACAGCATCTCTGCAAAGAAAGCTGTCTGAGAAAATACTGTCTGATATGGATGTTTTACAGAGGGGAAAACAGGGGACAGATCTTCAGAAAACCTGATGACGGTCTGAGAGCTTCGACAAATGGAACCTGGAGAAAGATAACACTTTTATTCATATCTTCAACTCCAGGGGGACATATTCCCTGAAGGCAATACTGCTCATGATCATGGGCAACTGCAGTTCGTTGACTTGTATCTTCACCTAAACCCTCCTACCCATAATTCTTTCCCTCTCAACCAGGAAACTTGAAGATCTGTTCATACTTTCGCTTAGTTAAAAGTCACGCTACTCAAAAAGCCAGACGGATAATCATAAATCCCCCGCCCCCTGGGAGATGTATAAAGCGTTTACTTCTTAGAGTCCAGTCTACAGCCAAGGAAAGAGCTGGATAATCTGCAGGGGAAGCAGTCTCTTATCTGTTTCCTTCCTGAGTACAAACGGAGCCAGCACACAGACCCGAGTATGCGTGTATGCGTGCACACACGCCCTTCTTCAAGCTCATCTGAGATCAATTAAGAGAGTTGTTTCTGAGTGATCTGTCTGTTCCCTGCAAGGTCAGAATTTTCTGGTAAATATTTCTGACAACTCCACCCTGTTTAAACTAAGAGCCACAGCAAAATAAGAAACAAAATAGCCCGCTAGAAAAAGAGTCTAAACTCCATGGATAAGCCAACAGTGGCATTAAGAACAATGGCAACTAAATATTCACAGCAGCATTACACTGTTTTATGTAACCCATTTCTCTAGATAGCTCAAGACTCTGGGTAGACAATATTTTTAGCACCCCTCCTCACAAGGTAGGGCAAGGATACTTATTAACCCTATTTAGCAAAAGAACTTTGGCCCGGAGAATTAAAAGACTTGTCTAAACTCTAAATTGGTAACAAGGTAGAGAGCCATGAATTCAGGTCTCCCAACTCCCAGCTAACTAAATGACAGACAGCTCAGAAGAGTTAGAGAAAAGTCAACACAAACAGAGTGTTAGCTGTTATTTACATGGCCTACAATAAATGTTTGTTCCAAAAAAAAAATAGTTCAAACAAGATGGGAAAGAATTTAAACACAAAGGGCTGAAGGGTTTAATGTAGGAGAAAAATATGTTTGCTTTTCCTCCAATGGAGGAGCTGGTCAGGAACAGTCTGTTCTTCTGGAACGGTTGGCCTGGTGCTGCAGAGGCCATGAGACCGCAGGCCACGTGGACCTGAGATGCCTGCTGCTTCAGCACAGCTAACTTCTCTCTTAACACCCCCAGTTTCGTTCTTTTAAATCCTGCCTATCTCTGCCCTGGAATGTGAGTGATCGCTTTTGACAAGCCAGATTCAGATTTGTGTTATAAACAACGACCAAGTGTCCAAATTCTGATACAGAGCTGAGTGATAAAGAAGAAAAGAAAATTAACTGTGGGTCTGGGAAAGCTAAGAGATGAGTGATGTAAGTCGGACAGAGAAAGACAAATATCAGGTGATATCGCTTATATGTGGAATCTAAAAAAAAATGGTGTAAATGAACCTATTTACAAAAGAGAAATAGGGCCACAGATGTAGAAAACAAACTTATGGTTACCAAGGGGGAAACAGGGGGGAGGGATAAATTGGGAGATTGGGATTGACATATACACACTACTATATATAAAACAGATAACTAATAAGGACCTACTGTACAGCACAGGGAACTCTACTCAATACTCTGTGATGACCTATATGGGAACAGAATCTAAAAGAGAGTGGATGTATGTATAACTGATTCACTTTACTGCACACCTGAAAGTAACACAACATTGTAAATCAACTATACTCCAATAAAAATTAATTTAAAAAAAAAAAGAGAGAGAGATGATCCCATCCTGGGGAGAAAGAGACACACCACACACCCTTCCCATCAAGCTGGGGAGCTTCTGTGGTTGATACCCTGGTTGTTTGCGGGGGTTGTGGTGGGATTTCTTTGGCGGGGGTTTCAGACCTGGCACCGGACACACTTAGCCCAGAGTAGGAAAGCCTCAGAAGGAAGAAGCTGGGATGCTTTGAATAGCACAAAGGCTGTCGTGCCGAAGGAGGACTGGATTTACCCTGGATAGCTCTAGAAGGCAAACCCGGTAACTGACAGATAGGAATATGCATGCCCAGGGCCGAGCGAGTTTGCTAACAATCAGAGGCTCTCCCCCACCGCAAGGGCCACCAGCAAACTGGAGGCTCAGACGCCCACCATCAAGGGTGTCTGGAGGACACTCCCACAGGAAGAAAGACGCCAGACACGATCAAAGCACAGATTCCTTCAAATGCTAGGATTTGATGGTGGTTTTCAAATGTCTCTGCTCAGGCCCCACGACGGTCACCTCCAAAGGATGAGCCCTGCGGTCACAGAGGCCCGAGTCCAGTCTTGGTGCTACCATCTCGTAACTGTGTGACACGAGGTGGCTCTTCCAACCAGGTGTGGCCTCCAAACCTGGGTGTTTAGCAGAACGAACTGGGGAAACGACTTAACCATAAAGATACTCCCATCTATACTCTAGAACTTCTAAATCCTGCGCTCCAGAAGTAGGTCCAAGAATCTCTGTTTTTAAAAAGCGTCCCAATTTGGAGAGCCAGGGATAAACTTTTTTAGCCTACACCTTCATTTGTGAAATAGGATTAATGTTAGTTTTTGCCTACATGAGTCATAAAGATATTTAAAAAGGATGACAAATGTAAAACACTTAGCATAGCGCCTATATCTAGTCAACATGCACAGTCCCTTAAAAAAATGTGTTCTCTGTAGTACAGGATCAAGCTTAAGAGCATTCATTGACTAAAAATGAGGACAGTATGGCTTACGTAGAGTGAATGTTTAGCCATCTCCTTTTTTTAGCCCGTTTCCCCATCCTTCAGGCAACATGGATGAAATCTGATGCAAGAGTATTTGAATCAGTTGAAAAAAATGCTTTACCCGTGTGAGTATTACCTTAAATTAATTTCACATAGAGATGCATGTAAAAGTCGAATGCAGTACTACATAAAGCCTGTGAATTTTTGCTCTCTTATAACAATTAGAAGCTTAAGCTATAAATTCTATACAAAGTTGAAAACTCTTATTTATTCCCACATACTCAGGTGAAAGATAAAAGACCCCATTTCTCTTCTTCCCTTTATGAGGCAGTCACACTCACTCCTTTAAAATCCTGCAAGGCGTTGAAGTGGAAGAATTATGCCGTTCTGACGTTTCTATTGCCGCAAATGGCTCCCATTCTTTAATTGTAAAGTTGCCTCTAGACTCTAGGGTGAAAGTTAAAATACCCCCAGACAGAAAGGAAGAAAGGAGGTAATTGGAGCAATTTATATCGAGTGAAAAAATGTCTCCTGGATTTCTGCATCCCTCGTTGCAAGTTATTAGACTGTCTCTGTTTGGGTGGTTTTATACAAAAAAAAAAAAAAAAAGTGGTAAAGCATGGTCATTTAAGCACACCTAAAGGTTAAACTCCAAGCAGCTGATCTGTACATGAGAACAAGAAACTGTCAATCACTTCACCTTCTGCAGATTAAAACCGGCTGATTAACAGATGTGAAATCATAGTTGCTGGAACTGTTGTTAAGCAATCTGAGCATTTTCAGAAGATACACCACTTTTTAGAGCTGTCGTTTGATGCCCTGGGTCCACTTTCCTGTTCATGACTGAGATAGAATCCCTGCCTTTCATTTATGTTTGTCCTCTGCTTCCCCTGAATGACTACACAGTTCATCACTCTACAGCTGTGTTCTTGAAAAGTGATATATTGACTTCTAATCAGCAGTTATATTTTCACCTTGTTCCATACATGGTAATTTTAGAAACGCATTATCTTCATTTCTGACTGATCCTAATTGGCCGTGGCCCCTGATAATCTCTGTGCCCACTTCTGTCACAGCATTGAAAGCGTCCGACTCAGTGTAGATGCTCAGTCAAGATTTGTTGAATGAAGTAATTATCCTTAATGCCCTGAGGACGGTTTTTGGCAAAGTCCTTTTGTATCGCAAATCACAATCTCTAGTGTACCTGTTTGATCGTTTTTAATTTTAATAAATGAGGTTTTCCTTAAAATTGAATATGTTGTTTCTGACTTTCTGTCTTAAAGTTACTGATAGAAGTGAACATTTTATAACATACAAGAGTACATAATAAAATTATAGAAACACTCTTGCCCAGCAGAGTGTAGGTGCTCCAATATTTGTTTAAAAGGACTTCACATTTTAGAAGTTATAGCATTGAAACACTGGACTTGAAACATACTGCAATTTACTAATGTAAATTCATTCTTATCGACGGTGGTCTAATAGTATATGACCTTTTTCTAAAAAGAAACAGAATGTGTGCAAAAGCTTTTAAATTCCAGAACTGTCATCACATAAAATTGAAAACGTTTTTAAAAACAAAAATGACTGACAGGAGAAAAGTCTGAGATATCTTTCAATGAAAGTATAAAAGATATAGGAGGGGTTCAAAGCTCTACATTCCAAGTTTTTATGTGAACAGTGTACAAAACATGTACTGTGAGATGTACACTAGACCACCTATGAATGAAAGGACTCCATAAGGCCACACTCTACAAATATGGACTTAGGTTTGAAGGAACAGTCCCAGTGCAATAGAGAACACACTTATCGACCCTTGAAACATATGTGGAGGGAGGGAGTGTGATTCTGTGAGGCCCCTCCTCTAAAGAAAGAAAGCTCCAAGCTTTGGCTCCAGCCTAAACTGGATCAATGATGTGGTTCCATATCAGGGTCTTCTTTCAAGGGGGCTGGCGTTTGCATGGGTGTCAGAAGGCTTTCAGCAGAACTTTCCATAAATACCCAACGACGCAGTAAATGGGCTGGGCCTTTTTCTAAGACACTGTGACTGTGACATGATTTTCCTTTTTCTCTCTGCAAATCAGCTGCCTGTTTCCTGTGGAGACACTCTCCCCGTCTCAGAGCCTCGATGAGTACAGATTCAAGGCACCCACTGCCCAGCAGGTGTGGTTGTCTGCAGGTAGGACAGTCTGTAAATCCAGTTTGCTCAACTAAACAGCATTTATCATGTATTTTTATGCCTTCTGATGCCTGTTACTAAGTACAGACCAGAGAAGAGTTGCTAAAAATTGGAGCTTTCTAGTCTACGAGATGGGATGGCTAAAAAATCACTTCTATTGTAACCACAGAATGAGACATTTTGGCCTCCCCGTGTCCATGTGCAGGGGATGTCCTCCAAGTGACCCGCTGGCCTTCAAGGGAACCCGCTGTGGACCCGTGGGGAGCAGGAGCCGTGGAGGGGGCAGTCCTGAGCAGGGCTGGGGCAGGCTGCTGGCTGGGCCACACTGTGAGGGGCCCCTCCTGCCGACAAACGCTGCAATCCCTGGGACGGTGCCCTTCTCAGACCAGGAGAGGAGGTGTTAACAACGAACTGAAACACCTCCAAAGTCATCCTGAGAGTTGCACCTTTGTTTTTCTTAAGCGTGGGATTAATGCCATGAATGCTAAGAATCCTCCATATCACAAATATTGACCTGTTGGGTCTTATTACAATAAAGTGTGCTTGGAACACTTCACAGATTTTCCGCACCCAGAAAATTCCATCTGAAACATGTTCCCCAAATAAACTATCATGGCTGTCTCATATTTGTGTTTTCTTTATCTTTGCCATTTGATCTTCATTTTCTTCTTTCCTGCCACCACTCTTACTTTAACTGAGTCCTTTTGTTCCCTATGTCTGTTCCCATATTAAATGACTTGGCTGATTTAAATATGAATAACGTATTGCTGGACTTCAGTGAAATGTCATTTTTCAATGGAGCACAAGATAACGTCCAACACTTTAAGTCTGAATGTTGAAGACAGAAATCCCCAGTCCTGGAGAATCTTACTCTGCTGTAGTCTGTTATGGATTGAACTGTGTCCCCCAAAGTTCATACATTGAAGCCCTAACCCCAAGGACGGACCTCAGAACATGACCTTATCTGGAAACAGGGTCTTTGCAGATATAATCAGTCACGATGAGGTCATGCCAGAGTAGGGTGGGCCCCTACTTCATTATGACTGATGTCCTTACAACAAGGGGAAATTTGGACACAGACCTACACACGGGGAGAACTCCAGGTCAACATGAAAGTAGAGATGGGGGTGAGGCGTCCACAAGCCAAGGACACTAAGTGTTGCCGGCAAACCAGGAGAAACTAGGAGAGAGGCGTGAACAGACTGTCCCTCTCAGCCCTAAGAAGCCCTGCCCACAAGGTGAGGCCATAAATTTCTGTGGTTAAAGCCTTCCGGTCTGCAGCACTTTGTCACAGCAGCTCTAGCCGTGCGCTGTCTCTGTTCACCCATAAGGTCAACAAAACGTGTTATTTGGTCAAATACTATACAACATAGAGCCAGATATGCAAGACACTAACCTCTTCTACAATAAAGGCAAGTTCATGTATCACAGAAGTTAAAAATGAAAAGAATCATAGTGGCCGTCTACAATTCAAAGGCTGCTGTCAAGAGCTTTCAGATGGCCGCTTCACGGAAATCAGGGTTTTTGGGGTTTTGTTTTTTTTTTTTAACACTTAAAGTGTTATATCTAAATTTAAACTTGTAAGTAACCAGCTTAATGTGCAGAAAGCAGCATTTTACTCCACCTATGATATATATCTAATAAAGAGACAAATGAAATGAGAAATATTTAAATTATATAAAATGAGAACATATATACAATGGGGTACTGTGAACAAGTCGTATCTGAGGAGCCAGTCTTCATGAATACGAAGGAGACTGAGCGGAAAATTCCAGAAGGAGGACCACTACCAGGACCCTCCTGGCTCGGCCACGGATCAGACACTGAATGGCTCCGAGCCCTGGTTTCCTCGTGTGGCTCTGTCAGTGTCTCAGGCATGGCCGCCCAACCCAACACCCACCTTCCAGATCTGAGTAAGCTGATGAACGCTGCTGCCCCTCACCCTGGAAACTTCCCACCTCCTGGGCTTCTGGACTTTTCTGCCTCCCGGCTCTCCTCCTGCACCTGTCAAAGCCCCACCCCACCCCACCCCCGACCCAGCGCGCTCTCACCCTTTACGCTCCCCATCCTCTTCCCACAGCAGAGGCCCAGCAAGGCCAAGCCTGAATTTCCTATCCCACCGTCTGGCCTCCCGAGCAGCAGTCTCTAAGAAGGCAGCTATGTTAATATTATCACGATAACATGCCTGGCGCTTACATGTACGTATAAGGATAGTTTTGCTAAACAATATTTTTACAGTTGATCCGCAGCGGGGTCAACCCCACATGAAGACAAAGATGACTTGAAAAGTGGCTGGTTAGTAGATTTGTCTCTTGAAGGAGGTCAACACATCCCAGCAACTTGTTCAGTGTTCTCTGCTTTAGCAGATGCTTTTATCTCATTTTACCTGGTGAGAAGTTAAAGCCCGATTCGTCTGTGACTTCTCAATCGGAGGGGTACCAAAGAGGCGACGTGCTTTTAACAGCATCCAATATGAGGCTACAGAGGTCCTTCCCAAGGCTAAACGACCAGGAAGAACTAAAGGACAAAGGCCCGGGAGACTGCCTACTGACCTTGTTTACCCTGATCACACCAACTCTGCCCTCAGAGAATGAAGGAATATTTTGGAAACAGTCACTGCCACTCGGAGGCACACTGAAACCCCCCTGTAAGCGCTGGTAGAGAAAAAGGTAAGCAGAGGCAGCAGGATGCCTGAATAGGTTAAAACATTTCTAATTTAAATGTTCAAAAGGACCATTATAGGATCTTAACTCCCGCCAGTAAATAGAGCACTTAATTATATGACAATGAGCTATAAATATAACCCCTCTAGAAAGGAAACGCAGGGCAGAGCTCTCGGCTCTAGGGAGTATACTTTGCTTTCACAAGAATGACCTGAGCTAACTCCTCGTGTTCTTGGCGGGGGATGAGACTAGTTCAGAGAAGACCCATTTGGCAGGCACACAGAAGCCAGCCTTGGATGAAGTTCAATGTCAAGGCTCCCAGGTAAACCATGGCAACCAACCCTGTCTCCCCACCCACCTCTTCCAAAACCCTCTTCGGAAACACCACGATCACTTAGGAAACAAGTCCTCAAGAAGCACAACAACCAAGTCTGGGGCCACAGTCATGCCCCTCCAGTGAGGGGGGGCACCTCTTCTTTATATTAGAGCCCTGAGACCTGAAGGGAAGCGACATACAGTAAGAGCAGCAGAGGACTGTCTGGGCTGTTCGTCTCTCTGTCTCAGGACACCCTGTCAAGATGCTTTGCTGGAAACACCCTTCCATGGAGCACAGCCAAGACAGAGCTTGGAGAACAAGCAGCTACATTTCCTAGAAATTGTTAGACCAGAATAATCCTATTTCTAGACATAGCAACAACAGTAGCAAAAAAACAAAAAACAAAAAAAAAAACCCTGTTAATTGGGAAAATAACTAAGGAAGTTTCCCTTTAATTAGGGAAAATCTCAAATTCGGGTATTTTATAAATGTTTCCAGCTTTCACTTTTGCTTATAGGTTCTGGCCAAATTCCCAGCGTGCATCTGTCTGATGATGTTTCAGATGACAGCAAACACAGAAGACCATGTTCTAGCTGACCCACTGCGAGCTTCTCTGGGCATCCCTCTTCCGTAAGACGTTTCGGGCCTGGGAGGCGCTGGGCTATCAGAATGCCTTGGGGTCCGGGTCATGGAGCCCCAGTACCACCTGGCTAACTGGATACCCCCACACCGCCCAGAATCTTTCTTAAGACCCCAGTTGGTGCTTCCTCACCACTCATGGTGCGGGGGGTGGGGGGGCATTAATCTGGTCTGGAGGCCGGTTGGCATGCCTCCATCAAAGCAAATGAGAAAGTAAGAATGGACTGAAGAAACAGAATTTCTTCTGGAACCAACTGAGTTTCTTCTGATTGACACAGATGCAAAGTGGCTGGAGTTCATGGGGAAAAAGGTGTGGCTTCAGGGTCGCTAGTTTGTTCTCCGAACTCTGCCTCATCCTCAATTACACCTCTAACTACAAATGGAGATAAGTTCTTATCTAATGCGGTGACAATTAAAATGTCACCCCCGAGACATGAAGAACACAAATTCTCCATGGCTTCTGCTGCAGGGAACTATCAACACTGTCGGTGTCACCTTCGGACTGAATACAGGAATTTCTTTCCCATAGAGGATTCGATAATTTCCCAGTGCTTTAAAAAGAAAAAAAAAAAAAAAAGCCTCACCACCAGAAAGTAAATACATGTGACCTCAACATGAAGTGCAAGGAGGCCACTGCAGCTGAACTCCCAGAGAACCTAAAAGCTCCTATCTCACATCAAATTTCCTAGGAGACAAGCCTCAAAGTACCTGTGGTCCTGGCCCTCGGAACTCATTTGTCCTTTTCTCTGCATGACTGAATCAGAGTATGTAGCAGACGCTCCTTCTGGAGGCCTTGCCTTTGACGCCATTGGAGTTGCTATAACTGCCTCCCGACAGTGTAATTCTCTTCCCATTTTCTCCCCTTTTTCCTTTTAATAAACTTCCTGCCGTGGCCCAAGAGGCTGGAACAGTGCAGCTGTAGCTCCCTCATGACCGCTAAAGATGATTTAATCTGCTAGCAATATTTCCTTCGTGGGAGGGAAGCCTGGTCTCCTGGGCCAGTGCAAGCTCATCAACGTCAGGGGTGTGTGGGAGGTGAGATCATGGGCCCCAAAATGCCCACCTCCTAACCCCAGGAACCTGTGAATATGTTACCTCCTGTGGCAAAATGGGCTCTGCAGAAGGGATTAAAAAAAGGATCTCGAGCTGGGGAGATTTTCCTGGATTATCTCAGTGGACCCAACCTAAACACAAAGGTCCTTAGAAGGAGGAAGAAGGGGGGGTCAGAGAAGCAGGGGTCGGCATGGGGCGGCTGCTGGCTTTTAAATGTTTATTTATTTATTTTTCTTTATTTTTTTGGCTGCATCGGGTCTTAGTTGTGGCAGGCAGGCTTCTCTAGCTGCAGCGCCCGGGCTTCCCTCTAGCTGTGGCATGTGGGTTTTCTCTCTCTAGTTGTGGCACACGGACTCCCTAGTTTGCGGCACGTGGGCTCTCTCGTTGAGGCGCGTGAGCTCAGTAGTTGTGGCGCGCGGGCTTAGTTGCCCCGTGGCATGTGGGATCTTAGTTCCCCGACCAGGGATCAAACCCGCGTCCCCTGCATTGGAAGGCAGATTCTCTACCACTGGACCACCAGGGAAGCCCCCCAGCTGCTGGCTTTGAAGGTGAAGGAAGACACCACGAGTCAAGGACTGTGAAAAGCTTCAAGCAGCTGGAAAAAGCAAGGTGACAGATTCTCCCTGAGCCTCCAGAAGGAAGGCCTGCCAACACCTTGATCTTAGCCCTGTGAAACCTGTTTCAGCCCTCTGACCTTCAGAACTGTAAACAGATGTGTGCTGTTTCAAGTTGCTCGGTTTGTGGGAATTTGCTCCCGACGCAATAGGGAAACTAATTCAGCGTGTTACCGCCTCCCTCCTGATCTAATCTGACCTAGGAGTTTTGGGAAGCAAGGGGTTAGTCTCCCAACTCTATTCTCAACCACCTCTACTCCTGAGATTATCTGTTCCATTAACAGAAACCAACGAGGAAACATTTCCTTTCCTTGACGACTACCCAGCATTGCAGAATTCTTAAGGCTGGATAGACAATTTAAGCCAAACCTCCAATTTTATCCAAGAGGAAAATAAGAACTAGAGAGGTTCAAGGAGTGCCCATGGACACCCAGTCAGTTGGTGACTCTGGCTGATATTCTAACCCAGTTCTCCAAATTTCCTGGCTCCTGCTTGTACTGTCAACAACTCTGTCCTTCAGAAACACAGTCTTCCTTCCCTAAGTTATTCCCTTGGCAAATTTCTCTGAAATAACCATTTCAATTAGTAAAATGTACATGTTTTGCACATTCTCACTAGGAAATAGCATAGACTGGCTCAGAGAACTTCAGTGCACATCACAGTGTCAGGTCACAGGCTAGGACGAGGTGTACTAAGTCACCAAAGCCTTCATCTTAAAGCCAAGTGCATTCAGCTTCTGCTGGCACGTAGAAGATATTGTAAATCAATGTACAGGTTTGTCAAGCTGTAGGTTCTACAAATACCATCCGAAATACTCAAAAGAACTTATATGTGGAACCTAAAATATGACACAAATGAACTTATCTACGAAACAGAAATAGACTCAAACATAGAGAACAGAACTGTGGTTGCCATGGGGGAGGAGAGAAGGGGGAGGGATGGATTGGGAGTCTGGGATTAGCAGATGCAAAATATTATATATAAAATGGATAAACAACAAGGTCCTACTGTATAGCAAAGGGAACTTTACGTAATATCCTGTGATAAACCATAATGGAAAAGAATATGAAAAAGAATATATATGTATAATGGAATCACCTTGCTGTACAGCAAAACATTAATACAACATTGTAAACCAACTACACGTCAATAAAATAAATTTTAAAAAACATACTGGATAGAGTTTTTAGCACCTCAAACTCACAGCTTTTACAAGGCTTGTTTTTATTATTTTGAACCAAACGCATCTGTTTAGAGCTGGAAGAGACTTAGAGACCATTAGTTCCATCTTTCATTGAGTCAGAGAATTCTCTCTACAGGAGTATGTACATATGACGTGGTCTTGACCCAGAAGCGCAAACCAAACAATATCTCAGAGGGCCCTGCTCCCGGCTGCAGCATCAAGTCTTGTTTTTAATCAGTGGCGTAAATGATGACACAGGGCACAGGCTCACTGTGCTGCAGACTGAACTGGGTTAAGTGGACTTGCAAACATCTCCCAGTGAAAAGATTAAACAATCAAATTAAGAATAATATTATGTCAAATGAAGTTAACTGTTAGGTACAGAGAGTATACTTAAATCTCCTGAGCATATATCTGGAGAAAACCATAATTTGAAAAGGTACATGCACCCCAATGTTCACTGCAGCATTATTTAATACAATAGCCAAGACATGGAAGCAACCTAAGTGTCCATCGACAGAGGAATGGGTAAAGAAGATGTGGTACATATATACAATGGAATATTACTCAGCCATTAAAAAAAAGAACGAAATAATGCCATTTGCAGCAACATGGATGGACATAGAGATTACCATACTAAGTGAAGTCAGTCAGATAGAGAAAGACAAATATCACATGATATCACTCACATGTGGAATCTAACTTTTAAAATGATATAAATGAACTTATTTACAAAACAGAGACAGACTCACAGATTTCAAAAACAAACTTATGGTTACCAAAGGGGAAACATGGAGGGAGGGATAAATTAGGAGCTTGGGATTAACATATACACACCACTATATATAAAACAGACAACCAACAAGGACCTACTGTATAGCACAGGGAACTCTACTCAATATTCTGTAATAACCTATAAGGGAAAAGAATCTGAAAAAGAGGGGATAGATGGATATGTATAACTGATTCACTTTGCTGAAAACCTGAAACTAGCACAACACTGTAAATCAACTACATTCCAATAAATTTTTTTTAAGTAACCAACTAGAAACTAGCAAACTAGCAGATTTCAACTTTTTCAACTACGTTGCTGACTCCTCAGGGCAGACACTGTCTGCCACACTCTTCTTGTCTGCCGCCCCTTATTTTGTAACAGGTGCACCATCGGTACAAATTGAATTCCACGGGCATGCATGGTCCCTGCTCAGCCCTCAGAGATGGGGAGACCCTCCAGAACACAAGAGTTTGCAATACAAACTGTGCCTTCCTCTAGCCCTTCAACAGAACTCGAAGTCCCCAGCTTCATAAACACTTGCAGATATAATCTAAACTTTTCCTGCTGGTCTAGTTCCTGTACCAGTGTTTGCTCCTTGGTTTGAAGCTTATTTGCAGCTGGGACCGCAGCTTATTTGCCGACGCTGTGTCTGAGCGCTGGGTGGACGGGGTGTTTCCAGATTCATCGTAAGAAGAGATTAAGAAGTCAGCCTCCCTGAAGTTGGGTGTTCCTTGAGCTCCTGGCTGTGAACACAGGACATCCTGGTCTCACTTCTCCTTGCTCTTAACTAACCACGCGCTTGCTGATGCTACTCACGCGGTATATAAAATACCATGCCCCTCCCCTCCCAGTCCTCCAGCACTCAGACACAGCAAACTCACCAAGAATAAGAACCACAATTTACCAAAAAAAAAAAAAAAAAAAAAAGTTTCAGAGCTGTGATATCCTCTAAAAGATAGAGACAGAGAGAGAACATGCTTTGCTTTAAAATCGGAATGGCATTATGTCCAACGTCATAACTGGGCTTCGACCCAACTGTGTCTTGGTTTCCTCATCTGCTGGCCAGGGTAGGTTATTGTGAAGACTAGAGAGAATATGGATGAGATGCTGTTAGTGATGAGTAGCTCTTATTTTTTTTATTGCTATTTGCATAGTATTACACGGATGTTTACTACAAGTTTGTTCAGCTCTGTCAATGGGCCACCCTTCTTGTACATCATTGCCCTGAAACCCGGAGACAAGAGGCCAACCATCCCAGCTCATAAAGAAGGGGAGGTAGGGGAGGGAGGAGGAAAGAAATGAGAGAGGGAAGGTTATGTAAGAAAAAAAAGGAGAGAGAGAGAGAGGTAAGACTCTGCGGAAAAAAAGCACAGGCATGCACCAAGTACTAACCAGTTGGCCTCAGATCTTCTTGAAGGAAAAAAAAAAAAACATTTGGGCTACATGATCAATTATAGATAAAGATTAAGTATCTGTACATTTTGGAGGTTTCTCAGCCAGATCTCTACTTCAGGGCCAAAGGGCACTGTTGTCCTCTTCTGGGGACAAACGGAAGCAAAGCCGAAAGAGAATGCCTCTGGAGGGGGTGGAAACTGGGGATGACGGTCAAGGTAAGGCTGGAAACCAGAGGTGGGACCTTTGCTGGGTCAGGAGCAGAGGTGGGTGGGGAGGTACCCAGAAGCTTGTCATGAAGATTAAGGAGGTGGCTAAAAAGCTACATAACAGTAGGACCTGGGAGCCACACGGAGGTCATGGAAAAATGGGGCTCCCAAACCAGCAAAACGGCCTGAAGAGCAATCAGACAGCAACACCGGCAAGACCTTATGCTCCTGAGTGTTTCTCTGGGGGAGGAGCCAAGCCCACCATCCTCAAGGGCAACCAGGTAAACGATCCTCAGGAAGTAGGGTGATTACAGTGAAATGTAAGAAAACATCTTGATACAGACGAAAACAGAGAACTGTCTTCTCTCTAACCATGAGGTGGTTTCCAAACTTCAGCAAGTGGATTCTTAAAAGTAATTCTCTCCCCTTCATTCAGATCTGACAACAAGAAAGAAAGTCCCTGGGAGCCCTGTCAAACAGAGCTGGAAGTGCAAGAAACCCCCCACCTGCTCACCCAGTGAGCTCCCCGCACAGACAGGTTCTGGCGAATCCATGCTTTGCTCTGCCTCTCAGACTCTCCACTGCCCTCACTCTCCTCCCTCACCTGGCCTAGGAGCTGCGTGCCCACACCCACCCACGTTCTAGATGCCCAGAGGAAAAGAGGGCAGGGGGAACTCTGAAGAGGATACAGGGCCACAGCAACCGACTGTGACTCACCGTCTGTTCCTCTGGCTGCACTGAATCTTTGGGGGAAAAGTTATGATGTACTGAGTGCTGAGTGTAAGGTTCTTTCCTGGGTTAACTGTCAGCATTCACTCATTTAATTCTCATAAGACAGGACAGTATCAGGATCCCCACTTTATAGATACAGAAATAAAAAATCAGATGCTAACCAGAGGCATGGCCAGACCTAAACCCACATTTGGCCTCTCATGGACCAAAAGCTCTCCCGTAACAGTCAACAGGCAACCTCTGTAAAGAAATTATTTCTACTGGGGGTAAAACTGAGATGGAATCACACAGAAAACTCTTGTGTATATGTGGGTTGTTTTTTTTTTTTTAATTACTTTAAAGTTCCTATTGACATTTCTTTCCTTAATTCGGTAATTTTTAATATCTGCTTCCTTGAAAAGCTCTTTAGGAAGGTTTAGCCAAAGTATAAAAGCTCTAATGTTTTCTTTAATTTTTCATTATGAGTTTTTCTCATCAAAAATTATTCAGATCCTTCTACAAATGTCCTGTAAGTAAACACAATGTCAGGAAAAATTGAGACATGTTGAAATATGAACCAATGAAGGAGTGAACAAACACACTTCAGAAGAGACAGGGCACCACTGTCCTAGAAGCCTAAATTATGTCACTTTATCAGGGCTGTGACGGGACGCGGGCTGGCACAATGACCGCCCCATGGTGGTTTCGGGATTCTAAATATAGACCGTGTCCGAATTCCCGAAGTCTGACCCTGGCTTTATCACACATACTTGGCAAAAGAATGTCATCCTGATAAGGCCCTCCATACTTAACTCAACGCCCCCAACATGAACTATCTTCCACCCAACTGCCGGGGGGAGAAACGGATGGCTTCTGTACGCTTGGTGTCCAGCCAGACTATATTAAAAAGTCCTTGATCTCACCACGGCCACAAAGAGTGCATCGCCACCAGTTATGTTAAAGCTGTTGTGCGACAAACCTGAATACTGCATCGTGGAGGAAAAAATCGAGGGCCGCATTATAGATCTCAAGGTGACACGGGAAGCTATTTGGTCATGACTTTAAGTAAGTGACCTTCAGGATAACTCAGGCTACAATTAATACTTGAAAAGCCCTTAGGAAACAGTGTAATAGGCAATCTTATAAAATGGCTCTTATAACAATGCATTTGAATTCCTGAGTCCTTAGACACAGCATTGGTCCCCTTAATTTTCTTTTAATCACAGAACATCAGCATTTTTCTTTAAGGAGTTAGGCCTCACTATGAAAAAGTCTACGTAATCAGCTCGTTTGCAATTACGGCAAATCGAAGGCACCTGACTCCCATCGTGCCCTAAGGAAACGACGGATGACGCAAGGGCCCCGTAGGCTCCGAGTTCTTTCTGGCTTACTTTCTATGGCCCGCGTTGTCCCTGTGCCCCAGCTGTGTAACTCCAAGCCTCCGGCTTGTTTAGACAGTTCAGAAGAGATTCGCCCATGTCTTCACGATACAATCACTCTCACCCAGCAGACAGCTTGGCCAAGCCTCCCCCTTAGCGCTCACCCTCTCCTCTGCAGCTGGAACCACTAACAGGAAGGTAGTTCCTCTACTTCTCCGAGTGCCACTCACTCAGCTTCTGCTCACAACGGAAAAGGGCTGCTGCAGAGCCACACCCACCCTCAGGGAAGTGGGGTCACGGATGCCTTTGGGAGTATGATGAAAGCTGTAGGCGCTCTTCTCAGAGAAAAGAAAAGAAAGAAAAATGCACATAAGATAGGAGGGGGTTCCCTAACCTCCAGGTTACAAGGCTAACAGAGGAAGAATGGGATTGGTGAGAGAGATGTGGGGAGAGGGGGACAAGCATGCCGAGAGAGAGATGGGGCAGGGGAGAGATAGAGAGAGAGAGATGGGGGTGGAGGAGAGGAGGGAGGGAGTCAGACCAAGTGACAGACAATGAAGAGTGCGCTGCAGAGAGAAGTGACTCTTTTTTTTTTTAACATCTTTATTGGAGTATAATTGCTTTACAATGGTGTGTTAGTTTCTGCTTTATAACAAAGTGAATCAGCTATACGTATACACATATCCCCGTATCTCTTCCCTCTGCGTCTCCCTCCCTCCCTCCCACCCTCCCTACTGACTCTTTTCTTTTCTCTCCTCACCTGGGAATCAGGTGGTCTGGGTTCTGGTCCAGGTTCTCACTGTCTAGCGACCTTGAGCAAGCTCTTAGAATAAGCCCCAGATTCGTCGATGTGTACAATGAGGGGCCTTAACTGGATAACCTCAAAGCACTTTACGCGTATTAACTCATTTAACCCTGACAGCAATCCGTTGCGGTGGGTATAATTCTTTTTAAGAGTTCACGGTTGACAAAACAGTCCTTCATGGCCAGCAAGCAGCAGCACGGGGTCGGGGGGGGCAGAACTCAGACCACCTGGTCTGGAGCCGTGCTCTCCAGCATCACTGTGGGATTCCTGCCCTCCACCAACTCACGCACCAGGGGGAACTGTTTCAGTACGAAACATATATATATATATGCTCAACATTTTGACAGTGAAATGAACATGGCTATAAAATATACATAAATATAAAGTGGACAGATTTTCTACAAAAGAAGGAAATTGGTTCTTACTATACACACTGGTTAGATACATTAATTTATTATGAAGGATTTGTATAGATATTGTCCGATATCATGTATCTTAGTTAATATTTAAAATGTCATCAAGATGTCTCACTTTGAGGAAATAAAATGATTTTCAACAAAGGACAGTTTATAAATGCTCATGTTTTCACTGTCCATAGTACACTTCTTTATGCAGATGTTTATTAGCACACTGCATATCAATTACTTTATTGCCAAGAAATACAGCAACTTAAGCACACAAAATTATCAGTGTCAGTCTAAAACCAATTTGGGGAAGGCATCGAAGATACAGGCCATCTTCTGTATCTACAGGTTCCGCAGACACACATTCAACCAACCTGGGATCCGTGGACATGGAACTCACAGATATGGAGGCCGACCCACTATGCCATTTTTATAGAAGGATTTGAGCATCCGTGGATTTAGGCATCCTCAGGGGTCCTGGAACCAATCCCCCACGGATACCAAAGGACAACTGTATTAACCATGACACTAATGATAACTAGAAAAAAATTATGCTTAGTCAAATACAATGAATTCAGGTTTGCAGAATTACTTGTAATGCAATCAAATACTTTCTTAAAACCTTACACACACAAAGTTAAAGTGACATCAGAATGTCTTGAGGATATCACAGCTCTTTGTCAAAGCAAATCCCCTTCAGCCCCTTGCTATCCCAGAGGCTCTCGTGATGTAAACATCTTTCTCCCCACCTTATTCAGGCCACTCCCAATCTCCACGCCCTCCCCCCTTATAGCTCCCCTATCCCAGAAGATCCCAGCCCACCCTTCACAAACGAGCAAATCCTCCATCAGGCTCTTTGGCCTTTCACTGAGATTGCTATACCCTAAACTCCAAAACCACTCACGGCCTGACTGTTCCCGTTCCCAAATCCATTAAGCAAACTGGCTACGCCAGAATCGCCCAAGACTGTGGGTCTTTTGTACCCCAGTATAAATCTCTGGTCACCCACCCCAGAGACTCTGAATCCCTACGTGATTCTGGGAGGCAGCAAGACTTGAGAATCCCTGGACTACGCCACAGATATGAACATTTTGTTACAGGCACGGTTTTCTCCGCTGTAAAAAGAGGGAACTGGGCTAGAGAGATGATCTCCAAGTCTCAAGTCAGACAGAGCTCACAGTCCAGCTTCTAGAGCTACATCATGGGTACTGGTTTCTCTCCAACCAGACTTCATGCTTCTTCAGAGCAGAGGCCCCATTACCTCTCCTGAGTGTCCCATGCATAGTAGGAGCTTAATAAACACAACCATGAGTCCCTATGACTATGCCCTGCCGACTGAAGAGACAGACACTGCCGTGGCCGGGCGACTTGGCAAAGCTTGTGCAGATGCTGATCTACGAGTTACATCTTTTGCTCCAAAAGAGCCTCCTACAGAAGCTTCAAGATGTCAGCACTTGATTCACTGCTGTCATAAAACTGTGGAACTCTCTCTCTCAAATACTAGAATACTAAGAAAGCATAAGTTCTGACTTCCTGTTTATTTGTTAAGGAAACCACAGAAAATCCTTACAGATACCATCTCTGCTTTGTGAGAATTATGAACCATACTGCTGTACTGTCAAAGGAATCCACATGTCTAAGAGAAAGTAATGGTGAGAAAAACAAGACCATGGTTCTTTTTACTGCAATGACAACACGATAATGCAGGTAAGTCCAGTAAATATATCAAATGGGCTTTGCATCTATTACACCAAGCTCATTCTATTGAAAGGGGACTTTTCTACCGGGCCTTTTGGAGTTTTCCAATGTCTGGCTATGGATTCTTCTTAACAAGAAAAGTATCTTCATTGGAAAGCTAAGATTTATAGAAGCAGAGAATCAACAATATTCCTCACATTTATATAGGCTAGATAGTTTTCAGGTCATTTTCACACGTTATGCCGTTTCAGTCTCTCACAACAGCCCTCGGAGCAGGCAAGGCGCACGTTATCTGCATTTTTATAAATGAGCAAATGAAACGGAGAGGTTACGAACTTTCTCCATGGTGGGGCTGAAACCAGATGCCCAGGATTCACACTCTGTCGCTGACTCCCTACATCAGGGGTCCCACAGAGGAGGAAGACGTGTGACGTCTGGCCAGGTCGGTGGGAGGTTGGTTTGTTTTCTTCACGTTATCTTGTTTGTTTTACTTTGAATCTGAAGGCACTGAAACAAGGTGGCAGAGCTTCCAGCTAGCCACAGGCCCCATCACATCCAACCGTGTGACTGTTTCAGACAATTACTGGGTCTTCATGGTCCTTAAAGGTATTTGAGTTTGTGAACCCTGTGCTAAATAATTATATTTACATACTTATATGAATATAAATAATTCTATCTTAGCATCACATAACATTTTAAGAGCACATTCACATACCATGTTTCACTTGCTCCTCATATTCCTGTTTCCTGATTAGAAAACTAAGCTTAAAAAAAAACTGAGTGGGCTTCCCTGGTGGCGCAGTGGTTGAGAATCTGCCTGCCAATGCAGGGGACATGGGTTCGAGCCCTGGTCTGGCAAGGTCCCACATGCCGCGGAGCAACTGGGCCCGTGAGCCACAACTACTGAGCCTGCGCATCTGGAGCCTGTGCTCCGCAACAAGAGAGGCCGCGATAGTGAGAGGCCCGCGCACCGCGATGAAGAGTGGCCCCCGCTTGCCGCAACTAGAGAAAGCCCTCGCACAGAAACGAAGACCCAACACAGCCATAAATTAATTAATTAATTAATTTTAAAAAAAAAAGAAAAAGAAAACTCACTTGCTTAGAGCTGGATTCTTAAAAAAAAAAAAAAAAATTGAGTGATGATTTTCACAAGGTCAGGACCTAAAATCTGAATGTGTCATGTAAGAAATAACATTATGTGGGAATTTCTTAAGCAAGTTTCAAGGTAAAGTTCTTTAGATAACCTTCACGTCAAAGTTTCTGAACTTGAGTCCTCAGGTAGGCATATTTTAAAATCTGATGATCACTTAAAGGACAGTCATCAAGAGTATGAGCAGAAAGGAAGCTTCCATATTTCCATTAGGAAGTCATGTACCTTCATTTTTCTCCCCAGTATTCATGAGCTTCTAATAATAAAGAATAAAGAGAAAATTTCTGTTTTTTTTTTTAAATCATGCAATAAAATACTAGCAAAATGAATCCAGCAATGTACAAAAGAATTATACACCATAACCAAGTGAGATATTCTGGGAATGCAAGGTTGGTTGAACATACAAAAACCAGCCAATGCAATAAATCACATTAACAGAATAAAGGACAAAATTCACAGGATCAGCTCAATAGATGCAGAAAAAGCCTCTGACAAAATCAAACACTCTTTCATGATACTAACACTCAGCAAACTAGGAATAGAAAGGAACTTCCTCAACCTGACAAAAGGCATCTATGAAAACCCACAGACAGCATCATACTTAATAGTACATGACTGAAAGCTTTCCCCTTAAGATCGGGAACAAGTCAAGGATATCCACTCTCACCACTGCTATTCAACATTGTACTGGGGGTTCCAACAGACCAATCAAGCAAGAACAAGTAATAAAAGGCATCCAGATTGGAAAGAAAAAAGCAAAACTATCTCTATCTGCAGGTGAGCTGATCTTGCATATACAAACCCTGAAGGAACACACGCACACACACGCATGTACACACCGCTACACAACTATTAGGATTAATGAATACATTCAGCAAGGTTGCAGGAAAAATATCAACATACAAAAAAAATAATAAAGTAAAAATATCAGTGATCCATGTTTCCATCACTAAATAATTTTTAGCAACTAAAAAGGTTGCTCTTTTATTTTCATTCATCTCAGCCTGAGATGTAGACATATAAAGTTCAGGATTTACTTTGGCTTTTTAAACGATCTATGATACTTAAGAGAAATGTTTCCTGGTATACACACACTTCTAGAAAATGTGAAGGGATAGATACTTTTGCTCATATAGCCAAGAAGGTTAAGTGATGAGAATTAGAAAAGATTTTGAAGCAACAAAAGATCATCTGCTAGGCCCGTTACAGAGCAGTAACGGGCTTAAGCTTTAATTCTCTTCTAATGGGTCTTCTTCAAAGTACTACAGAGCAGTTGTAATCAGTTCAAAATATTGCATCTTGATGCTCATACAAAGTAATGACTACATTTTCACTTATTAAGTTTATATTTTCACTTTGGCCCAGTCTCCCAGAGATTTTAAATACCATTAAGCACTTCACAATATTGGTGTGGACTCTTTCTTTCTTCAATTTCATTAGAATTAACATAGAAGGGGTATCTTATTCCAATAATATTGAGCATGCTCCTTACGTAACATAAACCAAACACCACAGAAAGGAAAACTGTCCTATGCTTCAGAAAGTTCTTTTCTGAAGATCTGAATACAGACCCTGCCTACTCCAAAATCTGTGAGGAATAAAGTGGGCTCGGGGTAAGACCAAGCTCTGAGAGGTCCTGCTAAGTTCCAGGAAATTCCTTTCACACCATCTACCCCAGGACCTCAATAAACACATATTCATTAATTCACATCAATGGTTAATTATCATTCCCTATGTATTTGTAGGTTCACTCATCTTCTTTTGTTGCTTAAATTTTTTTCAAACATCAAAACCAGGCTCAAGTTATACGTAAAGCTTCAGCTAAAGAAAACATTAACGAGACTTTTTTTTCTGTAAAGCAGATAGTTTCCTGCCTGATTCCCTTCCAATGTATATGGATTTTGCTCCTCATTCACAATTTGCTCCTAATCACTGATAAGCAAAGTCAAGTTATTAATTTAAGAATCAGGACATAATAACTGAATAATAGTATTCTTTTCTACATGGTGAAGGCAAATTATTTATATATGAAATGTTAAATAAACACATACTTTTAAAAACAATTTCTCTAATCTTGTAAGCCTATCACACAGAAGCTTTGGTCCTTTGGATGAAAACATTTCACCAAGGTTCTTCATCTGTCCCGTTTTTTGCAGTGAAAATTCAAGAGGTGATAAATTCCAGTAAAAAGAAAACCACAGGCCAAAAGACAAAAATCTTCTATAATATATATTATAAAAGAATATGCGACCAGACAGTTCTGTAAGCTTTTTTAAATCTTATTTTTCTTTAACCTAAAAACACTGATTATATATATATATATATATATACACACACATACACACACTAGTTAACTACACGGCAGACTGTATCACTGTTTTCAATTTTTCATTGCCCTCCCTTTAAGAGGATACGCATCCCTGCTGGTTGGCATGTGACTTGCAGTACTGCTTTGGAAAAGAAGGATAGTTTCCCTCCCTACTAATATAAGTCTTGAGCTTATGACTTATTAAGCCAGTGAAATGGGAGCCATATGACATATGCCACACCCAGCAAAAGCTCTTTTGTCCCCTCCACCAAGAGGATGGCATATTTCAAAATAGTGCCCTCTGTCAGCCTGGGTCTGAGAATGAAAAAGACACTAGAGCACAGCTGACCTTCAACTGCCACATAACATGGACAACTACACTTTGCAACTGTAAGCCACTGAGATCTGGGGGGTGTTTTGTTACTACAGCATCACCTGACAAAAGCTGGCTGATACAAACTGCAACCATAACATTTAACCCACTTCACCATTTTAACTTATCTGTAGGTAGATAAACCTAACAGATGTCATAAACAACCCCTAGGGGAGGCCGATTTCACATTTCAGTATGAAAGAAATATGTAATGACTCAGCTCCAGGTTTGCCAGAATCAAGCAATTTGATGCAAAGCTATCCTATGTTCTGTATCAGCAATTAATGCATAGATAAGAGAAGAAGGGAATCAAGAGAACAGAAAGCAGACAAATCAGAAGTCTATAAATACAATAACTACATGACGTAGGGTCACTGCACCAAGACCACAAGGAGCTGTCATCCCACTGGAGAATCTGGGGTCATTCTATGTCCAGAGACTGGGGAGCAAGCATATGGGTATGGACCAAAGCACAGACATGAGGTCAAGGTATAGTCATCCATCTGAAATAATATAATGACCTCAGTTTGGTTCTGACGGAAAAGAAGGAATAGAAATTTTGCCATTTGGGCTATCAAAACTCACTGCTCCTATGTCTAATTGCTTCACCAATTTTGAAGTTCTGGTTTTAACTGTTTTCTATTTTAATTAAAACACACAGAATAAATTTTAAAAACAGGTAATTCTTCACAGCTACAATGCACAGGGCTCATTATGTTAGCCCTGTGGAGTCACAAGAAGGAATCCTTGCTCTCAAGAGAAGAAAGTATTAGAGACCATCTTCTATACCTGTGTTCTGCAGTCATTAAATAAACACAAGCCCACACCTTTGGGGAAAAAAAGATATCAGCTAAAAAATATTTTTTTAAAGGTACAAACTGAAACACTGACTCATACATGCTTCTAAATATCTTTTCAGCCACAGAATGGATACAGTCATTGAATACAACTGCTAATCAAAACATTAAGTAACCATGAGAAGGGAAAAAAGAATTAATAATAAAGTTACCACTTTTTGATGACCTACTATGTGCTGGGCTATTTACGCATATTATCTCATTTAATCTGCATAGCAAGTCAGTGGCACAGGCATTATTACCTCCATTTTATACATTAAGAAACTGAGGTTAGGAAACAGAGAGGTTAGGCTACTAGTCTAAGGTAGCGCCCCTAGTATACGGCAGTCAGGACCCATTGCATGCTGGCTCCAAACCCCCTGCCCTTCCCGGTATCAAATGGCACCGTTCTAGAATTTCGTCAGCCAGGCAGATTTTTTTCCTTAATATTTAAATTGTCTTATTCAAGGATTTTTAAAGAAGACATTTAAAGTTATTTTTGTCATCTGTTTCAACATGTCACAATTCCTTAAGCCAAGAATCTATTACTGTTACTTCACCCAAATATCTCGTGACACAAATTAAGCCTCTTTACTCCTTCCATGTCATCCAAGTAACACTTCTTATAGAAGTAGTCACATAGCTAGAAGAGACAGTTTGTCTTTATGTAGAAACTAAGAAGAAACTGCAAGAAAATCTGTATGAAAAAGAATCACCTCGCAAACAATTTCAGATTATTTTCATATGGTAGTTTTACTAATTTGAGTGCTGCACCATCACTATTGTTATTGATAAAGTTACATTTAGGTGTTGGGGTAGACTGGACCAGCTGTGGTGAACAGTTGCAACCATTTTCTTCATCCATAAAACTTGTCAAATTAGTGGTTTTATGAGGATACAAAATTTTTATACATTTGAAATACTGACAAAAAGAGCAGTACCTATAATGACAATGAATTGCAGACAATCCTTGCACAGGAAAGCCTGTTCGATTAGAATTCCACTAGTCTGGAATACACAATAACTTGGACACAGTGTATTATTCATTCCAAATTAAAAAGCTGACAGTAAACATTGTACCCGTTGCACCTGTTGGAGACCACACACACACACACATATATGCATATATGTATAAATCACAAATATTTTAAGATTGGAAGGGACCTCAGAACCCATGCCCTATAATTCTGTTACTGAGAGACACCAAGATACTTCTGATAGGATGGTGGCCACAGGGAAGGACTCTGGAGCCAGACCGCCTGGGCTAAAACCCCAGCTCTGCCTGCACTGGCTGTGGGACTTTGGGCAAGGTACTCTATACCTTTGTTTCCTTCTCTATAAAATGGGGAATAACAGAACCTGCCTCACAGGTTAGGAAGATTAAATGAGATATAGTACATGTAAAGGACTCACTACACTTTGTGATATATAAGAAACTCTGAGGCCAAATGGGCTGAGTGCCCTTCTAAGGAGATCCTGCCGTTAAATGTCAGAGCAACATCCTGGGGCACCTGACTCTGTCAGTCTTGTGTGTTTGAAAACATTTTTAAAAATCCATTTTCAACAGTCCACAATGAGAAAAGTCCACTAATTTTTTCCTGACAACGTAGCCTCATCCAATTCCTTCTGAATCAAAATTACTTCTAAAAACACTCTAATTACAGACAGACCATCTGACACAGGTCTACGCTAACATGGCTTAGTCACTTTTTCAAAAATACCTATGAAACACTTATAATTTACTGTTTAGAGTCTAATATTTGATACTATCCTCTTCTCAGCGGTTCCATTCTCTGAAACTCCCATTTCTCATAGGGATTTTTTAAGTCTCCGCTGCCCCCCACGTTTGGACACCTGGAACCACCTTGCATTCTTCCTCTCCTCCTGGGCCCGGCCAGCCCACGCCCTTCTCTGAGACCTTCCTCCCTGAGCTCACCCCCTCCCTCCCCTCCACAGTGAGAGCATTCAGTCTCTTTCACTCCCACTGCCCTGTCCCCACACCTCCTCAACCAGAGTCCTCTAAAGCAGCTGACCATGGTGCGGAGTGGGTGGGGAGGGACAGACTGGGAGTCTGGGGTCAGCAGAGGCGAACTAGTATATACACAGTGGGGAAAAAAAGGAGGTCTTACTGCATAGCCCAGAGAACTATATTCAACATCCTGTAATAAACCAGAAGGAAAAAGTATATATATAGATATACACACACACACACACATATATATATACATATATATGTGTACTGATATAACTGAATCCCTTTGCTGTACAGCAGAAATTAACACAACACTGGAAATCAACTATACTTCAATAAAATAAAAAATAAAGCAGTCGACTGTGGCCCCCACTCTCTTCTGGCTCCCACCTCTCTGCACGGGCTGCCTTCCCTCCCACCGCCCCTGTGGCTCCTCAGCCTATGAACTCCCTCCTCACTCTTCCTGGATCATCTTGTCCAATCTCATGGCTGTCACTGCGTATGCTGACAACTCCCAAATCTTTATTTCTGTCCCTTCCTTCTTCCTAAAGGTCACTACCATACAGCAAACTTCCTGCCGGCAACTCTACCTGCACGGCCCACAGGCGTTCCAAATGGAACGCCGTAAAATCTAAACACTCCACCCTTCCCCAGTCGACTTGCTCCTCCTCCTACACTCCCCACCTCATCACACAACCTCAACAGCCTGAAAGCACCTTTGGCCCCTCACCCTCCATCATTCCCCCAACCAGTCAGCAAGTTTTCCAATGTAATCTCCTACACCAGGGGTCCCCAAGCCCGGCGACGCAGACCCCTGTTAGGAACCGGGCCGCACAGCAGGAGGTGAGTGGCGGGTGAGCGAGCGAAGCTTCATCTGTATTTACAGCCGCTCCCCATCGCTCGCATTACCGCCTGAGCTCCACCTCCTGTCAGCATTACGGTGAGTCGTATACTTATTTCATTATATACTACAATGTAATAGTAATAGAAATAAAGTGCACAATAAATGTAATGCGCTTGAATCATCCCGAAACCATCCCCCCGCCTCCCCGGTCCGTGAAAAAATTGTCTTCCATGAAACCGGTCCCTGGGGCCCAAAAGGTTGGGGACCTCTGCCCTACACACTTTTCTAGTCATCCCCTACCCTCCATCCTCCCTGCCTGACCTGATCCTCCAGACGTGGCCCATCACAGCCATCAGACTCACCCATGTCAAATGCCTTCTAGAAATAATAAAATGCAAGTGTGGGGGGCTTCCCTGGTGGCGCAGTGGTTGAGAATCTGCCTGCCAGTGCAGGGGACACAGGTTCGAGCCCTGGTCTGGGAAGATCCCACATGCCGCGGAGCAACTGGGTCCGTGAGCCACAACTGCTGAGCCTGCGCGTCTGGAGCCTGTGCTGTGCTACGCAACAGGAGAGGCCGCGACAGTGAGAGGCCCACATGCCGCGATGAAGAGTGGCCCCCGCTCACCGCAACTAGAGAAAGCCCTTGCACAGAAACGAAGACCCAACACAGCCAAAAATAAATAAATAAATAATAAAATGCAAGTGTGACCATTTTGTTCCCCTGCTCAAACGGCAGGCCATCACCTAAGGGAAAATGTCCAAGCTCCTCAGAATGCCACGTGAGGCCCTCCACACCCCAAACGCCTCTCCTGCTGCTGCCTACCTGGAATGCTTCAGACCCACAACCTACCTGTGTTTGTCACTGCTACTGTCACAACATGCTATTTTGCACCTCTTTGCCCTTGCTTACATTGTTGCACCTGGCACACAACCTGCTCCCCGACTCCTAGCCTAACTCCTGCTCACCCTTTGAAACTCAAATCGAATGTCACGTTCCCCAGGAAATCTTCCCTAAAACTCCACAATGGATAGGGTACCCTTTTATGTACTCCACAGGATTCCCTATTAGAGCAGGTAAAAAACCTACTGAGATTATTTGAAAGAATCTGAGGCTTACATACACAGACACCGAAGGCTAAAAATGTGGCACTGACTTCCGTGTCTGGCTTAATAAGTAGTTGCTCATCTCAACCCAAAAACCTATAAATCTAGAGAAGGAGGGTTATGAAGAGCAGCTTAAGGCATCCATACAGTGTTACATTATTGTATATAATATTTCAGGACACTAAAATATTATTTTTGTCCTGCTGAGGGGTAACAGTAAAGGAAAGAATAGAAATTAATTTACGTAACTAATTTTCTACCTAAATATTAGAAACGAAAATACCATACTTCCTCCCTTTTTTGATGATAAATATTTAATTTCCATACTCAGAACTTGTTAACTCAGCCTTGGAGCTTTAATTCAAGTTGCAGCGGTTGGGGGGAGGGCCAGGTGGTAGGTAAAATTCACCGCTTTCCCATAAGATACTTTTCTCAGGTATCACTGAGAATAATAAGTTTACATACTTATTATTTATATATATTATATATAAATTATAATATTAAATATATTATCTATAAGTAATTATTATATATATAAGTATAGGTATACACTTATGCTTTTCTCAGGTATCAATGAGAATAATAAGTTTAATACTCTACTTATTGAAAAACAAACACACACTCTAAAGGAAAGTCACCCAAAAGATTTAGCTCTCAGAAGCCAAGCCATGTTCTAGGGAAGGATCTATCTTTAGTGAAAAAAACACAAATGGGAGAGTCCACGTGGTTCCAGCTGAGCGGCAACCCCCACCCCCACCCCCCGCCCCGGCACACGGACATTCTTCTGAGAAAGACTCAGCCCTGCAAGCGACATCTGTCCTGAGCTCCAAATGATCGGGGCGCTCAGGAATAGCATGGGCCTTCCTGCCTCACCCCAACCTGAGCCCAAACAACGGGAGCCAGGTGAAGGCTTCATCCTGGACCTACACAGCCAGCCTTACAACTGGTATACCAGAGTAATACAGTATAAACCACTGGATTTTCCACCAAAGAGGGAAGGCTGCTGCAAACGGATGTTAGCTGAAGTAGTGTGCTTCCCCCATCACCGCTGATGCTGCAGCCTGCTTCCTCAGGACGACAGACAGCTTAACATACTTTGTTCCGAGGGTCTCTAAAGCTACACCCTCTCATCCAGGGAATCCTCGTTTCCACCACTGCTATGGACCAGGAGAGTGGCTAAACAGCGCATTTCACAAGGTGGAGGGACCAACCCATTCCGGACCCAGAGCCTCTATTTCAGTGAACTGCAGAGTCCATGGCCAGTGGAGACACCTGCCCCTCAGCCTGAGGTAAAGCCCTCCACCTCCAACAGCACTTTCCTCCTCAGCAACTCTGAGAAATGACACCAATGGGCTATGAAAGGGAGCAAGCTGGGCCACATTGACAGCCTATCTCCTTAGTCAAGCCCCAATTCTGAATAACGAAGTTTAGAATTTAGCTGATGGCCAGCAGTTGCTTTTTTGTTCTGAAGGAACTCTTGGGTGTGCCTTCTTAGGACCCAACAGAGAAAACCACTAACTCTGAGAGACCCCTTTGGGGGGAAGTTGTGCAAATCACCTGACTATTCCGTTATTTGTATCATTACTGAGAGTCAGTAGATAATGTTTTCTCCAGCGTGAGAGAAAATACATTAATTTGATGATACGAGTACAAACCAAAGCAATAACCAAACACATGCTTTCCTTACAATGGGTCTGATCTATCTCCATGCTTGAGGGCAAGAGTTTCCCTCTCACCTGTTCCCAGATAGAAAAGTTACATGGAATGCAACATCACCTATTTCACGAAATGGTTAAACACAATTAGTCAGATAACATAATGGATTATGAGGTAGAAGGCAATATCACAGCCACTAAAAGCACAAATGCAAAGTACTGCACCAAACAACAGGCTAAAAAGCTATTGCGAACACTTCCTCTGTGGGTTCACATGTGTCCTAAGACTGCAAGATTTAAAGGAGTCACTATCGTTCCTTAAAAGTCAGCTCTGTTTTCCCAATCTGAAATGGTCACAATTGTGTAAGCCCAACCTATCTTGCTCTTATCAGCCCCAGTCTTCCATGCCTATCTCAGAGAATGGAAATGTGTGTGTGTGTGTGTGTGTGTGTGTGCGCACACACACACACAAACCCTCATTAAGAAGATAAATAAACTTCCCGCCAATCTCACAGCACAAAGTCAACCGTGCTGTATTTACTCACACAATCAGTCCCATCTGCACTTATTCTTCTAATGAAGTAGAAATGGAAATTAAACGTGGAAACTGCAGCTAAGTCTGACCACCTGAGGGACTCGGGGCACTCTGTGGTGGGGAAGAGGGAGAGGTGGCCGGCAGTGCTGGGAGAGAAGGTCCCCATCGGAGGCTCTGAGCCCACCATGGGTTCCACCAGGAGCTGAGCTGCAATTTCTTTTAGGACACTGGGAAAGTTGCAATTTGCAGCTATGGCCACAGGGTAGTGCAGTAATTCTGCAAAATAGTTACCCCCCTCTCCCATCACTGCCACCTCCCTGCCCCACCCTACCCCCAGTTTCCTGCCAAAGAGAACGGGAACTTTTGTCTGAGTCCTGGGCACCTACAGGAGCGCTTGTGAGATTCCCGACAAATTCAGAGTGTTTCTAAGACTCTGAATCCAGTTACTCTCAGCACTGGCTCCTGAAGAAGAAGGACTCCGTCTCTGAAGGGCTGACAAGAACTGTAAAGCTATAAAAAGTGATTAGCCTATTTATTACAAACTTTGTTTACTTAGGTTTTTATGTTTATTTCCCACTATATCCCCACTAGGATACAATTAACCACCCCCTCACTCATCAAAATTGTATTAGAAAGACTCACAAAAATAAAATAAATGCTGCATCTAAATGTAACCTCCTGGCACTGTGGAAGTGTAATGTTATTATACAAAGCCTCCTCAAAATAAAAAGAAGATGATGCAGAATTTTTAAAGAGCTTCTTCTCAAAGGAATTTTTATCCTTTTAATTCTTGCTACTCAAGGTTTGGCCTATGGACCAGCAGTTATACCTGGGAGCTGGTTTAAAATGCAGAATCATAGCCCTACCCTGCACCTATTAAATCAGAATCTATATTTTATCAAGATCCCTAAGTTACCTGGATGCATGTTAAAGTTTGAGAAACGCTGGCCTGAGTGCTAGGTAAGCATATGGACCTTTGTTTTCAAAACTGTTTTCTAAGCCCTAAGTCTTTTCTTCCTCTCAAGATACATTTTAAAGAAAAACAAATATATTTTGACATTTGAAAACAAAACAGACAGATTATTTCCCAGAATTGGTGATGATCCACTAGAGTAAAGCCTTTTTCTATCTAAACTGCCAGGTAACTCATTAACATTTCAATGAACATTGCCGGAAAATTTGGTCTGTCACCTCGTAACTCAGGTAAAAAATGCAGGTATGACAAGAAAAATTTAAGACTAACAGATTCCTATTGCAGCACTCCAGAGGATTTTTGGAAACTAATTTCCTGTCATAAAAAAAAAAAAGGAAAAATAAAATTATTTCAGCTCAAGTTAAGCATGTAACTCTAAACTGAGTTGCTATGATAGCGTGGTCTCCAAATTACAGTCACCGTTGTTTACCTCGGCTAACAAGGAGCCTCCTGAGAAGAAATTACGTGAAGAAGCCTAAGTACCCTCCACGCCTTTCTCCACATGTGAGTGGAGAAACTGCAGAGGGGAAAAATACACAAGTGAATACAATGAATGACTTTGGCTCTCTTTGATTCCTGCTCCCCTGTGATGGGGATGATCATAGAATCCTGAAGCTGGAAGGACTCAGAGATCACTTCTTGCTGTTGGTCCACTTACTCTGGAAAGCTCTTTCTACAAAGTCCCCGGCAGGGGGTCTACAGCCTCCTACAGACAGGTCATTGTTACCCTCTGAGACAGCCTTGTCACACCACTGTTAGATAACCTCACACCCACTGATTTACTTATATCCTTGGACAAACCCAGCGAAACACCTGGAAACACTGGGGGGGCCTCCATCACATCCCCAGGTGTTAGTTTCCATAGACTAAACCCATTAAGTTTCTTGGATAGTGTGGTATCCTCTCATCCTGGTATAACTGTGTTATTTTGTTTCTGGTGAAGCTAAATTATGATTAGCCTGACATAATTTAATGAGACCCACAGAGCCAAATGAAGTCATTTGATGTAATGGGTGATAATTCAATACATTCTTGGTGAAACATCAAAGATTATGTAATGGTTAATATATCTACATTTGTTACTAGTACAACCATAAGTAAGGACGTATTTGTCTGCTCAACTATGACGTACAACTAAGAAAAACTACCAGCCTCTACTCAAGAATGTCCCTGGGTCCCATTACCAGGAACAGAACTCCACACCAGATGGATGACCTGACCCAACGTGACCTTTCTGTATCCTTCCTTGTTTATGATAAAGAGACGTTTTGAAGGAAGCAAAGGGTATAAAAGAACTGCATTTGGCATTCACAAAGCAACTGACACTTTCATTACTTAACATCACAACCTTATGAGGTAGGCCAGTATAAGTGCTGTTGTTTTATAAGTGATTAAGCCAAGACTGAGAATAGGAAATGAGAAAGATGGTGAGCTGCCCAGGGCCAAACAGAAAGGGAGGCTGGAGCCAACTGAATTCAGAAACCTCAATTAAATTCCCAAACAAATGAAAACAGGCAACACTGAAAGTAAGTTTTATGGATTTCACTTTGAAACAAAACAAGGAAACATTATGTTACCATTAAATGATATTTAAAATCGTCTTTTATGTCCTTGATTTTGCCCCCCAAGGCTTTATTCCCAAAATAAAGAAAATTTAAACAGGCAAACTTATTCCAGGTTGAAAATTCCATTTACACAGGAAAAAAAAAAATCTTGCATTTCATTTTCAGAGATTTTTTTTTTCTTAATTTGACTGTTACTTTAACCAATATTATGCCAAAGGGCCTTGTTCAAGTTGCTAAATTTAAAGTGGCATAGATTAGACCCATTCTGGTTCACAGGGACATTCTCCCGAAATAGATTTTCAGCATTTTATAAGCCTCCTACATTTTCACAAAAGAGACTCTGGAACACAGCAAAGAATTATTTCCCCACACACAATACTCATGTTCATCGTCATCAAAAGGCACTTGGTTAAAACTCATCTGCACAGCCAGCGCCCATCCTCCGTTATCCTGACACCGAGCTTGAGAGCTTGAGCCCTCAACTTCGAGGCCCTGAATTAACAAATCCCCCGCCCGCTTTTTCCAAAACACACCACCCACAGTACCACAAGTGGATGCACCCCTCAGCTCCCGGCCCCCAGCACTCCACTGCTTCCCATCCACACCTCCCTACCTCTTCCACGACGGCCATCAGCCCCTTCACGGAGGGAGCCCTCCGGCCCCGGCCCTGGAAGCCACTCTGCTGGAAACTTTCTCACCCCTGCACCTGGGGAAGCCCTTCGCCACGCCCTGGGCGTGTTCTGGGGCTCTCGGCCAATGATGGCCACCGCAGCCAACCAGTCCACCACTTCGGGCCAATGAGAACGAGCGGGGCCAACGGGGCTAGACCTATGGGCTCCAGGACGCCCGGCGCTCAGGCCACGCCCAGCGAAGGTGATGGGTCCCAGGTGCGTCTCTCCTGTGCTCCGTGTTCTGGGAAACTGCTTTCACCCCTATGGGCTGACGAAAGGGATAGGGGTAGGCCTTAAAATGTTTGCTTTGTTGGGGCTGGAGGGAAGGGCTAATAAGGGTCAAGATCAGGGATCCGGGTAGTTGTCTGACTCTACCCCGGGGAGCCTAAGGAGGTCTGGAAGAAGGCGATTGACTTGCAGAGAACCAAGTGGGGTCAGCAGGCACTACTGGAGACGAAGTTGTTAGTGCCTCCACCTGGCTCCCCTTCCCCCCACAGGAGTGCAGTACATCTTCCCCCTGAGTTAGTTAATAACTTCATCTTCACCCAACGAGCTCCACGCTTTATTTCCTCCTTATTTCTAGTCACGGCCTTCGCTCCACATGGACTTTCCTCCTTTTTATTTTCTCTTTCTGAAAGTCCACTTCTCCAAGAGGCGTTCCACAGGCCCCTCAGCCCTAAAGGTCTCTTCCCCTCCCAACAGGATGCGCCCTCCTCCCCCTCAAATGGGCAGCGTCAGCTTTGTACAGCAGATATGGACGTGGACGGCTTACTCTCCTACAAGTTCCTCGCAAACGCTCCGTTTCCTATGCATCGCTACAGTAAGTTTCTTTTTTTCCCCTAAACTACAGGTTTCAATCCATGGATGGGGAAGTTTTAAAAAAATAGAATAGAAAATATCAAAGTACATTTCCCATAATATGGATAAGTGTTATTTCATGACACTTGTTTCAGTTATGAGTATGTGTGCACACAAATGATGTGGTGGGTTGCAATGTTAAACATACTTGTTACTGTGAGTCATGGTATAAAACGTTTGAAAGCTACTGCTCTCTGGTACCTAAGCTAGAGAGATGCCTAATGCTCTATGAATGCTTACTGAATTGAACAAATTGGTGAGTATGATACAATCCACTTATTACAACTTCAAAGGTTCCACTTTGAAAGAATATAAAGTATAATGCCTCCTGGAACAACAGTAAATGGATTCTGGGCTATGTGAAGCTATGGGGCGATGGGGCGGGGGAGTAGTAGAGAGGGATCTGAATATTTACTATTTTATTTCAACAGACTTTCCCCCCAGTAACTAACATGTGTCTATATTTAAGGGAGATTAAATACAATTTTGACCAAGTTCACTGTGGAAAGCTTTTCTCATTCACTGAAACCACCTCATGATTACAAAGTTCTGCATCTTTAAAATATTTGGTATAGGTAATTCCACCATGATTCATAAAAGGATCTTTCAGAGACACCATGAAAGCCTTTGTTCCAGTTCTTTCTTTGCCCAAGATGCCGCTATGTCCTCTCAATACCCCACCCCCACCGTCTGTAAAAAATCCCATTCATCTTCCAAGGCTTAGTTCAAAGGCCACCTTTTCCACGGAAGCCTTTTTTTTTTTTTAAACTCGATTTTTCCACTTTCCCTCCTCCACCACCCACCCCAGTCCCAAATATGGTCTTTTTCACTTCTGAATCACCAGTGCCGAAACGTTTTTATACTTGTGTCCTTGTCTTGTCCCCACTAGACAATAACACGCACAACCTATGGTTTACTCCTCTCTGTATCCCCTGTGGCAACCAGCATGAGGTCTTGTATTTAAGAGATGATCAATAAAATTTGTTAAGTGAATAAATGAAAGCAACTGTTACCCTGTTCAAAGGGATGGTCATTATTTTAAAGGCCCTGAGGAAGGGCGCACATGCCCAGCAGCTGATCAAAAGCTGGTGGAGAACAGGAAGAGGAGCCAAGGGGATAGAGGAGGAGTCTGAGAAGGGGTTCTGCTCCTCTGGTCACCCGCCCCTGTAAACTTACTGAATCCCCCCCAGCTCTTCAGGGATTCGGCTCTACCGAATGAAACTAGGGAGCCGGGTATAGAATGAATGCCTCCACCTTGGTCCAAATTCTTCCTTCGTACTTCAAACCAGAAATGGGAAGTGGAACTAGAGGTGGGAATTAGGGCAACCCCTCTCAATTTTAAGGCGTGGCTGAAAAGAAAAGTTGAAACAGCCATCTGGATAATTCAGGCTCAAAATCTCCCCCTCCACCTTGAAAAATAAGTATGGGAGTTTCTGGAGGGCAAGGAAGGAGGGGTAAGGGTGTGTGCAAGGAAGCAGAGAAGATTAAATTCAATAGTACTGAGCTTTTCTCTTCATATTGTCTATACAGTCATTTGGGGACACTTCCAGTGACCACTAGACTAAGCTAGCTCAGATTCAAAGCCACAGTCACAACTAACAAACTGCAATTTGTTTTTTTGGAAAACGATGCCCACCAATGAGAAAAAATTGTTTGTTAAAATACCATTTTCCTTTGCCATTCATCTGTACCTTCCCCCCCTCAAAGAAAAGTGTTTTTCTAAAAGGGATTAAAGAAAGAAGTTTTTAGGAGTCTCTATTTTAAATTTATATACATTTTAGAAGTTAATTCAAGTAGGGCAGCAGACGTAATTTCCTAAATCGTGGTATTGTTTTCAAATCTTTAATTTTAAATTAATATAATTAAGGGCTCTGACCTTCTCTTTCTTTTATATTTTAGCAGAACCTTAATTTCCAGTCCATCAAGGTTTTGTTTTGTAATTAATTTCAGAGCTGCTCTCATAAACTGGGAATACATCTGCAATACTATAGAAAATACGCTGGATTTGAAGTCAGAAAACTGAGTTTTGAAATTAATGCTAGGTTCGAATATGGCTTCTCCACTTCTAGATGTGTGACCTTGGGCAGGTCACCTGATCTTCCCCACCCTCAATTTCCCAATCTGTAAAATGGGAATAACAATAGTTATTGCTTGTTTCCTAAGGCTGCTCTGAAGATTAAATGAACTAAGACATGTAATGTACTAGAACAGAGTTAAAACATTCTAAAGTACATGCATTGTACTTAGAACAATGTCTGGCTAAATGTTTGGTAAATGTTAGTTTAAAAATTCCGCTGTCATTTGTTTTATGGTCGCAGTAAAGCCATTTTACAGTTCCAAGCCTCCATTTCCTTGTCTGTAAAATGGGACTACTACCACTTACCACTTCTGGGATTGTTATGAGATTCAAAGAAGAAAACAATGGATATGAAAATGTTTGACCCACAGAAAGCACTCAAATGTTAGTTATTTGGGGTCACCTATAAGCTTAAAAACAAGCCATAAACTTAAAAACGTATAAAGTCAACCATAAAATTGAGTTAGAAAATACCATCCAAAAAATTCATCCATGACTGAGAAAATGTCCGGGTTAGAAATGCATACTCAAAGAGTTTGGGTTATCTTTAACTGATGAGACATATAGAAGCTCTTAGAAGATATAAATTCTACATCTGCAAACTAGAAACACTCCCTTAGTCAAGCCAAACTGTCCTACTATATTGTAAGCAAGAAATCCTGCACAGTTTCATAAGCCAAAGACAAATTGATGGATTGATTAAAATCTGACTGCACGTACAGTAGCTTTTTAAAAACGCTTTTTAAAAATTTTTTTTTAAATAATAAAAGTACGTAGCTAATGTAAATTTCAAGTCAATTCAACAGGCATTTATTATGTAACTGTGCTCCAGGTAACTCATCTGGGAACTAAAGATGCAGAGGGAAAGACAGCTCAGGCCTGTGCTGGAAAAGCCACAGATTACGGCTGATAATTTCAAAATATCACTCGTAAAAGTCATGAGGGCTTCAGTTTTGAGTCAGCAAGCAGACAAGCAGCCTAAAAACCTGCCAAAACAAAAAGTTCTTCCTTTTGACTGAAAATGTGACTTTTAAAAGCAAAAGTCAATTTTAAAGCACAGTTTCTACCTGCAAACCTACTGAATTTGTGCCAGAAACCAACATTTCTAAGTGTAAACCTGTAAAGTCATAGGTATCTGTAAATGAAAGGCTGAAATAACCCCAGCAGCAACAACACAGTAATTAGCGACTTTTATAGAGTAATAACATGTTTCATATTCTTTCTACACTGGCTCTTTGAAGTTTCCAGTGTAATATATAAAAGTTTTATTACATTAGGGCCCATCCTTGTGTATTTTATAGGCACCAGCATTATGCAGAGCAAGCTGTACTTACTCATCCTGGGATCTTTTATAAGAAACTGCTCGATAATGCACTAGCTTTGTGTCCAGTTTAGTTAGTTACACCTGGCTTTAGACAGATCAGTCACTGGAAGCCTGCAGCATGGAAAATATACACATTTCCACATATTATATACGATCTGTAAATCAAAAGGCAGTTTAGCTTTAAAACTGCCCACTGCATATTCATGTGCACACCACTTGCAGTTTTAGACACATGTGAACTCTTTACTGAATTCAAGAAAAGGGGGGGGGGGAACCAAACCTCAGCTCTACAATAAGCGATTACCAGAGGCAGAACAGAATGCAGTTAATATGCTTGTTCCACAGATGTTCATTCCCGTAAATATTAAACATAACACAAGTTCCTCCAGGAATATGCAGGCGGTAATTTTACCACCTGAATAGGGCTGGTTGGAAACATTTAGGAGATTGGGGCGGGGGGGGGGGCGGGGGGTGGATAAGAGGGATGTGGAAACAGCCAATGGGATTTTTAACACACCCGCAACTAGAATTAAACTGCTTCCAGCGGCGCTTTACCTACAGTAGCTCCTCAATATGGGAACCCCGGCCCACAGAACCCCGAGGGCTCTTCCACAGCCTCCCGCTCCCCAGGCTGCGAGCTTTGAGCGCGGAATAAAGGGATACACGGGGCGCCGGTGGGCTGGAGCGGGGACAGGAGTGTAACCGTGGCCAGGCGGGCTGTGAAGAAAGGGCTCAAAGGGATTGCGAACCTCGAGGAAATGCGTCTCCCAGGGCCAGGGCCTCACAATTCCCGCACGGAGAAGCACTCGCCCCCTGCCCTCGGGTTCACTTTCCATCTCGAGTGGGAGAGACAGAAAGGATGCGGCCGCCAAGACCCGGCGCAGACAGGCAGGAGGCTGGAGCATCCTCTAAGGGCACTTCGCAGCGGCCACAACTCCAGAGGGTCGCTGGTGTGAACCGGCGGCCCTCGGAGAAGAGGGGGGGGGGCGCGAATGGAGAGAAGGGAGGTGAGAGGGGCCGGGGGGCCGAGGGGTGGATCCCCCGGCACTAGTGACACGTTCTAGAAATCGGTTCCTTTTCTCTCCACGGCTGCGCTCTGCCCCCGGCTCTCCAGATCACCGGCCCCCGGGCTACGGCGGGCAGCACCGGGGGGAGGGGACGGGAAAGGGGGGCGAGAAGACGGGCGGGCGGCCGGACCACCCCCCGGGGGAGGCGGGAAGGAGCCGGCGCGGCGGGCGCCCCCGACCCACCCCGCCCCCACGGCGGCCGGTCGCCCGAGCCCCCCGCCCAGGTGAGGGCGCGCGGGCCGCCGCGGTCGCCCCCCGCTGCTCTCTCGCTCGCTGGCTCGCGCCCGCCCGGCCGGCACGGGGACTCACCACAGCGACTCGAGGTCCCATTCCTGGAGCAGGGCTAAGTCGAAGCTGTCCATGGTGGGAGGTGTCAGCGCCGCCGCCGCCGCCGTCGTCGCCGCCGCCGCCGCCGAGGCTCGGGCCGCCCGCGCGCTGCAACGAAAGGCGCCGCTCAAGGTGCATCCCGGCCGCTCCGGAGCGGCCGCCGCCCGCCCGCCCGCTGCCCGCTCCCGGCTCGGGGCTCCCGGCGCCCCCCTCCCCGCCTCTGGGCCGGCCGGGCTGCTGGCGGCGACCGGCGCACTCACCCGCTCGCCGGCTCGCGCAGGCACACTCCGCAGAGAGCGGCGAGATCGCCGCCGCCGCCGCCGCCTCGCCCCCCCCACCCCCCGCGCCCGCCCCTCCTCCCGCCCTCGCGGCGGCCCGGCCCGCTGCAGCCGCCGCCGCCGCCGCCGCCGCCGCGCCGCTCCGCGCCCGCCCGCCTTTCTCCTCGGGGAGGCGCGTGTGCGCGGGCGAGGCCGAGACGCGCGCGCGCCGTGAGCCCCGCGCCGCGCCCGCCCCGCGCGCCCCTGCACTCCCCGCGCCGCTCCCCGGGTCCCGGCCGCTCGCAGGCCTCGCCGCCCCGCCCGCCGCGACCCCCGCGTCCCCCCTCCGCCGCCCCTGGCCTCCCGGGGGCGCCCAGCGCGGTCGGGCGAGCGGGGGCGAGGGTCGGGCGGCGGCGCAGAGGGCCGGGATGCGGAGCCCGCCCGGCCTGCCGCATCTTCTGCCCCGGCCCCGCCCGGCCTCTCCCGGGTGCACGCACTTCTTGGGGGCCCCGGGCTTCTCCTGAGCGGCCAGGCGCCCCCGCGGGACGGGCGGTGAGGCGGCTGCCGACCTGGGTGGGTGCTGGGAGATGCCCCTGTCGCCCCCGGCGCGAGGAGAGTTGGCGGTGCAGCCTGCAGCAGCGCCGTAAACAAACCGTTTAAAATATCTGGAGCCAGTAAGTTAAGTGAAGTCAAGGGGATCAGGGACGAAACCTCTTCTGACGGGACCTCCAGTTTGGCCTACAGTGGGGGTCCCCCCCTCCTGTCCTCCAGCTGGCCGGACCCTGGAAACCCACCTCCTTTCTGTTTCTTTCAGGAAGGGGTGACAGGCCTCTGGGGGTAGAATGCAAACTTCCAGCCCTATCTGGAAGTCTAGAGAGCGGCGTATTGTCTGCTAGAAGGATGAAAGAGTGTCACTGTGGCTCCTAAAAATTAAGTTCTTATTATGACTACTTCCGTGAGTTTAAAGATCATTTCCCCCTCCCTTGCTTGTGTAAGTGCTGAGCCAAAACCCAGAACCCCTCTTTTGTTCCCTGACTCCCTTGTCCTCTTGGCCACAGCTCTGGGAGCGTGGCTCAGGATACCAAGGACTTCCTGGAGAGAGCAGTACAGGGCAGTGTAATATCCCATCCCTTGCACCCAACCCCAAGTCCCTGCCATAGGGAGGCCTTTCTGGTGCTCTCCCCTTTGTTCATTCTAGGCAGGAAGAACCACTGCCTGGGGCTGCCAGAAATCTAGACCCTTGGGTAGAAGTCACAGGATCCCTCCATCTGGGGCAAGCCTACGAATTACCCTCCTCACCTCCCTGACCTCTGAATGAGGATTAACAAACTAAGTCTGGAGCACATGTAGGAGAAGAAAAGACCAACAAGAATTCTTTCCTATTTGGGGTTGGATTACAAAACACTCAGTCCCCCCCCTTTCTTCCCCCAGCTCTGAAGCAGTCCTTCCTTTATTAGCATCCATAACTAATGTGCAAAAGATAAAACAGTAAATTAAGGCAGGGTTTGACGGAAGGGAATTTGCCTCAACACCGTCTGAGGGAATGGAGTTGTTGTTTTACAAGCTGGCAACTCCCAGCCCCTAAAAACCTCCCTCATTAGTTGAAGGTAGTAACAAGGCTACAGAAGAACAAAGGGAATGTTGATACAGGAGAAAGCACAGGTGTGAAGGACTGTCTTCCCAAATCCCAGTCTATGGTGTATTTGGAGAGACTTGGGGGTGGGGAGGAAATCTGTCTTAACGTCTCCTTAGCATAAGCCTTGCTGCAAATGTTTGCTCCGGCAAAAGTGAGACGGCTGAGGCATCCAGTGTTCCCAGGAGCAAAGGATAGGGGGGGCGGAGGGTGAAGGAGAGCTAGAGGAACAGCCCCTCTCCGGAAGAACTGCAAGTTCCACTCCCCCAACAAGACAGGCGTCCTGGCCCTGTGCTCAGGGCTGCCGGCCCGGAAGCCTCTCCAGAAAGGAGACCTCCCACCCCCTCACAGAGATCTGGCTTTCCTTCCCTTTCCACCACATCTGTTTATACAACGCGGGAAGGCTGAAGAACAAACAGAACCATGTTTACTGGGACTCCCATCCTGGGCCTAAGCTCAGGATACAGGTTTGCCCTCACCGTGGAGGCTGAGGATAAATAGATCATCCTGGAAAAGGAAAGGGAGAAAGCCCTGGGGCTACAGAGCTGGCAGAGTGGTTGGCTCATAACAGGCCTCACCCCCAAAGCCATGTAGGAATGGGTAGATTTCTATTTGAATGTAAACACGGTGCCTCTTGTTAATGCATGAGTATACTCCAGCCTAAAGCAATTTCACTGTGGGTAATAAACATTTTTTTCTTCAGGAATAGCTCATATTTTCAGTTCGGGGCCTCTAACGTAGGGGAAGTTATATGAATACTTTTATTTTCAGTTTTTGTGTATAGTCTCCAGTTGGAGAATAAGGCCTTTTGAAGAAATCCAAATAATATTGTAGATACCATTTTTGCTAAGTTGTCATGGGAAGAAATTTAAACTAATACCATTTACAGGTAAAATGTAGAATAATTAATGAGAGCTTTTATAGAGTGATCTTTTTATTATTATTATTTATCTGGTTTATTAAGATGTTCCCATTATCCTCCAGCCCCTACACATACCAAAACAAGCAGTTAATCAAGATGTCGAAATTTTAAATCCTTAATAAAAACCACCACAAAAAAAAAAAAAAAGAGGATTGGACTTCCTGGGATTCAAAGGCCAGAACTAAAAGAGAGGATTTTTCTTTTTCTTGCTAAAGGAGTAAGAGACAACCTGAGTTAAAAATGAAAATAAAAACTGGTGTTTCCTGTGAAACTGATGTAGCTTCTGTGCATAGTAAAGGCCTTCAGGCTGGAGGGACTTGTCTCCCTCTGGGGATAAATAAGGCAATACTACAGAAAGCTGAAGGAAAGTGCCCAGCTCTGGAGAGCCTCTGGGGGAGTCAGCTAAACCAGAGGGGCTGCTGGGCTTCCTAGGTCAGCTTTGTTTGTTTAGGCTACATCTATGAAGGAAAGGGACTAAGAAATGAATCCTACTCAGTCTGAGGCAGATGTACAAGTGCACTTAGCTAGGGCCCCACTCACATTCTGCCAGCCTGGAATTGGAAACCTCCTAAATAGACCCAGAAGCAAATCTGTGGCATCCAGCTAAGATCTCCCTGTGGATACGAATTGAGAGAAGAGAGACCTTACATGGCTTTATTAATTCAGGCCTTATTCTGAAGACCTGGCTGCAACTCAGAGGTCTTTTGTGACCAAGTGGGAATTTTCCTTTTACAATGCCACCATTCCCCTGGAAGGATATGCCTGGCCAGAAGACAGCTGTGCAGGTGGTCCTGCTGGAAGGTGATGGGAGCCTTGCTCCACCTCCGCCAGCACTGTGTGTCACCACACCCTCCCTCCTGTTCCAGCAAGACTGCGGGCAGCATGCAGTCTGCTTCTCCTTCCTGAGGCTTCTTGGGTGTTCATAATTGTATCTAGGGATCGCAGGATCAGCCCTCTAGGCTTTCTGCTTGCAAATGACATGCTAATACGTCAAGCCCCAGGACAGCACGGGTTTTAATCCACCTAGGAGTTCAAGAGTCTTCAGCTCTTTCCTCTCCACTGCTCTCTGAGAGTGGTTCTAGCCCGGGATCTAAGGTGCCTTTCTTTTTCTATTTTTTTCATCATTCACCAGGTCCTGAGCAGATGGTGTGGCTGTGCTGGCTGTCATCACTCCTCCTATGTTTCCATGGAAACGTGGGGCATAGGGACCATCTCTGCCTTGGGCTCTCTGGCAGTATCCTCTGGCGGAGAACTTCAGCACTCTGGCCCCTCCCCCTTGCCTGCCCACATTCTGGAGAGTTTGAGAATGTTCCGCCAGGGTCATTTGTGAGATCATCCGAGGACATAACTCCCCAAGCATGGTTGTGAACAGGCTTGAAAAGGGAGGGGAGAAGGAGGGGTGCCCATACCCCAGTTGTATGGCTGAGGCCAATTTGCAATGGTGGCATATTTGGACTATCTGTCCTCTGTCCCCTCAGCTGGATTCCATAATCACTGATTATTGCCCAGATGTCAAAAGAGACACTCCTAAGGTTGTATCTGCTCATCGGGCAACAGATATTTAGTGAGTATAACAATGTTACTGATGGTTTATGTTTTACTGGCATTCCACCCCCTCTGTGAGGAGTGTTTTGTGTTTTTTTTTTTTTTTTTTTTTACAAAACCATGTTTTCCCTAAGGAATGTACCTTCCTCAAAGTTTCCAACATCCTCCTGCCTGCATAATTCACTTATATAGCTACTAAGACATTAATTAGATTCAGAAGTCTGTAGAAACAGCAGAGCTGGGCAGGTCAGAGGCCAGGCAGGGCAGAGAAAAGAGTGGGGAAAATGACCCTTGGGAGAGGGTAAGGAAGCAGAGGGAAATTTTTCATGCCATTCAACTACCAAACAAGACAAAGATAATTTCAAAATGTGGTCAACTACCATAACATTGTTTAGAGAATTAAAGTATTGTCCAATTAAAGAGTCCTTTTTTTAAAAAATAGTTGATTTGGTAGAAGAATTCTATGCATATATGTCTTTGATGTTAGTTGCTCCTTATACATCTGCTACAAAAGACTAGTGTGTGAAGCTCACCACATTTTTAAAAAGGAAAGAAACAAAGCACTTGTACTGAAAATGAAAAAGCAGGCAGAAAAGGCATAGGCGATTCATAAAAGTGGATCAGAAAAGTAATTCCTATCACAGATCATGTATTTCGTGCCATGCTGACCTACTTGGGGGATAATCCCATTATTTGTGATATGAGAAGAGCCCTTGGTGCTAGTAACAAGAACCAACCATCCTGACTTAAAACTTAATATTCCCACTGGCTCCTTGCTGTGCTTCTTGAGATGTACACTGGCCATCATGCAAGACGCAAGGACTCTAAACCTTTAAGAATAGGAGATAACTAATCATAATGATAGCCAACATTTCTACATTATGATGTACTGGGTACTGTTCTAACTATCAACTTTGTTTATTCCTCGTAAAACCACATGAGGTATGTTACCATTGTTTTTCTTTTATAGATGAGTAAACTAAAGAAAAGATATGTGTCACAAACCAAAGAAGGACAGATCAGAGATTGGATCTAGCCACCAAGGCTGTGTTGGATATTTTTGTCTCTGTCAGTTTCGGTCTCTGGCAGTTCTAAAATGTTGGAGTTCAGTCTTCAGTTGTTCTTTCCTGAGCACTGCCAGACAGGAATCTCTGGAGGACGTCAGGAGAGCCGTAAATCTGTTCTTGTTTAAAGGTATGACCTCCTCCTTGGCTTAAACAAATCTCAAGGTGTTGGTCTGTTCCAAACAGGAGCGCTTGCTGTTATGTTAGGTGTTTTTCTTTTTTTTAACTTTTTATTTTATATTGGAGTATAGTTGATTAACAATGTTGTGATAGTTTCAGGTGTACAGCAAAGTGATTCAGTTAGGTGTTAACAGACAGCAAGACCAATGCATCCAGTAGGAGGAGATGCAGCGTAGGTCTGAGGGGAAATGAGGGAAGGAAGTCACGACGTGACTGGCATGTCAGACTCTTTTCTCTGTGGCATCAGAGAGATTTCATGCATGGAGCTAATGATCCCCACAGAGCCCCTGAAGGACACTGAGGTTGCAAGTGGACCAGTTCTGGCTCACTTCCTGAAGACAGAGAAATTTCCAAATTATATCCTGATGGTTAAACACTGATGGGCCAAGGACAGCAGTATAAGTTCCTCCCAAAGTCTATCAGGTAACAGCATCTCCAAACCTCAGAGTTCACGGTGGAGGTGCTCCCATCTAGAAATAGAAGACACAGAGAGAGCAGGGTACCTCATCGGGAGCTTGGGACAAACGTGTTATATCAGTCACTGCTGGTTCCCTACCCAATATCTATCTGCCCTCTTCTCTACTAACAAAACCTAAGTTTGGGGATGTGATGAGCCCAGCTGAAATAATTATATTTTCTAGTCTCTATTTCAGCAAGAACTGGGCATGGAACACAGCTCAGGCCAATGAGACATAAGCTTAAGTCAGCTGGAATTTCTTGGAAAGTTTCACTTTCCTGGAATGGGCAACATTTTTTCCTCTAGGTTACTTCTTTCTTCTTTTTTTCCGGAATGCAACTGAAGGCCTGAGGTGGAGCAGCCATCTTGGACCCTGAGGGCAAAAGCCACAAAATAAAATCGGCAGATGTGAAGTTAAAGGGAGGCTATGTCTTTGATGGTTTCTTCACACAATCGTACCATCTTTGAACCACCTACCTAGCTCAGGACTTTTGGGGGCAAAACAAGACCCTATTTGGCTGAGCCACTATAATCATGTTTTGATTATTACACCTAACTCATAATGAAGTCATGTTCCCTCCAGTGTGCCCTGCACGTGGCCACATACGGTGAGGTCTACCAGATGTCCCAGACTATGTGCCCCCATAGGCAAAGCCTATGTTTTCTCTCTTAAATATAATCTTGCCTTCTGGGTTCACTCCAGTTGCAAGAAGAGCAATTAACAAGAAACCCATGCTCAATTGTCTGAAGGCTGATTAATCCAGCTCCAGCATTTTTCTAATATTCCATATTAATAATTGTTTCTTTATTTTCATGTTATTTATTAACCTGGTTAAGTTACTGTTACATCCTCACAGGGATACTAGAAGATCTCATTTCTGGAAAATAGTGCAGGAACAATAAGAGTCAGGCTTTCTTTTGTCCTTGCCACATATACAAAAAAATATGCATGTTTCAGGCTCTGCCATTGTTTCTACCAATAAGCTAATTACCACTGTATGAAGCTGATTCACTTCAGAAGGAGTTTAAAAAAACAACTAATTAAGAACAGTATTTTGAAATATAAACTGTATTACAAGGTTAGAACCCTATAATGAAATAGTAGAAGCTTGAAAGTCGGGAGAAACCATGGAGGCTCTCTCTCGCCAACCTCCTCCCCAGGCAGGAATTCCCTCTATATTAGCCCTGGTATGTTCAGCCCACTCATGAACACTTCTAATGATAGGTAGAGCACTCTCTCAAAAGGCTTCCTATTCCATTTTTAATGGAGCTTAGCTCTGCCTGGAACAACATCCTTCTTTATATTTATGAATCCCAAACTGATTTCCCTGTAACTTCCTAGCATATCACTAGCTTACGGTAAACACTCAATTACAGCTCAGTTCCCCTGAACTTCTCTTGGTCCTCAATACATTGAGACTTAACGAGCTCAAGTAATTTCCTTGACACCATTGGCAGACAGAATTCCTTGTTGGGTGGGGAATCCTTTACAGAGAAGGGGAGCCAGTCTCTTAAAAGGAGGGCGTGGACGGGGGTGAGAGAAACCCCATCTCCTTCCAACTGATGGTTGGTTTCTTGGAAGCAGGGAGCTTCAAAAAGCAGGTGGAGCCACAAGAAGGAAAATGCCCAGCACAAGATATGGAGGCAGGAACCTCCTCAAAAGAAAGCGACCTCCCTGCTGGTTTTCCAGGAAGTCGGTACACAATGAGAGGTGCAAAATGGGGCCCAAGATCATGGGAGATGGGTAAGAATGAGGCCAGGAAGGAGGCCTGATGAAAGCACCAAGGCCTCAGGGCCAGGCCCACCTGACATCAAGACAGCAGCCCTTGCAAGAGCTAGTTCCCACCCTGACGTCAAGACAGCAGCTCTTGCGAGAGCTAGTTCCCAGTGTTTTTCCAAAGTTCCAACTCTCCTGTGATGCTTATTATAATTCTATATACTTGGCACAGACAGTTACATTTTCATGAATTTAGCACTACTTTCTGTCACTCTCTAGACACCAGATGAGGTTTATTACAACAGAAAGGGAGATTCATCATCTTGGGCCCGGACGAGTGGCAGCCCAGATCCCCACACCCTGTCACCCTCCCCTGAAGAACGCAACCTCAAGTCAAGGATGGGGTTACTTAACCAAGCTCAGGGCTTGGGCTCAGGACCCAAGACAATACTCTCAATGAGCACATAAATCATTTCAGACTTTTTTTTTAACTGAACAAACATTATTGAGCATCTAGTACATGCCAAGCAGCGGGTTAAGAAATAAGGAGAGATTGTGTTATAATACGATTAGTGCTATGACTAGGGAAGAGCAAGTACTCAGGGAGATCTTTCTAGAAAGAATGACTGACTTGTATTCTAAGTCAAGAACTGACTTATCCAGAATAAGGTGGGTGGGAGAGGATAGAAGAGGTCTGTATGCCACGCCGTGTCACCTACTATGACAGAGGTGTGTCTTCAAAGCTACAGGAGCAAGAGGGAGTAGATGATGACTTCTGTCTCAGGCTCTCTTAATGCAGAAGCTAACATTTGCACTGGGCCTAAGGGAATGAAAGCCAAAGTGACTATGGGTGGCAGTGATGGAAGAGCATTCCAGGCAGAAGGAAAAGCACACGATGGGGCACAAAGGCAAGAAGCACATCCTGTTGTGCTGACAGAGCAGGTTCTGTGTGGTCAAAGTGTTGCCTCGGGGAGGAGGGCTGAAGCAGTCAGTGAGTCATGTTCAGGGTGGGAGCAGAGGCAGGAGGAGGGGGGGAAGAAAAAGGCACAAGGCCAGGGCAAGAGATTGGGGCCAGGTGGTGAAGAGCCCCGTTCGGCTGCTGTGAAAACATGGGAAGTGGGCAGGAAATGAACATCAGCGATTCAGTAAGGCAGCAAGTGTACACCCAGCTGCTAAACCCAGGGGGATAGCCGAGAGTCGAAAAGAGGAAATGGTTTCTGAGAAGCCAGAGAAAGTATTGCACAGAGCACTTGGCCCAGAGGTTTTTCTTTTTTTTTTTTTTTTTTTTTTTGCTGTAAAATTGAGCAAGCCCTTTCCTCGGCACAGGGCTGACCGCATTGTCTGCAGGGCCCAGAGCAAACCGAGAATGTGGAGCCCCTCGTTCACAAATGATTAAGAATTTCAAGACGATGACAGCAGAGCATTAACCCAAGCGCAGACCATTCTCCATGTGGGGCCCTGTGTGACTGCCGAGGTCACAGCCCACGAAGCCGGGGCTGCTGAGCTATTGGTGCTATGGGGCACACCTTCACTCACAGGGTGCGTGTCAGGCAGCCCGCATCGCAGGGGCTGCTTGAGTAGCACGTGGGGAGCGCAGCCCCGCGTTCACACAGTCTGCGCCACTCCTGAAAATACACACAGAGGAAGACGATGCAAGCCACGCACAGCCATATGCGATGGTGAAAACCTTAAATTAAAAGTACCTTCAATTTCTAAGAGTGAGTCCTCACAAAGGCCTTTGCTTGCTAGGCAAGGTGATGATAGAGATGTAGGTTAGGGAAACTGAGGGAAGGGAGAAATGGTTCTCCAAAATAAAATAATAATAATAACAGGAGTACAGGAAGGCATAAAGAGTGTGGCTAGAGGGGGAAGGGGTCGCCGCTTAAGGGAGTAGAATTTGGGGGAAAGACAGAAAATCTAAATGGATTTCAAAATTTGGGGGATATGACATAATCACGTTCTCCATCCTCCTAACGAGTTTTAAATAAAAACTGCCTTGCTCATCCAAGCTTAGGGAGAAAGAGGTGTGTGTCTGTGTGTGTCTGTGTGCGCATGCATGTGTTGGGAGAGGTGGTTTTCAAACCCATCTGCAGATTAGAGTGAACTGGGGGAAAAGTTCCAGTCGCCTACCTGCACCGCCCGCCCCCCTCCCCCAAGCAAGATACTGATGTGATTGGTGTGAAGTGAGTTTGAAGAGCCTCTGACTCAGGGGAAGCCATCAGACAAGTGGCCAAGGTTAGGTGTCTCTTCTGGCCCTGGTCCAAGTCTTTTTCTTTGGTAACCCTGTCATTTTCATTGGTCTCTTTGTCTCTTCTTGGGTCAGTTTCACACTTTGAATAACTGTAGCTTTATAATAAACTTTGACGGCTGGTAGAGGCAGTTACTCCCACCTTGTTCTTCCTTCAGATAATCTTCTATTCCTAGTCCTTTGTTTTTCATTATCGCTTTAGAATCAGATTGTCAAATTACACACACACACACACACACACACACACACACACACACACGTGCACAAAGAAAAACTCTTAGTTTCAATTTCAACAGAAATTGCTTTGAATATATAGATCAGTTTGGAGAACTAATACGTCAAAGATATTGTCTTCTGATACCTGAACACGCTATGTTCCCCTGATTATTTAGATTTCCCTTTACTTATACCAATAACGTTTCATATTCATCTGCATACAGATCTTGCATATCATTTGCTAGATTTTTTTCCCCTCTAGGTGTTTGATTAAACTAACCTATTCATTCTAATAATTTGTCTGTAGCTTTATTTTTATTTCCTATGTACACAATAATTCAACAACATCATCGTGTGATTAAGGGCTGCTTTTTCCCAGCCCCTGCGATCCTTACACCTTTATTTCTTTTCTTAAATTACCAGCTAGAACTTTAACTACAATGTTGAGTAGAAGCAGTAATGGTGGGCATCCTTGTCTCATTCCTGATTTCAAAACTAGGGATTTTTGGTAGATCCTTTATCAGATTAGGGAATTTTCCATCTCTTCCTAGTTTGTTAACCTTATAGCTATTAATTTTTGTTGTTGTTTGTTGAAATCGTGAATTGTAGCTGAATTTTATAAAATGTTTTCTGTGGCCTGTTGAGCTGATTCTATTATCTGTTTTTTTTTCTGTTGATGGTTAATGTAGTGAATTAGATTGATTGATTTTCAAAACTCAAACCAGCCTTGTATTCATGGAATAAACACAACTCAGTTGTAATGCATTACTTGCTATAGATTCAATATGCTATTTTTTTGCGGGGGAGGGGAATTTCTGCACCAATGGTCATGAATAAGTGAGTAGAATTTTCCTATTTTGAAGTAATCTTGTTAGCTTTCGCTAAGAAAGCCCTTGAAAATGAATTGGGGACATTTACCTCTTTTTCTTTTTATTTTCTGGGAGAGTTTGTGTAATCTTGGAATGATTTCTTCTTTAAGAATTTAGTGGCATTCACCAGTAAAGTCATCTGAGCCTAGACTTTTCTTTGAAGGAAAAATTTTAATTATGGATTTGATTTTTAATAGTTTTAAGTCTATTTTCTGACAATTTTGGTAAGTTGATGGCTTCTACAACGATATCCAAGTCATGAAAAATATCAAGTTGAGTGGCATAAGTCATGATGTTTACTTACTTACTATCTTCTTAGTAGCTGCAGGATCCGTAGTTATTCCCCTTTTCATTCCTTACATTGCATATTTATAGCTTCTCTCCCTCTCTCTCTCTTTTTAAACCAATATCACCAGCACTTTATCAATTTTATTAGTATTTTCAAAGAACTACCTTTTGTCTTTTTTGGTTCCTTCTATTGTCTGTTTTCTGCTTCATTCATTTCTGCTCTCATCCTCATCATTTCCTTCATTCTAATTTATTTTATTTTGATTTGTTGTTTTCTTCCTAATTTCTTGAGCTGGGTGCTTGGTTCTGATATTTGGCCTCTCTTCTTTTCTAATATATGCATTTAGTGCTACACTTTTTCACGTAAGCACAACTTTAGCTGCATTCGATAAGTTTTGATGTATAGAATTTTCATTATCATTTAGTTCAGAGTATTTTCTAATTTCCATTGTGATTCCTTCTTTAACATAGTAGTCATTTAGAAGCATATTTCTTTATTTCCAAACATGTAGGATTATCTAGTTATCCTTTTGAAGTTGGCTTGTAGTTCAATTGCACTGTGATTGCAGAAAATACTCTATCATTTTGATCTTTTGAAATTTTTGAGACTTACTCTCTGGTCCTACATATGCTCAATTTTGTAAATACTTCCCGTGTGCTAGAAAAATATGTGTACTCTGCTACTGTTGCTATGGTATTATATATATATGTATACACACACACACACACACATACGTGTATATATATATGTGTGTGTATATATATACATATATGTCATGTTTTCTAATATTATTGTTCAAAGCTCTTTATCCTTACTGATATTTTGTCTGTCATTCAGTCATATCTAAGAGATATGTTAACATTTCCCACTATAATTAAGAATTTACTTATTTCTTATAATTCCAGTTTTGCTTTACATATTTTGAGGTCATGTTTATTAAGTGCATAAAAATTTAGAATAGTTATATCATCCTGGTGAATTGAGCTTATTAAAAGGATGATGTGTCCCTCTTAATCTCTAATGATGATTTTTGCCTGAGGAGACATAGATAGAAAAATATTGCTAAGGCCAGTGTCAAAGAGCATACCACCTATGTTTTCTTCTAGGAGTTCTGTGGTTTCAGGTCTTACATTCAAGTCTTTAATACATGTTCAGTTGATTTTTGTGTATGGTGTGAGATAGTGGTCTAGTTTCTTCTTTTTGCATGTGGCTGTCCAGTTTTCCCAAACATCATTTATTGAAGAAACTATCTCTAATAGAGAATATCTCTATATTCTCTATAGTCTTTGCTTCCTTGTCATAAATTAATTGTCCATATATGTGTGGATTTATTTCTAGGCTCTAATTTCTGTTCTATTTTTCTGTTTTTCTGTTAATACCATGCTGTTTTGATTACAGTGGCTTTGTAATATAGCTTGAAATCAGGGAGTGTGATATCTCCAGATTTTTTTTTTTCCTCAGGATTGCTTTGGCTATTCAGGGTCTTCTGTGATTCCCTATAAATTTTAGAATTTTTTATTCTATTTCTTTGAAAAAACGTACTTGGGATTTTGATAGAGATTACATTAAGTCTGTAGATTACTTTAGGTAATATGGACATTTTAACAATGTTAATTCTTCTAATCCATGAGCAAGAATATCTTTCCATTTATTGTGTCTTTAATTTCTTTCAACAATGTCTTATAGTTTTCAGTGTATAAGACTTTCAACTCCTTGGTTAAATTTATTCCTAGGTATTTTATTCTTCTGGTTGTGATTCTAAGGGGAATTATTTTCTTAATTTCTCTTTCTGCTAGCTCATGGTTAGCATAAAGAAATGCAAAAGAATTTTGTGTGTTGATTTTGTACCCTGCAACTTTTCTACATTTGTTTTTTATTTATAATAGTTTTTTGGTAGAGTCCTTAGGGTTATCTGCATATAGGATCATGCCATCTGCAAACAGAGACTGTTTTACTTCTTTCTTTCCAATTTATATGTCTTTTATTTCTTTCTCTCACCTAATTGCTCTGGCTAGGACTTCCAGTTGAATAAAAGTGGTAAGAGTGGGCATTCTTGTCTTATTCCTGATCTTAGAGGAAAAAGCTTCAGCAGACGGACCTCTTCAGGCAAAGACTGGTAGATGGGTGATTTTCCCTGCTCCATCTGTGCTGAGTCCTTGGGTGATTAGCTACAGTGAGTGCTTGTGTGCCCATTAATAACCTCTTCATTTGCCATATTCATTTGGGTTCCATGGACACAAGATCAATTGGTTTTCAGAGCTAGGTGTTTGAGGGATCTGTCCCTTGGGTGGGAGTCTTAAAAGTTGGGGTGCTAAATTTGGGGTTCAAACTGCTTGCTCCTTAGCGAGAAGCCAAGAGTTTGGAGTTCCCACCAGACTGTATGATGCTGTGCCAGGGGTGGGGTTTACAGAAAGAGTGTGTCTTGGCATTTCCTACCCACTTCAATGTGGGTATTTCCTCATTTGCCTGATATGTAGGAGTCTCTCAGACAGTTTCTACATTTCCTTCAGAGGTAATTGCTCTGTGTATAGCTGTACATTTGGTGGAGAAGAGTAGCCTCCTATATCACCATCTTGATCAACCTTTATTACTGAAGGATATTTTGCTAGGTTTACAATTCTAGGTTCACAGGTTTTTCCCCATCAATTTAAAGATATTATATCATTATCTTCTGGCTTCTATCTTGTCTGTTTAAAAGTCAGCTGTCAATTATATTGTTATTCCTTTGAAGATAAAGCCTGTTTTTCCTCTGGCTGTCTTTAAGATTTTCTTTTTTGCTTTTGCTTTCAGCAGTTTTACTATGATGTGCCTAGGATGCAGGTTCCTTTTTCTTTACCCTACTTGAGGTTCTTAGGGCTTCTCATCTGAGTTTGATATCTTTTAGCAGTTTTGGTAAGTTCTTAGCCTTTATCTCAATAGCCTTTAGTTATTGATTTTGACTCATTCTCTCTTTCCTTTTCTTCTGAGATTCCAATTTCATGCACATTAGAATTTCTCACTGTCTTCTGTTTTACTCTGTCTTTTAAAATTTTAATTTTTTGTCTTTTAAATCTTCTTTCTGAATATTTTCTTCTAATATACTTTCCAGCTAACCAATTCTTTCTTGAGCTGTATGTAATCTGTTAAAGCCATTTACTGAGCTCTTAATTTGGAATATCATGTTTTTTGATTCTAGAGTTTCCATCTGATTCATTTTTGTAGTTTCTCATCTTCTAAAATTCTCAATCTTATCTTTTTTTCAATTTAGACATGTAAGCATAGTTATCTTAAAGTTTGTATCTAACGACTTCTTTATCTGGAGCCCCTATGAGTATACTTCTACTGTCTATTTTTTCTGCTGACAGCATGTCATTCATATTGTCTTACCTCCTTCTATCACATTTTTTTTTTATGTGATGGACACTGTATTTGCAAAATAATTTCCAGAACTAATTTGAGGCCTACGGTGATATTATCTTTATCCAGAGAAGTACATCCATTTCTGCCAGGTTCTTAGGCTCATTCACAATTCATGATTACGTTTATATAATTTCACAGGTTAAGGAAATTTTAAACAATAATGAAAAACCTTTAGGGGCATATCTACTTTCAAGTCCCCATTTCTTTTGGGGTGCACTCCTCAAGATTCCAATCCAAATAATGTGGATTACTTATGCTTAGTCTTTCCTTTGTGGACTTTTGTCATCACCTGAGCCCCAGAGGGCTGCCAACAGCTTGTGTTGGCCTCTTGACCACTGCCTTCAAAATTGATCCCCAGACAAAAGTAGTCCTAGACACCAAACTCACTTCCTTTAATTTCTGTTCTCTTCTGGAGCTTGGCTCTGCAATTCTTCACTTAACTTTTAGATCGCCTAATTATTCAAAAACTTCTTTAGATGCACTGAATAGATGCATATGTGCTATGAAAAACAAAGTTTTGCTTGGATTTGGGTAATTTGCTCTGACAATGACCTTCACAGGGTGGCTGTGAACTATCCTGTGTATTAGTTAAGAGCACAGGATTTGGATCCAGCAAATCTGGTTCAAATCTTTGTTTTGCTTCTATTAGCAATGGGATTTTCAGCAATGTAATTAAACTTTCTGATTCTCACTCCTCTCATGGGTAAAATGTGAATGACAATTACAGCTCCTTTGTTGACAAATAAATAGAATAATACTGCAAAGATATAACACAGAGTTGGCATCTACTGTAAGGACCCATCAAATGGCAACTAGTCTTATTCAATATGAATTATTTAAATATTTAATAACATGAGCCAAATGTAACTATTTTAGATTTAAGATGGTTATAGTTATGGGATTTTTTTTTCTGGTGTTGTATTTCAGAAAGGAACTCTTAGGTCATGTCTCTGGGGTCCTGGCAATACTTGCTTTGTAATTTTTCCATACTCAAATCTCAGCAATGTTTATGCTGTAGAACTCAGGGACCCGGTGGAATACTTCCTTGCACTCTGGGGTCAATTACAAACTCCAATTAAGGCAAATCTGGCTTTGCCTACATGTAGCGTTAAAGCATAACTCCATGCAGAGATGTGTGAGATTCCTGGTTATGTGTCTAATTTTCTACAATTGCTCCAGTTGTTTTAATGTCTCTACTAGCTCCCTCTTCCCCCACAGGTAAGACCAAAGGTACATTAGCAAAAGTCCCTATGATTACCCTCAGGGACCCCATTGTTCTAGCCCCACTTTAAACCACTTGGCCCTGTTTTATACGTCGAGAGATTATCCACTCTTCAGGAGACTATTCCTGCCAATTCTGCCTGTTGGGCACTTGAAAGCAGGTTCATTTAAACATCAATAACTAGGAGTCTTCATTGACCTCATGCTGCTTAATTCCTAACCTATTCTTAACCCCAGAACAAAATCTTGTGAAAAAGTCAATAAAAGTAGCAAACAGTGTTATGTTATTCTTGGCAGACTTTGAAAAACAATGAGAGTGTTTAACAATAGTTCATCACATGCTTGATAGTTGCTGACAAGTAATGAGTGTTTACAATGCAGCAGGCAACGTGCACACATGCTCTCATTGGATGCACAGAACAACTGAATGAGGTAGGCATTGTCATTACCCCTGTTTTATGGGGGAGGAAATGTGGTTTACAGGGGGGCAGAGTATTTAACCCGAGGCCACAAACCAGCAACAGGGCTCCTGTCAAAAACTCCTGGAGGGGCTTCCCTGGTGGCGCAGTGGTTGAGAATCTGCCTGCTAATGCAGGGGACACGGGTTCGAGCCCTGGTCTGGGAAGATCCCACATGCCGCGGAGCAACTAGGCCCGTGAGCCACAACTACTGAGCCTGCGCGTCTGGAGCCTGTGCTCCGCAACAAGAGAGGCCCGCACACCGCAATGAAGAATGGCCCCCACTTGCCGCAACTAGAGAAAGCCCTCACACAGAAACAAAGACCCAACGCAGCCATAAATAAATAAATTAATTAATTAATTTGAAAAAAAAACAAAAAAAAAACTCCTGGAGTCTGTGCGCTATCCGTGTAGAATATTAGACTGAGAAACTCAGACTCAGTTTATCATAGAGGAAGCTGTTGTGAAGTTTAGAAGAAATGACCAGAAGATTAATAGGTCTGTAGTTATTCTGCAGAATTGCTCTGTTAGAATGGGGTAGATGGTGTTTTTATTTTTGGAGAATAAACCTTTATTTTTCAAGTACATATGGAATGTTTCAAACTGTGACTATGAACTTCACCAATGGAATAAAGTTACACACCAATAACAAGGAGATAAGAAGAAAGAAAGCATAGGATGCCCCTGGGGAGAGGACCTTCAAGATGGCGGAGGAATAAGATGTGGAGATCACCTTCCTCCCCACAAATACATTGAAAACGCATCTACATGTGGAACAACTCCTACAGAACACCTACTGAACGCTGGCAGAAGACATCAGACTTCCCAAAAGGCAAGAAACTCACCACGTACCTGGGTAGGGTAAAAGAAAAAAGAAAAAACAGAGACAAGAGAACAGGGACAGGACCTGCCACTCTGGGAGGGAGCTGTGAAGGAGGAAAAGTTCCACACACTAGGAAGCCCCTTCACTGGCGGAGATGGGGGGTGGCGGGGGGAAGCTTCAGAGCCACGGAGGAGAGCGCAGCAACAGGTGTGCAGAGGGCAAAACGGAGAGATTCCCGCACAGAGGATCGGTGCTGACCAGCACTCAACGCCCGAGAGGCTTGTCTGCTCACCCGCCAGGGCGGGCGGGGCTGGGAGCTGAGGCTGGGCTTCGGTCGGATCCCAGGGAGAGGTCTGGGGTTGGCTGCGTGAACACAGCTGGAAGGGGGCTAGGGCACCACAGCTAGCCGGGAGGGAGTCCAGGAAAAAGTCTGGACCTGCTTAAGAGGCAAGAGACCTCATTGTTTTGGGGTGCACAAGGAGAGGAGATTCAGAGCACCTCCTAAACGAGCTCCAGAGATGGGCACAAGCCACGGCTAACAGCGCAGACACCGGAGACGGGCATGAAATGCTAAGGCTGCTGCTGCAGCCACCAAAAAGCCTGTGTGCAAGCACAGGTCACTATCCACACCTCCCCTCCCGGAAGCCTGTGCAGCCCGCCACTGCCAGGGTCCCGAGATCCAGGGACAACTTCCCTGGGAGAACACACGGTGCCTCAAGCTGTTGCAACGTCATGCCAGCCTCCGTCACCACAGGCTCGCCCACATTCCAAACCTCTCCCTCCCCCTGGCCTGAGTGAGCCAGAGCCCCTGAATCAGGTGCTCCTTTAACCCTGTCCTGTCTGGGAAAAGAACAGACGCCCTCGGGCGACCTACACACAGAGGTGGGTCCAAATCCAAAGCTGAACCCCAGGAGCTGTGCGAACAAAGAAGAGAAAGGGAAATCTCTCCCAGCAGCCTCAGGAGCAGCGGATTAAATCTCCACAATCAATTTGATGTACCCTGCATCTGTGGAATATGTGAATAGACAACGAATCATCCCAAAATTGAGGCAGTGGACGTTGGGAGCAACTGTAGACTTGGGGTTTGCTTTCTGCATCTGATTTGTTTCTGGTTTTATGTTTATCTTAGTTTAGATTTTAGGGCTTGTTATCATTGGTGGATTTGTTTATTGGTTTGGTTGCTCGCTTCTTTTTTTATTATTTTTTATTTTAATAACATTTTAAAAAATTTTCTATTGTAATAACTTTATTTTATTTATTTATTTTTCTTTCTTTTTTTTTTCTCTCCCTTTTGTTCTGAGCCGTTTGGCTGACATGGCTTGGTGCTGCAGCCAGCTGTCAGACCAGAGCCTCTGAGGTGGGAGAGCCGAGTTCAGGACATTGGACCACCCAGCCCCACAAAATATCAATCAGCGAGAGCTGTCCCAGAGATCTCCATCTAAATGCTAAGACCCAGCTCCACTCAATGACTAGCAAGCTCCAGTGCTGGACACCCCATGTCAAACAACTAGCAAGATGGGAACGCAACCCCACCCATTAGCAGAGAGGCTGCCTAAAATCATAATAAGTTCACAGACACCCCAAAACACACCACCGGACGTGGCCCTGCCCACCAGAAAGACAAAATCCAGCCTCATCCACCAGAACGCAGTCACCAGTCCCCTCCACCAGGAAGCCTACACAACCCACTGAACCAACTTTACCCACTGGGGGCAGACACCAAAAACAATGGGAACTACAAACCTGAAGCCTGCGAAAAGGAGACCCCAAACACAGTAAGTTAAGCAAAATGAGAAGACAGAGAAATATGCAGCAGATGAAGGAGCAAGGTAAAAACCCACCAGACCAAACAAATGAAGAGGAAATAGGCAGTCTACCTGAAAAAGAATTCAGAGTAATGATATTAAAGATGATCGAAAATCTCAGAAATAGAATGGAGAAAATAAACGTTTAACAAGGAATTAGAAGAACTAAAGAGCAAACAATGATGAACAACACAATAAATGAAATTTTAAAATCTCTGGAAGAAATCAATAGCAGAATAACTGAGGCAGAAGAACAGATAAGTGACCTGGAAGATAAAATAGTGGAAATAACTACCACAGAGAAGAATAAAGAAAAAAGAATGAAAAGGATTGAGGACAGTCTCAGAGACCTCTGGGACAATATTAACTGCAACAGCATTCGAATTATAGGGGTCCAAGAAGAAGAAGAGAAAAGAAAGGGACTGAGAAAATATTTGAAGAGATTATAGTTGAAAACTTCCCTAATATGGGAAAGGAAATAGTCAATCAAGTCCAGGAAACACAGAGAGTCCCATACAGGATAAATCCAAGGAGAAACACACCAAGACACATATTAATCAAACTATCAAAAATTGAATACAAAGAAAAAATATTAAAAGCAACAAATAACATACAAGGGAATCCCCATAAGGCTAAGAGCTGATCTTCCAGCAGAAACTCTGCAAGGCAGAAGGGGGTAGCAGGATATATTTAAAGTGATGAAAGGGAAAAACCTACAACCAAGATTACTCTACCAAGCAAGGATCTCATTCAGATTCAACAGAGAAATTAAAAGCTTTACAGACAAGTAAAAGCTAAGAGAATTCAGCAACACCAAACCAGCTTTACAACAAATGCTAAAGGAACTTCTTTAGGCAGGAAGCACAAGAGAAGGAAAAGACCTACAATAACAAACCCAAAACAATTAAGAAAATAGTAATAGGAACATACATATCAATAACCACCTTAAATGTAAATGGATTAAATGCTCCAACCAAAAAACATAGACTGTGGCTGAATGGATACAAAAACAAGACCTGTATATATGCTGTCTACAAGAGACCCACTTCAGACCTAGGGACACATACAGACTGAAAGTGAGGCGATGGAAAAAGATATTCCATACAAATGGAAATCAAAAGAAAGCTAGAGTAGCAATCCTCATATCAGACAAAAGAGACTTTAAAATAAAGACTATTACAAGAGACAAAGAAGGACACTACATAATGATCAAGGGATCAATCCAAGAAGATATAACAATTGTAAATATTTATGCAACCAACATAGGAGCAACTCAATACATAAGGCAAATGCTAACAGCCATAAAAGGGGAAATCGACAGTAACACAATAATAGTAGGGGACTTTAACACCCCGCTTTCACCAATGGACAGATCAAAATGAAAATAAATAAGGAAACACAGCTTTAAATGACACATTAAACAAGATGGAGTTAATTGATATTTATAAGACATTCCATCCAAAAACAACAGAATACACTTTCTTCTCAAGTGCTCATGGAACATTCTCCAGGATAGACCATATCTTGGGTCACAAATCAAGCCTTGGTAAACTTAAGAAAATTGAAATCGTATCAAGTATCTTTTCTGACCACAACGCTATGAGGCTAGATATCAATTACAGGAAAAAAACTATAAAAAATACAAACACATGGTGGCTAAACAATATGCTACTAACTAACCAAGAGATCACTGAAGAAATTAAAAAGGAAATCAAAAAATACCTAGAAACAAATGTCAATGAGAGCACGATGACCCAAAACCTATGGGATGCAGCAAAAGCAATTCTAAGACGGAAGTTTATAGCAATACAATCCTACCTCAAGAAACAAGAAACATCTCAAATAAACAACCCAACCTTACAGCTAAAGCAATTAGAGAAAGAAGAACAAAATACCCCAAAGTTAGCAGAAGGAAAGAAATCATAAAGATCAGATCAGAAATAAATGAAAAAGAAATGAAGGAAACGATAGCAAAGATCAATAAAACTAAAAGCTGGTTCTTTGAGAAGATAAACAACCATTAGCCAGACTCATCAAGGAAAAAAGGGAGAAGATTCAAATCAATAGAATTAGAAATGAAAAAGGAGAAGTAACAACTGACGCTGCAGAAATACAAAGGATCATGAGAGATTACGACAAGTAAATATATGCCAATAAAAAGGACAACCTGGAAGAAATGGACAACTTCTTAGAAAAGGACAACCTTCCGAGACTGAACCAGGAAGAAATAGAAAATATAAACAGACCAATCACAAGCACTGAAATTGAAACTGTGATTAAAAATCTTCCAACAAACAAAAGCCCAGGACCAGATGGCTTCACTGGCAAATTCTATCAAACATTTAGAGAAGAGCTAACACCTATCCTTCTCAAACTCTTCCAAAATATAGCAGAGGGAGGAACACTCCCAAACTCATTCTACGAGGCCACCACCACCCTGATACCAAAACCAGACAAAGATGTCACAAAAAAAGAAAACTAGAGGCCAATATCACTGATGAACATAGATGCAAAAATCCTCAACAAAATGCTAGCAAACAGAATCCAACAGCACATTAGAAGGATCATACACCATGACCAAGTGGGGTTTGTCCCAGGAAGGCAAGGATTCTTCAGTATACACAAATCAATCGATGTGATACACCATATTAACAAATTAAGGATAAAAACCATATGATCATCTCAATAGATGTAGAAAAAGCTTTTGAGAAAATTCAACACCAATTTGTGATAAAACCACTCCAGAAAGTAGGCATAGAGGGAACTTACCTCAACATAATAAAAGCCATATATGACAAACCCACAGCCAACATCATTCTCAATACTGAAAAACTGAAACCATTTCCACTAAGATCAGGATCAAGACAACGTTGTCCACTCTCACCACTATAATTCAACATAGTTTTGGAATTTTTAGCCACAGCAATCAGAGAAGAAAAAGAAATGAAAGGAACCCAAATTGGAAAAGAAGAAGTAAAACTGTCACTGTTTGCAGATGACGTGATACTATACATGGAGAATCCTAAAGATGCTACCAGAAAACTACTAGAGCTAATCAGTGAATTTGGTAAAGTAGCAGGATACAAAATTAATGCACAGAAATCTCTTGCATTCCTATACACTAATGATGAAAAATCTGTAAGAAAAATTAAGGAAACACTCCTATTCACCATTGCAACAAAAAGAATAAAATACCTAGAAATAAACCTACCTAAGGAGACAAAAGACCTGTATGCAGAAAACTATAAGACACTGATGAAAGAAATTAAAGATAATACAAACAGATGGAGAGATATACCATGTTCTTGGATTGGAAGAATCAACCTTGTGAAAATGACTGTACTACCCAAAGCAATCTACAGAGTCAATGCAAACCCTATCAAACTACCAATGGCATTTTTCACAGAACTAGAACAAAAAATTTCACAATTTGTATGGAAACACAAAAGACCCTGAGTAGCTAAAGGAATCTTGAGAAAGAAAAATGGAGCTGGAGGAATCAGGCTCCCTGACTTCAGACTATACTACAAAGCTACAGTACTGAAGACAGTATGGTAGTGGCACAAAAATAGAAATATAGATCAATGGAACAGGATAAAAAGCCCAGAGATAAACCCACGCATATATGGTTACCTTATCTTTGATAAAGGAGGCAGGAATATACAATGGAGAAAAGACAGCCTCTTCAATAAGTGGTGCTGGGAAAACTGGACAGCTACATGTAAAAGAATGAAATTAGAACACTTCCTAACACCATACACAAAAATAAACTCAAAATGGATTAAAGATCTAAATGTAAGGCCAGACACTATGAAACTCTTAGAGGAAAACATAGGCAGAACACTCTGTGACATAAATCACAGCAAGATCCTTTTTGACCCACTTCCTAGAGAAATGGAAATAAAAACAAAAATAAACAAATGGGTCCTAATTAAACTTAAAAGCTTTTGCACAACAAAGGAAACCATAAACAAGATGAAAAGACAACCCTCAGAATGAGAGAAAATATTTGCAAACAAAACAACTGACAAAGGATTAATCTCCAAAATATACAAGCAGCTCATGAAGCTCAATATCAAAAAAACAAACAACCCAATCCAAAAATGGGAAGAAGACCTAAATGGACATTTCTCCAAAGAAGATATACAGATTGCCAACAAACACATGAAAGGATGCTCAACATCACTAATCATTAGAGAAATGCTAATCAAAACTACAATGAATTATCACCTCACACCAGTCAGAATGGCCATCATCACAAAATCTACAAACGATAAATGTTGGAGAGGGTGTGGAGAAAATTGGACCCTCTTGCACTGTTGGTGGGAATGTAAATTGATACAGCCACTATGGAGAACAGTATGGAGGTTCCTTAAAAAACGAAAAATAGAACTACCATACGACCCAGCAACCCCACTCCTGGGCATATACCATGAGAAAGCCATAACTCAAAAATAGTCAGGTACCACAATGTTCATTGCAGCACTATTTACAATAGTCAGAACATGGAAGCAACCTAAGTGTCCATCAACAGATGAATGGATGAAGAAGATGTGGCACATATATACAAAGAATATTACTCAGCCATAAAAAGAAACGAAATTGAGTTATTTGTAGTGAGGTGGATGGACCTAAAATCTGTCATACGGAGTGAAGTAAGTCAGAAAGAGAAAAACAAATACCGTATGCTAACACATATATATGGAATCTTAAAAAAAATGGTTCTGAAGAACCTATGAGCAGGACAGGAATAAAGACGCAGATGTAGAGAATGGACTTGAAGACATGGGGAGGGGGGATGGTAAGCTGGGACGAAGGAAGAGAGTGGCATTGACATATATACACTACCAAATGTAAAACAGCTAGTGGGAAGCAGCTGCATAGCACAGGGAGATCAGCTCGGTGCTTTGTGACCACCTAGAGGGGTGCAATAGGGAGGGTGGGAGGGAAACGCAGAGGGAGGGGATATGGGGATATAAGTATACGTATAGCTGATTCACTTTGTTATAAAGCAGAAACTAACACAACAATGTAAACCAATTATACTCCAATAAAGATGTTAAAAAAAAAAAAGAAAGCATAAGAGTACTTTCTAAGCAGTGAGGAATTGAGAAAAAAATCACAATGATATTAGAATGTGTTTACACTGAATGATAATATAAATGTCATGTATTAAAACATGAGGAATATGGTAGTACTTAAGAGCAATGCATACCCTTAAATACTTACATTAGGAAAAATGAAATCTCGTAATTTTTTTTATTGAAGCATAGTTGATTTACAATATTGTGTTAGTTTCAAGTGTACAGCAAAGTGGTTCAGTTATACATACATATATATGTATGTATAATATATTGTATATATGTATGTATATGATATATATTTTTCTTTTTCAGATTCTTTTCCCTTATAGGTTATTACAACCATATTGAGTATGGTTCCCTGTACTATACTGTAGGTCCACTTTGGTAGATTGTGCTTTTAAAGACTATCCTGATGAGAACAGAGACTGAGGATCTAATTAAAACAAATAGGTTAGCAAACATCCAAACCAATCCATCAGAACAGTGTGAGAGGAGTCTGGCAGCAAAGGGAGAGCATCTGGTCATGTAAGTCGTCATGTTCAATAAATAATCCATAAGAGGAGACGTTAGCAGATCCTGGGACAAAGCTTCTTAGAGAAGCCTCCAATGTGGAAAATGAGAGGTAACACTCCTGAAAGTACTGTTGACCCTTGAACAACATGGGTTTGAATTGGTGTGTCCACTTAAACGTAGATTTTTTTTTCAATAGTGGATACTCCAGTAGTACATGATGGGTGGTTGGCTGACGCAGAACTGTGGATATGGAGCACCAATGATAAGTTAAACATGGACTTTTGACTCCATGGAAGTTGGTACCCCTAACCCTTGCATTGTTCAAGGATCAACTGTATAAGCCTGTGAAACATTAACCCTCTTGGCCCAACTGGAAATTGTGTTTCCACAAGACGTCTGACTAGAAACATTCAGTGGGTAACCAGGTTACAGAATTTACCCTCATTAAGGATTCTAACAGCCCAGCCCAAGGCTTTCGACAGAAATCACTGCACCTGAGGATCCTTTACAGAGGTGAAATGAAATTATAGTAAGAATAAAATTGTTTAGTGGTCCTGCTGCCTTGCCTACTTATACAAGGTTTTGTATTTGCCCTGTGAATACTTATCCAACCAGAAGCCTGAAGCCTGAAGGGTGAGGACCCCATCTACCCAAATAGTTCTGGCTACCCCCACTTATCTGCAGGGAGGAGATAAACTTCCCCCTTAACTTCTTGAGACAATTAAAATGTAGCTTCAGAAGATTCTCATGAGATTGAAGAGTCCTTTACTTCACCTCAGCCTTTTAACCTAATCCGACGAGTCTAAGTATGGATAGAAACAGACTCAGGAACTGCTAATATCAAGGTGCAGGTGTGAAGGTGAAATGGTCTATGACACGTGTTCCAAAGATGGTGGAGATGAGGGAAGGGTGGTCATACAGGCTATAACACTGGCTTCCCAAGTGAAGATAAATAAATGAAGTTCCCATAGGTTTGCTCTGTATCCTGCCAGTCATCAATCCCGGATAAGGCCTGGACCACTAAGTCCTCAAAGAATGCTGGTTGGGTGGATACCTTTGTTTAGAAAGTGCCAGAGCTGATCCAGGCTTTGAGCTAGATCTTAAAGGATGGATTTGGCCAGTGGAAAAGTGGTTCCTTCAACTCAGAGGGGAAAGTCAAGGGGCGAGGATGACTTTGAAGTTCTCACTCAGACAGAAGGTGGGAAGTGCTGCCAAGAGGACAGTTGGAGGAGGAGATGTCAGTCAAAGTCATAACAAACATGGCATCTGGCCACGAACTGGGGAAATCCTTGTTCAAGAGACTGGTGGACCTTGATGAGAGTTACTGGCGCACACTGCCCTTCTCCGTATTACACAACTGCAATCCTCCTCTAACCTTCCTTGTTGGTACATGTGTGGCTATCCCAGAGCTTGAGTCTTTGTTTATTTTCGATCTTGTTATTTATCACAATGGGATTTCATCTACTAAAGGCTGAGATGATCCATCCTGAGAGAACTCTCCACAAGCAGGAACTTTATTTCAAATGCTTTACTATCACCTTCAGGTCATAGGTAGGCTGTAATCTTTCTTTTTCATGTCTCACTAACGCCTAATGTGTTTGTGGGTTAATATTTTGCAGATGAGGAAATTAAGGCATTAACATACGGCATCTTCAAGCATGTGGGGTTGTGAAACTAAGAGGTGGTCATAGCCCAAATGCAAAGAATGAAGGTGAATGTAGGAGCAAGGTTACCCAACCCAAATAAAGACGGAATATGCCTTGGGAATGAAAAGCTACATGGCCAGAGATGTGGCCCAAGATGGAATAATTGAGAACATGTCTCTGCAGAGGAAAGCAAAGCAAAATGGCTCTTTAATAAATTAAGTAAATGTCTCTCAAATTGTGTGTTTTCTAAATTAAGCGTTTCCCAAAATGTGCTTTTCCCAATGCCTATTAGCAATGAAAGGCTCTGAGAAGAACAGCTACAAAGGAAAATTAACTTCATTTAACCCAGAGTTGATCAAACTTTTTTGACCTGGGAATGCATTTTTCATGGAACATCTATTACCACCACCCAGGAAGGTGTGGGGAATGTTGAATTAAAAAACCAATTCATGGGGCTTCCCTGGTGGTGCAGTGGTTGAGAATCTGCCTGCCAATGCAGGGGACACGGGTTTGGGCCCTGGTCTGGGAAGATCCCACATGCCGCGGAGCAACTAAGCCCGTGAGCCACAACTACTGAGCCTGCGCGTCTGGAGCTTGTGCTCCACAACAAGAGAGGCCGCGACAGTGAGAGGCCCGCGCACCGCGATGAAGAGTGGCCCCCGCTCGCCGCAACTAGAGAAAGCCCTCGCACAGAAACGAAGACCCAACACATCCAAAAATAAATAAATAAATAAATAAAAATTTAAAAAAAAAACCAAACCAATTCATGTGGTGCAGCCACTATGGAGAACAATATGGAGGTTCCTCAAAAAACTAAAAATAGAGTTTCCATATGATCCAGCAATCCCACTCCTGGACATATATCCAGACAAAACTATAATTCTAAAAGATGCATGCACCCTTATGTTTATTGCAGCACTATTTACAATAGCCAAGACATGAAAGCAACCTAAATGTCCATCAACAGATGAATGGATAAAGAAGAGGTGGTACATGTATACAATGGAATACTACTCAGCCCTAAAAAAGAATGAAATAATTCCATTTGCAGCAACATGGATGCAACTAGAGATTATCATACTAAGTGAAGTAAGTCAGAGAAAGACAAATACCATATGATATCACTTCTATGTGGAATCTAAAATATGACACAAATGAACTTATCAACAAATCAGAAACAGACTCACAGCCATAGAGAACTGACTTGTGGTTGCCAAGGGGGAGGGTGTGTGGGGGAGGGATGGATTGAGAGTTTGGGATTAGCAGATGCAAACTAGTATATATAGAATGGATAAACAACAAGATCCTACTGTATAGCACAGGGAACTATATTCAGTATCCTGGGATAAGCCATGATGGAAAAGAATATGAAAAAGAATATATATATGTAGAACAGAATCACTTTGCTGTACAGCTGAAATTAACACAGCATTGTAAATCAACTATACGTCAACAAATTTTTTTGAAAAAGCATAGGGTGACATATGTTGTGATTGTCCTCACCCAACATGAGAATCTCTGATGTTTAATAGAAGGATTTTATCTATTAAAAAAATAGAAACAAATTCATGGTTTAATTTCAGGGTGTCTGGTATATCTAGGTGATCCATACATGTTTATTTTTGAATTTTTAGAGTAATTTTTAAAATAACTAAGTCATTATTTGTTGTCAACATATTTTTCCAAAAAGTGGATTTTTAAAAAGTGAAGTAGTAGTGACCTTCAGAATCAGGACAAAACCTTAGAATTAGGAAGCATGTGGCTTTCTTAACATCCACTAAAAATAATTTAAGAAATTTCTACGGTCTCATGGCCTGCCCAACCCAGGAATAAATTATTCCCTCTAGTTCCTCAGCTCATAGCTCCTCTGAAACTGTTAATTCTGCTTAGATGCCTTCTGAGTGTGAGTGAAATTTAATTATCTCATTTTCTTTAATAGCAGAGTGTAGATTAATTGCTTAAGAGGAAAAGATGGCTTGTTCCATGAATGGAAAGGTGCAGTGTTCCCTGTGCTCAAGATATGACCATCAAGGCGGAAGCTTTAACTATAGAGCATGTGAAAGAGTATACTTACAGAAAAGATAGAGCTTTTAGTCATATAACATGATTTTTCCATTTACACTGAAATTTATTTGGTTTTGTGGAATGAGAATAAAAGTGTTCATCTAGCAAACGGCAGTTCAGATTTTGGCTTTATCACTTACTAGCTATTTAACCACAGGCATGTCTCTGAGCTTCAGTTTCCTCTTTGTAAAATGGCATTAACAGCTTGGTGTACTAGAAGAAAGCCTTCATCATTTCAGCATTTAGAAATTTTCAGGAGGATTGTTGCTCACCATCATGCGGTCCTCAAGCAAAGCTTCCTAGCAGACGCACCCCTTCCATCCCACTCACAGTTTTAAAGGAGAGAGATCCAGCCAGAAAATAGACCTGCTGACAATAAACACATGAAATACACACACTTTTTCCTTCTCCCTGAAATGGAAATGCAAAACTAAGAATCAACAGGAATACAAGGAGAACTGTGATATAAAAAAGAAAGACCAAAGGAAACAAAACCTGACCCAGAAAAATTAAAAAAAGGAAAGACAATTAGGGAACAGAAGACAACATTAAAAACACTCTAATTAATATGCCAAGAAGATTTTGGAGAAAACATAATAATATCCTTAAAATGAGAACAAAATGCTAGGAAAAAGAAACAATTAGAGAATAAAAGACAGTATTTGCAGATTAAAAAGATAATACTGGTTGAAAAAATTTTTAACTAAAGAAAGACTAGAAAATAAGCCCAAAGACTCTCTCTACTCTCTTAGAATGTAGGGAGAAAAAGACAAAAACTTAAAAACTATGAGAGAGAAGATCAGTCTAGAAGATTTCACATACAGGGTTGGAGATGAAAAAATTATTAAAAAAATAGTTGAAGAAAATTGTCCAAAGCTTAAGGACAAAATTCTTCAGAATTAAAAGAACTTTCTGAATGCCCAGAACAATTAAGGAAAAGAGAGCTATACCTAGATACACCTTTGATGTGTCAGAGTACCAAAGATACAAAGAAACTTTACCTAAAGGCTTCTATGCCCAGCCAGGTATCAGTCAAGCATGAAGGCAAAGCAATGATATTTTCAGACAAAAACATCTCAGAAAGTTTATCTCCTATACATCCTTTCCTTTAAAGGTATTTGGAGATATACCTAGAAAAACACAGGGTAGAATAAGAAGGATATTGTGTGGTCTAGGAGTCTGTGGTTCTAATCCAGACCCCTGGTAGCAGTGGAAAAAATTTGCAACATGGCAATTGCATGGCAGGCTTAGAGGGAGGGTAAACAGTACAGATTTGAGCAGGAGGATGGTGGGGAGATCAGGGATGGAGTTCTCCGGGAGAAAAGGGGGACTGAATAGAAAAGACAGGCTTGGGAATATTAACCACAAGGGCAAATAATGCAAGAAAAACAACAGCAGCCAGGGATCAGTGGAAACTCCAGGGATCGGTGGTAGGGTGAGGAATGTATAATACAGCTGAATGCATAATAAAACCATAATTCACACATGACGCAAACTAAAGTGTGGCTATATTGGAGGATAAAAACAAAGAGAGAGAAGATCCATTGACCCTTGATTCTGGGAACATCCTCTCTTGACTGGCCCCGGGGTTATGACGTTAGACTTATTAAGTGACTTGGTCAGTGGATGGCTGAGCCATGGAGACTTGGCTGCAACTACAGGACCAGGGGTACAGTCAACGTTTATCTCACAAAGCGGGACGTGGAAGGTGGAGAAAAGGGCAGGGGCACCTTCATTTTCTAAAGTGAGGAATCAGAGAGATAATATTATCAAAAGTTGATGAAATGGCCATGATGAAGAGTGACCCCCGCTCGCTGCAACTAGAGAAAGCCCTCGCACAGAAACGAAGACCTAACACAGCCAAAAACAAACAAATAAATAAATAAATAAATAAAATTTAAAAAAAAAAAGTTGATGAAATGAGAAATACAGATTTAGTATAATACTTCAAATTACAAATATAAACACAGGAAGAACAAACATAATAATATAAATGTCAAACACTGGATATGTCCAGGGTTCTGGGAGGAGAGGGGTGGTGGTATTGAGATAAATCCTCTCCTTTCACATTGAGGAGCCTGTAAATAATATCTTTTATTAATAAGTTTTAACCATAGAGGGAACTGTACTCAGTGTTTTGTAATAACCTGTAAGGGAAAAGAATCTGAAATATATATATATGTATATATAACTGAATCACTTTGCTGTACACCTGAAACTAACACAACATTGTAAATCAGCTATACTTCAACTGAAAAATCTAGAGTGATAATCATGTTGTCTATATGGAGGCAAAAGCAGAAGAACTGAAAATGGAAACAACCTCTTAGAATCGGGTCCTTGTCTGTCTCATTTGTCTGATGTCGTATCCTTGGTACCTAGTACCTGGCACACCTGTTTGATAAATGGTGAAGGAAAAGAAATTGACTCTGGGAAATGGTGCTGGAAGTGGGGAGAGGAAGAGCCAGAGGCTGTCCCTTCCCAACAGTGAATGGTTAGCAGATATTTGATGAACAAAACGATAAATGTAAGCCGTGCATAGTGGTGGTTTCCTGGGGGACGTGACCAATAAAAGGAACCCGAGCAAGATCCCGTCGGGTGAGGGAAGAGAGCTCCAGGCTGGGAAACACATGTGAGGTTTCAGGCAGAAGGAAGACCCCAGCGGCTGGGGCAGAGTGGGGTGCGGTAGGGAAGTTCCCTGTGAGTCTGGGGAAGAGAAGGGCCCAAGTCTAAGAGGGCTTTGTCGGCCACATTTAGGATGCTGGGATTTACTCAAGAAATGACATGTGACTTGTCTGTATTTCATTATCACCGTGAGGCTGGGAACTTCTGGCTCTGGGCATGAACTTGGGACCAGAGTTTCCAAATAGCTCTGTTCTTGACCTATGAGAAAGGGACCCGGCTTGCGGATTTGCTTTTCAGTAGTATCTGATAACTTTGAGCTACCAAAGAAGAAGAAAGTGTTTTCTCTTTTAGATAACTGAATTGAATATGGTCCACTTATTCCATACATTGTGTGCTTATTGCAGACATCCAACCAGATGACCGGAGAACGCTGAGGGAAATGGCTATATGTCCTCATCACCAAGGTGACGGTACTTGTCAGGACACTGAGAAACCGTTTCAGCAGGGAGGCAGAGGAGCTGTCTCAGGGCCGTCAAGGCATTGATCAGCAGCAAAGGGCACTCCATTCAAGAAGCTGGAGGCGTGTTTACTGGGCTCTCCGGAGCCTGGGGCTGGGCCAGACGCCAAGGAGCGCTGTGCAGATGTGAGCTCTACCCTAAAGAAGTGCCTATTCTTGGAAGACAGAAATAGATGTGGATGAACACAGATCCAGATTCTCACAGAGCACAAATGCTGCCCAGGGATTAGGCTTGGTGCTCTGGGAAGCTGAATGAACTCTTCCAATCCACCAGCGTCCTCGTTAGTGCACTGAAGCCGTAATTCACTCAGTGACAAGGCTCCTCAGTGCTTTCTAAGGCACTTAACTTACTCCCAGGATGTTGGTTGCACGTCGGGGGAATCTGGCTCACTAATCTTTAACACTTGTCATAATTATTTCTCCTTCCATAATACTATTTTCCCCCCCGAGAAACTCAAAATTATTACATAAGAAATGTAGAAATATAAGTCTGTGATTTTTTTTTTTTAATAAGATGTAGTCAGTGGCCCCAGGGAATTTTTGTAGCAAAAGCCTCTCAAATCAATTATATTTTCTCATTTTGGGTTCCAATAATTGAATATTTTATTTTGATATTTATTTAATTTCTCTGCAAATGAAAAGGTGGAGTTCTGTTGACACACTGAGAAAGGAGAGTATTATTAATTAAGGTTGTTCAAAGTCAAAGATGAAAACAGTGCTGGTGCATATAAATTTGCTTCAATGAGCTGTCAGGCTGCTCTGGGAGATTATATGGATATTCCTGGCGATCCTGGTGGTGGCACACCAGTGCTGCATCTCCACCCTCTGTAGGAGGTAAGTCTGCAATCACAGTTCATCAAGCCAGAGAAAAGGTACCTGATGCACCCAGCCAGGTGTTTAGTGATGATGGGTAAGGAATACCAGGTTCAGAAAGGTTGAGGACACTTGCCCAGGGCCACACGGCTGGTTGGTGTGCAGAGCCAGAACCACACCGGGGGTGGGGGGGGGGTCTTTGATTCCTGGTGGGCACTTCTTTCTGACTCCCTGACCCCAGGACCCACTTGGCCTGACTCTTGAGCTTCAACCGCTGCACTACACTCCCGCTGCACAGATGTTCTGAACGTCTGAATAAACAAGGCCGGACAGGAGCAGCCCCAAGGCGGTCCCTGCTCCCAACTTGACGCTGGTGAGTTACCCAGAGGTGTAGAGAACTTTCAGGATGGGGTGCAGCTCAGGCAGGAGTCAGCATTAGTCGGCAGACAGTCACGGAGCAGGTAGATCTTTGACCCTCTCTTGCTAGCTCACTTTCTCAGCTGGGGACTCCTTTATCACAGGTACGAACAATACCACCCCTAGTTCTCTCTCTCACTCATTCTCTCTCTCTCTCCCCTCCCCTTGCCCACTCTCATGGGAAAAACTCTCCAGAGGATTCCGATGTTTTTAGTGGTTAGTTAAGGACAACCGGAGTGACCCACTTATGAAAGGTTAATTTCGGAGTTCAAGCAATGAGTTTTCCAGAGCCTGCCTCTTCCAACCCATGCCACTGGAGATGAATAAATGATGGTTATTGTTATTGGGCCCAAAGGATGCTTTGAATACAGAGAACTATGATCTGTCTGCCTAAGTCAATCTCATATTCTTTTCTCTATTCCCTGTGACACCAGAAGGCAAAATGGGAAACAAGGGCCAAAATTACAAAGAGGCTGATTTTGCTTTGAAAGGAAGGATTTTCAAGTAATTGAAACTCTTTGGGAAAAAAGGAATGGCCGTATCAAGGGGCTGTGAGGTTTCCATTGTCAGAGGTAGTTAAAGAGAATGAATGGCTACTTATCAAAATGTGTTGGAAAAGGAGAGTATGGTTAGAAGAGATGACCTCTAAGGTCTCAACACTGAGATATTTAATTTGTTTATCCTTCCTATGGACACATTTCTGGAGTTGGGTCAGAGGTCAGGGGTCAATGGTCAGGCACCTCCAGTCTATCTGTCGCCTGGGCTAACCCAAGCTGCTTGTCTGCTTGGTCCAGCCAGGAATGTGTGGGCTGTGGCAGCAAAGAGAACAGCTGAACGGAAGACAAGCTAAGGGGTCAGAGCTCCCTGATTCCAGCTACAGTGTCACTATGGACAAACTGAGCAGTGGCAACCACTTAAAAAAAAAAATAGATCCTTCGGTTTAGTTAACATCTTTATTGGAGTATAACTGCTTTACAATGGTGTGCTAGTTTCTGCTGTATAACAAAGTGAATCAGCTATACATTTACATACATCCCCATATCCCCTCCCTCTTGCGTCTCCCTCCCACCCTCCCTCTCCCACCCCTCTAGGTGGTCACAAAGCCCCGAGCTGGTCTCCCTGTGCTATGCAGCTACTCAAAGGATCTATTTTGATGAGATTCTGAAACAAGAATCCCTAATGATTTTCTCCCCTCGAATCATAGGAAAATGTGGCAGGGATATCATCATATCATTTGAATGTGTACCCACTTGCCAATTACTCTGGATTGATGCTTTCTGATGTAAACAATCAGCTGAACATAAAATCTAAATCATATATTTGACACTTTATTCAAGACCAAAAAAGATTGGCTATTTAGGCAAAAACATCAGCTTCGTAGTTTTCCTGGCAAATGTGCTATCACTAAGTGGATGTGTATATTAAAACAGTTGACATTATGAGCAAGTAAGGGTCAGGCCATTCCAATGGTCAATTTACTCTCCGGGAAACCAACAAGGCCTGTGCTAGATGCATGCTCTTTTCCAGGTTACTCAGAGCCATTCAGAAAATTACCATTGTTATTCACAAAATGCTCCACCAACCTGAGGAATGAATCCTCTTCCCAACAGGTCTCGTTTACTTGTTCTTCAAGTAACAGACATGTTAAAGCTGATGTGGGTCCAGTGTCTAAATAATAAAAACGCTGCTTTTTACTGAGCGCTTGATGTGTTGCATACAACCTCATTAAGTCCTCACAAAAACCCAGAAGCATAGACTGAGGCTCAGAAAGGAAAGTCATTTGCCGGTTAGAATGGCCACCATCAAAAAGTCTACAAACAATAAATGCTGGAGAGGGTGTGGAGAAAAGGGAACCCTCCTACACTGTTGGTGGGAATTTAAACTGGTACAACCACTATGGAGAACAGTATGGAGGTTCCTTAAAAAACTAAAAACAGGACTATCATATGATCCAGCAAGCCCACTCCTGGACATATATCTGGAGAAAACCATAATCTGAAAAGATACATGCACCCCAATGTTCATTGCAGCACTACTTACAATAGCCAAGACATGGAAGCAACCTAAATGTCCATTGACAGAGGAACGGATAAAGAAAATGTGGTACATATACACAATGGAATATTACTCAGCCATAAAAAGGAACGAAATTGGGTCATTTGTAGAGACGTGGATGGACCTAGAGACTGTCATACAGAGTGAAGTAAGTCAGAGAGAAAAACAAATATCATATGATATCACCCATATGTGCAATCTAATTTTTTAAAATGATACAAATGAGCTTATTTACAAGACAGAAACAGACTTACAGATGTCGAAAACAAACTTATGGTTACCAAAGTGGAAATGTGGGTGGGAGAGATAAATCAGGAGCTTGGGATGAACATACACACACTACTGTATATGAGATAGATAATCAACAAGCACCTACTGTATAGCAAAGGGAACTCTACTCAATACTCTGTGATAACCTATATGGGAAAAGAATCTATAAATAAGAATGAATATATGTATATGTATAACTGAATCACTTTGTTGTACACCTGAAACTTACACAACGTTGTAAATCAACTATATTCCAATGAAATTAGAAAGAAAAAAAAGAAAGTAATTTGCCCACGGTCATACAGCAAAGTGTGAGATGAGTGATCATTAATATCCTTTTATATTGGGAGGTACAGCTGGGATTTGAGTCAAGGTTGTACACTCATCAAAGCCTTTACACTTGGCCTCTTTGTGGTTCTGCCTCTTACGACTTGTGCTGTCCATGAGGAGGAGGTGGGTCATGGCCATGTGTCACTGGCCGGAATCTGTGTCCTAAGGGAGCTGTATTGTGGACGTTACACTTTCAGGAGCTCCCTGTCAGTTAAGAGCATGTAGCACGAATGATTAAGATGTAGTCTCCCGACTTGGATAGGGCGCACAAAGAAGTTTCTAGAAGCTCACCGATACATTCAGTGTTAATGGAATCCATGGTCAGATCCTCAGTTTGCAGATGTCATCCTTCCTAAAACTGATGTGCCCAAGCCTGCTGTGTGGGCAAGGCTCCATGCCAGCTCTCTGTTCCCACCTCCCTGGCACCACTGATTGCTGCCACACCAAACACTGCCCTCACCCAGGCCTGGCCTGGGTACATGCGTGAGAGACACCTGCTCCTAAGGGTCCAGCCCCACGGGCACAGGGCTTGGTAAGATGCTGGTGCCACTGTGAGAACTGAAGGAAAGGTGTCCCTTCCTCCGGGCGAATGGAGCGTAGGCTGGATTTTAGCCCCTAATCACACACTCGGCTATGTGCCCCTGTGCAGATGGCTGCCCACACAAACCTTCCTACAGTGAGTGGCGTGTTCATCGCCTCGGAAATAAAAGCCTTGCCCATCAATAGTTTCAAATAGTGATTTCTAGGAAGCCTCAGAGTACAGAGTTTTCTGGAGCTCTTTTAGGAGGCGTGTAAGCAAAATCACTGATGCAGTTGGGGTGATGAGATTGCTGGGCTGCTGGCAGCTTCCTCAAGCGTGTGCTGCCCCATAGGACAACCTGACCGAGGCGCCGTCAGGACCGCAAAAGTGCCAAGTGGAGAGGGCAGAAGGGCGTCTGCCAGTCAGGAAGGCTACGCGCTCACTCTTTATTGCCAAACAAAGATTGTCTAGCATCTCCTGAAGTACAAAAATATAACTGCCGGCCAGACGACAAGAAAGATTGACTAACAAGCTCATACCATCAATGGCCAGCCATTCCACAGCAACGCTCTCAGTCCAGAGTTTCTCAGACCCCAGATGGTAAACATGCTATTTAAAAAACAAAAAGATGGACTCGACAACTCTGTTCCCCAACATCCCTGTTCCTTTAAGAAGAGGGCAGCCTACCACTCCTGTGAAACTCAGACCCCACAGCCACACTTCGTTACACTGTTCACCAAACTGAGGAAGTGTCCTTTTAGTGTGTCCCTGAGTGCTTTCTCAGCCCTTAAACTACTCAGATGAGTATGATTTTCAGGTTGGTATTATTGATGTGATGTAAGAGAAGTTTTTCTGGGAAAGGCTGCCTTTTTAAATAGATTTCTCAAGAATTAAAGGGCTCCTGCAGCACCTTCTCTTCATTATATTTATGAGTCAATGTGGGAAGAAGGCAGAGTGCAGCCTGTGAAGTGGTGCAACACTTGCACCCCAGGGAATTAATGGATGGATGGATGGATGGATAGATGAATGGATGGATGAACAAATGGATGAATGCATGAATGGATGAATGGGTAGATGAATGGATGGATGAATGGATGGATGGATGGATGGATGGATGGACGGATGAAATAATGAATAAACATTTAAAACCCCATCAATGTGTCATGCATGGCATTAGGAGATAATAATATTAAAAGCTAATGTTTATTAAGCACAATTATATGCCAGACACTTTTCTAAGAAAGGTACATATATTTGCTCATTGAATCCACATGGCTTCCCCTTTTACAGAACTGGGTAGCTTGCCTGCAACCACACAGCTGGTGGAATTTTTATTCTGAAATGCTTATTAGGCTTTTATATATTTTCCTTTTCTGAATTTATTTGACAGAGCTCTCTCTATATTAAGGATTGTCTGTGCTCATTTTTATATTGAAGTATTTGTCCAAGTTTGCTGTTCATCTTTTCATTGTTTGTGTGGTGTTTTTGACAGAGTCAAATCTGTGTTTTTATTTATACTTCATTTATTTAGTATCAGGCTTACAGAAACCTTTCTCACCCCAAGATTATTTAATCTTCACCTGAATTTTCAAGGTTTATTATAATACATTAAAATCTTTCTAGAACTTATTTTGGTTTAATGTATTAGGTATGCATCTAACTTTCCTCTCCTCCCCACCACCCCAGCTGTTAGACAGTGTCCCAATATCATTTAATGAAAAGTTACTTGTCCAATCATTCATTTATTCAACAAATATTTATCCAGAACCTTCAATGAATAGACATTTTTCTAGGTCCTCGTGATACATTACATTCTAATGGGAAGCGGCAGATAATGACAACTAAGCAATTAATAGTAAGATGGTGCTAAATACAACGGACAAGAAGGGGTTGGAATGGCTTTCTTAGTCAAGGGTTGTCAAGAAAGGTCTCTCTGAAATGGTAACATTTGGGTAGAGACCTGAAGGAGGTGAGAGGTGACCCGTGCACCCCGGGAAGGGCATGCCAGGCAGAGGGAACCACAGGCACTAGACCATGAGGTGGGATTACACTTGGTTTGTTCAAATCATAGCAAAGAGGCCATGCTAGGTGAAGTCGTACCACTAATGAGGGGAAAGGGTACTAGAAGTGAGGGGTGGCAGGAGTCAGACCCTGTAGGACCTGACAGGTCATGGTAAGCACTTTGGATTTTGCTAATGGTTGAGTATAGCGGACTGCGTTTCCCAAAGATGGCCACAGGAACATCCCGTGTGTTTTTCTGCATCACGACATTGCCCTGCCCCCGTCAGGAGACTCTCAACCTCTTCGAATCTGGGCAGGCCTGCTGATTGCTTTGGCCAACAAAATGTAGCAGAAAGGATGCTGTCCCAGCCCCTGCCTCTTGTGGCAGCTTCCTCTTCCTGCCTCCTAGAGACAATCACAATGGAAGAAGTGCACAAACCTCAAGACCAGCATTCTGTCCAAGCCACATGGAGAGCCCTGGAAGATGAGCAGTCACAAGATGCCAGGATGTGAGGGAAGAAGCCACCTTAGAAGGGGTCCTCCAGCCCCGCCAAAACTAAACTGACCCATGGGATCTTGAGCAAAACTGAAAGTTTGTTTTAAGCCACCATATTTTTGGGTACTTGGTTATGCAGCAATAAATAACTGGAATACTGAGGTAAGGAGGCCATTGGAGGGTTTTGAGCAATGATATGATTTGACTTCAGTTTTACAAGAATGCCTCTGGGTCTGTGCCGAGAACAGGATGAAGAAGGAGCATGTGGGAAGGAGACCAGTTTGCAGAGCAAGTGAGAGACCCAGGAAGTTGAGTGCTGAGAAGGGATTCAACTCTGGGTATATTTCAAATGACATGTGAATGGGATCTACTGATGGATTAGATGTGGACTGTAAAAGAAAGAAGTGAAGGATGGCTTCAGGGGGCTGGCCTGACTCTGGAAGAATGAAGGGATCTTCTGCTGACGTGTGAGGAAACCACAGGAGGAGCAGGGCTGGGCTTGGAGAAATCAGGAATTCTGTTTTGGACGTGCTAAGACTGTGAGGCTGAACACACATTCAAGTGGAGATGCCGAGTGGGGTTGGACAGTGGGGTGTCTGGTCAGAAAACAGGTCGGGGCTAGGAGAAGTCATTTTGGACATCGTTAGTGTTTCAGTGGTCATATTGGACCAGATCACCTGGGCAGTGAATGCAGATAGAGCAGAGATGTTGGTGGACTGAGCCCTGGGCACTCTAGCATCTAGACACAGGAAAGAGTTGGAAAAGGAACCTGAAGAAGACCAGTGAGATAGGATGAGAAGGAAGAGAAGCATGTTCTGGAGGCAGAGAAGAAGGTGTTTCAAGAAGGAAGGAAGAGTTTACTGTGTCAAAGCTGCTGAAGAATCAAGCTAAATGAGGACTGACCATTCATTCTCGATATGACTGCCCTCATTCTTGCTATTACTGAATCCAAAAGGTGCTTTTTTCACACACTACATTTGCATGTGCATGAATGCGTGTGTGTGTGTACTTTCTCTTCTCTCCCATTCATCTGTTTATCCATCTGGAACGATATGACCACTGAAACTTTCATAGTTGAAAAGGCAAGCACCATGTCTGCCTCCACCTTTTCTTCAAAAATATCCTTGTTATTCTTTAGAATTTTCGATTGGAATTTTATCAAGTTCCCCTCCGCCCAATGCATTGGAAATTTTATTTTACACACTTTTTGCATACAAATTAGGTTGGTGAGAATTCATATTTACTTATCTAGTTTCCATATGCCATGTGTTTCCATTAAAAAAATTTTTTTTAATTTAATTTTTATGGGAGTATAGTTGCTTTACATTGTTGTGTTGGTTTCTACTGTATAGCAAAATGAATCGGCTATACATATACATATTTCTCCTCTTTTTTGGTGTGTTTCCATTTACATGCTTTACATCCCTAAGTAGATTTTTTTTTTCGTAAAGGTCTCATGTGTTTCCTCTTAAGTTCTTTTCTAGATATTTACATTGCAGTGGCTTTTGTGAATTATATCCCTTCTTACTGGCTATTTTTGCTGTAAGAAATCTATTCATTTTTGTATGAAGAATTCTCTTATTATTTCTAATGATTTTACAGGTGATGCAAACAGATTTCAACACGTTTGCTATCGTCATGGGCATGAGGCCTCCCAGCTTTGGAATCATAGAGCCAATGTATAAGACTGTCCCAATTTCTGTTGATAAAATCATCCCTAGTTTGGAGAATGGGATTTAATGTTTTAGTATTTCAAAGTGTTTCCCAAAGAACTCCATGATTCCCAGGTGCTCTGGGAATGATTGTAGCCATACATCTCAAATTGTCCCAGAGAGTCCCAATTTCAAATATTTTTCCCTTTGTTAACCCTCGAGTCAGACCATATGTCCTTTGATCTTTGCTTCAAAAAATATTGTCACGGTCTTTAGAAACAGGGACAGCCCAGGCAAAGTTATAACATATGGGATGCTTTCCCTCTGAACCCCTAACTTTCCTCTTAGAATTCTTACTGGTTATGTGTGTGGGGGGCACGCACACACACACACAGACACACAGACACACACAGTGGTGTCCTGGAAGAAAATGATTTCATTCAAATATTAGCACATGTGCTGCTTCTGTTTAGCCTAGACTCAGGGTCGCCCTAAGGCCGGCTGGAGTGGAAGGTTTCAGAGCTGGGGAGCCTGGGCTTGAGCCCCACGTCTAACTGTATGAACTAGGCGAGCAGGTCACTTAACCTCTTGGAGTCTCTGTCCTCCGTATGTAAACGGAGTGTGTAATATCTACACTGGGGGACCCAAAAAATGACCCTGAAATGCTCGACACGGGTAGGAGCCACGGAGACAGCACCGATTCCTCTGATTTGCAAGGAGGGTCCGTCTTCTTGCTCAGGTCCTTAGGAAAATCCCTTGGTCTCCTACTCTACTCCCAGCTGTAGAAGCAAAGCGACCAGGACAAGGATTCAGGAAGCAGCGGGGGTTCAGTTTCCTGATTCTCCCTTGTGTACATCTATCTGTACAAACAACCATCAAAGGCTGATCTCTCCCAGTGATAACCAACCAGCCTCCACTCAGAGACTGCTGGGCAGGAACCATGTGGAAGACACGCGTCGCTTTTCGCCATCACCTTCCAACCGTCCACACCTTCCTATTACCGCTCCAGTCTTCCTTTGGGGGAGGCCTCCCTAGGCATAGCTTGAAGTCACATGGATGGATCTGACCTTTCCCTGGGGACAGGCACATGACCTAGACGCAGCTCTTCACTCTCTCCCTTCTTTCTGGGATCCTGTATTTTACATAAGTGATGCCCCAATGTGGGAACAGTTGAGGTCATATCTGTTACAGTGGTGGCCACATTACGTGGCCCAGCCTGTGCCCCCATTTCCACTGCTGTGGTGCTTAATGGTGTTCTTACTGGTTCTGGCTGCCTGGACTTCATATCTCCTTGCTTGCTGCTCATTAAGCCTGGTCAGCCCCCCAGATTGTTCCAAAAGGTGGTCTTTTTGTTCAGCACAGCTCCATATGGTTTCTTTCCCTTGCAACACGAGCACGGTCTGATGAGGCCAAATTCCCAGAGAAAAATAAGAAAACGAGGCTCATTCCACTTCACGAGAATTCTCTCTTACTGTGGTCAACATCCAGGGCTTGGGAGAAAGGTGAAATCTTAAAACACATCACTAAACGGGACAGGACCACTGAGATGAGTTTAGGCATCACCATGTTAGGACTAGGGAGTAGAATGCCTTTTTATCATCAAAGGGGGCAGCAGAATGGAGGGGCGGAATAGGGGTAGCAAATAGCAATTGATGTAACTATCAACTCAAACACAAACTTGTAGGTTTTTAGGAGAACTTGAAACACTTTCTTTTTTCGGGATGGGGAACAGAAAATGCTCTATTTGCCCATTCTCTCTTATTATCCATTGTCTCAGCATTGCCCCTTGGCCATGAGAAAGCTGACACAAAGTGTCTTACTAGTTATCTGACTGTCATCCCACTTAACGCGTTCCATGGTCTGCCAGCTGATGGTAGTTTAAGCAGAATCTAATTGGTAACATATTGTAGATGGAATTAAGTGCCATATGATAGAGCTTTAAATCCTGGTAATTTTTCCAGAAAGAAAAAAAATCTGTCAATGGGCTACAGTAGAGGAACAGTGATAAATCAAATTGTCATGTTTATTAGTTATTACAGGAGTCTGGTTGTCTTGTATTCATGATAACCCCCCATTTTAGCACCGATAAAAGCTATAAAGAGAAATGTTTGTGCAAGGTGCTTTTTAATAGGTTTATATTTGTACACAAATACCTGCTCGTATTTTAATCATGAGAAAAATGGGACTATTTCACTTTAAAAGGAACACGTATTTTGACTGTTTGCTAGACGAGGGATAATGTGTTTAGTCTTTTACAAAGCTATGTCTTAAAACATTGGGAATCAACTCACTAATAATCAAGAAAAGAAAACCAATGGGGTAACACCATTTGCTTATCAGGTTTGTGAAAATTTAAAACACTGACAAAATGATGGCACTAAAGGATTTGTAGAACAATCACTGCAGTTTAATTTGGACTATTTAAAAATGGAAATAAATGAATTTTCCATATATGAGACTGGTTAAACGAATTATAGAATATCAGTACCAGGCAGTGCAAAGCAGTCATTTGAAAGAATAAGTTAAGTCATACTTAATGACATGCCATGAAGAACCAACATCATTTGTACTTTTCCTTTCCTTTTTAACTTGCCTTTACTTAGAGTCACTTTCAACATTTTTTCTTACATATTTCTTACAATCAGAAATATATAATAGCTATAGAATTACCATATGATCCAGCAATCCCACTCCTGGGCATATATCCAGAAAAGATGAAAACTCTAATATGAAAAGATACATGCACCCCTATGTTCATAGCAGCTCTATTTACAATAGCCAAGGCATGGAAGCAACCTAAGTGTCTATCAACAGAGGAATGGATAAAGAGGATGTGGTGTATATATACAATGGAATACTACTCAGCCATAAAGAAAATGAAATAATGTCATTTGCAGCAACATGGATGGACCTAGAGGTTATCATACTAAGTGAAGTAAGTGAGACAGTGAAAGACAAATATCATGATAAGACTTATATGTGGAATCTAAAAAAAATGATACAAATGAACTTATTTCCAAAACAGAAACAGACTCACGTACATAGAAAACCACTTATGGTTACCAAAGAGGAAAGGGGGGAGGGATAAATTAGAAGTGTGGGATTAACAGATACACATTACTATATATAAAATAGATAAACAACAAGGATCTACTGTATAGCACAGTGAACTATATTCAGTATCTTGTGATTAGCTATAATAGAAAAGAATCCGAAAAAGAATATAGATAGATAGATAACTGAATTACTTTGCCATATACCTGAAACACTGTAAGTCAACTGGACTTCAATATAATAGCATTTTTCATATGTAGCCTCACTGAAATCTCATAAAACCTTGTAAACTACGTAGGGCAGTTCATTTTACCCACTTCACAGATAAAGAAACCAAAGCGTGGAAGATAAAGTGACTCATTGAAGGAGTCCCACGGCTGTCAACCTCAGGAGGCAGAGTGCAAGCCTAGGGGTTCTTCCTCTGAACTGCAGAGCAGAATAGAGGGTCTGGAAATCAGGGGTCAGCATCCAGCTCCCCGCCACACCTTTAACTCTCAGTGTGACTTTGAACTTGTTTCTTAATTTCCTGAGACTCAGCTTCCTCATCTGGCACATTCCATTACCACTTAGCTCAGATTGTAGAGGCGACGCAAGGGGCTAGGAGCAGAGTCTGGAGATAGTTAGACCCCAGCTCCGCACGCTTAGACCAGCTCTCAGCTTTCTTCTAAAATAGGCACCATCACACAAGGGATCTGATGCAAGACACGAGAGAAGGCATGTAACACGCGAGCACATGCTTTCCACATGAGAGGCACTAAACACAGGCCATTTACCATCACTCGGATGTCACGGTTACACGTATCTGCCTTTGATTGCTGTGCACATGGACGTACAACATGTGTAAGATCTCAGGGGCACCCCTGCTGCTTTCCCATCTCCTGTTCACGACACCTCTGCAGCGTAAAGGACTGCATGTTGGTGTCATGGCTCTGACCTCTTATGTGTCTCCCCAACACCCATCTACGTAGCCCCACTTCCCACCTTTAATCTTTGCCTCCTACCACTTCCCTTCAAATCTGACAGCTTAATTGCACAAAAAATGATGACAACAATAACAGTAATAATGGCCGCTAACACTTATGGGGCCCTTTCAATGTACCACTCTTCTAAGCACTTTACATGTATTAGCTCATCTAACCCCAATTTAAGAGGTAGAGACTATTGTTGTACCCATTTTACAGATATCGGAACCCCAGATGCAGGTGTAGTGACTTGCCCAAAGTCACAGGAAGTGTTAGAGTTGGGACTTGAACCTAGAGGTCTAGCCAATAAGCAATGGACATGTTTTCCATTTTCCAGATGCAAAATAAATAAAAATATGCATGGCATATCTGAACACGAAGCGCAGGTAACGTCCAGAGCAAGGGAACAGCAGTGACAGAAACAAAACCAAAACCTCAGAATGTTGAGTCTTTGTGCTACTTTTACTCTAATAATCTCACTTCAGTGAGATGGGAAACCTTGACAGCCTTACGTAAGGGAAGGCGCTCTTCCTTAACTTTGCACCAAGAGCCCAATACTTTGGGCAAAAGCGGAGACCATAATTTTTGTTTTTTTTTTAATTGAGGATTCAGTGTGTACACTCAAGACTCAAAGAATAAGCGTACTGCTACCTCTTTGCTGATGTGGGTGTGAGTTAACATCGGGCCTTTAGTTAATTCTTGCTGCAATATCAGGTCCCGGACTACCTGAACAGTTCCCATCCCCTGGGATTTTCACCCCTTTGAATAAAAGGGGTTATAAAATACATATCCAAATATGATTTCACTTTTATATTTGTAAAACTTGAGTAGCAAGGAATTCACATTTTAGGAAAAACAAAATCTCTTGTCATACCATTAACTCTCTAGTTTCAAAAATATGGTCACTATTGCTATTTCGTATTCTATATGGGTCTTTACGTGTCACGTGTGCGTGCCTGTCTGTACACATAATGTAGCATGTATATGTGCATGATGTGTGTGCACACATGCACACACACATACGGACATACTGTGCTGTGCAAGGAATACGACTAGTGCTGTCAGCCCCTGCCGACGAGGAGGCCGTGTGTCCTAAGCCACTTCTGCAGGAGCGGCGGTGGCCTCAGGGTGAGCCCTGCATACTCTCTCCTTCCGGTGCCCAGGCCTCTGAGATCACTCACCGGAGCCATGCACTGGGGTCCAGTCTGTGACCATATATATCATGGGCTCTTTATGTGCGGTGTAGCCAATGGCCTAAATGGAGTTCAGACACACTCTTCCGGAGGCCTACAGGGCCAGCTACCATCGCAACTGTGTGTGCACATGCTCAGACCCAGGTTGTGCATTCTTTACATCTATTCCCACGTGAATGCTGTGAACTTTCGGGACCACCTTCCAAATCTGCCTCCCCAATTGGTCCAGCCACTCACCCGAGCCTGGGTTCTCTCTGTGGAGCAGATTGAGAGTCCCCATTGCCCGGCCCCGAGGAGCTTGGGTCAGGCTCCTCTGAGTCACCCCCTGAAGGGTACAAAGGAAGGGTCACTTCTTTTCCACCCAAGGCAGCCCGGAGGGCCCAGATGATCTTTGGCTTGACCTTACCTCTCAACTCACGGGCTCCTTTTCTTCCTCTCCCAAATAAGTTGTGCAACGTCTTTCTTTGGAGGCTGAGGGTGCAGCTCCCTTCTCCCTGGCAAGCTTTCTGAATGGCACTTTCCGTATAAACAGGAAGAGCGCGTGTGGTCACCACTGAAGTGTGCAGGTGTTGATAGAGGATGTGAAAGTGTGGAGGCGAGTGACTAACCCAGCCAATGGCGTTTCCCCACCAGGCACCCAGCTTGCCGCCTCTCACCCGCAGCAGGGCGAGGTCTACCAGAAGGCTGGAGGCAGCGGCCTTCACCCCACTCTGGGGGACCACCTGACACAAACCAGAAGAATGCGGTCAGGGAGGCCAAAGAGAAGTTTTCTGTTGCTCTGCTTCTCTCCCTAACTCTGTGCAAACTCTTTAAAAGAATCCCAGGAAAGTTTCTGAATCCCTTAAATATATTCTTATCATCACGTACACTGACTTTGATGGGCTACTTGACTTGTCCGAAACTCTGCTGGTTCTCCCAAACTGCCTGGAAATCCAAGAGATCAGAACGAAAAGGCTCATCCTGCCTCTGGACTGTAATAAGACTTCTAGAACTTTCTAGGGCCAAGCTGCACTGGGAGAGGAGAAAGAGCCTTAGATGAGAAGTCAGACAACCCAAGCCTGCTCTGCTTGAAGGGTTTTTACCTTCTCATCTCCATCCACCAGTAGGGCTCCCTGCTCCATGCCCTTGCCTACCCCCTGCCCCTCCCCACCCCACTCATCTCCAGAATTACTTTCGCTAACGTCACCAGGGAGCTTAGCCAATAGACACTTTTTCAGTTCCTGTCTTACTTGTCCCCCTGTAGTGTTTGACACCTGTGACCACTTCTTTCCTTCTGGAAATTTCCCCTTGGCCCTGTGACTCCGAACTCTCCTGGTTTTGGTCAGGTGATTTCTCTCATTGTCAGGCTTCCACTCCTCTGCCGGCATCTTAAATGTTGATCTTCCCCAGGGCTCTGTTCTCAGCCCAGTGGCTCATGTTCTCCCGAACAGTCTCTTCTGCACTCCAGATGCTGCTACCCAAGCCCACATCCATCTATTCCCAAGTGTCTGCTGCTTCCCCCCGGGCATCTCCTGGGTATCAGGTTCCACGGTCCAGAATGAAACCCTGGGCGGGAAGACCCGCCCCCCTCCCCTGGCCTGCATCACTTTCCATGTGGCCTGTGAAACCCTTCCTGCCTTGTTCCCAGCTTGCCCCTTGATTCCCACTCCTGAGTTTGCCTCCTTCTGACCTCTTGTTTGGCCCTTGGCTAATAAGGCTTTTTCAGGCTAGACTCTCAGTTTCCTCATCTAAACAGGACCATCCATCCATACCCTCAGGCTGGATTCACTTCTGGACATGCCTAGGAACTCCCCACCCAATCCTATGCCAACCCCTGGGAAATGATCCCAGGACTGGCCACACCAAGTCCCCAAAAAAGGGAAAACTTTTTTTTTTCCTATATCCAAACCAGAAATGGGGCATCTTTCTGCCTTCTTCTCTTTCCCACACACTCCTCAACCTCCAAACATCGAGCTCTATCAATTCTACCTCTTAAACCACACCTCAAATCCTCTCTCTCTTTTCCTTTTCCACAGCCATGATCTTCCTCCAGACCTCGACATCAAAGGGACACGTGCACCCCATGTGCAAGCAATTCGCGGTGGTGTAGAAGGGGAAGACTAGAATAACTACTCACACTTACTTGTTTGTTTGTTTTTATGAGGTTAAGCCTCACATAACATGAAATTTACCATTAACCATTTTGACGGGTACCACCCAGTGGCATTGACCACAGTCATGTTTTAATGCACATAATGCATGAATACCATTGTACTGTGATCATTTGTGAATAATCACACACCTACTGGGAATATGTTGTGATGATTTCTTCACCAAAGAAGGTGTATGATCAGACAGGTGGACACACCTGGCTGCCTGACGCATCTCCCAGGGGACAGGCTCCAGAGTATATTCCCAACTGCTTCCACATTTTCTTTGTCAAGACTGCAAAAATGATAACATGATACTCTCCTCACCCCCCTCCCAGACCTCACACCCTTCAATGGCTCCCCATCCCTTCCAGGAAAATCCCCAAGTCCCATTGCTGGGTGGGAAAGGTGCTTGATGCAGTAGTCTCTGCTCTTTCTGGCACCATCTCTGCCACCCTCATGACTTACCTCCTTCTTCACTACCCAAGACCATCAAACCACTGGTGATTTTCTGAACACCCAGGCTACGCTAGACCACTCTGTCTTTTCCCACATCATTTCCTCTTTGGGGGATGTCTTTCTTTCCAATGGCTATCTGACGAGACCCCGTGGATGCTAAAAACCCTTCCTTGTTACTCCTCTCTGAGGCAGAATTCATTATGCCTGTGCACTGCCACTGTAGCATTTGCCTCTGTGCTGGATGGTATGATGGGTGATTTGGTGGTTAAGAGGGTGGGATCTGACATCAGAAGGACTTGGGTTTGAATCCTGCCTCTGCCATTTAGTGGCTCTGGCCCTTTGGGCACGTAACTTAACTTCAGCTTCCTCATCTATGCAACACCCACGACACAGAGTGATGGTATAAATTCAACCACATCGTGTCTGAACAGGATGTAAAGAGTATTCGGTAAGTGGTGGGGATTATCGTTATGCCTATTTTGTTTGTTTACCTTACTATTCAGAAAACTCCTTATAAAATGCATCAATTTCATACCAAGGAGACCTACTCCTGATAAGGCAGAATCCCTTCATTAAAAACAAAAAACACAAAAAACAGGTTAATCCTTTAGTGTACACTTGCAGCAGGTCAGAGAACGCATTTTCTGCCAGCTGTTGAGGGTGGGTCTGTGCGAACATCCCCAGCCAGGCCTCCTTCATTCCCTTTTCCGTTCACTTCCCACTGCTCGCCCACCCAGCAATAACCCACCACCGGCAGGGTGCTGAATGCTCTGGGCTGCATCTTGTCACCATGCTTTTGTATGAGCTCCCCAAGTGCTAGGGGGCACCCGGCGGGAGACTGCCTGCCCCTCTCGGCCAGCATCCCTGTGTTCCCCGTACAGACATCCCCACCCCGGGCCTGGGATGTGAGCAGCAACAAGTCCAAACTACTATATATAAAATAGACCAACAACAAGGACCTACTGTAGAGCACAGGGAACTATATTCACTGCCTTGTAATAAACTATAATGGAAAAGAATATGAAAAAGAATACTCATATAACTGAATCACTTCGCCATACACCAGAAACTAACACAGCATTGTAAATTAACTAGAAGGAAAAAATAATAAAATGATAAATCATAAAATAAAAAATCGATAACTATCAATAAAAATAATAATTATGATTATTTTTTTAAAAACACAAAAAACAAGTCCCTGGAGGTGGGGCTAGTCACAGATGCCTTCATCCAGATTTATTTCCATCCTCTGGTAAAACATCTGGCACGATATTTGTTTGGTTTTTTTTTCCAGCCGTGCTGTACGGCTTGCGGGATCTTAGTTCCTCCACCAGGGATTGAACCCAGGCCCTCAGCAGTGAAAGGGCGGAGTCCTAATCGCTGGACGGCCAGGGAGGTCCCCGGCACCATGTTTAATAAAAGTACTTCTTCTGCTACAACACCCGTTACACTCAGTTACAGTCAGTTACTTTGTTGTGCATCTTCTCCTGGAGGCTGGAGGCTTTGCAAGGTAGGGGTGGCGCCAGCCCTATCCACGCCTGTCTCTGCGTGTCCTGGGCACATCGTAGGTCCTCAATAAGGATTTGCTGAGGGAGTCCATGAATGAAAAGGTCATTACACTGCAGCTGGGTGAAACCAATTACGAGCCCAAGTTCTGTCACGTGTTAACCTTGCCCTCCTGTGCAACCTGGAGCAAGTTATAATATCTCAGAGCTGCAGTTTCCTCATCTATAAATTGGGAAGCACAGGACACATCCTCCCATAGGTACGGGGCAGTTTCCAAAGCAGGCTGCAAACTGCAAAGCCCTTTGTGAAAGTGATACTGCCGGGTGTGTTTGGAGCTGGGAGCAGGAAGTGATGAGCGAGGATGACGGAAGAGATGGGGCAAATGCTCTGCACCCAGCAGGTCAGTGGCAGGATGCCCGACCCCAAACACCACCACCACCACCCCAGCTTCTCCAGGAGGAGAAAGTTAGGGCTTTACCTCTGCCCCGGGGAAGGGCTGTGTTTGTGGAGCTGTTGTTCCCCTGAGCCAATTGCCTGTGTACTTGGCAAAGTTCTCGAGCCCTCCCTGCAGGGAAGTGATGCATCCTACATCCTCATGCCCCACAGTGGGGAACGAGAGCACAGGAAACACGCTTGGTCCTGTCTGCAGGGACCAGGAAACAAGCCCATGAGGGCAGCACACGCTGGACCATGAGGGGCTGCATGAGGAAGCCTCTCCGTGAAGGTGGGATGGGAAGGTGTGTCTGGGAATCCTGCAATTCCCTTCTGGGCAAACGGAACAGCTCAGGTGGTCAATGGGTGAGGATGGGCTGGTTAGTGCCAGCTGGAGCTTTACCATCATTCCCAACCACACAGTGGGTGTAGGCAGCCCCCTTTGCCAGGTTGCCAGATTAGGTATGGAGACTAGCTACTGAGGGAGGAGGCTCGTCTCGGTCCTCACCCAGGAGGACTGTGCAGGATCACAGATGCACAGGTGAGAGTCTCCCCATCTCCACACCCCTCTGAGCATTCTAGCGAGGCCTCTTGCACTCAGCAGGTGCCGTGAATTTTGGTTGAGTGACTAGAAGGATCTAATCTAATTGATACCTCTTTGTGTATGTCTATATCTATTGTTTGTCCTGTGTGATAATGAAAAATAGCTGACATTTATTGCATTTATGCTTACAATGCCCCAAGAAGCACTTTGTATGTATTTATTTATTTAATCCTCCAAAAACCCTGTGACATAGATACTATTCTTATCCTTATTTTTACCAGTGTGGCACATGAAGTAGAGAAGTTTAAGAAATTGCCCAAGGTCACACAAATCATCAATGATAGATCTAGGGGTCAAACACAAGTATTACTGTTCCAGAGCACATGCAGACTCTCCACACACACACATACACACTTTATTCACATACCTTTGTACGTATGTGTAAAAACAAGTCTACACATTGTGTTTATATTTATATGTAAATCTGTAAGCATAACCATCCCACATGAAATTTTCCTGAGCAGCCCCAAACACACACACGTATATAAAATCATTTTACTGGTAGTAGTAAATTTCAGTAGCGCATAAAGCACACTGAGGGAGGAGAGGGAAGGGGCCAAGATAGTTAGTGGAACGACTTATCTCTATTAGAACCAAAGACTTCCAGATTAAAAGGAAATAACAAAGGAAACAATCCAAAGGAAGAAGGGACAAGTCTCAGGCACTGGGTTTAGAAAGTACAGGTAAATGGGTAACAGATCAAGGGGAGGGAGGTATGCATCCCATCACGCACAAGAAAAATTGCTGCGGGAGCTGCTCAGTAATTCATGACTGGAACACGAAGCAGGGACTGTGGCAGGGAGAAAATAAGAAACAAATAGTGTAGATGGGGATGGAACATAATTACGGAGCCACTCAATCCACTGGCACCGTTTACCAGAGAATAAGTTGCATACACGAGAATTTGCATATAAATGAGATGCTGAAAGCACAGGAATGGGACAGTGAGAAGACTTCATACATGTTACTAAAGCATGCCAGTGGGGAAAAAAATCATTCAATTGATACCATGTAGGTTTAACTACATTGCATGACCAAAATAAATTTTAAATGGTGTCCCTGGCTTCAAAACAGGCATGTGGCTTTCAATTCAGAATGCTAACTGATATTCTGTGTAGGTCTATCTCATTCATTTTATTCTTTTTTCTCTTCTTTACAAAATTTTATTTATTTACTTATTTTTTAAATCGAAGTATAGTTGGTTTACAATGTCATGTCAGTTTCAGGTGTACAGCACAGTGATTCACTTATACATACATATATATGTGTAGATATATAAATATGTATACATGTATATGTATATATATTCTCGGCCTCATATATATGAAGTATTACTTTAGGAACAAATATTTTAGAATAAATACTGAAGTATCAGTTCTCCCACTGGTTAAGTGTAATCATTGCATTTTTTTGAACTTTCATGAAACACTCTTTTTTATTCTCTTGTTCTATGCGGCATATAATTCCTAAACAAGACTTTTAAAGAATAATTTCTGTCAGTCTTTCATTGTTACTATTGACACAAGCTTCCTTTATAGGTTAGACAAATTTAAACTTTATAAATAACCACAAAAACTTCTACAACAGTGAAAATGGTATTTAAAGCATCTGACACCTTACATCTGAAAGTTGTATTGGTGAAATATATTGTGAAATGCAAATGGATTTTTGTATCAAATGAAACTTTATAGGAATATTTTTAAATAGTGAGGAAACTCTCATTTTCAGTTCGCACATACATTGTCAGACGAGTCACGGTGCTGCTAGCATTGAAAGGCATATCCAAAAGGTGGCGGGGGGTTGGGGAGAGGGATAAATTAGGAGTTTGGGATATAAACACACTACTATATACAAAATACATAACCAACAAGGACCTACTACTGTAGAGCACAGGGAACTCTACTCAATATTTTGTAAAAACCTATAAGGGAAAAAAAATCAGAAAAAATATAGATATATATGTATGTATAACTGAATCACTTTGCAGTACACCTGAAATGGACACAACATTGTAAATCAACTACACTCCAATAAAAATTTTTAAAAAAGAAAGGCACAGCCACCTGCCACAAAGCATCCAAATCACACGACAGAGATGTAGGCCTGAGGCTTGGCCAGGTACCAGCTCAACCTCCCTAACTCCCAGCCACGTGCTTGCTGTGTAACTTGCCCCTCTGTCCCCCTACCTGGACTTACCTGCCCCAGGACAGGAACCTCTCTGCAGGTGGCTACCAAATCAGATGCCCAGGTGGCAGACACTTCCTTGCCAAGCTCAGTGTACTGGGCGGCAGCGGCACAGAGGGATGTCCCTTATCCTACTCTCTCTATCTGGTCTCAGGGACTGCAGGCCATGCGGTCAGACAGTCTGTTTAAGCAGTTCTCTGAGAAGTACCAGGAAAAGCTGCTCAAGGCTGGGGGTGACCAAACTGAAGTTTTCAGCATCCCTAAGCTCCTTACACAACTTAAGGACTTACGAGGTCCTATGGCCCAAGAGTGCTTATTGGTTGGTTGGGAAACTCTGTTCTAAGGTATGGAAGCTAAGAGGGGGTTATTATTTTCATACTCAGTAGGCCCTTGGCTGATACATGTGTGTTGCTATATCCCTGCATTTGGGGTTTGTTAGTTACTCTTTAATTGTCTTAAAATTTTGCTTTCTATATTTTGACGCTATGTTTGGGGGCACATAAATGTTCCTGCTTGCTTTCATTTTGTTATTGATTATACTTTATACTAATTTATAAAATTATTCCATTTCTCATTATAATTACAATGCATTTTACAGTGAATTTAACTTTGTATGACTATAAATACTGTCCCCCCTGCATCCTTTACGTTTTGCATATTCCTGAGAGTCTTTATTCTTTTAATTTTTATATTTCTTTGTCATTTTGATTTATCTATTAGGAGTCTAATAGCTTAGTTAGAGTTTATGTCATCTTGATTTATCTATTAGGAGTCTAGTAGCTTAGTTAGAGTTTATGTTTCAGCTGGTATTTGCCCTTTAGAAAAGGATTTTCCCCCTATTTACTTTTATTGTCTTAATTAATTTAATTGCCTTTTCTTCTGTTATTTTTCAGGCTTCTCTTTTTTGATATTTCTTGCTACTTCTCTTGTTTTGATATTTCTATATAAATTATGGATTCTTTTCTTTGAAAGGTAGAGATCCTGTTTCAATTCCATTGCCTTTTTTATTCTCTAAACCTTGTCATTTTGAAACTGGTGGAAACATAAGCAATATTTACTGTTTTAATTTTAGTAAACAGATATAATGTTTAACAGAACAGCCTATTAAATAGAACTACTAACTGCACAATAATTTCAGTAATTCTGCTGGGAGCTGATCGTAACTGAGTGTTTACCCCGTGCTAGAAACTTGGGCTAAGTGCTTCAACGATGTGACTGGGGATGGGATTCCCAAGACTGAGGGCCCGGCCAAGGCCAAAGGGCTAGCAGAGTTGAAGCTGGAATCTGAACCCCAAGCTGTGTGATTCCGGAGGCCAACCCCAAATCCAAAGGGATGCCCTCAGAAATCTCCTAAGGAACAGACAGTCTCTTCTCCCCCAGTGGCCTTCGGCAGTTCCTCCAAGGACGTTCAGAAGGTCCTCTTAGCCAAAGGTCATTGGGAAAAAGCCACTTTGAGTGAATCCACTTCAACTGGGGACCAAAACTTGATACTCAGTAGAGAAATAAGAAGTTTGACTATGACTTAATCTTTAAAAATAAAGTGAAAAATTATGAAAGTAAGTTTATCTTACATTTATTAAAGTGTAGGTTATAATTGTAATTACATGCTAATTCTTAAGACAAACAAGAAATAAACTGAGTATTCTTTAGGTGGCTTTTGGGTGCAATATTCCTAAAATAAGAGTAGGATGGCATATAAGGACATCCTTCACGTCAGATAGTTTTATGACACAAGCATAAAGAAAGTGTCTCGAAAAAAAAAAAAAGAAGCAACAGCAGCAGCAGGAAAGGATTTATATGTTTGCCTAATGCCTCTCTTTATTAATTTTATTTTATTTATTTTTTTACTGTGTTGGGTCTTCATTTCTCTGCGAGGGCTTTCTCTAGTTGTGGCAAGTGGGGGCCACTCTTCATCGCGGTGCACGGGCCTCTCACTATCGCGGCCTCTCTTGTTGCGGAGCACAGGCTCCAGACACGCAGGCTCAGTAGTTGTGGCTCACGGGCCTAGCTGCTCCGCGGCATGTGGGATCTTCCCAGACCAGGGCTCGAACCCATGTCCCCTGCATCGGCAGGCAGATTCTCAACCACTGTGCCACCAAGGAAGCCCCTAATGCCTCTCTTAATTCTTGACATTAAAATCACTCTCTTTTGAAATGCCTAAGCGTGGATTTTCTCTTCAATTTTTAACTAGAGAAATTCTGCTAAACTGCATTAGATAATAGTTTTACATGTGATTCGAAGAGCTCTCCAACACCATTTTTATCTGCTTCATGAAATCTTACCGTCTTTTGCAAAATGTATAATTTCACTTTGCAATTGACTTGCATCGCAAATCCACGGCATTGCGTTGTCTTGTTCTGCTTAACGTCTGACAAACGAGGAGGGACAAACTGTATCAGTCTTGGTCCCTGCAGGAAACAGATGGCATACTCACTCAGATGCTATAATTGAGGAGAGTTTAATAAAAAAAAAAGTTTTAAAATGTTGTTGGACAGGGTTAGGGGAAACCAGTAAAGGATGCTGAAGGATATCTGGGTTAGCAACATCAGGAAGCCATTACCAGCCACCTCCATTCCTCTAACCGCCTCCTGTGACCCAGGGAGCATATCTGTAGCTGGCAGGCAGGGATGCTTCGAAAGAGCGGTGATTTACGTAGAAGGACACAAGCCATTTGCAGTGACCCAGCTGAGAGGGACCTGGAGATTAATTACCCTGACATCACTCTTCTACCGTCTTCTGGTCTCCTACCAGAGACACCCACTAGCCAAACCCAAATGGAATCCCGAGAGCAAGGGAGCCCACTGATTACCTTTATAGAGTTCAGCTTCTCAGGACACAGAGTGGGAAGAGAGAAATTGGACATAGAGGGACCAATAAAAATATCTGTCTTGCTGACCAAAAACATGTCGATTTCTTGACTCAGTAGATTCTGATGGTAAGTGAAGAGGAATGTTTGACTGATAACAAGCTTTAAAGGTGCTCAGTTTGTTATGGATCTTCTAGTTGTACAACTTGTGTTTCCTGTATTACGTCATAACTGGAGTGATTTGGATGATTAGTACTGGGTTACTGTGATCTCCTGCCGTTTCCCTTCTAAAGGAACACCGAAGAAAGTCTCCTTCTACTTTGAAGAGAGAAGAAATGGAATAAGGAGTAAACTGAACACGTGTGAGTATTGGGGACAAATTTGTGTATACATATACACATGCAGAAAAATGCCACCTATACAGCCTGAGTGAATGTATTGAGTCAGCTGGCAATCATGAACATTTCAATTGCTAGGAAATGTTTTCTGGTATTTTGAAGCCAAGAAGCCATATCTAAGTTTTCAAGCCTTAACTGAATCACCGGTTTCATAATCTCACTGGATTGACAGTGTTTAATGAGCAAAATGGAAGTTTTAGGCAGGGAATTAAGAGGGAAATCACTCCATTTTGTATCAGACTTTGAATGACTTAAGACAAATCTGAAAAACAGAATTACTTCTGGCTCCTCTTTGAAAACTTTCAGAAGATCTGAGATGAATGGCATCTAGAATAATCATTAAAATCCATTTGCTTCTATACATTCAGAATAATTTCCCTGTTTTTGAACATTCTGATGGTTGATACGGGGCAAATAAGGGCAAAAGGAACAGAACACTTCATCCTGATAAAAAGCTTAGGCCAGGCTACCCTTGCAGATAAAAGTACTTGTTTTTAGCTGGTGAGTCATTTACTTAACTTTCAAAACGTAGCTTACTACTATCTACCCAACTAGGAAACAGACCACTCACTAGTGCAGAAGATTCTTCTTAATTTAATGCTCCTTCAACAAACATTCTGTGAGGCTGACCATGCCTCATGGCCCACAGTCCCCCTGAATCCTCGGCCTTTCATCTCTGGAGTCCTGTTGTCCCCTCTGGCTACTGTCTGGGAACCAGGTCCTGGAGCATCTGCACCAGTCTAAGCCCTGTCTTAGCTAGAGTCCCCCAGAAGTAGGCTCTCGAGATAAGGATTCTAGTGCAAATGGTTTCTTTGGGAGATGAAGAAAACACCAGTAGGAGAGTTGGGGAGAGAGACAGGGAAGGGAAGCAGCCAGAAGAAGGAATTATCAAGCCACTGTGGTTAACTGGGACTTAACCTTCTGGGGAAATGACATAGCAACCCATGTAGAACACACAAGTCAGGTTGGGGACTGGAGTATTTATATACCGACTCCTATCTGTCGTTGGTTGAAAGTTGTTTGCTGGAGATACTAGTCATTGGATACTTTCAGTCTGCCAAAGATGAAGGCAAAATGAGATTTGGGAGCCAGAGAAAATCCTCAGGCATAGAAGTGTAGGCCGTGGCAGCTGGATGACAGACGGGCATATTCTAAGGTGGTTAGTTGGGGCCAGAGGGTTGGGGCAGGGCACCAATGGCATCTGCTATACCACGGCTCTCTGTCTCCCATCACTTTCTATCACCATCAACTGTGGGGAATTATGTTCTTGTCTTGGAGCAGCGAGACCTCTACTCTCTCCACCCTGTTTCTCTCAAGAGTTTTGTTGAGGCCTCACATTCTCTAAGTTGTCCTAAAGGCCTAGGCTTTTGGAACACCGAAGTCAGAGATTCATAGGCCTCTTCACTCTCCATTCTGTCATATTTTCACATGGGACAATGGACACAGAACAAACTCTTTGTAAAAGTGGTAAAAGCAAAAGGTGGAAATATTGGAAAGTTTAACATCTCAAAACTTTACTCTTCCATAGACACCACCACTGTTATTACTACCGCAATTAGTTATTTCATTACTATGAGCACAACAGAAAATATCATGAGAAGACTCATGAACACTAGTACTAGTAAGCGTGACCAACTAGAGTCAAATGAAAAATAGTATAGAATCTTTGGCATCTGCATGTGCACAATTCAAACTTGTTTTTTATTAAAATCCCAGAGTGTATTTCTCTCTAGGCTATGATGGAGTGATTTGTAGTAGATGAATGCTTCAGCTGAAAAGAAGTAGAAAAGTAAATACACAGTAAATTTGTTTGAGGGCACTAGGGAGATGCTGGGACAAATGCCAGCATCTGAGGGGCCAAAGCTCTCAAGAAAATGGAAACCCATTGAGAATGCAACCATCTTCATTCCATTCTTCCTCTTAGGACATTTGCTGATACCTGATACAGAGAGAGTAAGGGTGAACTGGGCAGAAGAAGGTTATCAAGAATCAGATAAGCCAGAAGAGCTTTTGCTAATCTCACAGGGATGCAAAGGCAAAAGAGGAGTTTGGGGTTGCCAAGGCGGCCAAGACTTGAAGGTCCCAGTATGTAGAAGGAAGAGAAGTCCAGGAAAGTGAGCCTGACACTCCATAGCAGTTTTCCCCTTGAGGCACTTCCTGATTCTTAATTTGTGCAATACAAAAGGCTCAGAAACCTCTACAAAACCAGCTGGAAAATAATGCAGAGGTTTTAGTGGTCTTGTATATCTGGGAAGATAAACATTGTGAGTCTGGCACCCTCTAAGCTCTAGTAAACACCCATGCTCTCAGCTGAGGGTCTGGAGTACATACTAAATGTAGTCTTGAATTAAATATAGATTCAGTCTTGCAAAGTCTATAACATAGCTTTGAACCAAGGATTAAGGTAAACTGCCCATATTTGAGCTATCTATCAGAGATAACATTAATCCTCTCTGAAGGAAGAAAAAAAATCCTCAGTCTCCTCAGTTTTCATACATGATGTTTGACATTTAATTAAAACATCAAGTATATATAAAAGAAAGTCAAGAGAAAAATAGGCAATAAAACTAGAAACAAAGGTGATCAAGATATTTCAGTTACTATACACATTCACATATAGGATGAATGAGTTTGTAAGAGTAGATGATATGAAGAATTTCAATAGAAAATTCTAATATATTAAAGGGAAATTCTAGAAATTAAAAATATAACTGAAATTTTAGGTAGAACACTCTTTGACAAAAATAACAGCAATTAAAAAAAATCTATCTCCTAAAGTAAAAGAAAAAAAAAGCAAAACCAAACAAATGGGACCTAATTAAACTAAAAGGCTTTTGCATAGCAAAGGAAATCATCAATAAAATGAAAAGACAACCTACTGAATGGGAGAAAATATCAATATTTGCAAATGATATGACCAATAAGGGATTAATATCCAACATATATAAATAGCTCATACAACTCAGCACCAAAAAAACAAAGAACTCAATTAAAAAATGGGCAGAAGAACAGAACAGACTTTTTTCCAGGAAAGGCAGATGGCCAACATTGCTAATCAGCAAGGAAATGCAAATCAAAATCACAGTGAGATATCGCCTCACATCTGTGATAGAATGTCTATCATCAAAAAGAAAACAAACAACAAATGTTGGCGAGGATGTGGAGAAAAGGGAACCCTCCTACACTGTTGGTGGGAATGGAAATTGGTGCAGCCACTGTGGAAAACAGTATGGAGGGTTCTCAAAAAACTAATAATAGAGCTACCATATGACCCATCAATTCCACTGCTAGGTACTTATCCAAAAAAAACCCCCACTAATTTGAACCCAGTGTTCCTAGCAGCATTATTTACAACTGCCAAGGTATGGAGGCAACCCAAGTGTCCATCAACAGATGAATGGATAAAGAAGATGTATGTATACCACCTAAACACCTCAATTAAAAAGGCAAAGATTGTCAAATGGGATGAAAAAAATCAAGACCCAAGTATATGTTGCTTACAAGAATCTAATTGAAATGTAAAGACACAAAGAGGTTAAAAGTAAAAGAACGGAAAAAGATAAACCATGCTAACACTAGTCAAAAGAAAGCTTGGATTGGTATATTAAAATCAGATGGAGTCAATTTCAGAGCAAAAACACTACCAAGGACCAAGAGGGTCACTTATAATGATAAACAGATAAATTAATCAAAAGGACATACAATTCTAATATTTATGTTTCTAAAACAGATCTTCAAAATATATAAAGTAAAAATTGAAAGAACTGCAAGGAGAAACAGAGAAATCCACAATTATGGAAGACAATTTCACCACCCACCTATTCACAATTGAGAAAACAAGTATACAGAGAATCAAAATTAATACAGAAGATTTGAACAACCCTATCAATGTAGCTGACCTAATTTACATCAAAGAACACTCCACCCAAAAACAGCAGAATGCATATTTTTTTCAAGAGCACATGGAACGTTTACCAAGATAAGCCATGTTCCAGGTCATAAAACTATTCTCAATAATGTAAAAAGGGATGAAGTCATCCAAAGTATGCTCTCTAGAATGGCATTAAATTAGAAATAAGTAATAAAAATCCCTAGGAAATCCTCAAATATTTGGAAATTAGTAAGAGATTTCCAAATAACCTATGGATCTCAGAAAAAATACACAAAATGAGAAGGTATTTTGCACTGAATGAAAATGAAAACATAACCTATCAAAAATGTTTGAGATGCAGCTAAAGCTATATTTAAAAGGAAATTTATAGCACTGAACACCTATATTAGAAAAGAAAAAATTTTCAAAGACTAAACCTTAAGAAACAAAAATAAGAGGAGCTAATGAAACCTAAAGTAATCAGAAGAAAGGAAATAATAAAGATCAAAGCAGAAATCAGTGAAATAGAAAAACAATAGGGAAATATTAATGAAACAAAAAACTAGTTTTTTGAGAATATCAATAAAACTGACGACGTTCTAGTTAAATTTTTAAGAAAAAATTTTCCCAGGTTATCATCCTTTATTATCTGCGTGTTACGTACACTGCTTCCTTTCTCACTCTACTGTCCTCATTTTTGTCCAAATTCTCAATGCCTTTACTAAAAAAGCTTAACTAGTGTTTTGTAAAGATCATAGCTGAGAAATTGACACTGATGCAATCTACTGATCTTATTAAGATTTCTTAAGTTTTACAGGCACTTGTTTGTGTGTATGTGTGCATGTGTGTGTGTGTTGAGTTCTATGGGATTTCATCACATGGGTGGATTTCCATGACCACCACCACAATCAAGATACAGAACAGTTCAATTGCAAAGAGCCCTCATGCTACCCTTACATACCCACAGCTGCCTCCTCCTTACTACTAACCCCTGCTCCTATCTCTAACCTCTGGCAACAACTATTCCCTTCTACTGTATAATTTTGTCATTTCAACAGTGCAAAATCTGCATATAACATATAGTCGGCCCCCTATATCAGCAGTTGCTCCAAATCTGCGGTTCTGCATGAGAGGATTCAACCAACCTCAGACCAAGCAGCACTGTAGTATTTACTATTGAAAAGAATCTGCAAATAAGTAGACCCATGCAGTTCAAACCTGTGTTGTTCAAGGGTCAACTGTAATTCTTCTGCATTGAAAATTACAACATAGCATACAGAGAAGTTAAAGAGGACCTAAATAAATGGAGGGATATATCATATTTGCTTTTTATACTATAAAAATTTCATTTTTCCTTTTCAATTCAATGAATTTATATGGGAACGGAAAGGGCCAAGAAGTGTCAAGACACTCTTAAAGGAGAAAGCTGAAGTTCTTACTCATCCATAGATGAATTCCTACGAAACACCTTCGTAAGTCCAAACCAGATCTGCACATATACTGCAACTGATTCACGATGAAGGTGACACTGTAGTAGAGTAGAGAAATCACCCTTTTTTTTTCCAAAAGCAGTGCTGGACCAGTTAGATACTATAGGAGACAAAAATGAATCTTGACATCTACCTCACACCATACAAAGAAACCTATTCTAGATGAACTGTAGATCTAAATGTGAAAAGTAAACAATAACACTTCTAGAAGAAAACATTGGAGAATACCTGTGTGACATGAGGGTAGGCCAAGACTTCTTAAATAGGATATAAAAAGCACTGACCAAAAAGGAAAACTGGTAAGTTAGACTATTAAAATCAAGAATTTCTGTTCATCGAAGGATACCATTGGGGAGTTAAGGTACAAATCACTGAGTAGAACAAGGTATTTGCAATCCTATCTAACAAATAATTTGATACTCTTACCAATCAATAAGACAAATACAGACAAACCTTGGACAAAACATGTGAGCAGCTATGTCACAAAAGGAATACGCAAATGTTCAATAAACACATGAAAAAGTATGTATGCCATGAGGCATCAGGTGAATACAAACCAAAACCACAAGGAGATACCACTACACATACACTGAAATGACCAAAATTAAAAAGATGGGTGACACCAAGTATTGGCAAGGATGTGGAACAACTAGAATTCCCAATCACTGCTGATGAGTGTGTAAATTTGTACAACTGTTTGGCAGTATTTACTAACACTGAATATCTTCATACCTTATACTCCAATAATTCTACCTCTGGGTAGATCCCCAACAGAAATGTGTACACATAGACACCAAAACGCACATGCAAGCATTGCACGCTTCATGATAGATAAAAACTGAAAACCACCCAAATACCCCTTGGCAGTAGAATAAAACAATAAATTGTGGTATAGTCACACAACACAATTCTCTACAGCAGGGTTCAGCAAACTTTCTCTGTCAAGGGGTAGTGAGTAAATATTTTAGGTTTTACAGGCCACATGTTGTCTCTGCTGCATATTCTTGTGTGTGTGTGTGTTTGTTTTTTTATGATTCTTTACAAATGCAAAAGCCATTCTTAGCTGGTGGGCCATACAAGGACAGGCTGGGGTAATTTGCCTGTCCCTGCTCCAGACCACTAGCAATGAATGTGTTACTCTGCGTGCAATAACATGAATACATTTCACAAACACAATTTTGCGTGAGAGAACCAGTTCACAAACATGTGCATACGTATAATTCTAGACAAACTGCTGCGGATAAAAGTCTTGATAGTGTTTACCCTTAGGGGTAATAGTAATAAAATGATGAAAGCAGACACAAATAGGGCTTCCAAGGGGGCGGCAATATTGTTTCTTGATCTGGGTAGTGGTTACACATGATTCATTTGGGGAAAATTCCTTGAGCTACTTATGATTTGTATCATTTTCTGTATGTATGTTATACTTCCAGAATAATTTTACTTAAAAATACTACAGGGCTTCCCTGGTGGCGCAGTGGTTGAGAATCTGCCTGCCAATGCAGGGGACACGGGTTCGAGCCCTGGTCTGGGAAGATCCCACATACCGCGGAGCAACTAGGCCTGTGAGCCACAACTACTGAGCCTGCGCGTCTGGAGCCTGTGCTCTGCAACAAGAGAGGCCACGATAGTGAGAGGCCCACGTACTGCGATGAAGAGTGGCCCCCGCTTGCCGCAACTGGGGAAAGCTCTTGCACACAAAGACCCAACACAGCCAAAAATAAATAAATAAATAAATAATAATTTTTAAAAAATACTACAAAATCATAGAAGTCCAGTTTTTTCCCCCACACAATCTACTTTCTTCTCATTGCCATTTTTTATGTTTCTTTTCAGCTATCTTAATTAGTAAGAACCTTAGCCCACCCAAGTTTCCACTTCCATCTAAAAAATTTGCCAGTGGTCCAAAACACTGTGTTAGTGACTCATGGTCACTGTAATGTTACTAAATAAAAGTACCCCAAATATTGACTTCTGTGTCATGAGTGAGGTGGGAGAGAGAGAGAGAAAATGAGACCGAGTCAGAAAGAAACAGCATAGCGCTTCGAGGGGAAGTCACCCCAACTACAAAAGGACAATGGTTTCACCATCTGGCCTGCGGTCATTCTCCCTGATCATAACACATTTCAGTAGAAGAGAATTAAGAACACAGTTTAGCCCAAACCAGAAAGACTCACTGAACATATTTTTCTCATTTGCGCTTTATCTTAAACATTTGTAAAGATTTAGCAGCGTACCACAGCAAGTCTTTTTAATCCACATTCCAGTAAGAGAGATTTCACAAACGCTTCTCAAGGACGTTTTTATTTCCAAGCTTCAACAGAGCCAAGTTACTTCAGTCTCTCAGGTGGCTTGGGGAAACCTTAAGATCATGAACTGCAAAAGGACACACAAGAAGGTGACTCGTCCGAGTGGGGAGTCTTCATGCCTGTTCCATCGTTCTACCAGGATGGGGATGTGAGGGCAAGCCCCAGCGTCTGGACACCAGCAAAAATACAAGAATGGTCAATGTTATCTTCCACTGTCTCAAGTCTGGTTTGAAAAAGTCATATGGACTGACTTTGTTCTCAATTTGTAGTTGAGCTGTTACGCAGTAAAGTTGGGTTTCTTAGGAAAAAATGAGGCTTTAAGAAAAAAGGGAATGACTGTGGGGTATTAAGAGTGGATCAGCCTTGGCGGCAAACTGATTGTGTTAAACCACCTATATCATGAAGTGGCAGGCATTTGTAGTTCTAGGGAAAGATTTACCTTCCTCACCTGAAGCACTTCAGGTGTGTGTCACCATCTGTGGCCCTAGAGAATATTTTATCTGACATTGTGGTATCCCATACAAGATGTCCTACAACTAGAGGACACGTTTCAGGGCAAAGAAATTGGGACTATGGGATCATGGCCCAGAATTCACTGGTCTCCCCTATGTCCCATTACCTAGCTAGAGCTGTCTTGATAGTATGGTGCAATGGCCCGCTGAAGGCCCAGACACGTTCAGGATGAAGTATAAACCTTAAACCAGCTGCTAGTATATGGTACCATCACCTCCAGAATTTGGGGAACCAAGGATTGGAGGTAGAAGTGGCTTCTCTCACTGATACACCAGACAACACCTGAAGGAATTTGTACTTTCTGTTTCCACAATTTTGGTTCCAGATGGTTTAGAGTTAATAGTATTCAAGGGAGGAAGACTTCCCCTGGGGCCACAGTCATGGTTCTGCTCTGTTGGAAGGTCTTCTGGTCGTTTTGGCCTCCCCTTGTCATTGAACCAGTAGAAGAAAGGGGTCACTGTGTTGTCTGGGGTTCTGATCACCAAAAGGGAGGTTGGGTAACCGCTACAGAACGGGGGCAAGAAGAATTATGTCTGCAATCCAGGAGATGCCCTGCGGTGCCTTGTCCTCCTCACTTGCCCAGTAGCTCTGGACAAAAGAGAAACTGTCAACTGATCAAGGCAAGACCACCAAGGAATCAGATTTTGCAGAAATGAAGATCTTGTTGACGCTGCCCCCATCCGCCGTCCAGCCAAGATGCTGGCAGAGGGAAGGGGGCACATGGAATGCATGGTGGGGGGAGAAAGCTATGTTATAACTTAGGCCTGTGACCAGCTACGAGAATGGGGACTGTAGCATCTGTGCGTCTGTTGATGAATTGCTGTTACCCTTGTTTTCTGTCCTCATATGAAATTTACTAGCTGTGCTAATGCTTTTGATTTTGGAGGGAGTGTGGCTAAATTGGCCCTGATACCATCACCAAGAGGACTATATGTGCCCTTGGTTGAGGATACCAATTATTCCTCAAATAAACAACAGTGAGGAAGCTAAGAGACAAAGAGGGTGAAGTCTTCTGGTTACTTCCCATTGTCCCTCCAGATCTACTCTGCACCCTTCTTCTGCCCACTCTGTGCCCGGGGAGGCTGGCCTGTACAGACTACACTAACAGCCATACCTGCCTTCTGCCTTCTGGTTGATGTGGCCAGTGAGAGGTACCAAAAAGGTATCGGAGGTGGGAGAAAGGTGAGGTGGAGGTATTTTCCTGTCAACCCCCTGCATACTGCGTTGCCTTGGCTTGGGTGTACCCCTCCATGGAAGGCCACATATTCTATCAGGCAGCCCTTTCCACATAACACTGCTTTCCCTGGGTTCTGCTCAGGCTTAAGGGTGGAACTGACTATTTCTAGTACTTCTGCTCTGGCTTCTGTTGATTTCCCTATACTCTGCACAGATCTTTATAAATAGCTCCTTTATTAAATCATCCAGCTACCCAGTTTGCACGTGCTCTCTGTGTCCTGACAGGTCCCTAACTGATGTATAGATTGACAGTTTCCTGCCCCAATCTGGGGATGCTTGGGTCTGAGGTAAGGTAGATGGGACTGCAGCCCCAATGCCATTGCCATCGTCTGCATCTCCCTTCCTTCCAATCAGACAAGGACCTGAAGAACCAGAGGTCTCCACCCAACCTGCATATCCCCTACCTCCTATCTGGCCTAGAGCTTCTTTCTGTGGTCCTATCCATCCTTGGCTTCCCTTTATGACTAGTGTCCTGCCCTGAGATCCAGCCCACCTGGCTCTTAGACCCTGCCTACCTCTCACCACCTCCGTCTCCAGCTCCTTGGTTCCAGGGTCCCACATCTCCCGCTCTAGATGCCGCGGGCAGATGTCTGGGAACTAGGACTCAGCCTCCCTCTGCTTCCCCTCGGCTGCCTGATTGGTCACTTAGAGCTAATTGTTTCTACAACTAGAACCACTGGACCTAGTCTACCACGGTGCCCGACCACCAGCTGTACTTCCTGAGCCAGGTCAGCCTCTGTCCCTTCCACTTCCAGCCGCTATGTCTTGGCCTCTGCCTGGCCCCAAATATTTCACATTGTGTGCCCCTCAGCACACACACCCCTGCCCCCCGACTCTCGCTCTCTCTCCAAGGCCTGACAATTTCACAGCACCAAATTGCACATAGAAGTTCCTCAATAAATAAAATGACCTGTCAGGAAGTATTCTGTAAACTGTAAAGTCTCAGAGACAAAATGCAATTTTGATTATTTGTTGAATAAATTAACTGACCAGCGTGCACGTAAAAGTTTTGATATCTGAAATAATCTTTTACGTAATTAATATTTGTAATGTGACAGTGAAGAAAACCACATATAATTACCTTTTATAAGTGTCATTGTTTTTCCTTCCTAAAGATTCACTAGGAAAAAGCCTACTTTTAAATCTGTGTGGAAATGGTGGATACATTCCGCCATGCTCCCTGGGATGAGCTGGAGACCACAGCTCACTAGGAGTGTGGTGTATAACATTGTGTGTGTGTGTGTGTGTGTGTGTGTGCGCGTGTGCATGTGCGTGTGCGTGTGTGTGTGTGTGTGGCGGGGTTTCTCCACCACCACCACCAAGCAAGCAATTCTCTGAACACCAGCTGGGGATCCTTCAGTTCAACTCAATTCTGACACTATCTACGTGGAGACGGCCTCAGGTTCCACAGGCTAACGGCCCAGTCTCACAGGACCACCCCGACTTCAGACACCCATCCCAGGCCCAGGCTGTCACCTGTGCTTCTGACCGACTGGCTGCAAGTCAGAGGTTCCAACAAACGCCTCCTCGGGACTGATTAATTTGCTAGAGCAGCTCACAGCACTCGGAGAACCATTTTACTTACTAGATCACCAGTTTATTATAAAAGGATGTAACTCCGGAACAGTCCGAGGGAAGAGATGCCCTAGGGCAAGGGATGGGGAAGGGGTGCGGAGCTCACATGCCCTCTCTGGGACCACTCTCTCCCCTCATCTCCACGTGTTCACCAACCCAGAAGCTCTCCGAACCCATCCTTGTGGGTTTTCATGGAGGTTTCATTATACAAGCATGATTGATTAACGCATTGGCCATTGGTGACCGAACTCAACTTCCAGCCCCTCTCCCCTCCCCAGAGGCCAGGGAGTGGGACTGAAAGTTCCAACACTCCAAGCACAGGGTTGGCTCCCCTGGTAACGAGCCCCCATCCTTAGGTTCAGTCCAAATTGCACCTCATTAACATAACAAAAGACACCTTTATTGCTTGCATCACAAGAAATTCCAAAGGTCTTAGGATCTCTGTGCCAGAAAAAGGACGATAACCAAATATATATATTTCTTCTTATAAATCACAATATCACACATGTATTAGCTCGCTGAATTCAGATAACCTGCTGAGATATGCTCTAACATCTCCATTTTATAGATAAAGTAACCAAGGCGCAGAGGGAAGGAGTGACAACTTGCCCAAGTTCATACAGTCTGTAGGTGGGGTGCCAGGATTCAAGCTCCTGACTCCCGAGTCATTGGGTTTTCTTAATGCTTTTACTTTTGTAGATAAAGCTAAGGGAGTGAATCACCTGTTAGAGTTTTGCTATCCAGGTCTGAAACACTTAATAGTTTATCTTTCAATAACCTAAACCAGCTACTGTGATATTAACTAGAAGTAGGGTGACCAACCATCCCAGTTTGGCTACCAGGGTGGTTGGTCATCCTTAAAAGTATGCTATTTAAAAGGAATAAATTTACCTCTGTGGACTTTGACCAATTTTACTTTGTTTTAACAAAGTCACCAGGATAACTTTTACATGTTGTCTCTGGCATCCATTAATAACTATCAAACAACAGTTGCTGATAGGTAGAGAGGCCCTCACTTGTTTTTTCATTAAGCAGTGGCTTTCTTCCCAGGCATCCTGAGGTGGTCTTGCTTTGTTGTTGAGTGGAGGAGAGGGGGCGAAGGGATCCTCTAGCCCACTGAGGGGAAATGCAGGCACAGCTGGGTGGAGGGAGAACTCCCCCTGGACGGGACAGGCCTCCAGGGATTGTGGAAATCTTCCAGGAGGTCCAACCTTTCTGACCTGCAGGGTTGCTCTCCAGGTGCAGGCCTGGGAGAGGACAGATCAGTCAAGGCCCAGAAGACGCCCACACGTACCACCTGCATCTGTCAGACGGTACACACTGGGCTAGCCTTTCATTCTGCAAGAGATTCGAAAACTCAGTGTGCACAGCCAGCGCCTTTGCCGTCTTCGTAGTAATTGGTTGATTGCCATCGGCTCTCCCACCTCTTCACCATGCGGCCTCAGAGGGTCGTTCCCATCATGCCTTTAGCTTTCTCTGTCCCTTGGCCCCCTGCCATCCGCTGGAATCTTTTCCTTGAGCAACAGGGGAAACACATTTATCCCAGTCTCTCTGGTGAGATCTGACTGCCTCGGCCCCGTGTGCTGTCTCATTTTCTGTGAGTTCAGCGTCCTGGGCAGGAGAAAAGCACCCCTTGCTTGCTCTTTCTGCTTTATCAGACCAGGCAACAGTCACACAGTGACATGACAAGTGCTGGAGGGCACTCGTTCCCCGAGCCTCCCTTCACACCCACTAATGATCTGCCCAGTCTGGGCTGAGGCATGTAGATTGGCAAAAATAAATCCTAATGGGTGATCATTTCAAGTGGCATCAACAAAGCCGCACTCAGGCAGAAAGGGGTATGCAGGTGGCACAGATTGTATGGATGGTCTGTAACCAGGATGCTTTTGAACTCAATTCTTGCTTAAGAGTGAGCCGATAAACAATCGAGAAATGAATAGCCTGGGATTTGAGATCATTTGTGTAAAATTCCATTTGCGTAAAAAGAACCTGTGTACCAGAACCAAAACTCTGGTTGTTGTGGCCGACTACATCCTCCCAAGTGGCGATCACTAACACGGAACTCTGCCTAATTTCCTGACGTTTACACATCTCTTCTGCATGAGAAATCAGTTCTGAAGTCCAAATAGCTCCTCAGGTAAAAAATATTCTAAATATGAAATGAAATTTTATTTTCTCTCGATCTCTAGAGACAAAGCGGCACCACTTCAAGAGAGACACAATTCAATCATTTAAAACTCCAGTCTTAATCTAGCATCACGCTGTAATAGTACAATTCTTCCTGGGGGTAAACGGAAGCATGCTTTAAGGTCCCAGCTTATAATTATTTTACCATTAGAAGCATAACCATATTTCGAAAACCTGGTGTTTACTGTTCTGATCTATTTCCTTCACTCCCCACCATCAGCGGGTTCCCAGTTAGAGCGATGAGGCTGGAAGGAAATGAAGGCCTTTCTAAGAACTAATAAAAGACCATCTCTTCCGCAAGTGGTGTTTATATTATGTTTGCCATCGTTTGCTGGAAGACACTCTAGGAAATGGGAAGGAGATTATTACACAAGAACACATCTTGTAGGGAAAAATAAAGATGGGCACATCGATTCTGTGTCCTATCCCAGAAACTGGGCAATGTGGTTCCAAGATGCTCAGTGATGTTCTTTTATTTTGCTTTGGAGAGAGAGACAGAGAGGGAGCAGCTTGGCCCTGGGAAACCGGCAGTATTGTACTGGGCCTGGCATGGCACTGAGGACAATTGCTTAAGAGCTCACAGTTAACTTAGCATTAAACATATGATGAAATATGGTATCGCTTGTACGTGGAATCTAAAAAAAAAGGGTACAAATGAACTTATCTACAGAACAGAAATAGAGTTACAGAGGCAGAAAACAAACTTATGGTTACCAGGGGGTAAGGGGGCGCCGAGGGATAAATTTGGAGATCGGGAATGACATATACACACTACTATATATAAAATGGATAACTAATAAGGACCTACTGTATAACACAGGGAACTCAGTACTCTGTAATGGCCTATGTGGGAATAGAATCTAAAAAAGAGCAGATATATGTATATGTATAACTGATTCACTTTGCTGTACACCTGAAACTAACACAACATTGTAAATCAACTCTACCCCAATAAAAATTAAAAAACAAAAAAACAAAAAACAATGAAAAAGAGTCCTGACATTGCTTGACCAATTCACCAACCTAAAAAGGAGATGGAGGTTTCCTTTTTGTCGTTTTGCTTAAGGACCCGAGAGACTACACGAGAATACTCGGTGACCCCGCTGTATTTAAGGAGTCCAAATGTAAGGAGTGTTAAAAGGATACAGTCTAGTGACATTCATCTGTGGGCTTATTTCTCCCCTGCTCACTCCTCTTTCGTGAACTCTTCATAGCTCTGCTCTGAACCAGCAAGGTGGTGGGACAGCTCTGAGGGACGTGAGGATGCCACTGAGACCAGGGGGTGGCAATGGATAGACCAGCCCCTCTGTGTCTCAGGCTTCCTTCCCTGACCCTGGGCAGTTTCTCAAACAAGCCCCGCCTCCCCACGCAGCCTCCTCCTGCTCCAAATGCCCAGGGCCTCCCTCGCCCAGATCTCCGGCTTCCTGCGACCACAGCCTTCCCAGCTCCAGGCTAAATCCCATGACAGCCCCGCTCTGCCCTGACCTGTGTGCCTTGCCAGCTGGAATCTCTTCCCCCAGCAGATCTTCACTGTGACATTCGTTCCACCCATAAACCCAGAATACTGACTTATTGGCTAATACGTTAGGAAAGTACAAACCCAGCACCGTTTTCAACCCCAATACTAGGCAGCAGCGGTGCCAACCTACCCTCTGGCTCTGCTTCCCCACGCTGGGCAAAATACCAGTCATTGTCGATTACTATACGCCGATGCTCAAATCTTTCTCAGCACAGCCCTCCCAGAGGCCGCTAGCTACTGCTGTGAGTTAGCAAGCAAGATTGCTCAGCAAATAAGTATTTGTTGAAGCCTGTCATGTCCCAGGTACCTCTCCTAGGCCCTGGGGACACAGCAGAAAACGCAACAAAGGATATGCCCTCATAGGAGACAGATAAATAGGTATATAATTTAACATCAGACAGGGAAAATAATGCACTGAAGGAAGATTAAAGCAGAAAAGGACATGGGGTTTCCTGGGGGAGTGAGGAGGAGGCGCTGTTTTGCTAATGGTGGCCATCTCTGACCTTTTGAAGGGAACATTTGAGTGGAAGGGAGGGAGAGAACTGTCCCTGCAAACATGTGTGGGGAAACGTATTCGAGGCAAAGGGAATAGCAAGTGCAAAGGCCCTGGGCTGGGAGCCAGAGAGGGAGCCGTTTGCCAGCCCCATGCAACAGCCTGGCCCCAACCGCCCTTATTCCGTTTTCCACTCTCGCCAATCATTGCAAATCATTGCTCACCTGTGCAAGAGTTGTTCCTTCTCACCGTTGTCTCTGGGCGTGAGGTTACAATAAAGTGCTCGAAAAGCCTTGCTTCTGTAGCTGAAATCCCTCGCAGAGGCTGCAGGAATTCAGAGGCTTGTATGTAGATTAAGGGAAACAACACCCTGTTTTGCTTTCTGGCTGAATGTTGACCCTTTTTATTCATGCAAGGAGCTCAATTAGTCACAGAGAAGAGGCCAGCTGACCTGTTGGATATTTTCTTCTGAACCCTTAGGGAGATTTTGCCCCTAGGATTCTTAACACGTTTCCCTCTACCAAGTCAAGTCAATTCTTCTTGACTAGCTTTCCCTCCCTCTCCTCCTCCCTCCCTCCCTCTCTGTCTCCTCACCCACATCCTACCTGGTGCCCCAGGATGAACCCTTGGACCCAGCTTTGGGGTGGTGGGACCTCCCAGCAGGGCTTGATGGGTGTGGCTTCCCCTCCCCGGCACTATTGTGACCTGTTAACTGCCAAGTGGGGGTCCACGAGTTCGTCCTCACCTCCTTCCTGGGGGAACCCTCCAAGACGCACCTCTGAGACCCCATCCACCCTCGTCCGCTTTGCCTCCTCTTCTAGGGCTGGGTTTGCGGGCTTGTATTATTGAAGATTGATCTCAGGTGAGCGCTGTTAACTCCTGCAAAGTGAATACACCCAGGCTGTGTGTGGCCTTGGCTTCTTTAAGGTGATGACGATTTGTTACCATGTTGCCAGATCCACTGAGTCATTTGCATATTTTCTGGTGATACTATTGGATGATGGAGGTCTTTGGGTCTGTGTTGGCGCAGTAAGACATGGAGGTGGATTATTACATCGAACGTTTCTCTCCAGCTCTGAGAACAAACTACAACCAAAGCTCCAAATTCTGAGTCCTTATGGTCCTGCCAGGGCTGGAATGTCACCCTTTCCCATTTTGTCTGTGCCTTCAGCCATCTCTCCTCTGATCTTTCCTATATCTGAAGAATTGTGATTGAACTCATACTTTGCTTTCTGTTTTATTCAGTGTGGGCTAATTATTCAGATAAACGAAACACAACAAAATCTGAGCAGCCTAAAACAACGATGATACAATTCTTGCCCATGTCACAGGCCACGTGGGTCGGGCAGCACTTCTCCGAATGGTGACCCAGGAACGAAGGACCTTTCCTCATGGCACAGCTGTCTTCAACCCGTGGCCTCCAAGGTCAGCATGGAAGGGCAAAGAGCTTGGAGGATCCCACTGGATGTTCCAGGGGCCGGGCCTGAGAGGGGCACACCTAGTTGTTTCTGACCATCTTTCCTCGGCCAGAATCACCTGGCCCTACTTATCTGCCAGGGACTTTGGGAAATGTAGCTGAGCTGCCTGCCCAGGAAGAAAAGAGACCCATCTGGGGCGGGGGTGGGGTTTGCACAAGCACTAGCTCTGCTCCATTCTTTGCTGCCTTACTTTGTATTTTGTCTCTATATTTCCAAGGGTGCAAAGAAGTAATAAGGAACCTCAGAGCTTTAACTCAAGTATCTCATTTCACAGATGAGGCAAGAGAAGCAAAATGACTTGCACGGTGCAGAGTTTAGACAAGAACTCTGCTCTCCAGATCCTTTGTTCCCTTCCTTCCTTCCTTCCTTCCTTCCTTCCTTCCTTCCTTCCTCCCTCCCTCCCTTCCTTCTTCTCTTTGGGTTATTTATTTATTTAGGTATAATTTACATACAATGCGCCATCTGATGAGTTTTGACTACAATCACATAATCACAGTCACAACATACAGAATATTCTCATCACACCAAGAAGTTTCCTCTGGCCCCTTTGCATTGTTTCCTCCCCTACCTTCTTGGTCTCTAAGAACCACTTAAAAAAAAAAAAAAAACTCCTGCTCTAGAGCTCACAATTCTTCCTAAGCATTCTACATAATTTTTACCTGACCAAGAAGCTATATATTCACTGAGGTCAAGAATTAGGCCTCTAATCCCAGGTTCTAGAACAATGCTGGACACGGAACAAATTCTAACAACTGATCAGAGGTGAAGATGGTACAACTTTTCCTCTTCAAACAGGTTCCTTTTGAACCTGTCAAATGGGCCTTTCTTATATGGAGGGAGGAGGTAAAGGAAGGCGTATGGCCATATTTCACAAATCTAGGCTGTCCATGACTGAAAGATCTACTATTATTTTACATACCACTGAAAAAAGACAAAGAAAAATGCTGTCAATTAACACGGGCCAAATGCTTTCTTATCACCTAAAATTATTATTTTATAATTATTAGTAGAGTTTAAATAGGTTTAATGAGATATAGATTTTTATCATGGTAAATATAAATGAACGTTACCACTTTAACCATTTTTAAGTACACATTCACATCGTTGTGCAGTGATCCCCACCATCCACCTCCAGAACTTTCTCATCTTGCCCACCTGAACCTCTGTACCTATTAAACAGTAACTCCCCACTTCCGCCCAACCACAGCTCCCATTATTCAACTTTCTGTCTCTCTGAGTTTGACTACTCTAGGATCTTGTATAAGTGGATTCGTACGGTGTTTGTCCTCTTGTGACTGACTTATTTCACTTAGCGTAATGTCTTCAAAGTTCATCCACATTGTAGCACGTGTCAGAATTTCATTACTGTTTAGGGCTTAATAATAGTCCATCGTATGTATAGACCACATTTCGTTCAGTCATTCCTCTGTGGAAGGACCCTTTGGTTGCTTTTCGGCTTTCGTGAATAACGATGTTATGTTTTGCACATGGATCGTTTGATATGAAGACTCTGCTGTAGTCTAGCCCCCTCGTTTGGAAATTACCATTTCACAACTCAGGTGGGCAAGGAATACACAGCCTACCCATTCAATGAGACTAGAGCCCTTTTCATCCTAGACCCTCAGGGCACTGTCCCAACAGCTGGAGGAGGCACAACGGGTTCACACCAGCGGGAGGGAGGTGGAGATGTGCAATCCTGAGGTTAGGGTGTCTGCGGATCCTGTTATTCCAGGAGCGGGAGCTCTTCTGGTCTTTCATTGAAAAAGAAAAGGCCTCTATGGAAGAAACCCTGAGGGTCTTTTTTGGCCATGAGGGGGCAGAATGGACATTGCTTGTACGCAGAAGAGATTTGGTTGTGCTCTCTGATGTGTGATATGTTTCTTCCTTGGTCTTGACATAACACTTTTGGAAAAGGTTAACCCTTTAATTCATCCCTGAATACTACTCTGGGTTTCCTTATTGTGGGCAGGATCATGAAGAAGTATGCCATCTGGGACTTCAAAGTCTGAATTACTCCTGAGAAGTGAGAAGGGAATGATAAGGTAGAAACACCCAAAACAATCATGGAAGCAAAGAGAGAGTTCCCAGAAGAGGGAAATTTAGAAAATTCATTAGACTCACAGTGAATTTATCTTCATCATTTACTTAAATTTTTATAATTGGAAAATATAATACATATAGATTGGTAGAAGTACATAAAAACATAAATTTGCTGTAAATGTAGTTATAAAGTTGCTTAAGTCAATAATTAGAATCTAGGTAGCCGCCTAGAGACCTACCCCTGGGCTCCGCTCCCCATTAGCACCCAGCTCGCCTTGCTGTGAACCTCAGCCTGAGGCCCTGGGCTCCAGGCGTGCTGCTTCATGGGTGCCAGCTGTGAGGTCTCTTGGAACTCTACTCTCAAATGGATCCCAGGCTTGGGATTTAATGCTCTGCTCTCACCATCTTTAAATTCTTAGTAATTCTTTGAACTCGTGTTTTACAAGCAAAGTCCAATGGGGTATGCACATGAGCAGAGAAGATATATGCAAGAAAGGAGGGGCGTCTCTCCTCTCAACCACATGCTGCCTAGCAGCTAAACAACATAGAGATTCCAGTAGTAAAGAAGGATGGCTAGTGGCAAGGTAATCAGCTGTGCCCACCACCCCAAGCCTATGAGACCCTCCATCGTCTGGCCCTGCCTACCCAGCCTCATCCATTGCCATGTCTCTCTCCCATTCTCTTCTTCAGCTACACTAAATTTCTCAGCCTGCCAGACTCTGCCTTTGTTTTGGGTATCTTCTCATGCTGTTCTTTTTACCTGGAACCCTTTTTCCACTGAAGCACCTACCCCCAGGCCCCAATATGCACACACGTGCACACACACACACACACACACACACACACACACACACACAGACTTTACCTGGCTAACTCTGGCTCATTCTTTTGAGCAGTAGTTTAGGCCAGGAGTGGGAAGCAGGCAGCATCTGGTCTACTGATACATTTTGTTTGTTTCCCTTAGTGTTTTTATATTTTTGGATTAGTTCTGGACATTTAAAAATAAAAACCCAGCTTTTTAATAGTTCTTGAAAATTGGGGACACTGGTCTCCCGTGGTCGCAGGACACCATTCGCTTAAGCCGAGGGCAGTGGCCCACTGTAGGTAAATAAGGCATGCTCTCTCTAGTTCATTCAGCCCCCACCTGGCTGGATTAACTCATTTTTCTAGCCTGCTTGGCCCTGCAGCCATTTGAGGTTGACAGTCTTGGCTTAGACTTCCCCTGCCAGCCCACTCCTAATTTGGATTGATTTTTGGGAGGATGTTTACAAAGCCCTCTTCCCTGCCCTAGTCAAAGCACTATCACACACTATTGTAACCACCCATCTTCTTGTCGGCTCCCTCAATACTCCCTTAGATTAGAACTGCCTAAAAGGCCATGAGTGTGTCTGTCTTGTTCATGGTTCTGGCCCCATCACCTGGCCCAGGGCCTGGCAAGCGGCAGGTGCTTAATGAACGTACAGATGAAAGTGAAAAGTAAAGAGTCTAGTGTTTGTCTCAGAAGAGCATTTAGACCCTACTTGTTTAACCTGCAATTACATGTTCATTCAAGCAGTATCAACTGACTGCCCATTTTAGGTCTGATAGTGTGCTCAGGGCTGGAGGTGGGAGGTAAAGAAGTCAGCCTTGAACCTCAGTGAGCTCATAGTCTAACAGGGAAACCGACAGAAATATGAAGATTACAGTGGAGGTGATAAATTGTGTCAGAGAAGAAGGTAGAGGGGCCCTGGCGTGTAGTTGACTAATTAATCTTCAGCGGTCCAGAGAATCTATGTCTGGGTCCCAGCAGGAAACAGAAATCATGTCAGACGGTTCAACTGAAGAGTTTAGTGAAGGGACCAGTCACAGAGCTGTGGGCAGGGTAAGAAACAAAGAAGGGTCTGTTGAAACAAAGCAGGACCTTGTGGGGCCCTCCTAGTACAAATCCATTCTGTGTCCCCCTTTTCTTGTTTGTAGGAAATAGGCTTTATTCAGCTTCCTTGACCTTCCCTGAATTCCAAAGGACAGATTCAAAAGTTGCTTACCAGGGAAGGGAGGGAATAAGAAACAAGGGAAAAGCAGCCAAAGGACAATAGTACAGTGATGGGGTAGGGTCCTGGTTCCTCCTCAAGGACTATACGTAACGATACCTTTGAGTTCTTCTATAGGAACTAAGACCCCCACCCAGGTGGAGGATGGTAACTTCTGGCTGAGCACCAGATTCCTGGAGCACTGCCTTGTCACCTCACCACCAGCCAATCAGAAGAAAGTCTGCACACAGCGGAAGAGAATGAAGACTCTGACCCCCTCCCCAAATGATTCTCTCTTTAAAAACTTTCATGGTCGAGCAGAATCTTCAGAGTTGGTTTTTGGACACGAGTCCACCTTCTCCCCAGGTTGCCAGCCTCCTGAATAAAGCAGCCTTTCCTTTCCAACCAACACAGTCTCTCGAGTATTGGCTTTCAAGCAGTGAGCAGCCAAACCTGAGTTCAGGAACACTGTTGTTGCAACACTGGAAGCCATTGTTCTCCAAGGGCTGAGGGGCAAGAAGAGGAAATGGTACCATTGGAGCAAAGAAGAGCTGGAGTTCTAGGGGCCTGTTCAAAAGGAGAAACCTGGCACCAATGTAAGCAGATAGGGCAGGGGGTCCCCAGAGAAAAAGAACCAGGCATAGTTTTCTTGACATAAGAAAAGCCATTTTGATCTAAGCCATTTTGTGACCTAAGCCTGACTACAATGCTTGCCCTTGAACAGGACTCAGTAATCAATGATCTTAAGGGAAGTGAGGGAACACAGGGACAGAGGAAAAGCAGTCAAGAAACAATAGTTCAGCAATAAAACTGAGTCCTAGTTCCTGCTCAAGGAATATACATAACAATCAGATACAGTCTCTGAGTTCTGCAAGAACTAAGCCCCCCTCCATCCCCTGGTGGAGGATGGAAGGATGATGTTGACCCTCTTGACTTCAATCAACTAAAGTTTGGACTCTGTCGACCTTTGCCCTAATTCTATGTTGAGTTCTCTGCTCAAGCCCCTTCATGAATATGCATGTACCTTAGCTTAAAACTTTCCCATTTTTGCTGTTAGGGCAGACACTGCTTTGGGAAAGATCCCCGGTGTTCTCCTTACTTGTCGCAAGTAATAAATCCTTCCTTCTCCCCATCTTTGGATTGGTTGTGTCTATTGGCTCGACACCCACCAAGAGGTGAACCCAGTTTTCAGGAAACACCAATATATGGAGCAAGTAAGGACGAAATACCCCAACCTCTCTCTCCTTCCTCCTGCCCTCCAACCTCCTGGCAGTCTCTCTCATTGGCTGAATCTCACCAGGAATTGCATGGGCAGGGTGCCAGGTGACATGTTCTGCAGAGGTCAGCCTCCCAGGGCACAGAACAGGGCAGAGGAGGAGAGAGAGGGGACCTGGATGGAGGGCAAACAGAAAACACCTGGTGCAGAGATTTTCCAAGAAGAGGTCCCTTATGAGCTGAGGATAAAGTCAGGAGGGAAAATATTGTTTTCATGATATTTTGTTTCATTTATTTTAGGTTTTTTTTGTTGTTGTTCTTGGTCTCTTTGGTTTATTTGTTGATTATTTTTATATGTCTGGATGTTTCTGCTTTGTTTGCAGTTATTATCACAGGTAAATGTGTTTGCTGAGTCAGCGACCCTTCGTAAACCCCAGTCATTCACTAAGGCAGAAGTTCTCCACTTAAATAACTGGCCTTGGGAATAAAAATCTAAACAAAAATACTCAGGAGTTTGGGGGGTTTTGTTTTGTTTCTTCAATTACCAAACACATTAGCTGGAGTTCAGGCGTTGGCAATGGCGTCTGTAGCATGTTTTGTTTTCAATACAATAGGGAAGGTTGGAAATTACTTCTGTGATCAATCTAGATTTCCCTGTAGCTCTGAATTAAACAGAAAACTTGCCTTAGTGTCCTCATCTCAAATTTTAATTCCCTTAAAAAGTGAGATTTGGCTCTGCTTGGTCCTTCTCTTTGCTCATATAAAAGAAGGAACATTTGTGAAGGATTAGGTTCCTCCATCTATTACAGGAAGAAGAGCAGGCAATCAATTTCTGCCCTTAAGGGAATAAAAATGGAGGTGGATTGTGCAAGTTTAGAATGAAATCTTTGGAGCAGACTCTTCCCTGTGATCCAGTTACAAATTTCTCAAACTCCATGTCTGCTCTACACGGACCAAAACATCTGGCTGAAAAATGAGACCGAGACAAAGTTGTGCATTTTGTTGTCTCCCTAAGGAAAACCCAGAGGCCAGATGTCGTGTAGGTTCCCAGCAATGGCTCCATCGCAGACACACCTGGCGACCAAGTGGAGGGAGCTCAGGGTAGGGCTGCTTATACCTTAAAGCTCAGGGAGGAGACAAAAGGCAGTTAAAGATCTGGAAGGTAGCAAAGGTCCTCTTCAAAAGGCTTTAATGGGAGCTTATACAAAGTGTTTTGACCCAGAAAGCTGATGGATTTCCAGCCCTCCACTGATTTGTGCTGTCAATACCGGGCAGCCTCATGGAAAATGTCCTCTGTATGTTGTAACCTTAAACTTTATGGAGATTTAAAAAAAAAGTGAGTTATGTGTCCATTTCAAAAGGATATTTTAAAAATCATTCCAACAGGATGTCTACATCCCAGTGGTTAGGGTGGGCAGAAGGGGAGTTGGGGGCCTGTGCTCTAGTTCAGGGCGTTTGACCCCCGGCAAGTGGCTGAACCTCTTGTGGCTTGATTTCTCAGTGAGTAAACAAAGATGAACACCTCTGCCTCATTGCCTCATTGAAGGTCGACAGGGAACAAATGCGAACTTGTTCTGGCGCTTGAGGAAGCACAGAGCATCATACAAAAGCGCAGTACCACTCGCCTGCCTTTCTGGCTCTTCGCCAAGCACTCAGGGCTACAGTCTGGTTTGGTCCTTGGAGGGAGGGGAGGGGAGGGGAAGGGAGAGCGTGGGGCCGTTCAGCAGCAGCGCATTCACTGCAGTGACGGCAGCAGGTTTGGGTTTGGTGGGTGTCAGAGGAGGTGAGCTGTGGGCGCACTCCCTAGACAGTGATGCCTGTACCTCCAGGGTCTGAGATGTTCTGAACACGTTACCCACTAGAGCTGGCACGTGGTAAGGACGGGCGAGTCCTCTGGACTGCAGGAACCTGTGCTGCAAAGCTGGGCTTCCATTCCAGGGGGATTGCCTGATGTAAGAAGGTGTGGGTGAGGCTCTGAAACCACAGCCCCCGGGAAGGCGTGGTCGAGGGGGTGCGGCCCCCTGGGTCCTTAGGCGGCCACTCCCGCCTCCCACCAATGCACATGCGCAGTCCCTTCAGAGTCCCGCCAGGGCTGTGCACCCTCACACGTGTGTCCTCCGGGGACGTCTACCTCCTAAGTCGGGAGCACCTTTCCTCCTTGTTCACTTGTCCCCGCCCCAGTGCCTCTGGCCCCGTGGGACCAGCGATATCGTGTGTCCCTTGCGCGGCTCTAGGTTTCGTGGCCTTGACTTCCCTTGTTAGCGAAGTCCACTCAGTCGCCTTTGATGATCAGTGTCAGGCCCCGCTCCTTCCCTCCACGTAAGCCGGGCGGTACCCCTTGGGTCAGGCAGGCACTCGCCATCTAACTGTGACTAACAGAAAAAATTTAACTCCTTCAATAAGGAGACTTAGAGACTTACAGTAACCCTAGGACTACAGCTTTTCTTTCTCTTCATTTTTTATTTCAGTAGTCACCTCCTCTCCCCTGCCGCTTGGGCCTTCATTTAAATGCCCTAGGGGCCAAGTTCAAAGGCATCCCCTCCCATCCATGCTGACTGGACATCAAAACTGGTGTTCCCAGGCCCTCCGTGGGCACTCTGTCCCCATCCACTGTGCTCCCAGGAAAGCTGAGGGAAAGCCCTTTCTTTCCCATCCTACCTGAGTTTGAGGGCCCCAGTTCTAGGGTTGTGAGTGAAACCGAGCAGAACCCTGTGGGGCTCCTGGGCACGGAAGCCTTTCAAACAGCTGCTCATCCGGGAATGGAGGGGATGCAGAGACAAGGGAGGAGCAGCTAAGGGACAACAGTGCAGCCTCGCGGCAGGGTCCTGGGTCCCCCTCCAGGGGTACACATAACAGTATCTTTAAGCTCTTCTGCAGAACTAAAACCCCCAACAAATGGAAGATGTTCCAGGGGGAAGTTCTTCAAGAGACCACCTGAGTCCAGATAAAAGGAGGTCAGGCCCTGCACACACCCTGGTCCTTATCAGCGAGCCCGGCCACCCTTGAACCATTGCTATAAAACTCCTCACCAAATCCTCGCGGGCTGGAACACACAGTTTTGAGAGGCACGAGTCCGCTGTGGCCCCCTTTGCCTGGCAAAGCAATAAAGCTCTTCTTTTCTACTTCACCCAAAACTCTGTCTCCGAGATTCAGTTCGGCACCGGTACACAAGAGGCCGAGTTTTCAGCATCACCGTGACACCCAGGGTCCAGGAAACCTGTGCTCCACTTGGGGAACCTCAATACACAGTGGTGGACAAATACGCGGTCCTTTAAGCTTATCCTGTAGATTTCACTTCAGACCAAGACAAATATGGAATTTTGAGCTCAACCGTATTAAAGGGATTTATGCATGACTAAAAATAGAGAAAAATTCATTACATTCTTTTCTTGTAAGAAGCTGGATTTACTTTGCCAAATGTGTCTCAGAAAGTGCATCTTTTTTTTTTTTTCCTGTCAATAGTTATATTTGCTGCTGTTCCCAGCAGGGCAGATTGTCCATTAAATAATCACAATATAAGGGAATCCTCAATAAAATACAATTTGAGCTCAGGAGGACATAGGTATGCTTTGCTTTCAAGAATAGAGATGTTCTTCAAAGCGATTTTTCGGTAAAGCAACTAAGAAATACCAGAAATGCACCAGAAGGGAAATGAAAAATGTGGCTGAGACTCCAGACAGGAGGGAGGGGGGCCGGCAGCAGGAGCAGTGGGGGAGGGGCTCGGGGGCTCAGCCTCAGCCCGGCTGGGGAAGGAGGCCGGCTGCTCCGTCGCTGGTACTGTCTGTGGCTCCAGGAAGCCGGAGACCCTGGCTTCCCAAGGGGGCCACCGCCAGCAGGGCCAGGAGCTCCAGGCTCCCCTCCCCTCTTCCCTTCTGGCCGTCTTTGCACCATTATCAGGCCAAGGCAGAAACAGCCAGAGATGGGGCCACGCCTTGGAGAGGATTCCAGAGCCAATAGGAAAGAAGCCTGCGCTTCATGGACAATTTACGGCGGCTGTCTGAAGCACAGTGGCTTCTGTGATGCAAGGTACAGTGGGTACAGCTCTGAGGAAGGCATTTTATGTCCTAGAGATGTTCTGTGCCTGTTTGAGGCGCTGCCTTTTCGGCAAATCGCTGATGTAACCCAGATGCCAGCTGGGGCCTCGCTAACCTTGGAGTTGAGGGAACCTCGGCTTCCCGAGTCCTCAGCAGCCCCCTGCTGCCTCCTGAACACCCCCAGATTCACTCTCACTCTGGACCCTACCCCCTGTGTCTCCCACGTCCTCTGCCCTGATGGGGGGTCAGACCCAGACTCCTCTTGGGTCCCCCACTGGAATCCACTTACACAAAAGCAGCGTAATCCAACCTGCCTGGAGGCTGAGGTTGGGACGCGTTTGGGGAGTTCTATCATGTACTTCCCTGCTCACGACATCAAAACCTTCCTCCACAAGGTCTCCCTTGGGGGTGATGAAGACGCCTTGGAAGTAGAGGGTGGCGATGGTTGCACACCATTGTGAATGCGCTAACGGCCCCTCTGAAGTGGATCACCTTCTGTTCTGTGAATTTCACCTCAATAAAAAACAAAAACCGTTCGCAGCAACGTGGACGGACCTAGAGATGATCATACCAAGTGACGTAAGCCAGACAGACAAAGACAAATATCATATGATATCACTTACATGTGGAATCTTAAAAAATGATACCAGTGACCTTATTTACAAAACAGAAACAAACTCACGGACTTCGAAAACAAACTTACAGTTACCAAACGGGAAAGGTGGGGAGGGATAAATGAGGAGCTTGGGATTAACATATACACACTACCATATCTAAAATAAATAATCAACACAGGCCTGTTGTTTAGCACAGGGAACTATAGTCAATATCTTGTAATAACCTATAATGGAAAGAATCTGAAAAAGAATATATATATATAGCTCTGAATCACTTTGCTCTATACCTGAAACATTGTAAATCAACTATACTTCAATTTAAAAATAAATAAATAAAGGAAAAAACAAACCAAAAAAACTCCAAACCAAACACCACCCCGTCCAGCCCCCTCTTCCCTCCCCTCCCCTCTCTCGGGCCAGGCCAGCCTTCCCTGTCCACTGAGGCGCTGACACTTGCCCTCGCAAATACCTCCAGGGTATCAGCTCTCCAGGGCCTGGTCTGGACCCATCCATCTTCCAGAAAGGTCCGTCAGAGGAAAAGAGTGACGTTTCTCTCTGTTCCGCTGACTTAAGTGAGGGCTTGTGAGGAGCCCGTGAGTGCAGAGGAAGATGTGCTTTTTAATGACCAGTAGCATCTGTGACATGCCAAACCCCGCACGGAACTCGGCCCCATGGGCGGGATACACAGCTCTCCTAGCCCTACAGAACTTCTCAGGCTCTCAGAGGGTAGAGACAGGCCGTCCACAGCTGGGTGGTCAGACGCACTGGTCAACAGCCTGCCTCTGCCTCTTCCTTGCTCCTTGACCTTGAGGGACCCTCCAGCCTCTGTGCGCTTTGGTCCTTGCACCACTACATGGGGATCAGAGCAGGACTTGCGTCATCTGGTCATGAGAAGTGGACAGCACGGGCTGCGTAGCAATGACAGTTAATGTTGGAGTTTGTGGTTCCAGCCACCTTGGAGTACGGCCAGCAGAATTACTTGGTTGTGAGGAGCTTTGGAGTGAAGTTCCTACATTCCAACTATACCCACCTTTATTCCTACCCTTCCCAGGGCACCTGTCCAAAATGGACTCAGAAATTGGGGTCCCTGGGACGGCAAAGATGCCTGGAAAGCCAAGGCATAAGTGTGTCACAATTCAACTGGAACTTGCTAAATTGCTTCTGTTTGTAGTAATTACAGTTTACAAAACACCTTCACGATAATTTTCTCACTTGTTGTCACAACTGCCACAGGGAGCAGATTTCATCCCTATCTTTAGAGATGAGAAAGCTAAGATTCAAAGAGGTTAGGGGACTTGGCTAACGTCACCCGGCAAAGAGTAGCCAAGAGTCAAAACTGGACGTTCTGACTCCCGTGTGAACTCCCAGGCGGGAGCTCTGTCCCCAAAGCCGAGGTCTTGCTCAGCTGAACGCTGCCATGTGGCCAGCATCAGGCTGATGGCTGGTGGGCATAATGAAAGGAAAAGTCACACAGGTCCTGCCCCCGGGGAGCTTCCAGTCTACACGGAGACAGTTGAAGTCCTGCAGTCCCTGGTCTATAGGGTTGCCAACACGTATTCCTCAAATCTCCAGGGCATCTTGTAAGGAATTCTTTTATTTTCTACAAGGGCATATCGTGATGGTGAGCTGTGCCCTCTGGCCAGCGTGCATGTGGCTGCAGTGAGGAAAGGAGGGTGACTTAGTCTCTACGTGACGGGGGAGGTGGTCCAGTGGAGGGGACCCTCAGTCCCAGGCAGAGTCAGGGGACCAGGCTCTGTTGCTGGGCAAGGTGCCCAGGCTCGCCTAGCCTTGGCTCAGCTTTTTATTTGTCAAAAGGGGATCATCAGAGTAGCTACCTCATAGGGTCATTCTGAAAATTAAATGAGAAGATCTAGGTAAGATATTTAGCACGTGTCCAAAATTATCAATATCATCCACTCAAGCAAGCTCTGTTCCACATTGACTATCTTCAGTAATAAGCAAATTCGACATTAGCTGATGCCACATGTTTTGTGCAATGATTGGGTCCTATGGGATTAACTGCAATTAACTACTCCAAGTTGGATGTCCTTTATTCCTACATACGCATCTATACACAGACTAGAAATCCAGAGAGCACTAAAATCACCATCACGATGAAGAGCAGGGAGCAAAATTATAGTTTGAGAGTTTTTTACAACCTGAGTCACAAAAGAGATTTTGGGGAGAACACTCAATCGTAAAGACATTTTTTATATCTACTAATTCACTTAAATGTCAGATTAGAGAATAGACTTTAATTAAAGTTTGTAATAAGTATGCTTGACCTCTGTTTCATATACGTGTTTAGGAAGTTTTGTAAAAGCTACTAAAATGCAGTAAAATAGATTAAGAAGATGGAGTGATACGTCCCTTTTAAGAAAGATTTTGAAAAATTTAAGAGAAATGGCAATCTCCCACTCTCATCATTTTGTTCATTAAAAAAAAAAAAAATTTAAAGATATTCCAAAGAGGATTTTCTCAAGCAAATCCTGAAGGTAACTATTTTCACATGTGATGGCAACTTGGGTCAGTCATCATTTTTAATAAAACTGATTAATGACTACGTGTGAACAAAGTAGGGAAGTGAGTAATCAGGTGGAATTTATGTTATTTTAAAGCTGGAATAAAAGTCTATGGGTTGGAAAAAAAAGCCTTTGGGGGCTTGGCCAAGCTCTTCAGTAATCAGGAGGCTGAGGAGAGTGGGTGCACTCTGGAACTGGCGTTTGGGCGCACAGACAGAGCCCATTAAAAATTAACAAAATAGTTTGGAAGACTATTTTAAGCACTGTGAATTGGCAAATGGCAAATACCTAGCTGAACAGATGACTGGTTTGGATTCTTAATAGCCAATTGTGAAGGAAATGGACCACGACAGGCTTTCAGACACAGAAGTGGCTGTCGGCGCAGAGATCGAGGTGTGGGGTATCTCGACGTGAGGATCAGTGATTCCCTGCGCAGCAAACAGGAAAAGCCAAGTCTAACGTCCCATCAGTTGTTGAGCATTTTCTAGCAAATTACGAGTAAGTCTGGAACTGGGGGTAGAAATGGATGGAGGGGAGTTCTGCATTGGAGTGGGTCTTAGGAACAGGAACCGCCCAGTAACAGGGCGAGGCTGACAATTCTAGGCATTTTGCAATAGCTTAATAATTTGGGGTTCTTTGTTAGACCATTGTATTAGTTATGTTTTTTATTTTCTGTGTTCCTGATGTTCTGACACCTTGGGGAGTGGATAAGTCTAGAGAGAAGGCCCCTCCCCAGGGCTTGCCAATTCCTAAAGCCTGTGAGCTCGCCTTTCATATGCAAACCAACCCATCCAGATCCCACACTCCAACTGCCTCCTCTTCAGGCTCTTACACTGAGGACCACTACTCCCCTGCCCTAATCACCCCAAGGCAGGGTATCAGACAACGAGGGACAGCCCCTAAATCCCAGAGCCTGCTGAAATTATTCAAACTCGTCAATCCTAAACTTGCTTCCCCAGCTTTCCCTGCCTGGTCTGTTCCTTCCTGCAGGAACCACCACAAAGACTGTTACCTGCCCAGCCCACATTCTCCCCTCCCTCTCTCTGCCTCCTGACCCACGCTGGTGCTTCCCCTGTGGCCCTGCCTGGCATGGCGTGCCCCCTCCTCTTGGGAACTGTGAGTAACAAACTATCTTTTCAATGGGTCTCCTAATCTGTTGGCCTCCCATACCTGAATAGTAATAAAAGCTATATTTTAAAACAGCCATGCCAAATATCCCTGGCTTCAAAGAAGCCCCACCAAAATGTCATGTACCCAGAAAAGGCCAGGCTGAGGAAGTGAGTTTGAGCTTCAGAATGCAGGGTCTCTGTGCCCGCACGAGCAACCTGGACTTTATTCTGCAGACATCAGGGAACCTCTGCCACCTCCTGAGCAGAGAGGAAGTGATCGCAGCTGTACTGGAGAGAGGTGGATCTGGCCTGGACTGTGGGGTACATTGTGGAGGCAGGGAGGCCTGTAAGGAGGCTGGAGTAGCTAATGAGGCCAGAGGGCCAGACACAGGGAGGAAATAAAAAGAGCACTGTAGATCAGAAAGGGCCAGATTTGCCAACCAATGGAATGTTGGGGAAAAAGAATGAAAATGACCAGAGCTTCCAAACGCCAGCCTCTCCAAAGATAGGGGCAGGAATAAGAGTGATATAAAGAGGAGAAGTTTGGAAGTAGGGGGATAATTGGTTTCCTCACTTCTTTTTAAATCAGGGTGCTAGTGATCATCACATATGCCTTTATCCCACTAGTATTGACTTGCTGAGCACCTCTCAGGCCCCAGAGATTATATCCTAGTGCAGAAGATGTTTCAAAACATACTGCTCCTTCTTTAAGGAGCCTCATAAGCCAGGAGCTGCAGGCCAAAGACTCACCCGCATGCCCTTCTCCAGTGACTTGCTGTTCTTTTCATCCCTGAAAACACATTCGCTTCTGCCTCATCAACCTCATTCCTGCTGACATGAAGATAGCATCAGGGCTTTTAGGGGAGAAGCCAGAGTCAGTTACACTAACTCAGAAATCCGTATTTATTTATTTTCCCCTTCGGTATATCCAGTAAGTGCTAATAAAAAGAGACGAAGGAGTCACGTGGGTACCAGATGGGTGTGAGTGAGTCACCCGGCCCAGAAAGGGCAATTCCTCAGTTGTTGCCCACTCCTGGTTCCTCTCTGGAGGCAGGGAAGCCCTCTCTCCTGGCCAGGACTCTCCCTCCTTCCCAGGGTGCACACCCACCATTGCTTTTGTCTAACTTCTGCCTATAGAATGATCATTTCATGTCAGATTCCTTCCCCAACACCAAGCCTGGGAGTCACAGACCAACAGCAAAACCCACAGATTAGGAACAGAGAGAAAGGCACCAGGTGGGCAAAGCCAAGCAAAGTGTCCCGACAACAGGATGAGAGCTTTTCCACCTGTCCGTCTCACCTCTGCCCTCCGACATCTCCTCTGGTTGTGGGTAAGAGCTGCTGTCTTTCCTTCTGTCTTAGCTCAGGAAACTGTAACACATAGCAGCTTAAACAACAGACAATTATTTCTCACAGTTCTGGAGGCTGGAAGTCCACCATAAAGGTGCCGGCCAACTCATTTCCTGATGAGGGCTCTTTCTCTGGCTTGCAGATGGCCACCTTCTTGCTGTGTCCTCACGATGGCAAAAGAGAAGGATATCATCTTTCTCCTGTCTCTCCTTACAAGGGCAGCAACCCCATCACAAAGTCTCCATCCTCATGTCCCAATTCCCTACCAAAGGCCCCACTTCTACATACCATCACATTGAGGATTAGGGCTTCAACATATGGATTTGGGCGAGGGTGGGGACACAATCATTCAATCCATAGTACCTTCATTGGCCCAAAGGCCATCAATGGGCCCTTCAGAGTCTCTCATTAGGGATGAATTTGCATAGAGATTTTTTTTTTTTAATCCAAGCAGAAGGTAAAAGGTTTTTACTACTTAATAATGCCAATTTTATCATCACTTAGCATAACTTCTTTCTGACAATTTTATCATCACTTACAATAACTTCCATTAGGGTAATAAGGCATTAAGTAGATGTTGATTGCAAATAATCTGCTTATATTCACTAATTATATGCAGACTAATTTTTTTTTTCCTGTTTAATATGTAATTTTAAAACACTGCTACTTCCTAAAAACAAGGCCTATCAAAGTAAGGAGACACATAGGCTACAGAGATAGAAAATTAGATTTATATATATTTGGCAAGTGCCTGATTAGAAGATGAAAATAAATGGAGGATTCATCTTTAGAAATAAAGAATGTAAATGGCTCACTCTAGTTGATTTGCTCTCACCTCCTCTCCCTTGGGGTCAAATTGATATGTGTACTCCTGACAAGCCATTTTATACAGCAGAAAATATTGATGTCTAGTTGCCATCTCACAGGGGTGGGGGTGTGGGTCTCCCCAACACATGGTCTTTATAGAGATTAAGTATAAATTGCCAGGTTCTGAATTTTATGAGACTTCCATAGCTGGGAAATACTAGTTTAAGTGAGGTGTAAAGATGCTTTTGATACATTCTACTTTTATTTAAGCCTGCTATAAAGTTTTGTAAGGCTGTCCATTACAACCTTGGCTTTCAGTGGCTATCATAACTCAATGGAAACAATGACACTACTATTGCGACTACTACTGGCAAATTGCTACTTGAATATTGGCAAGAACATAGATTCAAATTATTTGTTTCCAATTTGATAAAACATCCTTTGGTTACTTTCATGTTTATAAGATCAGTAATGCCCTGAGCATCCAAGCTGGACCTGGGTTGTCAGAGACATCCTTTTGGGTTTTTTGCAATTGGAAATCATTTCCTTTCATCCATGGACATTTTCTAACCTATTTTTCAGTAATATGTTCAGATTTTTTTTGGCTTAGTGGGAATAAAAAATAACTCAGATTTCAGTAGAAAGAAAATAACGACAGTGACAGTTTGCCTGTGTAATGTTTTTAACTATTTAAAAACAATGTTCTTCTCTCACTCTCTTTAGAAGATCCTGAGCATTAGTTGAACACATGTTATTTGTTACACGTTACGGATTAGGCAGGTATTTCCCTGTTTTATAGATAAGAAACCAAGGCTTAGAGAAATCAAGTGACTTGCTCCAGGTCACACAAGTAGATTTCCACATTGAGAACAGAAGGAGCCAGGTGTCCTGATCAATAGCCTTTCAGCCATAGGACATGAGATGCCAATGATGGGAAATGCACACACACTCTTTTTAATGTACTTTTATCACAATCTCCCTGAGAGTGATTCTTACATAAACCCACAAACTTTCGTGGTAGAACTTGCCAGTTTGGGCCAATGCCAAGGGCCTGGCCCATCGTATGGGGCCTATTTTTTTGCACAGTTACCATGAGATCCATGGGAAGCGGTTTTGAGACAGCCAGCTGCCCTGCCCCAGCACTTGTGGACTGGGGCACACGTGAAGTGGCTGCGACGACACAAGTGGCACCACCTCTCTGCTCACTGACTCTGCACCAAGATGCACCTCTCAAACAGATCAATCACTCTGGTTTTCCCCCCAAGAAAGCAATTAAAGTGGGCATAAGTTCTGTCTCCCAGGAGGTTTCCAAAGAATAAATTAAAAATTTAGCATAATTCAAATTCTCAAGTCTGCCAAGATTTGAGCTTGTATCTTCCAATTGCAAACTGCTACCCCCAGGATGTACTGACTCCCACTGACACGCTGCTACTACACTTGATATTTTTGGGGGGTGGGGGAATGGTCAGGAAAGTTTAGATTAAGAAGATCCTAGTACTGTAGAGTACAGGGAGCTATATTCAATATCCCGTAATAAACCATAATGGAAATGAATATGAAAAAGAATATATATATATGTATAACTGTACATATACTGTATAACTACTTGGCTGTACAGCAGAAATTAACACAACATTGTAAAGCAACTATACTTCAATAAAATAAATTTAAAAGAAACAGACAGACATAGAAAACAAATTTATGGTTACCAAAGGGGGTAGTGGGGGCGGGAGGGGAGATAAATTAGGAGTTTGGGATTAACATATACACACTACTGTATATAAAATAGGTAAACAACAAGGACCTACTATATAGTGCAGGGAACTATATTAGATACCTTGTAATAACCTATAATGGAAAAGAATATGAAAAAGAATATATACGTGTGTGTGTGTATATATATATATATATATATATATAAAACTGAATCACTCCGCTGTACACCTGAAACTAACACAACATCATAAATTAACCATACTTCAATTTAAGGAATGGTTACAAAAAAAGAAAGAAAGAAAATTCTAGCTCAAGAAGGTCAAGAAACTCCTCAATACAAGCTCTTCTTTTCTTGCCATCTCTCCCATCTGTCTACACACCCACAATGAGAATCAGAGAATCCTGGGACCCAGGGCAGTTCCAGAGCCAAAGGAAGCAAGGTTTGTTTACATATTGCTGGGATGCACGCTCCCAACCTGAATTGTATGGTGTTTCATGCCTAACATTCTCCTCCTTTATACTGCAAGTTGTATTTCTTAAAGTATAGAAAGGAACTGCTTGGCTTCCTTCAGTGTGAAATCACCGTGGTGAGTTTATTTTTCCTCGCCAGGGGTTGTCTTCTGGAGTTTCAAGGTTGTAGCAATGTGTCCACCATCACCACATCATCATTTTCATTGAACATCCTTTGTGAGGGTTCAAGTGAACAGACTCAGGCCCTGCAGTCCCAACGCTGACAATCTTTATATTAACAAGAACATAGGTCTAACGATTCCAAATTCTGCTAAAATTAGACCCCAATGTTCAATTTCCCACGTGTTCCTCTTAATTAAAAATGAAATGAAACTACCAAAATTATATAAATTAAAGCAGATGGAATGCAGTATGGGAAGCTCTTCTATGATAACGTTCCCTTTAATAAAATTCATTGGTTAATTTGGTTGATAAAATCAGTGTTAAAATTAAATAAGAATGAACATACACTGGGTAAATATTTTGTGGTTTCCAGCCTGTGCTACCATAATAAAGGTAATTTAGCTTAAAAGCAGTCATCATCTTTCTTCATAACGGATAAAGCATTACTAATTGTGTGTGTTAATATGATACAATATGGAATTGGATAGAGATTTTATCTTAAAACATCTCCATTAAATTAAAGACAGCATTGGATGACAGCAAGGATAAGTCTGTTTATTTCCAACTAGGACATCAAAAGAACTGTGGGGAGATGGTCCAGTAAGTAATGTTTTCTATACTATTTTAGCTGGTAATGTTACATTTATACTCACTATTGTAAATGACATTTTTGGGGGGGATAATCTAGATAATGTTTTACGGAGAAAAGCGATACTTTAATTACGATGCAAAAGATACCAATCTTTTCCTTTCCGTGTCTGATAGGATATTTCTATAAACAAGATGCTGGGTGGAAAATGATTCAAGTCGGCTGCAATGAAATAAGCCTTCTTCACAGCTATTTCACCGCCCCTGAGCCTCTGCTAGCATGAGACGGGCGGCCAGGGATTGCCGCGGAGAGGACTCCCTCGTTTGTGGGAGTGAATAATAAAGCTTTAACTGCAAGAACGCTGGCACCATGGTTCCCGTTCCTTCCTCCGGCTCCTGAGCTGTCTGTCAGTGTGTGACTGAGGTGTACAGGACCCCTGGCGGCTCTCAGCTGTGTCCCCACCCGGCTGGAGGGACAGGATCCCCTCTGGGGCGCTGGCCAGCTGGAGGTCCCAGGCCTGAGAAACACATCTCCCTTCTCCACCTTGGCCTGGGCAGCCTCACCTGATAGCACACATCATTGCCACAGCCCTGGCTGCCCTGGAGGACCAGGAGACGTCTTGAAAGTCAGTTGTTTAGCCTGTTAATGTGTTTGTTTGTTTGTTTGTTTGTTTAGATTTTTTTGGTGTGGACCATTTTTAAAGTCTTTATGGAATTTGTTACAATATTGCTTCTGTTTTGTGTTTCGGTGTTTTTTTTTTGTTTGTTTGTTTTTGGCCTCAAGGCATGTGAGATATCAGCTCCCTGCCCAGGGATCAAACCCGTACCCCCTGCATTGGAAAGCGAAGTCTTAACTACTGGACCGCGAGGGAAGTCTCAATGTGCTTGTTTTTAAAAGCACATGCCACAGACTGCCTCCTTTGAGGCAGTGGGTTTGCTGTGAACGTGAGACCCCCGCCCTGCCACTCATCTGTATGTGGCCAAGCGCCCGTGTCATCTTCTCCCCTCTGGGGGCAGAGAGCCCAGCCCCCCAGCCACGTGCGCAGAGCCTTGGAAGACCTATCTCTTTACTGCTGACTGAGCACATTCGTCACTCAGACGTCTCTGATACGACACAGCACGAGTGTAGACAGCCAGAGTAGTCATCAAGTACCAGCTGAGAATGAAAGCAGTTCGGGAATAAATAAATACAAACCTCCCCTGAAATATGCTATTCGAAAAATCAGTCTGCAGGAGCGGATGCCAACCCTATTTTTATACCAACCCGATTGAATTCTTAATACCCAGCAAAAAAGAAAATCAGAGTTTCACATAAAGTGGAAAATGTAATAAATAATAAACAGCACTAACAGCTTAGCGTCATAAGGAGACAGATGGAAAACTTCTCTCCCGAGATCACTGCTTCCAAAATTAGAGAAAGGGCTTCTGGACGTGTTCAGGGTGGATAGTTCAAGCCTGAATTTCAATGAGGTGGGAATACTTTTTAGCATAAATGCAAGATTTTCCTGTCTCTCTTTTAGAAAACACAGAAAGGATGGCATTCATCTGCTTCACCCAGGACTCAAAGGCAAAACCTCAGGCCCTTCCAGAATGTTGGATTCAATTAAACAAGGGAAGATGCTGCTGGGGCTTTGTTTCCTGCAGAAGTGTTATGATGCCATCGTCTGTCCAGGAAAAGAAAGGACCACGTACTGAAAGTTATCAGAACACTGGAGCATCGGGAATAGAGGAATTCTTTCCATGAGAAAGGCACGACCAGCCATAGGCTCATAATGGGCTAAAAGGGCAATGACCCTTCCTCGGGGACCCTGAAGGCCTGCTGTTCCAGACCCACAGCTGCTGCTGGGTGGACATGGCACCGATCAAAGAGCAGGGGTGAGGCTGGGCCACGTCGCCCAGCTGTCTCTGCTCTGAATGACCTGGGAACAGCACAAACGCCTCGGTCCGTCTCTATTCCCTTTCTAGGAAAGAGGCCCATTTACAGATGGACAGGCCAAGGCGCAGGTAATCCTGGGGGAGCTAATTTACCACAAATCCCGGCCCCTCTGGCTCTCCGGAGTCCCTCCGTCCCCAGCTGCCATCTTCACGAAGTTATTTGACTATACCACGTCCTACTGAGAGGCAGATGTGTGCCTATGACCTTCTGTTCACTGGTCAGGAAAGTCCAGGCTGGGTTCCAGCCCCTTCTGCCTCAATTCCAACGATAACAAGGTTCCTCTTTAGACTTTCACTTCGCAGCTGTTTCAAAAGACCTCTGCTGTTATTGTCATCATCTTACCAATATGGTTTTTTTTTTTTTTTTTTTTTTTTTTTGCCACGCTGCGTATCTTGCAGGATCTTAGTTCCCCAACCAGGGACTGAACCCAGGCCCACGGCAGTGAAAGTGCCAAGTCCTAACCCCTGGACTTGAGAATTCCCCAACGTGGCTTTCATATTAGAAGCTGGCAAGAGCAAAATTTGCATCAACAGATGATCCAAAATACTCTGATTGGGGTTTGGGGCCATCCAGAGCAAGTCTGGCAGAGGACGGCTTCCCCCCAGGAGACTTGAGCCAGTAGGTGGCCTGATACGTCACCGCAATTACAGGTCATGGCACTAAGTAGCCTAATCCCTGCAAAGTCCAACTGACTCTTTACAGAAATCATGAGTTTAAAAACAATGAATTGGGGATGCTGCAATAGTGAGGTGTTCCAGTTGCACCATGATGCCTCGGATGAACTTTTCAACCCACGACCCACATGAACACAAATGGAGAGTCAAGGCAAACCCAAGTTCAACACGTCAGAAAACAGGAGATCAGGATAAGAGTAACTTCCCTCAACTGCAGGAAAGGATAGGAAATGATTAAGTCAAAAGCATGTTTTTCAAAACCATAGCAGCTTGCTTCTTCGAAAGCAACAAGAGCCTGAGAGACTCCAGCGAGGTGGGGCTACAATTTTACATGATGCAGTCGCATCATGGTGGATGTGTAATCAAGCCCTTCCAGCCACTTTACCATATTCTGTGGGTAGAAAAAGGCCATAGGTCTTTATATTTTCTAACTCTTTTTTAAAAACTTCTAACTTCTCACTCTGGGCATCCGTTCTTCTCCCAAGTTCTTTGATCATCTTTACGATTGTTATCTTGAACTTCTTCTTGGGTAGATTGCTTATCTCCACTTCACTCAGTTCTTCTTCTGGGGTTTTATCTCGTGCCGTCGTTTGGAGCACGTTCCTCTGTCACCTCATTTTACCTAATTAACTGTTTTTATTTCTAGGTATCTGGTAGGTTGGTTACATTTCCTGACCTCGGAGAAGTGGCCTTTTGTAGGAGATGTCCTATGTGTCCCAGCAGCACACTCCCCTCTGGTCACTAGAGCTATATGCTCTAGGGGTACCTCCTATGTGGGCCGTGTGGGTCCTTCTGTTGCGGCGGGCTGACTACTATGTGTGGTCTGGTAGGTGTGGCTGGCACCCAGGTCCAGTTCGTCATTGCCAGGCTCTGCCTTGTAGGAAGGCTGCCGGCTGCTGGTGGGTGGAGCCAGGTGGCTGGCTGCAGAGCCCCCAGGGACCCAGGGGCTAGTGCCGGCTCACTGATGGACAAAGCTGGGTCCCAGCGTGAGTGAACTGAAATTATAAATCAACTATACCTCAATTTAAAAAAAAGAAAGAAAAAGGACACTGGTCCTGCCCAGTCTCAGAGGGAGAGGATCATACAAGGCGAGAACACCAAGGGGGGATGAGGTTCATGGGGGACACCTTATGTGTCTTCCTGCCATAACATACAGTTACCAAAATGAGGAAATTTAACACATAATTGACCGGGGGATTTCTGCAGAAACTAACGCCTGTGGCCGGCGATTTGTTATGAAAGTGAATATTTTTGAGTAAATATCAACAAGTTTTTTGGCACTCAATGTATTTATTTGAAAGTTTGTACATGTCTTACTAAAGCATTCTAATATTTCATTAGAGCGTGATAGGCAGTATAGCAGGCACCTCTGTGCAGGGGAACAGGACATCTATTACAAACATACCGTGTTTCACTGTGCTTTCCCCTGGAAAGAGCAGACTCTACACTTTCTGGCAGCACTTTTTTTAGTCCTGTGGGTATTATTTCCTCTAGAATATGTTCTTTTATTTTACCTGATAATCGACAAGGTAGATCTTTGTGGGGAGACTCTTTTAGAAACTCCACAAGAAGGACCAGCTGCAGGACTACCACTACGTTCCCCAGAATGGTCACTTACCCATTCTCTAGCTACTGCTAGCAAAACTTGCTTGTAAGTCATTTTATTCTGTGCATTAAGGCTATAATAAAATTTAAACCCATTGAATAAACTGCAATTACTCAAATAGAAACCCACTTTCTTATACCATTTTCGAGTTTTCCAGAGGATGTTGAAGTTTGCCAGATATTGATCACATTGATCAACGCCTTTCATATGTTTGTTATACTGTAATATACAAGTGGGCTTAGTTACCTGATGGCCAGTCCTCCTGTCTTCCTTTCCTGTAGGTGCTGTGGAGGCGCCATGAATAGTTGTCACCATGCGGACTAGCCTCTTGTCTTTCCATATAAGAAGAATCACTTCTCCCTTCCGTAAGAATGTCATTTTTCCCCTCTGTAGATTTTTAGATTTCTCCTTCAATTGGTTTGGTAGACCACGATCTCTCTTAGAGTCCCACAAACTCTGGTTTTATTTTTCAACAATATTTCAGATGTGGACACAGTGTTGTAATAATCGTCTTGGTAAATACGGTGCCATGAACCAAGATAAGGTTGTAGGACCAATAATATTGTTTCTTGCAGTTTCTTTCCTTCATCTGTGTAAATCTCAAGGTTGCATAGATATCCAGTTTCACTTTTGCTACCCATGCTGACCAAAATTCCATACTTTGTAAGTTTTCTGGGATTATAGATTTTGAGTCTGAGTCGTCCTCTCCACTTTATCATTGCCTCATCAAGTGATAGCTCTTGTTTGGGTATATAGATCAATTGAAATCTTGGTAGAAAATAATCCAAAAGACGTTTAACTTTTGAAATCTGTCTGCAGGAAGTGGAGTTTCGGAGTTACCGTTAAAGTGAAGAAATGTCATTATTTGTTCGAACCTTCTTCTCGTCATAATCTTTGGAAAGACAGGGGTTTCAAGTCAGGGATCAGTCAACCAATATTCTTTACAGTGAGACTTTCTTTCTTTTTTTAAATACATTTATTTATTTATTTATTTATTTATTTATTTATTTATTTATTTATTTTTGGCTGCATTGGGTCTTCGTTGCTGCGCAGGGGGCTTTCTCTAGTTGTGGTGAGCGGGGGCTACTCTTCGTTGTGGTGCACGGGCTCCTCATTGCGGTGGCTTCTCTTGTTGCAGAGCATGGGCTCTAGAGCACGCAGGCTTCAGTAGCTGCAGCACGTGGGCTCAGTAGCTGTGGCTCGCGGGCTCTAGAATGCAGGCTCAGTAGTTGTGGTGCACAGGCTTAGTTGCTCCGTGGCATGTGGGATCTTTCCAGACCAGGGATCTAACCTGTGTCCCCTGCATTGACAGGCGGACTCTCAACCACTGCGCCACCAGGGAAGTCCCTCCAGTGTGACTTTATTTGTCCCATCAAAATTATTAATCCAAGAAACTTCTTCATGTCACTATTGGTTACCTCAGTCCATTTTAAAGCCTTATCATACTTTTTATATGATTTTTCATTCTGTGGTGATACAAGTTTGTTTGAGAAGTGACCAACTCGAGAAAAGTCATTACCAAAAATTAATTCTGTTATTTCACTAACACTTTGCGGGTTATTACATTCAATAGTTACACCTGACACACCTATGAAGGCTTCTAATTTTCATGAAATGTTGTCTTCACTCTTCTGTAGTAGCAAAGGAGCATTCTCCAGCATCGTGAGTTTCATTTTCACTTTCCATATCAGAATCAATCACTAAGGTTTTTTTGTCTTTTTGTTGGTCTAATATTCACATCGTCTGAATCAGAACTATATTCTGAAGAACTATCATCTTCTGAGACACTAGTATATATGTCGCTTGGACAACCAGAGAGAGTATCTGCATAAAATTCACCAAAAAATTCTTCACTCAAAATTTTGTGATGCATCATTTTTGAAAATTTTACATATACACGAGGTTGGAACAAAAACCTAATGGAGCAAAATGTGAATGATAACGACAATCATAAGCTGTACAATGAACCTTGATCAATTTTAAGCTCTAACAACTTCACGCGGTGATGTTAATTGTATCAGTCTCTAAAAATGTATTGATACGTCTCCGACCAATAACGTTCAGGTAGCAAAAGACCTATTAATACGTCTCCGGTCAATAAGGTGTTAACATTGATGCTGTTCTTCTCAGGGGACCAGCGCCTGATGTCAGTTTGTCCCATTATTGATGATGTGAACTCCAATCATTTGGTGAAAGTAGAGTCTACTAGGTTTCTCACCTGTAGTAAATTTACCAATTTTCCCTTTGTAATTATTGTTATAACCTGTTCTTCACCAAATCTTCACCCAATAATTTTAGAAAAATTGATGATCTTTGCCTGATTCAGCTGTTGCCAGGATTTTTGCAAATTGGTGGCTCTGTCAATTCCATCATTCTTTTTACTTTTATTAGTTGGCATTCTGCTTCCCCTCTTCCTGCATGTATGTGGGTACCTAAGTATGTTTGCATGTGTGTTTGTATGTCAGTGTGGACACATGGATTCCTATTATTTTAGTGGTTTAAGATCTATGACTGTCCTTATTTATTTTGATGTTCAAATTGTCCCAGACTTGGTCAGTGGGAACACTTTCATGCTGGCTCCTAACTTCTGAGTCCTTTTTAACACGTCCCCATCATTCTTTGTGCACTTCCTTAGTTTCTGGCATAACAAAGAGATCCAGGCCCATCTTGTACTTTCCTGCCTCAGCCCTGGAATCAGGCATTTTTCCCAGGAGCCCTGGTTCCTTGTATTGGAGAATGGCATTTAGAAACCAAGATCAGTGTGCATGACAGGCTTTCAAATAAACATGTGGGCAATAGAACTTGGAGAGGCCACTGCAGTGGGTGGAACAATGTCCACTGTAGGGTTAGAGGTGCTGTAGGGTTAGAGGCCAAGAGCCCCACTGCAGGCAGCCTGTCTCTTGCCCTGAAGTGTTTAGAGCCACACTAGACCCTTAATGGGTCCTCTATAAATCCCTGGTCGATTGATTTATCCATCCATTGACTACATTTATTGTTTGATAATAGAACTGAAGTTAGTTTATTAGATGCATTTTCCTGGACTTTTGCAATAGGTAAAATCCAGTGCGTGAGCAGCTTGGAGATCATCCAGGCCTCCCCTCCATTCAGTTAACGAGGCCTCTGGGACCTCAGTGAGGGGAGTGCCATCTCCAGGTCACACGCTGGGCCAGCAGTAGAGCCAGGCCTGGACTCCAGCCCTCCCAGCTCCGAGCCCTGCAGGTCACACACCTCTCGGCAGAACCACCGGTAATGAGGTACCAGAAAGAATCCTTTCCCTTTTTTTTTTTTTTAATTCTTTAAAAAAATTTTTTTCCCTCTTTATTTAATTAATTAATTAATTAATTAATTAATTTAGGCTGATGTTGGGTCTTCGTTGCTGCGCGCAGGCTTTCTCTAGTTGCAGCGAGCGGGGACTACTCTTCGTTGCAGTGCACGGGCTTCTTATTGAGGTGGCTTCTCTTGTTGTGGAGCACAGGCTCTAGGAGCACGGGCTTCACTAGTTGCAGCACGCGGGCTCAGCAGTTGTGGCTCGTGGGCTCAGTAATTGTGATGCACGGGCTTAGTTGCTCCGCGGCATGTGAGATCTTCCCGGACCAGGGCTCGAACCCGTGTCCCCTGCATTGGCAGGTGGATTCTTAACCACTGCGCCTCCAGGGAAGCCCCAAGATTCCTTTCAACAGAGAAGGTTTTCTCAAGCCTCACCCGTGACTGCTCTAGTGTGACTTGGCCTGGGAGGTGTGTCTTCTGCCCAAGCCCACGCCGGGGGCCACTCCTGGTATCACAGTCACGGGTTTCACTACAAGCCACCAGCAACACATGCTCGGTGAAGTCAGCCCCCACTCCAGGCACTGCAACCTCTGAGTATGCACACTCCTGGCTCCAAGCCAGTCTGTAAACCTTTCTTGACCATTGAGACTACCTTCAGGGCACTCTGCTCTAGGGGCTGCGGGGATTCAGGGAGGGGCAATGTCCCCATCTCTACCCTGAGGTCTGCAGTGTCTATCTCACTGCAAGAGTAAGCCGTCTTACTCCTTACTCATTAAAAAGTAGTAAATACCTACAATTTTCTACTGATAAAAAGCCAGTTGCGAGTGTAGCTGCGCGTTCCTGAGACCTTTCTCCAGGCCCGGTCTCTTGCATACTTCCTCTGTCATCATCACAAACACCCTGCAAGGAAGCTATAAGTAGCTCCCATTTTTCCGTGGAAAAACCTGGAGCAAAAGAGCTCAGCGGCATCGTTGAAGGTCACACGAAGGGTGTGGAAGTGAGCGGGCTGGGGGCTGCCCTCCTGACCCACAGACTCTGAAGCAGGAGCTTCTGCTCCATAGGGACACAAAGGGTGTCACAGGCTGAAAGGCTGAGGTGCGGGGCCGGGCAGCCTGTGATCTGAGGAGGGGGCGTCCGCCTGGCCCTGCCCCCCTTGCACTGGACTCCCTCCCTCCCCATCCCCAGCCCGGGGCGGGCTCTTCAGGCAGGGCCTCGGGCTCGCCCGTCCCCAGCAGCAGCATCTTCATTGGCTTTTTGCCTCCCCAAAAGGACTTAGTTCCAGTTCTCAGCTTTTTAAATCCCTGAAAATTATCTGGCAGGGCCAGCCCGTAAATGTCCCAGCTTGGCTGAAGGCAGCAGTAAGCCACACTGAGGTTTCCCTCTCACAATTTGGAGCTTTTCCTGGACCGCTCTCTAAGGGAGGGCTTCAGTGTGGAGATGGGGCTTTGCCCTGTGCGGGGAGGTTCCTGGCATCTGTCCTGGGAAACACTTCTGCCTGGGACAGAACCTGGGATGGAAATAGAATCTACTACTCAGGACTCTGCTCGGGGAGCTTCATATGAAATACTGTGAGCAAGCAATAATTTCTACCACGGGACCAACACTCAAATAAGAACTTTTTTTTTTTTTTTTGGCTGCCTTGGGTCTTTGTTGCTGCATGCAGGCCTTCTCTAGTTGCGGCGAGCGGGGGCTACTCTTCATTGTGGTGCGCGGGCTTCTCATTGCAGTGGCTTCTCTTGTTGGGAGCAAGGGCTCTAGGCACATGGGCTTCAGTAGTTGTGGCACGTGGGCTCAGTAGTTATGGCTTGCAGGCTCTAGAGCGCAGGCTCAATAGTTGTGGCGCACGGGCTTAGTTGCTCCACCACATGTGGGATCTTCTCGAACCAGGGCTTGAACCGTGTCCTCTGCATTGGCAGGCGGATTCTTAACCACTGCGCCACCAGGGATACCCTCAAATAAGAACATTTTAATGAATCTAGATAGGGCAGACACCAGGGTTTCCAATAGTAGCTAAGAGGTTATGGGGTTAGACCTGGATTCCAATGCCAGTTCTACGGGTTACTAGCCATGGGATCTTGGCCACAGCTATTTAACCAGATGAGAGATTATACACGTACCCCATCCCAGTGGCCCATCTAGCCTAAAGTCAACAAAGCCTAAGACTTTTTTGTAGTTGTAGTTTTGTGTCACTTGTTTGGGAGGGGGCGCCCTCAAACTGTAATAGGGAAGAACCTTTGTATTCTAAGTTAATCACTAAAGGGACGTTGCCTATAAGCTTAAATTATACATAATGGTCCATCTCTGGGAAGCCTGCCTCCCAGGTAATGAGCATTAAGCTAAAATACCTTTGTTTAGCTTGCAGGAGACATCCTGACCAGGTCCACCTGTGAACGGCTGCAGGAAGGAAGAAAGTAACACATCCCCTCTGGAGGCGGACCAAAACCAGGAAGTGCTTGAGTTTACTCCCTCCCCTTTGAGCATAAAGGAAGCCTGAATTCTAACTCAGGCAAGATGGTTCTTTGGGACACAAGTCCACCCTCTTCTCAGTGTGCTGGCTTTCCGAATAAAGGCACTTATTCCTTGTCCCAACAAGTCGTCTCTCAATTTACTGGCCTGTCATTCAGCGAGCAGTACAAGCTTGGACTTGGTAAGAGCACTGCACAAGCTCCAAACACTTGGCTGCACTTCCGCCATTACTATGGACCACTTATATGTTTGAAGGGACAATCTTTTCTCTTTAAGGAAGAAGTGCTACGGTGGGAAATGACAGCGTTCAGAGCACGGAGCCCAAGTGCAACCCTACCGTATTCTTTGGGATGGAAACGTCACTGTCCTTCTGGCCTTGGCTCTGACTCCGCCCCGTCCCCCCACCTGCCTGGGTCTCTTGAAACCATGTAGGTGAAAGCGCCTAGAACAAAAAAGTGCTGTTCAAATGTCCGGGGTAAACATGTCCCGCCTTTTTCAGGCCTTGCTCCCTGGCACAGAGAATCCCCACCTGGCACACACTGGAATCAAGGGGAAAATCTTGGGAAGTACAGATGTCTGGATTCCACACCAAGACAATTAAATCAGAGGCCCTGGGAGCCGGACTCAGGCATGGGCCCTTGGCTTCAGTTCCTCAAATGACGCTGCTGTGTAGCCGAGGTTGGGTACCACCATCGTGGAAAGCCACACTGCGCCTCCCCGGTCTTGTACTTTCAGAACGTTGATCCTGGAATACTCATCTTGGCCATTCATTTGGTGCTTAGCGTTTGCTTCCTTGTACTGTCGTTTGTCATTCTGTTTCTGCCTCCCAGGCTAAGTGGTGAGTATCTTCACACCCTCCCCATCCTCCCCCTGCTCTTGGTGTTTAAATGTACCTCCAGTTGTGAGCAGGAGATGTAGCCAGCTGCCTGCTGTGTACCCAGGGCCAGCTAATCCCGCTGGAAGATGGGAAATAGCCGCCATTTGTGCAGCCCTTTACGTGCTAGGAGCTTCCATGCTAGAAGCCCCATGAGATGTTAAGACGTCTGCCAGAGAAGGAGTTGGTTTACCCGTATTTTACAGGTGAGGGAGGTGAGGCTCAGAGAGGTGCAGCAGCTTGCCCGAGGTCACAGAGCTACCCAGTGCTGCAGCTGGGACGTCCACGAAGCTCGGTGAGCTCCAAAGCACGCTCTTTTCTCTGAGGCCGCCCCGACTATGGTCCCGTTGACGCAAAGGCTGATCAGAGAGAAAGTGGGTACAAGGCTGGAGGCCAGCTCAAGTGGAGACTAAGAGAACAGTAAAACCGAGATTCGAATTTCACTGCACACGTTACTGATATGATTCATACTTACTTTGTGTGGCCAGGCTGAGAACCGAATGACTAACTCGGCGATAAAATTTGGGTGCTTTCCTGAGTTCCTGAGGAAATAAATTAATAATAAGGTGAGCTATAAACATTTAATCGTTGATTAGAAGGTTTTCCTTTTTTGGACGGGAATCAACATCCTTTGCTAATTGCATTTGAAAGCTGCAAATAATCTCTGACCCCCATGCTTTTTGGTAGAACCTATGTAAATTACCTCTTCGAAAAAAAAATCTATTTGGAGTAAAAGGCCTGGAGGGAAGTATGAAAAGCGAAACTGTTCTAACCTGGAGGTCATTTCACTGTGAGGGTGTGAGGACGGCATGCTTGCCTGAGAGCAGACAGGCGGTGGGTGCACCTGTGAAAGACTTACTATGTCCAGGCTGGTCTGTGTCCTCTTCCTTTATGCAGAAAAGCATCCACCAAATCCCACGCTGGCCTCAGATGACTTGGAACTTTTTGCCTTATTGTACCTGTTGCTGGAGCCAAGAGGACAAGGCCCACCTTCTAAGGATGTTGTTCTCCCTCAGCGGTTAGAAGGATCATTCTGGAGCTTGTTCTAAATGAAGTCCAGCGGGTCTGGTTCAGTGGGTCCAGCTGGGGCCAAGGGAGAGCTCAGGAACCTGCCGTATTAGTGAGCAGCCCAGACTCCCTGGGGCTGTGAGGTGCAGGCTTAACGTCACAGACCCAGGACGCCTCAAAGGTTGTTCAGTCCAACCTCCTCTTTTTTTTTTTTTTTTTTAAACGGTGACACCGTGGGTAGCATTTTTTTTTTCATTACTTATTTATTTATTTATTTTATGGCTGTGTTGGGTCTTCGTTTCCGTGCGAGGGCTTTCTCTAGTTGCGGCAAGCGGGGGCCACTCTTCATCGCGGTGCGCGGGCCTCTCGCTATCGCGGCCTCTCTTGTTGCGGAGCACAGGCTCCAGACGCGCAGGCTCAGTAGTTGTGGCTCACGGGCCCAGTTGCTTTGCGGCACGTGGGATCTTCCCAGACCAGGGCTCGAACCCGTGTCCCCTGCATTGGCAGGCAGATTCTCAACCACTGCGCCACCAGGGAAGCCCCCAACCTCCTCTTTTCGTCTGACTCCCTCCCATCCCACCCCCTCCATCAGGGCTCCCCTGTGCTCCTCTGTGGAAGGAAAGGGAGGGGAAGGAAGCAGGACTGAGCCAGGTGAGAAGCCGGGCTGCACTGCAGACTCGGTGAAGGCCGTGGCCAATCCCACGGGGGCCCTGCAGCAGGCAGGACCATTCAGAGGTGTCCCAAGCCAGGTGAGTGGACAGACCTGGGCCTTTTTACCCCCGCACTGAGCAGTTATTCCGGAAGAGGGCTGACAGCCAGGGCCCGTCTTCAGCAGCACTCCAGCACCCGGGGGAGCAAGTCTTGACGGGGATCTGGTTGGTCCCCCATGGCCCACCCTGGCTCTCTCCACTACAAGCCCTCCTCCTCCTCCTCCTGGACTTTTTACAACTAAACACTGTTGATATCACTTCTTCCCCATGCTGAGCGAACACTCAGCTGAGGAATTCTCTAGCCCGTGAGCATATTCTTTCTCTGAAGGCATACAGATGGGCTTTCACGGTTCTCCCATAGAACGGGCCTGCAGATATTTGAAGGCAGTGACCTTCATACAGGGCCAAAGTCAAGATGTGCCAGATGTAGGCCTGTCACTCTTGTGATAATCATTCATCGCAAAAACTTCTGTACACCAGGTCTGCTGCTTAGAACGTTCCCATGAATTTAACCATCACAACAAACCCATAAAGCAGGATCTACAAAATCATTGTTCCCGTTTTACTGATAAAGAGATTTTGAGATGCTCAGAGAAATTAAGGAAGTTGCCCGATGTCCCCAGACAGTCGGTGGGTGAGCCTGAATGCAAACTCAGGTCCCCCTGACTTGCTGCTCACCAGTGTTAGATATATTCACTTTGAAAGCTGGGTCCCGGGCACTATCTGGGAAGGGCAATCAGGTGCAGAGAACCAAGCACTCCCTTTGGAGATGGTGTTGGTGAAATACCCTCCTGACAGCTGGGAGTTCAGATGCCCCACTCGGATGCAGAGCCCTCACTGTGATCCATCTACACAGCCTCAGCCAAGGTCTTGGCCGTTCTCCCTGTGACCTCCTCACGCCCCAGGCTTTCCTACGCAGAAGAGGGTCTTCAGGGAATCACCCAGATATGCCATCAATCAGCCTAAACCTTCTTCCTTTTACTGGTGAAGAAATTGAGGCCCAGGGAAATGACATCACGTGGCCAAAATCACTTTATACGATTGTTCTTTTCCACTCCTTGGCAGTCTGACTCCTTTAAGGTGTACCTTTAAAAAACATCCAGATGCTTCAATAAAAATGTAACGCACACACACACATTCCTTTCTTTCCCAGAAAGGCTCTTCTCTAACTGGAATGTTTTAATAGAAGCAGGCGGGAAACCCCAAGATCACAGAAAGACTAATGAGCAGGTGTGGCGGTGACACCCTTCAGCCCCCTCTGGCGTCCTCACTGCCAGAGCCCTACCTAGGTTGGAGGATTCCAGGTTTCGCCTCAGGGCTCCGAGGCGCAGAGATGCCAAATCACATGGCTGAACAAACACGGCGCTGGGTCCTCCCTCAGCAGCACCCCCAAACTCGACGGACACCGCTCTAGGCTCCCTGGGGACCTGCTCCTGGCCCCAGGAGGCCCCCTACCAGCCAGAGGAACAGGATGGATGTGACCAAGGCCTCCTGACGTGGGGGTGTGGTTCGTGTTTCCTCCTAGAGTCCTGGGAGGTCCCTGCTTTACCCAAGTGCCCCACTGTGGGTTGGCGGGGGCGTCTGTACTTCTCTGAGCATCTCCCAAGACTCCCACTCCCCCAGGGGAGGACCTGGGACAGGTTTGCCCTTCCCTCCTTTCTCTCCCATCCCGCCCCCCTCCCCCTGCAACAAAGGCAGCCACTTGTAAGCCACCAAACCCCTGTGTGACAGAAACTCTGATTCTCACAGCTTCAATATCAACGGAGAGCCCTTAGGTAGGCAATGACCTACATAGCGTTTAACGTGGAAATATAAGAATGTTTATCTTCAAAAAAAACCCCTGACCCACTTTCAGGCCACTGACACAGGTACTCCTGGGCCAGGCAGATTCCTGTTGACTCCTAGCCTCACGGATGCTAACATCATTAGCATTTCTCCTAGGGTTTATAGTAATTCAATCAAAGCTTCCCTCCCCCAACCCAGCAAGGGCCAATTCTGAAACGCGCCTTGATTTATTTGTCAGAACACGGCTGCTGCATCAAGGGCCTGAATTAAAACAGTAAATTCTCAAACACAGGCTCACGGCCCCGCACTTCTATGTATCCTTTACAGGATGGGGTGTTTGGGGGCAAAAAAATGAGCTGAAGTATTGTAGTGATGAATTTATAAAAAAGAGTGCTTGTCATTTTTCTTCCCTTCATTTTTCAGTTGATCTAAGAAACTCTTTTGAAATTATTTGTAAAGAATTATTGTGTCGCTTTAAAGGGTACTAGCTGAGATTTAAACTCTCTGTCTGTGGAAAAGGGGACAGAATAGGCTCCGTCCACATTAGCATAGTTGAAAGAACACATGATTTGGAGTTCAGAGACCTAGGCTGAAATTCTGGCTCTGCCGTCTAATAGCAGGGTGGCCTGGGGTGGTCCTTATCTTTATGTTCTACTTGCTTCTCTTGAAAAACGGGCATCACATTCATGCTTACTTCATGAGTTATTTACTATAAAGACCAAATAAGGTCATGCATGTGCTTTATCAACTATAAAACTTTATCCGAGGATAAGGCATCTTCCTCTACTTTTGCTTCACTAGTAGAAGGGGGAAAGTCAACACTGAGAATCAAGAAAAGTTCTTTTTGGGACTTCCCTGGCGGTCCAGTGGTTAAGACCTTGCCTTCAATGCAGGGGGTGCAGGTTCAATCCCTGGTCACGGAGCTAAGATCCCACATGCGTGCGGCCAAAAAACCAAAACATAAAACAGAAGCAATATTGTAACAAATTCAATGAAGACTTAAAAAAAAAAAAAAAAAGTAAAGTTCTTTTTTTTTTAATTTATTTTTTTATTATGATTGGCTTTCCAGTTTATCTTCTGGCCCTGAGAGGTATCCAATCTCTGTTTTTATCTCCACATATGGCACGAAATGGATTTTAATTCATTCATACTAAAGTGTAAATGTCTCTTGCAGGAACCAAGACTTTAATCTGAATTGCAAAGTTCTATGAGTGAGGAAGTGAGGGGCTGATTTGGGGATAGGGAGGTGTATTGGATTCCCCAAATTCCACCAACAGGGAATCCTATTTGTCGTTGGAAACACTGGCTTTGGGGACTCCACAACCTGTCTGCTTGCGGATAGTTAAGGACGCCCCATGTGTGGCAGGGGTGTGCTCTGAAAGGAGTCGTTTTCTACAAGAACCCAAGGTAACTTTCACCAATCTCTGAACCTGCCCCTCCACAAACCTGTCAGGAATAATCACCTCCCTGGGCTCACTTGCAGCGATAGTCCTGACCCAGGCTCCTCACCTTGATGTTAATACCCAAACGCCAAGAATATGGTAGGAGGCTCTTCTTTCAGATGCTATTGTAAATGGTATTGTTTTCTGAATTTTGTTTTCCGGTTGTTCATTGCAAGTGTATAGAAATAACTGCTTTTTACATCTTGATCTTTTATCTGCAATCTTGCAGAACTCCTCCATTGGCTTTCCTGGGTCTTTGAGTGGATTCCTTAGGGTTTTCTGTATACACTATCACGTCATCTGCAAAGAGACATGTTTTACTTCTTCCTTTCCAGTCTGATGCCTCTTATTTCTTTCTCTTGCCTAATTGCCCTGGCTAGAACCTCCAGGACAATGCTGAATAGAAGTGGTGAAAGTGACAGACTCGTCTTGTTCCCATCTTAGGGTGAGAGCATCCAGTCTTACTTGTAAGTGTGGTGTTCACTGAAGGTTTCTCATGGATGCCCTTTACCAGGTTGAGGATGTTTCCTTCTAATTCTGGTTGAATATTTTTATAATAGATGTGTTGAATTTTGTCAAATGTATTCCTCACCTCTACTGACATGATCACGTGGGTTTTGTCTTTTATTCTATTAATACGGTGTATTACGTTGATCACATTTTGGATGATAAGTCAACCTTGCATTCCTAGGTTGAGCCCCACTTGGTCATGGTGTGTAATTCATTTTATATGTTCCTGGATTTGATTTGCTAGTATTTTGTTGAGGATTTTTACGTCTGTATTCATAAGACATATTGGTCTATAGCTTTCTTTTCTTGTCATGTCTTTGATTTGTGGATTAGGGTTATACAGCCCTCATAGGATGAGTTGAGAAGTGTTCCCTCCTTTTCTGCTTTTTAAAAGAGCTTGTAATTCTTCAAATGTTTGGTAGAATTCACCAGTGAAGCCATTTGGGACTGGGCTTTTCCCAGTGTTTATTATTATTATTACTAATTCAATCTCTCTACTTGTTATAGGTCTATTCAGATTTTCTATTTTTTTTTCTCTCTCTCTCTCTCAACTGCGGAATGTGTTGCTCCAAGGACAAAGAACAAGATAAACTCAAAGGGCCAACGTTGCCGGAACAAAGAGTTACAGGACTTCTATCACTCTGTCACTCTGCGACCATTACAATGTCCCAGAGCCCTCCCAAGCAGCATGCCCTGTCCCTTTCCCGTCCCATACAAAGAAAGGTATTTGTCCCGTTCTTCTCACGCTCTGCACACTGCAAGTATACATACCCTGCCCAATCAGCAGATGACTCGCAGGTTCCTTTGTTCCCTGGCTATAAAAACAGACCAGTAGCCCTTGCTCAGGGTCGACTCTCCCTGGCTATCAGGAAGTTGGCCCGCTGTTCTGGCAGCGACCCTTCCCTTTAATAAATTCTATCTTCTTTTCATTCTGCCTTGTGTCTGGAAATTCTTTTCCAACCCACGTTCAGATCACGACAGGGAGCTCTTAACAGAATCAAGTCACCATAAAGTGAACAATCTCTGAAACGTTAGAGAGTCGACACTTGTAGCTGAGTCCTTTTTCTTCTTCCAAGCAAGGAGATTGTGGCCGCAGCATCTAGAAACTTTTCTTGAGCCAGTTTAATTTCCTGAGCCATTTGGTCCAAAATACAGGCTTGTGAGTGAGCAAAAGCATGATGGAAGTAAATCTCCATCATTCTGCGGTCCAGCACAAAATGGGGCAGGTGTTAACTGAGATGCCTGTAGCTCTCCTCTAAAGCTAGAGAAGGCTGGCTGACATTACAGGGCTTCTTAGAGTCAGCCCCCAGGAAATGCATCCAAAAAAAAAGAACCAACCACTCTTGTTTTCTCTTCCTCTATCTCTTGGATAGCTCAGAGGCCTCTGGAGAGTTACTATCAACAACAACCTCCCTCACCCCATAGGACCAGAGTCCTTCAGAGTTGCCACTATGGACCCAGTTTCCTGTGATTTCTTTTCCACTTCCGCCTGGCTACAAGGAAGTTAGTTTCCCAGACTTCATTTCTTGCTGTATCTGAGAGGCATTTTCATTGTTATTGATGACCATTACCTAGAAATGGAATTAATGTGCAAAAGTAATACATATGGAGAACTGGATAGACTCAAGAAATCCAACCGAGTTCTCACAGTCATTCTTGGACCACAGTTATTGGCTTCCTTCCTGCATGGAACCCATAGGCTCTTATTTTTCATTCGTTCTCTTATTCCTGAGAGGAGAGCTTGTCAAACTGCTCCCATTAATCAGACTCCCCTTGTCTCTAAGGTATATTCGAGGTCGCCTCCTCCACGGAGTCTGCAAGGGTTGAATGAGAACCCCACAAGGGGAGTGAACGGCTGTGGAGCTTCCTTCCTGGACCAGGCCACCATCACCTCGTGCCTAGGTGGCTCCAGGACCTCCAGCTGCTCTCCCAGCTTCCACCTCACCCACCATGGTCTACCCTCACCCCAGGGCCACAGTGCTCTTGTTAAAACATGAGTCAGATCATGTCACTCCTCTGCTAAAATTAGTCCAACAGCTTCCATTCTCACTCAGAATAGAAGCCAGTCTTTACTGTGACCTATAACGCCCTCCCTGATGTGGCTTCTCACCTGTCTTTCTGCTCTCATATCTGTACTCTGTCTGTCTGTCCACCTGCTTCCGTGTCAGTAGTCTCCTTAAACACACCTGTGCATTTGCTCTTCCCTCTGCCTGGAACAGTCTTCCCCTAGAGAGTCGCAGGTTCACCCCTTTACTGTCTCCAGGTATTCACCCAAACATCACATTCAAAGTGAGGTTGCTTTTCAGCCTTGTGGTTGCCAAGGGGGGAGGGTGGGTGGGGGAGGGATGGACGGGGAGTCTGGGATTAGCAGATGCAAACTAGTATATATGGGATGGATAAACAACAAGGTCCTACCGTAGAGCGCAGGGAACGCTATTCAATATCCTGTGATAAACCATAATGGAAAAGAATATGAAAAAGAAGGTGTATATGTATAAGTGAATCACTTAGCTGTACAGCAGAAATTAACACATTATAAATCAACTACACTTCAGTTTAAAAAAAAGGAAAAAAAAAAAACAAGCAGTGAGGTTGTTCTTGACTACTCTTTAAAATTTAATCTCCATCCCTACCCCCTAAAACCTCTATTTTCTTTGCATTTTATGTATGAATTCCGTTAGGGTCTTTCTCTCTGCTAGACTGTAAGTTACACAAAGGCAGAGGTTTTCTATTTGTTCACTGAAGGGATTGGGGTTGAGTAAGGACACCTTTCACACTGCTTGACATCCCATCACCCAAGCAGCTACCACTTGTACCTAAAGACCTGGTTGACCCTGTAACAGAGTTTCTTCTGGATCAATTTAACTGGCTGAGTGAAGCCAAGGCCACCATGTTGATTAGGCAGCTTCAAGGGAAACTTTTTCTCCTTCTTTTCCCCAGTAGAGAAATAAACAAAATTCAACGTCCGGAGAATGATTACCTTTCCTTTTAAAAAGATCAGTTCACTCCATCCTCAACTTCATTCTAACCACGCCACTGAGAGCTCTAGTTAAGGTCTCTGCTGACGTCCCCACACCAAACCCAGCTCTCAGTTCCCAGCCCTCATCTTACTCGCCTTGTCTTCCTTGAAACTCTTTCTTTACCTGGTTTCCAGGAACCATCCTCTCTCCTCTCTCCTCCTACCTCAAGGCGCCTCTTCAGATTCTTTGGCTGGTTCCTCTTTACCAATCCAACCTGGAGTGCCCAGAGCTCAGTTCTCAGATCTCTGGCCCTCTCTCTCTACACCCACTCCCTATGAGGTTTCACTACTCCTAATTGCTCATGACCGTGGAATTCACACCTCCAGCCCAGGCCTCTCCCAGGAGAGGCAGATTCATAGTCAACTGCCCACGTGACATCCACCTGCAGACTAAGCATCATCTCAAACTCACTACATCCAAACAGAACCCTGGGGCAGACAGACATTTTTCTATTCTAAATGAATGGTACTTTAAGCCAAACAACCTTTGACTCATCCTTGGCTTCCTTTCTCTCACGTGCACACTCAACCCACCACCCAATTCTTCAGACTATGTCTAAAATCCAACCTTTTTTTTTTTTTTTTACCACCTACACTATCACCTTACCAGGAATATTTCAATGGCCCAACTGGTCTCTCCCTGTTTCCCTTTGTGCCCCTCTATAATCTATTCTCTATGCAGTAGCCAGAGTGGTCCTTCAAAATATATATAAGCCATAATCATCTGTATCCTTCCACTTACATGCCCCAAGTCTTGCACTAACTTTCCATCTCACGTACAGTAACATCTGGTTGCTGGCAATCGCTATGACCTCATATCCCCTCATTTCCTCCTAACTCGCTGCATATCAGCCATGCTGGCCTCCGGGTCCTTTCTCTAATACATGCCTCGGGGCCTTTGCACTTGCTCTACCCTCTGCCCAGAACACTTTCTGCCAGATATCTGCCTGGCTTGCTCCCTTACTTCTTCCTGGCCTTTTATTGGTCAGACCCTCTCTGAACACTCTCTGTCAAATAGCATAGACTCCAGCGACCCACCCCCTCTACTCCCCTCACCCTTCCTAGCGCTTCAGTCCTACTGACATATCATATGCTTATCTGTCTAGAGTCTGTCTCCCCTACCTACAGGGGAAAGCAAATCCCTTTGGAAGCAAATTCCTTTGTCTGACTGGTTCACTGCTACATAAACAGTAATTGACACAAAGAACACATTTTAACATCTTCTATGTGAATAAAAGAATTAGTTTATAATAGTAGAATTCAGAAACAATGTGTCCAATAGCAAAAAAATGATTAAGTAAATTACAGTTTCACTTCTCAATGGAATTTGACATAGTCAGTAAAATTGATGGAATCACTCATAGGTATTACTCAAAGGACATGAACAATTTTCAAAAAGGACTTCAAATTGTTAACAGACCCACAGGGGAAAAGTATCACCACCTAGCAACCAAGAAAAAGCAATTTAAAAGAACTACGGGATACCATTTTCCCGTTATTAAATTAGCACATGTTTCTCTTTAAATGTACATCACCAGATTCTAGAAAGGCTTTCTGGTGGTGAACTCTCTTCTAGGGGATGTAAATTTACACAACACCTTTGGAAAAAAATTTTTTTGGACCAAAATGCATCATATTACATCAAGATGTTCATTCTTTTTCATCTGGTAATTCTGCTGGGAATATCACATAAGATAATAATAAATATCATGGAGATATGTGTATATATATATGTACCATGATGTGTGTGTGTATATATATATATCAGATAATTTACATGTCTCATGGTTAAGAAAATGATGATATATCTACCCCACTGAATATTATAAAGCTACTAAAATGATGTTAAGGGTTTTACTGTCTTGGAGAAATGTTTATAACATAACATGATACTAATTTTTTAAAAAAATCAGCCCTGGGGAAGACACCAGGTTATCTACATAAAGAGTGCAAGAGGTCCACAGAGTTCCTTTGGGAACTGGGAGAACTTTGACTTCTGCACAGAATTACTGTCTTGATATTTTCTATTTGTATTTCCAAAGGTTTAATTAAGCTTCTCTTCAGATAATGCTTTGGCTGAGCTCTTCTAAGTTACAAATAACAATACAGTAAGTCCCCTACATACAAATGAGTTCCGTTCCGAGAGCGCATCTGTAAGTCCTATTTGTTCCTAAGTCCAACAAAGTTAGCCTAGGTACCCAACTAACACAATCAGCTATGTAGTACTGTACTGTAATAGGTTTATAATACTTTTCACACAAATAATACATAAAAAGCAAACAAACACAAAAAATAAAGAAAACATCTTTAATCTGACAGTACAGCACCTTGAAAAGTACAGTAGTACCAGCTACCTCACTGCTGTTTTTATAGTTGCTTCTGGACATCCTGGGCTTGAAATAAAGATACTGTACTACTGTACTCTATACAGTACTGTACAGTAAAGTACACAAAAGCACAACCACTTGTAGAGGATGCACGCACGTGACAATGTACGCCAGACACGTGAACTAACTTACGTCATGATTAGACATGCGAACACACGTTCACATCTTTGAAAGCTCGCAACTTGAAGGTTCGTATGTAGGGGACTTACCATAAAGATTTCACTATGCCTTCCCTACTGCTAACCTCCATTAGTACTACACACAATTATTCAAGTTTATCATGTTAGAGGTTTTATGCTTAATTTTTAACCATAAAGAATTGTTAGCATTTTTAATAAGTCCTAACATTTCACATCTATTAATGAATATTAATATATAAACTATTTTTTACCACAATGCATCTGTTTTTCTCATCAAAACAAACAACAACAGGGAAGTATTACCTATAGGAAAACCTCACCTTTAACAAGTTCTCTCTTTTTGGGAAAGTCTCACTAGCACCATAGCTGTGTGTGCGGAGATTTGGAATCAGTGGTACTTGGAGGAGGAGGAGTGACCAAGAGGGGATGCATCTAGTGTCCTCATCACCTACTACTCGGAACCCAGGAGGATTCAAGAGGGACAGCAGAGTTGCCGGTTAGACACATGGAACTCCCAAATCATAAACCCTAAACCAGAGGCTTTGTCCTCTGTTGCACACATGGGCTCCTGCACAGGCAGGGCTGAGTTTCAGTTCATCCAAAGAAGCGAATGGCTCCCTGGCTTTTTTTAAAAACAATTTGAAACTTCTGAAATAGCTGTAGATTCAGAATAACTCAGAGAGACAGCTTCACCCAGTGTCCCCCGGCGGTAACGTTTTGCAGTACTATAGTACAACTCCACAACCGGCATAGCGACCGAGGTTGACACAATCCACCAATCTTATTCACATCACCCCAGTTTTACTTGCACTCGTGTGTGTGGGTGTGTGTGTTGAGTTCTATGCAATTTTATTGCCTGGGTAGGTTCATGCTTTCACCACTGCAATCAAGACACAGAAAGGTTCCCTCACCACAAGGATCCCTCTGTTCACCTTTTAGAGATACCCACTTCCTTCTCCTGACCCCGTCTGTCCCTAACCTCTAGCAACCACTAACCTGTTTTCCGTTTCTATATTTTTTCATGTCAACAAAATTATATAAATGGAATTATATAGTGTGTAAGCTTTGGGGACTGGCTTTTTTTTCCACTCAGCATAATTCCCTCTAGACCCATCCATCCAAGGGATTCATCCAAATAGCTGCATGTGTCAATTCTTGGATCCTATTTATTGCTGGCTAGTATTCCAATGCCGTGGATGCACCAGTTTGTTTAACCATTGAAGGACATTTGGGTTGTTTCCAGATCTTGGCTATTACAAATAAAGCTGCTACAAACATCTATGCAGTTTCTTCTATGAACTTCAGTTTTCATTTATCTGGGACAAATGCCCAAGAGCACAACTGCTTGGTCATATGGTAACTGCATGTTGAGTTTTATAAGAAACTGCCAAACGATGTTCCAGAATGGCTGGACCATTTTACATCCTCACCAGCAATGTGTGAGTGGTCTAGTTTCTCCACATCCATACCAGCACTGGGTACTGTCACTATGTTTTCATTTTAGCGATTCTGATCAGTTTGTAATCATTTTAATTCGCATTTTCCTGAAGGTCAATGATGCTAAACATCTTTTCATGTGTTTATTTGCCACTTGTATACCTTTTGGTGAAATGTCTGTTTGTGTCTTTCACCCATTTTCTAATTGAGTTGTTGCTATTGTTTTACTGTCGAGGTTTTTCTCAAAATAGGCTTTATTTTCAGAGCAGTTTTAGGTTCACAGCAAAACTGAGCAGAAAGTACATGTCCCCACACATGCACAGCCTCCCCACTATCAACACGCCCCACCAGGGTGGTACATTTACTACCACCCATGAACCTACACTGAGGCATCACCAGCCAAAGCCCATAGTTCACATTAGGTTCACTCTCGGTGTTGTATATTCTATAGGTTTGGGCACATGTATGATGACATGTACCCACCATTGTAGTATAATAGAGAATAATTTTACTGCCCTAAAAATTCTCTGTGTTCTGTTTATTCATCCTTATCTCCCCCTTAACCTCTGGCAACCACTAATCATTTTAGTGTCTCCACAGTTTTACCTTTTCCAGAATGTCATGTAATTGGAATCATACATGTAGCCTTTTCAGATTGGTTTCTTTCACTTAGTAATATGCATTAAGGATCCTTCATGTCCTTTCATGACTTGGTAGCTCATTTCTTTTTTGCACTGAATAACATTCCATCGTCTGGCTGTATCAGAGTTTATTTATCCATTCACCTATTGAAGTATATCTTGGTTGCTTCCAAGTCTGTGTGACTATGAATAAAGCTGCTATAAACATCCACGTGCAGGTTTTTGTACAGATGTAAGTTTCCAATTCATTTGAGTAAATCCCAAGGAGCAAGATTGCTGGAATACAGAGTAAAAGTATGTTTAGTTTTTTCAAACTGTCTTCCAAGGTGGCTGTACCATTTGCATTCCCACCAGCAATGAATGAATTCTGTCATCCCACCTTTTCACCAGAATTTGGTGTTGACAATGATTTGGATTTTGGCCATTCTAATAGGAATGTAGTGGTGTCTCATTGGTGTTTTAATTTGCAATTCCCAAATGACATATGATGTGGAGCATCTCTTAGTATGCTTTTGTGCCATCTGTATGTGTTCTTTGGTGAGGTGTCTGTTCAGGTCTTTGCCAATTTTTATTTGGGTTGTTTGTTGAGTTTTAAGAGTTATTTGTATATTTTGAATAACAGTCCTTTCTCAGATGTGACTTTTGCAAATGCTTTCTCCCAGGTTGTGGCTTGTCTTCTCACAATGTTGATACTATTGAGTTTTGAGATACTATTGCTTCATCAGATATGTGGTTTAGAATCTTACTTTTCTTACAGTCTGTAGCTTGTATTTTCATCCCCTTCACAGGGTCTTTCATGAACAAAAAGCTTTAAGATGAGGCCCAAATTACCAACTGGATTGTGTTTTTGGTGTCAAGTCTAAGAACTCTTTGTCTGGCACTAAGTCCCAAATATTTTTGCTTTAATGTAAGAGGCAACCAAGGAGAGCTCTGAGAGGTGGAAAGAGGAAAACAAAGAGGCTGAAACTGGAGAAACAACAAGGCATCATGGCTGTGTTGTTTTTTCCAACCCTCCACCAAGAGATGAAAGTGACACAGTCCCCTTATTTTCCAACCCCCAACTTTGCAATAGAAAATAGCCCAGGTAGGGCTTCCTGTGGCACAGTAGTTAAGAATCCGTCTGTCAATGAAGGGGACACGGGTTCGAGCCCTGGTCCCGGAAGGTTCCACATGCCATGGAGCAGCTAAGCCCGTGCGCCACAACTACTGAGCCTGCGCTCTAGAGCCCACGAGCCACAACTACTGAAGCCCGCGTGCCTAGAGCCCGTGTTCCGCAACAAGAGAAGCCACCACAATGAGAGGCCCGCGCACCACAATGAAGAGCAGCCCCCGCTCGCCACAACTAGAGAAAACCCGCATGCAGCAATGAAGACCCAATGCAGCCAAAAGTAAATAAAATAAAATAAATTAAAAAAAAAATAGCCCAGGTAGGCTCATTCCTCCCCTGGATAGAACAGGAGTCCTGCCCCCAAAAGGGATGGATCAGGAACCCTGCCGAAAAAACATGGCAAAGGGAAGTGTTCTCCTTTCCTACTGGCTTGAGACCCTCCTCCTCCACTGAGAGACACCAGGAGACTGGACAGTCCAGGCAAGCGGGATCTTGCCATAGGAAGTCCCGAGCCCAGGAAGCCTCTTTGTCTCCTGACAAAGGCTTGAGAGACACCAGGTGGCAGGGTGGAATCAGCAAGAGGGAACCTGCCACAAAAGCACCTGTCCCAGGAAGTGCTCTCTGCCCCCAAAGGCACGGGGGATCCTGCCCAGGAATCACTCTTTATTTCCAGGCCCTGCAGTGTCCCTTCCCTCATCTAGAGGCAGCAGCCTAGAGGAATTCCCTCCACCCCCCGTGGCAGCATGAGGAAGGACCGGTGGGAGCCTCAGCACCAGATAAAACAAGCAAATCAAAATAGCACCGTGAAGTCTGCAAAATGTAATTGTTTTTGTAACCATAGCTCACAAAAGTAGCCTGGGTGCTAAACCTAAAAAGACAGTCTGCTAACATCATAGCTAAAATGTCCAGGATACAATAAAAAATCACCAGTCATACCAAGAAGCAGAAAAACCACAACTCAAGTGAAAAAAGGCAATCCACTAATGCCAATACTGAAATGAATCAGACATAGGGATTATTTGACAAGGATTTTAAAGCACTCATTATAGAAATGCTTCAACAATCAATTACAAATTCTGTTGACACAAATGAAAAAAAAATGTTAAATCTCAGCAAAGAAATACAAGCCATATATATATATATTAAAATAAAGAACCAATGGGAAGCTGTAGAACTGAAAAACCCAATACCTGGAATTTTTTTAAAAAGTATTGGATGGGCTCAATAGTAGAGTGGAGATGGAAGAGGACAGAATTTGTAAACTTGAGGAATTATTAATAGATTTTACCCAGTCTGAAGAAGAGAAAGAAAATAAACTGAAGTAAAACAAAAGAAAACAAAAAATAGAGCTTCAAGGACCTGTGTGACAATAACAAAAGATCCAACATTTGTTATATCAGAGTCCCAGAGGACACAGAAAGAGACTGTGGCTGAAAGATGATTCAAAGAAATAATAGCTGAAAACTTCCCAAATGTGGCAAAGGACATGAACCTGCAAATTCAAGAAGCTTAATGAATCTCAAACATGATAAATCCAAAGAAATCCATGCCAAGACACATCATAATTAACTTCTGAAAATAAAGGAAAAGAACAAAATCTTGAAAGCAGTCAGAGGGAAATGATACATTACCTATAGGAGGACACCGATTTGTATGACAGTGGGTTTCTCATCACCTATAACCATAGATATCAGAAGGAAGTGGCATATTCTTCAAGAGCTGAAGGAAAAGAACTGCTAATCCACAAATTCTATATCTGGCTAAACTGTCCTTCAGGAATAAAGGGGAAATAAACATACTGTCAGACAACAAACACAAAATCTGCGGTTAGCAGACCTACCCTTAGCAAATGGCTAAAACAAGTTCTTCAGACAGAAAGGTAATAATGAAAGAAAGAATTTTGGAGCATCAGGAAGGAAGAAACAATGGAAAGAGAACATTTATGGGTACATACACTAGACTATCCTTTTCCTTATGAGTTTCATAAATCATATTTAACTATGGAAACAAAAATTATACCATCCGATACTTAAGTCAATGTGTGGAGATGAAGGGACTTCATTGGAAGTAAGGTCCTTCAAGTTGTAAAATGCTGATAAGAGTAGACTGTGGTGAGTCACATCTACCAGAGCAATCACTAAAAAGGTTATTCAAAGAGATACACTCAAAAACACTAAAAGCAAATAAAAATTGCATTCTAAAATTTGGGTCTTTCCTGTAGGAAGACAAGGAAAAAGAAACAGACAAGTGAGAAACACAGGAAAGAAACAAATAATAAAATGGCAGACTTAGCTCTAACATATCAATGTTTAAATATAAATAGTATAATTACATTAAATTTAAAAGGTTTTGTGCAGCAAAGGAAATTATCAACAAAACAAAACAAACAAACAAAAAAACTACTGAATGGGAGAAAATACTTGCAAATGATAGGATCAATAAGGGGCTAATACCCAAAACACGTAAACAGCTCATATAACTCAATATTTAAAAAAAAAAAAATTAAAAAATGGGCAGAATCATTGACAGACAAATGGATAAAGAAGATGTGGCACATATATACAATGGAATATTACTCAGCCATAAAAAGGAACAAAACTGGGTCGTTTGTAGAGATGTGCCTGGACCTAGAGACTGTCATACAGAGTGAAATAAGTCAGAAAGAGAAAAACAAATATCATATATTAACGCATATATGTGGAATCTAGAAAAATGGTACAGACGAACCGGTCTGCACGGCAGAAAGAGAGACACAGATGTAGAGAACAAATGTATGGACACCAAGGGGGGAAAGTGGGGGTGGTGGGGTGGTGGTGGGATGAACTGGGAGAGATTGGGATGGACATATATACGCTAATATGTATAAAATAGATAACTAATAAGAACCTGCTGTATAAAAAAAAAATAGGGCTTCCCTGGTGGCGCAGTGGTTGGGAATCCACCTGCTAATGCAGGGGACACGGGTTCGATCCCTGGTCCGGGAAGATCCCACATGCCGCAGAGCAACTAAGCCCGTGCGCCACAACTACTGAGCCTGCGCTCTAGAGTCCATGAGCCACAACTATTGAGCCCATGTGCCACAACTACTGAGCCCACGTGCCACAACTACTGAGCCCACGTGCCTAGAGCCCATGCTCCACTACAAGAGAAGCCACCACAAAGAGAAGCCCATGCACTGCAACGAAGAGTAGCCCCCGCTTGCTGCAACGAGAGAAAGCCTGCACGCAGCAACAAAGACGCAGCACAGCCAAACATAAATAAATAAAATAAATTAATTTAAAAAATAAATAAAACCAAGGTTTTAAAAAATAAGTAAAAATAAATAAATAAAAATGTTCCCTGTTAAAAAAAAAAATGGGCAGAAGAGCTGAATAATTATTTTTCCAAATAAGACATACAGATGGCCAATAGGCACATGAAAAGATGTTCAGCATCGCTAATCATCAGAGAAATGCAAATCAAAACCACAATGAGATATCACCTCACACCTGTCAGAATTGCTATCATCAAAAAGTCTGCAAATAACAAACGTTAGTGAGGATATGGAGAAAAAGAAACCCTAGTACACTGTTGGTGTGAATGGAAATTGGTACAACCGCTATTCTATTCCAAAAACAGTACCAAGTTTCCTCAAAAAACTAAAAATAGAACTATCATATGATCCAGCAATACCACCTCTGGGTACATATCTGAAGAAAACAAAAACACTAATTGAAAAAGATACATGGATTCCAATGTTCTTAGCAGCACTATTTACAACAGGCAAGATATAGAAGCAACCTAAGTGTCCATCAACAGACGAATGGATAAAAAAGATGTGTGTGTGTGTGTGTGTATACACACACACACACGCACACACACACAAAATGGAATATTACTCAGCCATGAAAAAGAATTAAATTCTGCTATTTGCAACAACATGGATGGACCTAGAGGGTATTATGCTTAGTGAAATGTCAGAGAAAGACAAATACTGTATGTTATCACTTATATGTGGAATCTAAAAAGTAAAACAAATGAATGAATATAACAAAACAGAAACAGACACAGAGAACACACTAACTAGTGGTTATCAGTGGGGAGAGGGAAGCGGGGATGGGCAGGATAGGGGTAGAGGATTAAGAGGTAAAAACTACTGTGTATAAAATAAATAAGCTACAAAGATATATTGTACAGCATAGGGAGTATAGCCAATATTTTATAATAACTTTAAATGGAGTATAATCTATGAAAATACTTAATCACTATGTTGTACACCTAAAATATAACATTGTAAGTCAAATATACTTCAATTTTTAAAAAGGCAGAGATTGCTTTAGGGGATTAAAAAAAGTTTCAACTCACAGGCAACTATATTTAATATCCTGTGATAAACCATAATGGAAAAGAATTTTTAAAAAAATCAATGTATGTATACATAACTGAATCACTTTGCTGTACAGCAGAAATTAACAGAACACTGTAAATCAACTACACTTCAATTTAAAAAAATTTCAACTATATGCTACTTACAAGAAACTCACTAAATTCAGTGACATAGGTAGGTTGGAAGCAAAAGTATTGAGAGAGGTATAACATGCAAACTTTAATAATACATAAGCAGAAGTAGCTATATTAATATCTGATAAAGTAGATTTTAGAGCAAAGAAATTCACCAGGGGTCAAGAGGGAATTACATAATAATAAAAGGATCAATCCACCAGGAAAAAATAATGTTCCTAAGTAGGTACACACCAAATAACAGAGCCTAAAAATCCATGAAACAAAACAATAGAGTTGGAAGGGAAAATAGACAAATCCACAGTTATAGCTGGGAACTTCAGCAACCTCCTCTCAGCACCTGAGAGAATTTCTAGAAAAAAAATCAGAAAGAATAGATAAGATCTAAACAATGCAGTCCACCAACAGGACCTAATTGACACATACAGATTACTTCACCCCACAAGGGCAGAATACATTTTTCTGTAAGTGCCCATGACACATTCATCAAGACCTACCATATCCTAGACCATAAAACAACCTCAAAAAATGTAAAGGCATTGAAATCATAAAGATTATGTTCTCTGACCATAATGGAATCAATTTTTAGACCTCAGTAAGATGAAGAATGCAGGAGGGACTTCCCTGGTGGCGCTGTGGTTGAGAGTCCGCCTGCCAAAGCAGGGGACACAGGTTAGATCCCTGGTCTGGGAAGATCCCACATGCCATGGAGCAACTAAGCCTGCGCACCACAACTACTGAGCCTGCGCTCTAGAGCCCGCGAGCCACAACTACTGAGCCCACGTGCCACAACTACTGAAGCCCGCTCCCCTAGAGCCCGTGCTCCACAAGAGAAGCCACCGCAATGAGAAGCCCGCGCACCGCAATGAAGAGTAGTCCCCGCTCGCCGCAACTAGAGAAAGCCCGTGCGCAGCAATGAAGACCCAACACAGCAAAAATAAATAAATTTTTTTAAATGGTTAACTTTATTAAAAAAAAAAAGAATGCAGGAAAATCTCTAAACACTTGGAAATTAAACAATATATTTCTAAAAAAATCCATTGGTCAAAAAGGAAGTTTCAAAGGGAAATTTAAAATACACATAGAACTGCATGGAAATGCTCACCGATTTTTAAGTTTGAAAGGTTTACAATGAAGAGAACTTAGCTCTCTTTCTCTAAGTCACTCATCAGTGTCCTTCTTCCCCAGGCTGAGTTATTCCAGCGTGCCTGACCACTCCATTTCCTGACCCCTCAATCATGTTTTCGTCATTTGTAACGCAATCTCTCCTCCCAGATCACAGCCCTCTGCAAGTTTTCATTCATATTATATCCACCATATTCTTCTGCAGGTAGGAAAATTTAAGGAAAGGAATTTTTCCTTTCATAGAAGGTGTCAGAGAGCAAACGTGTCCAAAAGTGTTAATAAAGTCTAGATTTTAGGAATGGCTCCTAAAGAGAGCTGAAAAGGCTCTAATGGGGTATAAAATCTGGCAATTAATTCCTGAAAGAATGCCTGAGAACCTCTAATGAGCTTTGCATGTTTCCTCTTTTTATAAGTGGGGTTGAATGAGTTATATTATTCACACTTGGGAGGTGTGAAGCTTACCTAAAGCAAGCTTGATTACGTTTAGGCCAAGTACTGTGAAAGCAACATGGTACTCAAACACTAATCTTCAGAAATTAAAGAAATATACATAGTGCTGCAAATGGAAGCATTTTTCTCTTTTAAAAAATCAGCTATGGGTACATGAGTAGGTATAGTTTTGCCTTCCATCAGGCAGGGACCCTGTTGAGGATGGTGGTGACAAGTTAATTGCAGGAGCGTGTGTCTGAGAGGAGAAACATAGCACATGTTTTATGAGAAGTTTCACTTGGGGACAGAGGTCCAGGCTGGCTTTGGGGGTGGTCTGAGGGCCACCTGGACAAGTCAGGTTTCTGGCTACTTCTGGAACTGGCTCATTTCCAGGCCTCATTAGGTGAGGTTAAATTGGAGCCAGGGCGGGGAGGAGGGGTAAGGGGAGTGGTCAAACCCCCTGGGGAATCTGGACAGTGCTCACCGGAGCCCTTCAAACCCAGGGCAGCACCAGACACATCCACGCCCACCACGGGTGAGTCTTGTTGGAGTTGGGTGGGCAGCAAAGGAGGATAAGATCTGGTCTCTGCCCCCAAGAACTTTACAATCTTAGTGGGGAGGTAAGCGACAAAGGAAACAATTAACCAGCACATGCCTTGTGCTGAGATGAGAAATCGCTGGAAACAGGGGAAACAGATCGGAAAGGATGGAGGTGGCAGCAGGTAGCAGGGCTGAGGCTCCATGGCCACACCTTTGTCCCCAAAATCTGACTTTCAGTGGGACATCACCCTCTGAAAGCTTGTCGAGAAGGTTGCCAGACCGGCTGGAGAAAAGCCACCTTCCTATGAAACAGAACCACCCTTGAGTGCTGGCATCCCCCTTGCCATCATTCTGTTATATCAAGACAGCCAGAAAGTGTCTTGGTGATGAGATTTGACAACGGTGCACTGACTCTTTGCTGGAATCGTGTGCTGGTACCTCAGGTCTAAACGTCACAATCTCTGCTCTGAACTTAGGGCATGAATTTTTTTTTTTTAACATCTTTATTGGAGTATAATTGCTTTACAATGGTGTGTTAGTTTCTGCTTTATGACAAAGTGAATCAGTTATACATATACATATGTTCCCATATCTCTTCCCTCTTGCATCTCCCTCCCTCCCACCCTCCCTATCCCACCCCTCTAGGTGGTCACAAAGCACCGAGCTGATCTCCCTGTGCTATGCGGCTGCTTCCCACTAGCTATCTATTTTAGGTTTGGTAGTGTATATATGTCCATGCCACTTTGAAGCTGGTTTGTCTTTGAGGTGCCCACTAAAATTTGTGGGCATTTCCCAATCACATAAACATGAAGGGGTGAGGAAAGAGTCGAGAAGCAGACTGGCCAGGAGGAGGAACCAGCCCAAGCCTGGGAAGCCACTGGCACAGCTTTCCTCAGGAGATAAAACATGCACATTAAACTACAATGACATACTGTTTCACTGATCAGATTGGTGAAGCCAAAAATGGGCCACTGAGAATCAGCATTGGTGAGGGTGTAAGAAATAAACGGATGCTCAGGTCCGTGGCTGGTGAGCATGTAAATCAGTACACCTTTTTGACTTGCAATATCTACTGAGAGGTTTCAAGGTCATACCTTTTGAGCTGGTGTTTCTACTTTTAAGATTTAAGGCTCCAAAACCCTTCTATAAGTGCTCAAAGACTCAAGAATGTTCCTTGTGGCTCTGTAACATAGAAGTAACCCAGATGAACTCTGAGGAAGATTAAATAAACGTTGGGACCGTCACACGGTGGAATACTGTACATGTCTTAAGAATGAGCCAGACCTCTTTGTGCTGATGTGGAAAGTGAAAAATGCAAGCTCAGAGCAGCTTCTATGGTATGAGTCCACATCCAAAATAATCAATAGCAACAATAGTAGAGTTAATATCAGTGCAAAAAAAGAAGGTGGAGAATTAGGCACCAATATTTGGCCGTGCATCTCTAGAAGTGAAATGATGTACATTCCTGGAAAGTCTGGAATTTTAAGTAACTTGGCATCATTTAATCAGAAAAAAAAGATAAACAACAAGGTCCTACTGTATAGCACAGGGAACTAGGTTCGATATCCTGTGATAAACCATAATGGAAAAGAATATGAAGAAGAATATATATGTATAATTGACATGTTTTGCTGTACAGCAGAAATTAACACAACACTGTAGTAAATCAACTATACTTCAATAAAATTTTTTTAAAAAGAAAAGAAAACAAAGGTAGGACCCATCCTAGTGTTGTTCTGAAACACATTTCCATCCAGTGAATATGCGCAGGAGTTATTCATGACGTTTGTAAACACCTGAGCGTATGAAGAGACACTTCACAGAGGCGTCAGGACACGGATCTCCTGTGTGAATAAACAAGGGGAGGTACGGACAAGGCCACGTGGCAGGTTCATTTCGAGCCCCACATCGCATCAAGAGTTGCAGTTGGTTGTGGGTTTCGAGCGAGGAATTTTTAAGTCTCTTGAAGTCTCGGTTTTCTTATGTGTAACTTGCAGTTGGGTGAGGTGTCCTTTTTAAGGACTGGTTGAGTTGGGCTCAGCGGGCGGGTAAGCGGAGTACAGGTGAGTGATTTCTGCTGGCCATGGCAGGCACCATCACATCTGCTGGGACCGGGGCAGTGAGAGCTGGCCACCCAACACTGAGTTAGCCTAGAATAACCTAGGTAGCCTTTCCCACTCCAGTAATTTCATTCATCCCAGGCCTCCGCTTCCCCATCTATACTTGACTGAAGAAAATCAGAAAAAGAGAGACAGACAGACAGACAGACAGGGAGAAATGTATTAGGAAGAAGAAAACACGAGTGGTGACGGGGACCGTCGGGAGGGAGGGCAGTTACAGATGAGTTACTGGAGGTGCAGATCACATGAACAAGTGTTTGAAAAACAAACCAGGGCCCCAACAGGCGATGACGGACACCCAGCCCCAGAGCCCGGGGGGCCCTGCTCCACAACGTGGCCATTGATCCAGCCCAGGTGTGCGCAGCCGTGGCCACCCTCATTTCCCCTTCCTGCCCGAGGCCTCCCCGCTGCTCAGGAAGCTGCGCGGTCCCGGCTGTGCGTGCAGAACTCAGCAGCTGGTCAGGAGCCCAGGGAGCAAAGGGGGGGCAGGTGGGGGACAGTTGCAGGCCCATTCTCACCCTGAGAGCAGCTTTTGTGGCAAAGACGAGACATCGCGTTAACTTGAGACAGTGTTTCAGGGCTTATGCCTTTCCTGCCGGGCGGGGCTGGGCCCAGGGAGAAAGATGAAGTCACCAACGATACCGGAGCCATTACAATGCATTTTGTGGGCACCCTGACCCTCACGAGAGCTCCCCGAGGCAGGCACTGTGATGTGCATTGAACAGATGAGGGGTCAGCAGGTGGTCAGAAAGGTCAGACAGCTTGTTCAAAGTCACCCAGCCAGAAAGAGACGGGGGCAGGGTTCAAACCCAGCTCTGCCCAACTCCCCTCCCTCTGATATTGCTGCCTTTCATTTTTGCCTTTGGTTCTTTCCAGGGATGTCTCCTATCCCTTCCAGACAGAAAGCATGACATGCCAAAAGCAGGCTGTCTTCTGTCTCTGTTTGTGATGCCCTTTTGAATACATTAGAAGGTTAACCTCAAAAGATATTCCAAAATCAATAAGAAACCTCAGCGATAATTGCAAAGCCATCACGCCTACAATGTCATGTTGCCTAAAAGAGCATCTGCGGTCATTCAGGTCTCGGCCCTGCATCCCTGTGTGAGTGGGACCGTCCCTGCTCCAAGCTCCGACTGTTGCTGTCACGCGCTCGGCAGTGGAGCGTGCCAGCCTGACCCGACACCCTGCCTCTCGTCTCTGACTCGCTGCAAGGTACACCAGCTCTCACCCCATCTGTGGTCCCACATATCCAACGTCTCTGAGCATGGGAGGGTGACAGGCTGAAGGCCTGTAACAATTCACGCACTGATCGGAATTTGGCAGAGCAGATTTGTGGCACACAGGTGGAGGTCCACGGTGCTAGAGAGTTAACTGAAATAGGTATGTCACTACCCCTTCTGGGCATGACTGCAATCAGGTGAGACCCCTGAAGACCAAGTCATCTCCAAGATGCAAAAGGACAGGTCTCTAAGGGTGTTTCAGTCCCCCTTGGGGACAGGCTTGGGAAGAGGCAGAGGGGGGAACAGGGAGAAGGAGGATGGGGGGGCAGACCCCTCCATAGCTGTTACAGGTGGAAGTGTGTCCCCCTCAAATTTACAGGTTAAAGTCCTAGCCACCAGTACCCCAAAATATGAGCTCATTTGGAAATATGATCATTGCTGATGTAATTCATTAAGATGTCATAGCAGAATAGAGTGCGCCTTAATCCAAGATGACTGGTGTCCTTATAAAAAGGGGAAATTTGGACACAGACACAGGTACAAGGGGAAGGCCATGTGAACATGAAGATGGCCATCTTCAAGCCAAGTAGAGAGGCCTGGAGCAGACCCTTCCCTCACACCCCCCAGAAGGAAGCAACTCTGCCAACACCTTGATCTCGGACCTCCAGCCTCCAGACTGGGAGATAACACGTTTCTGTCGTTTAAGCCACCCTGTTTGTGGTACTCTGTTCCGGCAGTCCTAGCAAACAAACACAACAGCTCATTTTCAACATTCTACAAAGAGAAACCTGGACTGTTTACCACAGTTCTCAGTGTAAGGCTACACGTTAAAATACAGCAAAGTCAGAGTTACATGCTTTCAGCCTAAAATAGGATGATGGACTTTCCGTGATATTTCCCTCACTTCTCAGGAAACCTTCCAAGAACCATCTACATATCGAGGGCAGTGTTGTGTCACCTGCAGGAGATATTTGTGTCTTAATTGACAGATTGTAAATATGCACACACATAAAAAAACAGAGAGCGGATACCCTAAGCACAAAGTCCTAAATATTAGATGAGAATTAGATTATATGCATGTTGATTACGTGTTTTAGTCCTCTGTATAATTGTCGACTGGAAATCTGTGCATCTGAAAAATGATCTAAGTTTTCACTCACTATCCTTAGATATTTATAACACACTGAAGAAAAAATCCGTACAATATGGGCTTCAAAACAAATGGAATCAAACCAAGATGTTCTTTGTTTAAGGAACGTGTTCTGAATTAGGGCCATGAGAACATTCACAATTTTGTGGCAATTTTGCAAAATAGGATTTACCTTGATGACTTTATAAAACTTTGCACTGTAATTTTACCTACAGACATTCTGAGTTTTCTGTCATCTGATATGCATTTTGCTGGGTGAAAGCATAAACATGAATTCCATTTTGGGTTTTCTTCTCATCACTGGTAACTGTCACCCAACACCCACAGAGAGTCAGGACACGAGCTCACCAGAGGTAGAGGTGGTTTTCAATTTGCCTCATGCAACGTGGCACAGTGTCACACGCATGGACTCTGCATATTTATTCATTCGTTCAACAAACACACACACCTCCCCCGTTACTGTGTCCAGCATCCTGGAGGGTGAGGAATCCCGCAGGACAGGATAACACACCCTAGAAGGAAAGCAGCGCAGAGCTATTTTTTTCTATCTACACAGACGTAGTCTATACACATGTAGATTCACCACCTTGTTTAAGATTATTTGGGTCAAACCCAGCAGGCCAGTTTTCTATTTGTTCTCTGAGGGCCCTGGAAGGTCTGGGTTGGTGGCAACAGGACATAGGTCTCGTTGGCTCTTTCCTAAGGATCCTAGCCCTAGGACGGGGAGGAAAGCTGTAATACAGAATGTCTTCTCTAGTTTACCGCTTTTGACCAAAATAACAACATTCACTCTGACATAATGACTGCACCAATTAGACTTAAGCAAAGAAAAAACTCTGATGGAATAAATTTAGCTGTGGCAATGGAAACCTCTCCAGCAATCATCTGTGTCCTCCCAGGGGTTGGGTGACAGGCATGGTGCAGGCTGGACGTCCACAGGGAGGCCCAAGCTTCTGAGTTGGGGACAGGGGGGACCTACCCGCTACCAGCTCCTCGCTGGGCATTGCACCTTCTCTCCTGCCTTGCATCCCCCAGCACAACCTGGAGTGGGGGTTGCAGAGGCAACAGGGAGGGCTGAACAGCGGGGTCTGGGCAGCAGGAACGACGCAAACAATCCTTGGGCTGAAGCTTCCAGACTCTTGCCTTGGATGGAAGCCCCCAAGGGCAGGACCTCAGTCCACCCAACCGTGCACAGAGCAAGTAAATACCGAATGAAAGAATGGCTGGGTCCAATTTGAAGAACATTAAAAGAAAACCATTCTTATAACAGCCCACGTCCTTTCTCTGGGTGCCTGCACACGTAGGGGGCTCTTCCAACGCAACCCCATTTGTGTATAGAAGACTCGAGTGGGGTATAGGGCTGTGATCATGATTTCTTGGGGGTACCGAATGGCAAATCAAGAGACTTGAAACATTTAGACTTTAAAAACAAACAAAATTAAATGGAGGTTCCATTAGAAAGTACTTTTGAGTAATTGTTTGAAAGTACAAACGTCACTCTGCTGTGTCCAACAGAAACAAGTGTTTACTCTATTTTGCTTTTTAAATGAAACCGTCAGCCTAGCTGAAAAATCCTTTTCATCCCCGGCTGCCGCCTATGAGGACGCGTGAGGCTGTGCGTCGGTGCAGACGCTCACTCGGCAAGGCTGCAGCCCCTCCCCGCGGAGGCTATTAGTGTCCTGGCTTCTCGTAAAGACAGGGAGACACGAGAAGCTGATTACTATTCAGATCGGCAGCCAGGCCCAGGCTGTCTGGAACTGACATCGCCAGGTAAATATAAGGGCATTCACTACAGACGGAGCATGTTGTCACATCCCGCTGTGGAAAGGGGACACACCTGCACCCATGGCATTTGTGGCCCCTGTGTGGAAATGCCTCCAGCCCCCCAAATGCAGGGACCATGCATTGTGCACAATGTAATTTCTTATTCGGTGTCGCTTAGCACTCCGTCATCCCCAACATCCTTAGCCGGCAAGTACCTGGACCACTGGGACGTAGCATCAGGTGGGAATGGATCACAGCCCGGGGTCTGATTCTCGGTCCCTCCACTCATTTCCTGGGTGGTGGCCTCTCTGCAGGGGACACTGGCCACTCGTCAATTATGCCCTGTATCAAACAACAACAGCAAAGCCGTTGGCTCCGTGGCTTAAATGGATTAAGGAAATGACCTCATGATAATAGCTAACCTGTATTGACCTCTTTCTCTGTGCCCGGGACTGTGCTTTATAATCATTATCTCACAACAACCCTGTGAGGCTGTTGTCACCCTCCTTTTCCAGGTAAGGAAGCTGTGCACAGAGAGGCTAAGTAACCGGCCCCAAGTCACACAGCCAGCAAGGGAGGTAGCCCGGACTCCAATCTGGTTTGTTTCTGACTCCAAGCCCATGCCTGCCCCTGCACACAGCCTGGGGGTAGACAAAGCACCCCTCTCCCCGCTCCCCTCCCTCGAAAGGGTTAGCACAATCCATCGAGTTGTGGAAGGTGGTTTCTCAACCACATGCAAATTCGATTTGCCTTAAGTATCAATCCCACTTTATCTAAAAACCCATCTTAACGTGAACTTGCAGGGAGCTGAACGGGGCCGTCGTGATGCAGGAGCTCAGGGCCTCTCCTGGGAATGTCTGTGGTAAGACTACACTCTGCCTTATAAATCTTGTCCAGGAAAAGAAAAGAAGCTGGATTGTGCAGGGGTAGAGTTACTCCAGCTGCCGGGACCCCCGCCTCCCAGACCTGGGGAGGTCAGGGGGGAGCCAAGCCCATCTGATGCCTGGCCCAGAGGGCCACGTTTGAAGCAAACGTTCTCAGGTTTCCAAGGAGCGAAGGTTCGCTGGGGCGCTGGGACTGAAGGATGAATCCGTGCTGTGTGTTTCCTTAGATAAGTTGAGGGTGGCAGACAGCATAATGAGCCTGACTCCTTTCGGGCTCAGATAAGATTGAGGCCCGTCTCTGAACGTGTTATTAATACTCAGTTTGGTCTGCTGCCTGCCCGGGCGGAAAGGAGAGAGAGCTGTTCTTTTCCTGCAGAGTCAGAAGACGCAGGGGCTTCCCCAAGGCAGGGTGACCCCAAGGTTACAAACCCAAGAGGGCAACTATTGACAGAGCCAGGCCAACCACATTGGGTCCCATCCTTGCATCTTGGACACTCAGCTCCAGCTTGGTCACTGAGGCTGTGGCCACGACCTCTCTCTTCCTTGCAATGTAACCACGTTTACTAAAACATGGATATGGTACAATAAATACCGCGTTTTCATAAATCTGTTTGTGAGATCAAGCGGTATGCCAGAAACTATGAAATATGCATCAAAATCTATGACAGCCTCCTCTGAGCATTTTAGACAAATCTTTACCTGCGAGAACATTGCAGGGCTATCATCTAGACTCCAGGAAACACTCGAAGTTTCTTCTCCATTGCAGTGAGATATTAGCAAAACACTTTTTTTTAATGCAAGTTCGTTCACCTTTGGGATCCCCATGTCCTGCACCTTCACCCTAGGAAACACGTGCTTCCGTTTGCATGAACCGTACCTACCCGTGCCCCCCGCCATCCCCACTCCGTGCTGGTTCCATCTGCCAGGCAGCCACTCAGCCCTCCTGGGCGCACGGCATCCCCTAGTGCAGTGCTGCAGCTGGCTCCCTCATGCTGCCCTGCTTCCTGCTGAGAAGACGGTCAGTATAAGGCACGTGCCTCCCCCCACTCCCGGCCTCCCGCCATGGTCCTTCTGTCTTCAAGTATCCAATACAGGAAGTCCCCTACATACGAACCTTCAAGTTGTGAGCTTTCAAAGATGCGAACATGCGTTCGCATGTCCAGTCACATAAGTTAGTTCACGTGTCTGGTGTACGCTGTCACGTGCATGCATCTTCTACAAGTGGTTGTGCTTTTGTGTACTTTACTGTACAGTACTGTATAGAGTACAGTAGTACAGTATCTTTATTTCAAGCCCAGGATGTCTGGAAGCAACCCAAAAAGCAGCGGTGATGTAGCTGGTACTGTACTGTACTTTTCAAGGTACTGTACTGTAAGATTAAAAATGTTTTCTTTATTTTTTGTTTGTTTTTTATGTATTATTTGTGTGAAAAGTATTATAAACCTATTACAGTACAGTACTATATAGCCGATTGTGTTAGTTGGGTACCTAGGCTAACTTTGTTGGACTTATGAACAAATTAGACTTACAAACGTGCTCTCGGAACAGAACTTATTTGTATGCCGGGCACTTATGGTAAACATTTACGTGTAGAGAATGAGTTAATTCCACTAGAGACACTCTCTCTCACACGCCCACCCATATTCTCTTTAACCTCTTCCTCTTCCTTATTCTCTTGAAACTCATTGGAGTTTCTCCAGGAAACTCTGTACACACCTCCTAACCCTCTTTCCCTTCCATTTGGGAGCCAAATGTGAACCAAAATTAGGGATGAATGATGTAAAAGTGGTGCTGGGGGGCTTCCCTGGTGGTGCAGTGGCTAAGAATCCACCTGCCAATGCTAGGGGACACGGGTTCGAGCCCTGGTCCAGGAAGATCCCACATGCCACGGAGCAACTAAGCCCATGCGCCACAACTACTGAGCCCACGCTCTAGAGCCCACAAGGCACAACTACTGAGCCCAGGTGCCGCAACTACTGAAGCCCACGTGACTAGAGCCCATGGTCCGCAACAAGAGAAGCCACCGCAATGAGAAGCCCACACACTGCAATGAAGAATAGCCCCCGCTCGCCGCAACTAGAGAAAGCCCACGCACAGCAACAAAGACCCAGCACAGCCAAAAATAAATCAATTAATTAAAGAAAAAAAGTGGTGCTGGGGATGCAGGTCCACCCGGGAAGAGACATGCCCGCCTTTGCCGTGGAGATAGGTGCAATGACACTCCAATGCTGTTTCGAAAGCTCTGGAAAGTACCCAGAAGTGCCTTTCAATCTCCATGAACCTCTAACTACTCATCCGATTTCTCCGAGGAAACCCGCTTTCCTCAAGCACTAGCATTCAAGATGAACTTCCCAAACACAATTTTCCTCAATGTGATGGTTTTTCTGTCGTCCTCCGCGGAGAGCGTCTTGATGGTGTGGTTGTTTTCCCCTGAGCAGTGCATCCAGATGTGGCTTGAGTTGTCTGTGGACTGGTCTACAGGGTCATCTAGTTCCATTTACGTGCAACACGCTCTCTCCGGAGAAGCGTGGTCTGAGTACCAACCATTGACCCCACGCCGCGTGGGCCCACGCCTGGGTGGGGGGCACCTTTGGTGCATCACCTCAGCTCCTGTCGGCCTCACCTCTTGTTTCAGCCACTGTTCTGGGGACCAGGTCGCTGCAGGTTGCAACCAGCTTCACACAGGTGTGAACACCTGGATTCCTGTCTCACCACACCCGTTTCGGGTCTTCTGATGGTGAGATGCGATGCCCGGGGGAAATGTCTCACACACACATCACCCGCAAGTGCAGAGTTAACACCTGTGAGGATGGCTGGGGAGTCAGTGCTCCCCACTTCAATGCTCAGGTAGAGGGTTCTGTGTCTTTACTCCAGAAGATTCTTCAGAGCTCCAAGGAGCAACATCCAGTGACCCTTTGCGGCGTCCAGCTGGATAACACGTCTCTCCCCTGTCTGCTCCCTGGGACCACCCAGTTTATTTATTTATTTGTTTGTTTGTCTGTTTATTTATCCCTGAATAAACCAGTCACATCAGACCTTGTCTCAGGATGTCCTTTGTGAGGAAACCAATGGAGACAGGCTGTTTCTCAACGCTTCCAACTACACATGTGGATTAGCTTGAGAACCAGACAGGAAGGCAACTTCTTAACACAACTTCTGTAAGCATGACTGTGGCTCATTTTGGTGCTCTGGGCACCCGAACCAGAAATATATTTATGACAAACCCCAGAAGACCTTCCATGAACATGAAGGTCCATAAAGACAATCAAAGGAAGAGCTGGTCCTTGCTGTAGAATGAGGACAAAAGGCAATTTATCATACAGTTAACTTGAGCATAAACGCATCAAACTATCTCCAGGTAATAGAAACAGATTCTGACATTAATTTCAATTCTCCGCACTGCCAAAAGTGAGACTGTTTTTAATGGCACGTGGAGAAGAGACGGTCTCTGCTCTGTGCTGAGCCAGATCCCTCGGCTTCTATATTTTCTCTTCTCTGGATTTTGCCTGTTCTGCAAAGTTTGCACCTGGACATCATTTCTAGGATCGGGTTCAGAGCTCAGCCCCGGAGGTTTTATTGGGGGGACTGCAGAGAAGGCTTGGTTCCCCCCGGGACTCTGCAAAGTGCCTCCCCCCGTGTAGAGCGCCCCGCAGTGGTGCCCCTGTAGCCTGCACAGCCTGGGCCACTGGGTCTCCTGGTCTCAGACCCCTTGCTCCCCAGCTGATCTGTTGCCAAGACTCCAGATTCATCCTCTGCCTCTTTGCAGAGAAGAGTGGCTTCCCAGCTGGGATCTGAGCTAAGAGGGATTCCCCTCAGGGAGCAGGGACAATCTGTCCTCTCTCTTCTTGTCCTCAGATCACACCCCTCCAGGCAGCACTGTGGACTCACTGTCTCAGTACTTCCTGCCCAAAGTCCTGTGAGCTACAAAGAGACAGAGGTAGCCCTCCTGGTGGCACGTGGGCCTCTGGGCCCCAGGAGAATGTGACCTGTTGGAAACAACTTGCGGTGGGATAAAAGGGAATCCAAAAGCTGGGGATCCGCCAGGCGGTCGGCCACTCCCCTCTGGCTCTGGAGACAGCCTTGTGCAGGCGTTAGAATATGGGACGGGTGGGGAGCGGAAAGCAAAGCTGGACAGGCCTGACACTTCTATAAATATTCTAGTTCTGTTGGCTAGGAAGAGCGTAAGATGTGAATTATTTTACTTCAATAAGAGAAAAACCCAGTCAGGGACCTGGTCTGAAGGAGGCGGGATGCTTTCCTACCCCCGTCTCCCTCTCACTTCTAGAAGCTTCCTAATTGCCTGGCGAGGGAGGGTCGGCGGAGGGTGTCTCTGTAGGGGCTGACTCTCTGAAGGCCTGGGGGGTGGCGGGGACGGTCACCAGGCTCTTTCCAAGGTAGAAGAGGATGGTGGCTATAGAGCGCCAGCTGGAGACCAAGGGGGCTGAGTACTCAGAGGGCCTCAGTCCAAAACCCACCTTCATTTGTTTGCTCCAGGGAGGCTTGGGGGCCTCAACCTCACCCCCCAGGCCCCGGACAGGCTCATGCACAGCCAGGGCCTTTTAATGCACTCTGGACCCAGGGAGAGGCCAGCGACCCCAGAGTTCTCTCAGCTTCCTCTGGATTTGGGGGTTGGTTGGTTGGTGTGTTTTTTGGCCACACCATGCGGCCACTTGCAGGATCTTAGTTCCCCAACCAGGGAATGAACCTGTGCCCCCTGCCGTGGCAGCGCTGAGTCCTAACCACTGGACCGCCAGGGAATTCCTAGGTTTTGGTTTTTATTTCACATTTAGTCTTACCAAATGCATTCCAACCCTACAGACTCTTAGAACTCAAGGGGGAGATGCTTATTTTTACAAACTAAGTCAACATAGAAGAAGGGGAAAATCCACACTTCTTAAACCAAATGCTATTGTTTCCCTTGATTCTTTTAAAGAATCTACTTTATACCCAACTAGGGGTGTGTCTTTTTAGTTCTCAGCATAATTATGGTCGGCTTAGAAAACACCATTTTAAAAATCTAAAACACTACCCCAGTTCTTAGAAAGAGTCCTCAGACTCCTTTTAAATCCCAGGAGAAATGTAATGCACCCAAACCCAAGCTAACTTAGCTACGGTCTCGAGGGGTGTATGATCACCCCTCTCCCCAGTCCGTCCACGGATGGATTCAATATCCCTCTATATCTGTCCAGCGTGTGAGGCCAAGTACTACATCTGGTCCAAAGAGCTGGTTCTAAGCTGTTTTTAGAAGCCTCATTCTCTAAAGAAAGTCTAAGGAAACAGTCTTGGACTTTGCACATGCTGTTCCTCTGCCTGGAACTCTCTGCCACTCCCGGTACCCAGTTATTTTTCGGAATTCTGTGGGCTGACTGGGCTCATACAGGTGGTTCTCACTTAGAGTTTCTCATGCAGTTACAGTCAGATAGTGGCTGGAGCTGGAACCATCAAAAGGAGTCTTTAATCACATGTCTGGAATCTGCTGGGCTGGCCAGAACAGCGGGGGGCTGACTGCAGCTCTAATCCACGAGGCTCGCTTGGGCTTCCTCACAGCGTGGTGGTCTTGGGGAGGTTGGACTTCTTACTTGGCATCTGCCCTCCTCCTGAACAAGTGTTCCGGAAGGTCTGGGAGAAAATTCAAGGCTTCTGAGGACCTAGGCTCAGAAGACCCAGAGAGTCACTTCTGCCACATTCTATAGGTCAAATGAGGCTAGCTCAGATTCAAGGGGAGAAGAATTAAATTCCATATTTCAGTGGAAGAGCAAAGACTGTGTGGCCCAGGATCCCACCTATGACACCATGTTATCTTTAGTCATCATGTCTCCTTACGTTTCTCTAGACTGCCACAGTTTCTCAGACTTTCCTTGTTTTTGATGACTTTGGCAGGTCTGAGGGTTACTGTTCAGGTATTTTTTGGACTGTCCTTCATTTTGTGTTTGTTTGATATTTTTCTCATGATTAAACTGGGGTAATGGGTTTTGGGGAGGAAGACCCCAGAAGTGGTTACCAATCAAGGGTACATGACTAATTGCTGTTGCTACTGACCTCGACCACCTGGCTGAGGCTGGGTTTGCCAGCTTTCTCCACTGTAAAGTTACTCTTTTCCCCCTCTTTTCATACCATACTCTTTGGAAGTCATTATGCGTAGCCCACACTTAAGGATTGGGGAGTTATGCTCTGCCTCCTTGAGAGAGAAGTGTGCACATAAATTATTTGGAATTCTTCTGTATGAGACACTTGTCTGTAATCCCCCGTTTATTTATTTATCATTTATTCACGTCAGAATGGACTCATGGATATTTATTTTATATGCTGCTTATAGTCCAATATTTTATTGCTCAAATTGTTCCAGCTTTGGCCACCAGAGAGTGCTTGCATTTGGCTCCTCTGTCCCTTTGACCTGCCCCCATCACTGTGTTCTTTGAGCACTCCCTTATTCTCTGACACTGTAAGATGCTCCAGTCTCACCTTGTACCTTTCCTGCCCCAGCCCTGGAATCAACCACTTCTTCAACAAGCCCTGGTTCCTTTTAGTTGAGGTTGGTATTAGAACCCAAGATCTGGGTGCCTGGTTGGGCAGCAGGATCTGTAATTCTGGATCTAAACTCACAGTGGTTTCCAACACTGAGCGCACACGAGAAGCACCTTGTACACTGACGCCAGCAGGGCATGTGGTTCCTCACAGGTTTCTGAGGCTCCACACCGCACAGCACCTTCTGCACATCACACATTATTTACCGGATAAGATATGCATTCACTTGACATTTTTTTCTTTGCAGTCATTTGCAAGTACTGTTTCCACCAACATTTGCTGAAGTTGAAGTATCTTAGCAGAATTTACTAAGCCAGGCACTGCTAACGTTCTCTCTGTCGCCCCCTGGAGGTTGGTCCTCCTCTCCAAGCCCAGAGAACGTGGAAGGTGAGGACTTTATTCTCTCAAGGTAATAAGGGGGGCTCAGGATCTAAGCCAAGGCCATCTGAGCCCAAGACACTAACGTGACTACCTTCTTTCTGGAACCAAGAAGAGAGCTCTAATTGGGATTAAAGTGTGTTTGTGCGTGTTTGTGTGTGTGTTGTGTGTGTATACAGGGGTGTGTGTGAGCATGTGAGAGCCGTGTGTGTGTGGATTGTGAGAGTGTGCGTGAGACCAGGCATATGTGTGTCATTGAGAGTGTGTGTCTGTGAATGAACTGTGTGAATGTGGTGTGTAAACTTGATATTATGTATGGGTGTGTGCGCGAGGATAATATGTGAGCATGAGTGTGTGTGTGTGTGTGTGTGTGTGTGTGTACATGTGCAAGTGTGTGAGAGTGTGTGAGCTTGGGGTGGGAACAGGCAACACCCAGTCCCTGGGGCAGTCGGCCCGGTGACACGAGCCCCCCGGCCGTCCTCGGTCCTCGCGCCGCCGTGAACTTGCCAGCCCACCCCACACTCGCAGGAGGGAGCAGAGTCCCGGGTCCGGGGCTCCAAGCCTGGCTCAGGGCCAAGCCTCACCTCTCGTTTCCTCCAGAGAACCTGAGTGCAGCACCAAACACCCAAATATTTGCCTTCTCTGCCATCACTAACCATAGCTCCACAAGTTCCCACATGGCTACATTCGCCATCGCCATAATTAACAATTCTCTGATATCGTACGAACACTAGTTAATTATTCCCTTGGAGGCAAAGCAAATTCGTGGGACGCCACTGGTAAGTGGGTATGTTCTGCTCCGGAGAGAAGCTTGGCACTTGTGTGTTAGCCACACCGCAGCGTGGTCCCCGGAAGGCCTGGGTGACACGGGGTGGAGCCGGGGGCGAGGACGCAGGGGGAGGCCTGGGTCGTCACTGCAGGGTCCCTGGTCTTGCTCCTCCTCCGCCTCGCAAACCCTGCAGCTGTGGGACGCTGCCCTCCTGCAGTCCTTCGCCGAGGCAGCGGCCGGTTCCACAGCACCCCTGGCCAGGGCCCCGGCGGGGAGAGGGGACGTTTGTCCTCATTCCCCTTGCCGCCCTTCCCGAGCTGCCTGTGCAGCCCGGCAGCAACCCCTCCCTGTGTTCCAACCCAATTAACCCGTCTTCACCCCGTATCCTTAGGGCCCTGCTTTGTGTCTGCTTCTCCCCTCAGGGACCAGGTGAGTCGTAATCCCCTCCTGCAGGCAGGGCCTCCTGCAGGGGCGGGACAAGGACGGGGGGGGGGTCCGGGCATGGGCCCCCCATCTCCCCCCCAGGGCCCCTCCGCTCCCCGGGGAGAATAAAAAGGGGGACTGAGAGTTCTGGGGCACGTGGTTACGTGGGACACACCACAAACCCTCTCAAAGGCTGGCTTGGGGAAAAGAAGAAAAACCACCCTCGAGGCTATTTTTGCCCGGGTAATTCTAGTGACTGGAGCAGACGCTGTGTTTTCTTGCCCAAGTTACTCAAATAACAACCCCAGTGGTGTCTTCCTTTCATGAGCGAGAAAGTCCCTTCTGGGTGGGAAGTTGAAGCTTCTTCGCTGTTCCCAGAATGCAGCGGGGGCTGCAGGGTGTGTGGTCCAGGTGTGTCCAGGCAAGTGAGATGTTTCCGTCTCTAGCTGGCTCCTCCCCCTCCCCACCCCCCTTCCCCCCCGGGGCTTCGAGAGATGGTCCTGCCCTTCACGTTCTGTTTGGTCAGGACGCCTTTACCTGAGCCCTACCACCCAAACCCGCCCTGAACCCCGTCAGGGACCGTGCTGGGCTGGTTGCATGTGTCCTGAAGGCCCAGGCAGCTGGCTGCTCAGTGACAGCGTGACTGCATGACCCAGTTTGCTGGGACAGCCCTGGCTGACACCTCCTGTCCTGGATGAATGGTTAACAACACCCTAGAGTGTGACGATTTGGACCAGAACTACTGCCACCCTACCTGGGGAAGAAGACTCGAAGGTCAGCAGCGTTTCCTCGGCCCCTGAAGTCCGGCCAGCCTGCAGCGTCTCCGCCCCTGCTGGAGAGGGGCCGGCTGCCCTTTCCGAAGCTCTGGACGAGCCGCTGTGAGGTGAGGAGAGCAGGCCGCCCCCCTGGGCAGACACCTGAGAAGCCCACGTCTGTTCAAATCCAGCGCAACCCTTTCAGTGCCACCGGCGTCCTGGAGCCCTTCTGCGTGTTTCCAGCCGCAGGTGCCCTCTCTCTGAACCTGCAAATCCACCCTGAACTCCTTTCCCCTGCCTTGGTACATCCCTTCTGAAAATCTGGGGAGGCAGCATCAAGCCTCTGGAAGATTCTCACCCCAGCAAACCCCAGCTCTGGCGTGGAGGGCTCTGCGACCTCGGGCAGGTCATTCCCCTGCACTAAACCTCCCTTTGCCCATCTGTGAAATGAGAGTGGTAACAGCGCATGCCCCGTAGGGTCGTTAAGAAGATGAAATGAGTAAATACACGTGAGGCGCTTGGAGCCGGGTCTCACACACGTGTTAGCTGTTACTTTAAGTTCTGTGTCTCCCCTTCCTTTCTAGATTGTAAGCACCTTTCCTTTAAAAGGCAAAGCTCAGAGTTATGTGTTGAGTAGGAACCACGCGCCAGGTGCTTTCACAACCAACTTTTCGCCAATCCTCAAGCCAACTCTGAGCGCTGGGGGTCATCGACCCGTTTCATAGGTGGAGAAGAAGAGTTTCAGAGAGGTTAGCTAAGTGGCCCAGGTCACACAGCTTAATAGTTAAAAGATCAGGGATGATTTCGAACACAGCCCCTTCCTCCAGCTTGTCACACACCCGCCCCATCTCCCTCCACAAAAACCTCACAATGACAAATAAACCTTTGTTCTGAAATACACTGCAGGTTAGCCAGGGAGGCTTACAACAGGTGACATTTAAAATCAGTTGTGCTCCTTAAGAAAAATCATATGGATTCCAGGCATCAATTTAAGAAAAGGACGGTCATTTACGCAAGCCAAGAAGCATTGAGCTTCAGCCAAAATCAAAAGGTTACTGCTACCTATATTCTGCCCTGAATAAGTACCATTGAGTCTGCTCATGGCCATGACTTCTGGATTGAAGAGAAGACATTCAAACAAGGTTTGCTGTTTGCAGAAAGGGTGAGGGGATGTTGTCTAGGTACAAGGATTTGTGTCTGAGGAGAGGAAGTCTCGCCAGTCTATCTTGGGCTTTGCCACTTCCCCTCTGGGCCTCAGTATTCTCCTCTGTGCAATGGGCCTGGATGCGGTCTGCTCCAGGACCCCTAGGGCCCTTCCTCTGCAGGGGTCTCTGAGCCACACATCTTAGATGCTCAAGGTTTCATCTGCTTTCTAGAAGGTTTGCCTGAGCAAGTAGTAGAGTGCCCCCCGCTCCCCCAAGGATATGTCCACATTGTAATCCCCAGAACCTGTGAATGTGACCTTATTTAGAAAAAGGTTCTTTGCAGATAAATTAATTTCAGGACCTTACGATGAGATCATCCTGGTTCACCTAAGGGGGCCCTAAATCCAATGTCAAGTGTCTTATAAGAGACACACAGAGGAAAAGGCCCCGTGAAGATGGAGGTACAGCCCCGGATGAAGAGACGCCGACAGCCCCACCAGAAGCTGGAAGAGGCAAAGAAGGGATTTCCTCCTACGGCCTCCAGGTGGACCCCGGCCCCGTGACACCTTAGTTTTGGACTTCTGGTTTCCAGAATTATGAGAGAATAAATTCCCATTGTTTCAGGCCACCCATTTCAGGGTGATTGGTTATGGGAGCCATTCAGGAAATGAATACCAGGAGTTTGATATGAACACAAACTGAGGATATACCTTTTCACTTTCAAAACACAACTATTCAGTGGAATTACTGTGACTAAAGTCAAGATTAGCCATGGACTGTTAGAACACCTGAAGATGATTTCCAGTAAAAGGACTAGGTGACTGAACAAATCCCTCTGGCTACTGAGTTAGTTCACATCTTCACCGAAGGTTCCCTTTGCTGGGGTCATTCTGCCAGTGAGACGTTGCCATTTGAAGGTTCCTGAACATCTCTAGACCATGTCAGGGGCAGAGATGCACCTCAGAGCCTAAAAGCACCCCATCCCAGTTGGTGGTCACATCCTCGTTTGTTCCGTGTCAGAGCCGGTAGCCCCCAGATCAACCACCCCCACCCAGGGCAGCTGGCACGTGCTCCAGGAGTGCTCGACGGCCAAGGGCTGGTCCAGGCAAACCCTCCACAGGCCCTTCAAAGCCACCTGATGGTTCTCTTACACGGTCTGGTTACTTGTTCCCCAGAGCATCGTTCTCCAGGCCCACGGCCTCCCTCACGTGCCTGCCACCACCCCAGTGGGGAAAACAAAGGCCCTGCGGCATGAGCTTCCTTGACATTCCATCAGCCGCCTCTACCTGATGAATGGTCAGTCCTTCTTCCCTTCCTGTCAGAGGACCCGTCCCTTCTCCAATCTGAGTCTAATCGTCCCCATGTCTGGGTCCCATCCCCTCTTGCTTCCCCAGGTCCTTTGCATCACCCTCAGCCAGTGTCTTTAATCCCTCCTTCCCAGTGGTGGGAATATAAACATGGTCCACAGACACTGTCTCACATGAAGAAACGACCCTATCAAAAAAGCAGAATGACCAATGACATAAGAAAGGATCCTCAGCCTCGCCAGAAGCAGGGGATGCAAATTAAAACCACAACGAGGTATATATGTATATATACATGTATAACTGAATCACTTTACTGTATACCTGAAACTAACAACATAGTAAATCAACTATATTTCAATAAAAATTTTTAAAAACTCCAGGATCGATGGCCAAAAAGCCCTCGAAAAGATGGCTCAACATCACTAATCATTAGAGAAATGCAAATCAAAACTACAGGGAGGTATCACCTCACACCTGTCAGAATGGCCATCATCAAAAAATCTAAAAACAATAAATGCTGGAGAGGATGTGAAGAAAAGGGAACCCTCCTACACTGTTGGTGGGAATGTAAATTGGTGCAGCCACTATGGAGAACACTATGGAGGTTCCTTACAAAACTAAAAACAGAGCTACCATATGATCCAGCAATCCCACTCCTGGGCATATATCCAGAGAAAACTCTAATTCAAAAAGATACATACACCCCAATGTTCATAGCAACACTATTTACAATAGCCAAGACATGGAAGCAACCTAAATGTCCATCAACAGAGGAATGGATAAAGAAGATGTGGTACGTATATATATACACAATGGAATATTACTCAGCCATAAAAAAGAATGAAATAATGTCATTTGCAGCAACATGGATGGACCTAGAGGTTGTCATACTGAGTGAAGTAAGTCAGAGAAGGACAAACATCGTATGATACAGCTTACGTGTGGAATCTAAAAAAATGGTACAAATGAACTTATTTACAAAACAGAAACAGAGTCACAGATGTAGAAAACAATCTATGGTTACCAGGGGAGAAAAGGCAGGGAGTGATAAATTGGGAGACTGGGTTTGACATATACACACTACTATATATAAAATAGATAATAAGGACCTACTGTATAGCACAGGGAACTCTACTCAGTACTCTGTAATGACCTATATGGGAAAAGAATCTAAAAAAGAGTGAGTATATGTATATGTATAACTGATTCACCTTGCTGTACACCTGAAACTAACACAACGTTGTAAATCAACTGTGCTCCAATAAAATTTTTAAAAAATAAAGTAACATAAATTAAAATTTAAAAACTCCCAGGACAGAGTTGAAAATAACCCATAATGAGCCACCATATTTCAATCAGTTTCGACTGATGTGTTTCAATCACATCCAACTGCCTGACACGGAAAATGTCCCACAACGCCCAGTGCTGATAAACGATGTGAACTGGAGCTTTCATTTAGGAAAGAACCTAAATGGACATCAGAGGGGGACAGATCTGTAAACCAAGGCACAGTCACGCAATACAGAGCATCTGTAGAGTGGGCACAGCAGCTCAGCATGGACAGGACAGTGGGAAGGGTGGCCCGGGTAAGATGACTTTGATGACTCGGTTAAGATGACTTTGTTTTACTGAGGAACAGGGAACAGTGCAAAGGATGTTCCCAAGTTCAAGGATTAAGTGAGTGACTGAGACTCCTTTTTAGCTGTTTAGTTCCTCCAAGGAGCCCCGCATTCAATGGTCCTGGGAGGCTGCACGGGGGGGATTCTGCCAGGTGAGAGGAGTTGAGATCCCAGCACTCGCTGCCTTGTGTGTGTGTGTGCATCTGTGTTTGTATGCACGTGTGCACACACAGGCTTTGGAGAGAGGATACACCAGCACTTAAAAGTCTACTCTATCTCTTACCATTTCCCATTTCTTAAAAATAAATATGAAAAAAAAGAATTAAAAAAAAAAGATAAATAAATATGAATCACACATGGAAACCTGTTAGAATTTGAGACAGTTGCCAGTGGGGTCGATGGTGTGGAATATATTCTAGATACTTTTCTGTATTGTGCAACATTTCATTTCAAAATCCTGGCCCTAGGTCCTGTCACCTTTCCACTTGCCATCCCCAGAAGCAGTTAGGAACTACAAGAACCTGCAAAAATTAGGAATCTTTGCAAAGTGCCCACATTTGTGCTTTCTGTAACCCTGACTTTTGTCACAGGGATTCTCACAGCAGTTTCGGAAGCAGAAGAGACCTGCATACATGTTTTGGGGTCAGCAGAAGGGAGAGAGTGCCCGGGGGCCCACACCCAACTCCGCAGCCAGGCCTGGAGAAGACAGATCCCCGAGGTGATGGAGGAAAACTGAGTCCCCAAGACCCGCAGAAAGGGGAGACCCACACCCATCGTAGCCGGGGAGCCGGGCCCCAGGCTCACCTCCGATGGGTGCACGGTGATGGAACCAGCCTCTGCCTTGCCTCTCCCGCCTTCACGGCTGGCCTGTGCAACCTCCACCTGCTGGCCCCCTCCGCATCCTCGGTCCAGCTTCCATCCAGCGCAGCTGGCCCGCCCACCACTCCACAAAGGCTGCTCTGACCCAGGCCTTCAGTGACCTTCTGAGGGCGAGAGCCCAGGGTCCTCTGCAGCCCTGCCTGACACAGGTTCCCTGACACAGCTGAGCGTCCCTCCTTTCTGAACCCCCCAAGGTTCTGAGGATGCGACCCTTCCCTGGCTTTCAGCTGGCCCGTCTTCAAACTCCTTCCTGGTTTTTACCTTCCCTGTTCCCAGCGTGGTCCTCTCAGGCCTGCCCGGCCTCAGCCCACCTCACCTCGGGTAGGTGAGGGATGATTTTATGCCAGCCTGCCTGGGCCATGGGGTGTCCAGACATTTAGTCAAAATTCCTGATACAGGAGAACCCTGATACAGGGAGTCATTACAATGCAGATTCCTGGGCCCTGCCCCAGACCTAGTGAATCTAAGCTTTTGGAGGTGCCCAGGAATCTGCATCTTGCAGGCACCACAGCAGGTTCTTACTCTCCTGTGAATGAAAACACCTGCTCTTCTCTCTGAGCTTAGTGGCCAGCAGAGAGCTTTCAGGGATTGGCAGCCTCTCTTTTTCTCAGTCAGCAGGGTCAAAAGTCCCCTGTTCCCCCTGCCTTCCTTCACCCAAAGAGAGCGGGATGGGGTCTCCAGGAAAGCAGCTTCCTGGTCTAGTCCGGGCAGGGCAGCCCCAGCCTGGGGTCTGCAGGGTTGCTCTCCATTCGAGCGGGGCCTCCCAGTGGAAGGTAACAGATGGCTTATCTCTGAAAATAAGGTATTGCGGCAACTTTCAGAAGGATTGCTTCCTTCCTATCGACTAGAATCTGCAGTAATCAAAACCAGCCTTCCAGGAACGCTTGACCAAGTGCGAACACCTCCAAACATGAAGACCCTCCTTCCCTGTTGGCTCTTAGCGTCTGGTTGACTGAAGCCAAATGCTGTCATCCCGCTGACTGATTTCACATGCACACAGGTGAGACCACCACCCACAGGTTTATGACGTCCACACCTGGACCAACAGGCCAGGTTCCCCCCTAATGTCCAGGACCATGTTTCTTTTTCTTAAAATTTATTTTATTGAAGCATAGTTGATCGGAAACAATATTGTGTTAGTTTCTAGTGTACGGCAAAGTGATTCAGTTATACATATATATATTCTTTTTCATATTCTTTCCCATTATGGTTTATCCCAGGATATTGAAGAGTTCCCTGTGCTCTACGGTAGGACCTTGTTGTTTACCCATCCTATATGTAAAAGTTTGCATCTGCTAACCCCAAACTCCCACTCCAATCCTCCCCCATCCCCCTTCCCCCCTGGCAACCACAAGTAGGGCCGTGTCTCTGATGCTTCCTAGAATTCTCCACCTGGATGCCTCAACCTGCCTTCCACTTGGCATATCCAAACCCGCTTTGTCCAAACCCCTCCTTCAAGTCTATTCCTTGCCTTGGTTAATGGCAACAACAATCACTCAACTGCTCACGTTAAAAGTTCCATTGACATATTTCCTCCCCTTCCTCACTTCCCACACCCAGCTGCTTATGGGATCTTGTCCCAGTCTCCACTTTACCGCTTCCCTCCTCTCTCTCGCCCCACACAGCCAGCCTTGGCTCAGGCCTTGTCACTTTCTTCCTGGATTTCCATAAGAAAGGAGAGCCCTTTGAGAGGCTGTAGATAGAGTTCTGGCGTCAGACTAATCTAGGTTCAAATCCCAGCTCTACCATTCACTGTGTGACTTTAGGTGCGTCATTCAACTGCGCTAAGCCATACAGTTTCCTAATGTGTAAAAGGGGGTAATACAAAGTCCTATTTCATAGGCTTCTGAGGAGGATGAAATGAGATGATGCCTAGCTCAGAGACAGGCACAGTGTGTTCATTCAACGAATATCAGCTCTCATTACTATCAATTCTCCTGGGTAGACAAAGTCTTCCACGGTCTCACGTGGTCCTTCAGGCTCCACTGGAGCCCCCATGCATTTTCTCATGCTTTTCTCTCTGCCTGGAACATCCCCTCCTTTGGACATCCAGTTCACCCAGACTTGACCTTCAAAAATGAGCCTAGGTGTCACTTCTTTATGACGACATGTCAGTAGCTTGAAATAGACTGTGCCGGGAGTATTTACACAAAGGAAATTGGCAAATACTGCACACCAGGGCTTGACTTATTGTTTGGATGCTTGTCTAGACTTGAGAACATACCGGCGAACATGTTAATAATGCAGATTAAATTTAAGAGGGCTATGCCTGTAACAGTTACACTGCAAATAGCTCAAAAACTGAGCAAATGTTCTTCCAGTATTTGTAAACTATTATCTAACTTAGCAAAGAACTTGCTTACATCATTGACAGATGAGTGACTCACATCTTCGTTGGTTCACTCTGTCTTATGAACAATAGACGTTTATGGTGAAGCTTTCGTCATTTACAATATGATGCGACTGAGTTCTCTGCCAAACGAGAGAGTGTCGCGCCGTTTCTTTGTGGTCTGGTTTTGCGACCCTGTTGTTGGGGATAAGATTATAAAGACTGAGAGTACCGACAACAGATTTTGCAAGAAATAGCAAATCGCACTGAAGTTATAGGTATAAACTGAAAAATAAGGTATTTAATTTAAAATCTATGTCATTTCTAAACTTAAATAACAAAATCACGGACAGAAAGTTTTGTTAATCCTCAAGTGGTCTCATGAATTTCACTAACAATGTAGATTAGTTTTTCAGATCCTAATCCCCCAAATATCAAATGACAGAGTAATCAGTTAAGCTTTGTAAATGCAAGCAAGATGAAAACAGACACAGAAAATAGCAAGAACAAGAATCATGCAAAGCACTGAAACCACTCCATTTCTCAAGTCATTGTTGAGATGTGACCATAGGATGGCTAAGGGTACAAGACTTCTAGAAGAACATTTTTAAAAGTCTGTGCGAGGGCTTCCCTGGTGGCACAGGGGTTAAGAATCTGCCTGCCAATGCAGGGGACACGGGTTCGAGCCCTGGTCTGGGAATATCCCACATGCCGCGGAGCAACTAAGCCCGTGTGCCACAACTACTGAGCCTGTGCTCTAGAGCCCGCATGCCACAACTACTGAAGCCCGTGAGCCACAACTACTGAGCCCACGAGCCACAACTACTGAAGCCCGTGCGCCTAGAGCCTGTGCTCCACAACAAGAGAAGCCACCGCAATGAGAAGCCCGTGCACCGCAACGAAGAGTAGCCCCTGCTCGCCGCCACTAGAGAAAGCCCATACGCAGCAACGAAGACCCAACGCAGCCAAAAATAAAAAGAAATTAATTAATTAATTTTTTAAAAAGTCTGTGCGAATCAATTGGCTATATAGGTTTTACAGTAAAGAGTAGTGTGACAACTCATTTCAGCTGTGTGCAGCTGCCAGACTTCGTACAGGGTGGTGCACATTCCTGGGGTGCATTTTAAAACTTTTTACACTGAAGGAAAACACAAATACAGTAATTACACAAAGTACATTGATCTTAAGTATATTCCTCAACGCATATATATATTCATACAATGGAATACCACCAGCAACTGAAAGGGCAGGAAGCCCTGGGCACAGAACAACATGAATGAATCGCACAGATTGCAGTGAGTGGAAGAACCAGGCACAGAGGCACGTATCCTGTGTGATTACCTGATCGGGCGATCATCTGAACCTCACCTGCCTCTTTCCTGAGGAATATAACACCCGCGCCCAGGTCCAGGGTTCCGGGCAGTTTGCAGCTGCTTCCAGGGCTGCCATGAAGTGACGATGTCCAGACGTAAGGAGCGGGCATCGCGGTGGCAGAGGGTCCATGGAGAAGCAATCAGCAGAGTCAGCTGAGTGGGAGCTCAGGCTTCGTTCACCTGCCCGCAGAGGCTACCTGGGTGAGGGTGTGCTACCTGGGCCCTCGGGGGAGAAGTCCAGCTGGGACCCTCAGGATCCCACCTCCACTCCCGCCTTCCATCCACATCTCAGAAGGAGATTCCCAGGCCAGGGTTTGGGGGGCACAAGTGGCCAGGAAAATGATTACTGGACACTCTTGTGTCCCCCGTTTCATATTTCACCTGGGCAGGAGGGTAGAGAACCGTGGGGAGGACTCCGGCCACGTGGTTCCACGGCTGACCTCGTCTGTCCTCCCCGAGTCAGGGCAGGTCCTCAGATGGGAGGGTCCGCCAGGTGGGAGGGCTGAGCAAGCAGAGCCCTTGCTCTCCAGAATGTGGGTCTTGGGGGGCAAGGGGGCGGTTGTCCCACGAGGTCGGATCTCACCTCTAGCTACGAAGGAGACCTGAGGTCATATGTCACGGCTGCCCAGAGGCTCAGCTGGCTTGGACCCATCTTGGGAAAGTGCGCTTATCCCGGTAGAACCTCAACCCCAAGGATCTATTAAAGCCCTCGTTCCAGTGCTGACCTTAAGGCCAGTTCCTTTAGCAGAATGAAGCAGTGTGTGCTTGAAAATTGAACGGTGCAACCATAGATGTAGAAAAGCCGAGAGGCACCTGCCAGCGGCCGAGCCCTTGGTGAGGAAGGCCGGCTCCATAAGACCACCTCCACCGGCCTCCCCCTCTTCCCTCCCCTCCCGCTCATGCTACTTTGCTGGGAGCAAAATCCTGCCTTTTGATTATGGACATAGAGATACAGTAGAGAAAGCTCCCCTTCTCTCAGCATTTACTACTCCACCTTAGGAGGCCAGAGTTCTGTTTGTGCTTTTGAAATAAGGAGAATTTGCTCCCCTGGGGAAAACGGCCACGTGTTATCAACATTTAGAGCTAAATGGCACATCCATGCATCCTATTAAAAAACAAAACCAAGCAAACAGAACATCTAGTGCTAAGGTGTTCTGAGTGGCCACCAGCTTGATGGAGATTCATTTTACCGACGGGTCAAGGCTATAGAGGGCTTGTCTCGTTAGAAGCCACACCACACACGTGGCTATTGAGCCCGGGAAGGGTGGTGGGTCCCAACGGAGATGGGTGCTGCGTTTAAAATCCACAATGGATTTCAAAGACACACACACACACACAAACACACACACACACAAAAGTGAAATAACTTATTCGTAATTTTCTACAGATTACATATTGAATTAACACATTAGGTTAGGTTTCCCGCCAAGGGTAGTGGGAGTGGCGGCCCTGGTGCCAGCCATAAAAGGTACACTGTCTGCGGAGAATTTAAAAACAATAACAAAATCCAAACAAAGATCAGTCTGCTGTTTATTATCACCTAAGTCGCTACTTCTGTGATGAACGGCTCCTACAGCCCCGGCCCCCTCCCCCAGGTGCACGCTGGGACTTACCTTTGGGACACCCAGGTCTGCTGCTTCCCCCGGGTCCCACGCCACGCAGCCGGCCCTCTGCTTTGGCCAACAGCGACAAGGATCGGCATCCAGTCTAGGGCCCACTGGGGGGCCACAGGCTGACATTCTGTCTGCTTTGACCTGGCGCTGGTCAGTCACTCTTGTCCTGCAGTCCTGGCTCTGCTCACCCCACCACCCTGCCCACTCACTGGGCCTCTACCTCCTCCCACAGCCCCGCAGGGGTCAGGGAGGAGCGAATGCCCTTCTCGGGGGTGAGGGTCCATTACACAGGGACCCCTGGCTTCAAAAATGCTTTTGTTGCCCCCACGGGTTGGGTGCTACACTGAGTGCCCCGGGGCTGCCCAAAGCATAGCATCTACAAAAGGCTCCTCTATTAGTCAGGGCTCTCCAGAGAAACAGAACGAATAGGATGTGTATCTATATAAAGAGAAAGAGGTTTATTATGAAGAACTGGCTCACGTGATCATGGAGGTGGGCACGACTAAAATCTGCAGACCCACTGTACCAGGCCAAGTCCAAAGGCTGGAAGCTGCATGGAACCAGGAGGAGCGCATGTTCTCGTCTGAAGACCTCAGGTGAGAGGCGTCTCTTTTACTGCGGGAGGGTCGTCTTTTGTTCTATTCGGGCCAGCAGCTGATTGAATGAGGCCCCCGCACAGGATGGAGGGCCACCTGCTCTACTCACCGTCCACCAATCAAATGTTAATCTTGTCCAGAAACACCCTCACTGACTCACCCAGAATAATGTTGGGACACCATGACCCAGCCAAAGTGACACATGAAATTAACCCTCACAGCTCCTGACAGGCAAACGCCAGGGAAGAGATGAGAAAAGGAAAAGGCAGCCGTACGGGCTCAGATCCTGAGCTGAGCCACTCCCGTTGCACAACCTCTCAGGGCTGGTGCCCCCTCCTACCGACCACACCCACCTGTGGGGAAGCACCTGCAAAGTGCTCAGGCCCGTCCTCGGCACCCTAGATGTGGCCACTGTGAGCTTAGAGTGTGGCTGGGACTGTGGCCCGAGGGGCTGAGGAGCTGGGAGCAATGAAGGACTGAGGGGTAAACCAGGGAAGGCTTCTCGGGGGAGGGGGACATTCTGAATAAGTTCAAAATCACTTCCCGTGGCGTTGGGGCTTATTTTCTCTTATTGCATCTTGGGTTTTAGATTTAGGGCCTTTTGAAGGTAGAAATTCATCAGATCACAAAAATGTGTGCAAAACCTGCTTTTCCTGGATCAACTACACTCCTATGGGTCAGATACCCAGGAGGCTGGGTGCCACTTCTTCCACCAGGCACAGGCATTCCTTCTGCTCCCACACCTCCTGGGGCCCAGGTCCTTCCAAACCTGTGTCTACACCGGGGCTGCTGAGCCCGCTTCCTCTCCCGGCTCTAACCTGAGCTCTTCCCGGCCGAGCATCTGAGGAGACCCGACTGAGGAGAGCTGCTGCACACACACACTGACGCTAAAGACAGGGACCTTTTCACGGCCAGAGGAAGCAGAGTCCTGAGAAACCACCCAGCAGGAAAAGCTGACCCAGGCCCCGGGGGCCATGGATAGGGGAGCAGTGTGGGTCCAGTGTGTATGGGGCACCTACTGCACACAGGGTACTCCGGTGGGGGCCTGTCTCCTTTCTCTAGGCTCAGGGGAGGAAGGAATCTCCCATCCTCTCCCCGGCTCCTCATCGGACTGGTTAGAACTTGGCATCCACTGGGTCCCGTCCACCAGTGGATGGGGCTGGCAAGAGCAAAGAAAAACAGGTATCTCCAGATACTGTTGATGGGGTTATATTTGTATAATTTTTCTATATTCAATTTGACAATGTATATTAAAATATAAAATATGCATATCCTCTGACTCAAAAATTCCACTTCAGGGGCTTCCCTGGTGGTGCAGTGGTTAAGAATCCATCTGCCAATGCAGGGGACACGGGTTCGAGCCCTGGTCCGGGAAGATCCCACATGCCACGGAGCAACTAAGCCCGTGTGCCACAACTACTGAGCCTGCGCTCTAGAGCCTGTGAGCCACAACTACTGAAGCCCGCACACCTAGAGCCAGTGCCCCACAACAAGAGAAGCCACCGCAATGAGAAGCCGGCGCACCGCAACGAAGACCCAATGCAGCCAAAAATAAATACATAAAAATAAATACATTTATAAAAAAAAAATTACCCTCATCTATGTGAAGCACTTCAAATAGTAAATGCATTAAATCCCTATCACCCCACAAAATATGAGCTATTTAAAAAAAAATTCCACTTCAAAAAATTTTATTTAATCAACAAATATATATTGAGATTGTGTTATATGCCAGATACTATAGACACTAAAGATAAAAAGATGAACAAGATTTTTTTTTTTTTTTTTTTATGAACAAGATTTTTAAGGCTCTCTCTTCTTCACATGGGGTTTCCATTTTAATGGGAATTTATCCTAAGTAGATGATTGGACAAATATACAAAGATATAGGTATGGGGTATTTTTTCATGTAGTTGAAGATAGCTAAAAATTAGAACTCGAATGCCACCAATATAGATTAGATAAATTAACTATTGCACATTCCAGAAAAGCACACCCTGCACCCTCCTCCAGGAGCTCTGGCTGTGCTCCCGCCCCCTCCGCATGCTGACTGTGCCTGCAGGGGCCCAGGGCCAGTTCCCCTTCGGGGAGAGAGGCTGCCCTTCCTTCTCACACGTCCTTCCACCCACGTGGCCGTGAGGCTGGGGAAACCGGGCAGACAACCAGGACGGCTCTGGTGCAGATGCGGGGCTAACACCCTCTTCCTTGCTGCCTGCGTGGCCTTTCTCTGGCTCTGGGGTGACTGTTGGCACCCCACATTGTTCTGGTGAGGCACCACTCTGGGCCCTGGGGATGAAAGAGACAGATCCAGAGGGGCAAACAGAGGCCCAGTGGCCTCCACTCCACGTGGGCGGTGCAAACAAAACCAGAGCTTTGTTTCCAGAGTGGAGCTGAGACATTCTGCCCCCGCTAGAAGCTCTGCACTGGACCAGCTGATTGGATGTCCCCTGCAGTGTCACCAGGTCAAGGACGTGGCTGGCAGGGAGGGTGCCACACCCGAGGCTGCACAGGCTGGAGCTCAGCAGCCAGGGATGGCCTTTTGGGGATCCCAGATGTCACTGATTTTCACCCACTCTTTCCCCTGGATTGCTGGCAGAATGACATGAAATTGTGGATGGAGGCACCTGGAGTGTCTCCCTCCCCAAGGCCTGGGATCATGCCGGGTGGTCAGGGCCCACCCTGCACAGAACCGTGACTCAACTCCCCCCGCCCTTGGCTGCCACTCCCCTCCCCCCTCATCCAGGCTTCCCGGCCCTGAGCTCCCAGGACACGAAGCCAGAAGGATGGCTGTCACTGGACAGAGTCCACAGTAGGTGCCACGGCCGATGCCTGCTTCCTCCTGGGCTTAGCCAAGTAAGGTGACGCTGAGCTGTGAGCGGCGGCCCAGCCCCACGTGCCCAGGGACCCACTGCCCCCTCGAGCTCAGCTGCAGGGAGACAAGGGTGGGCTCCAGAAGGGTCCACTCCAAGGCCTGCGGAGGCTGGAAACATCCACCCACTACGACTTGCTCGGGGGAGCGGAGGGGCTTTCCTCCCTTGGCTTCTGCTCACAGACAAGGACCCCAAGGGGTGATGAGACTCCGAGCTCTGCCTGGGCTGGGGGCACCCACGGCCCCGAGTGGGGTGCCCGCACGAGGCTGTCCAGGAAGGATGGATGCTCTGGCTTCCTGGTTTCCATGGTAATAGCAGGACGCCTGGTTCTGTGCTGAGTGCTTTATCTGGAAGGCAGGTACTGCTCTCATCCCTATTTCACAGAAGAAACCAAGAAGCCGTCTGATGCCAAGAGAAACAGCCAAGCTCCTGACCTGACTCGCCACAGCTTCTGCCTCCTGAAGCAACAGGGAAAATCAGAACTTACATGGACTCCTTCCTCAGTCTGAGAATCTGGGGAGGATGCCCACTTGATAGGAGTGTCTCGACAATTCAAGGGGTGTAGACCTGCTCAGTTCAAACAAGCTGTCCTATTGGCCCTGTCTCCTAGGGACCCAGCAGCCTGGTGGGAAGAGAGCTGGGGGGTGGGGGGTCAGTGTGGGGCAGGGGTCACCCTGACTGGGTGCAAAGGCTGCTACTGTAATAGGGAAGAACAAATCTGACTCCATATTGGATGTGTTTCTTTTACTTTGACCTTTGTATTTTATTGCTTTTGCTAGAAGTTAATCACTAAAGGGACGTTGCTTATAAGCTTAAATTATACATCATGGCCCATCTCTGGGAACCCTGCCTCCCAAGTTATGAGCATTAAGCTAAAATACCTTTGTTTAGCTCACAGGAAACACCCTGACCAGGCTCACCTGTCAATGACTGCGGGATGGAAGAAAGTAACAGGTCCCCTGTGGAGTCTGACCGGACCCAGGAAACGTTTGACTTTACTGTCCCCCGTTTCGTATAAAAGACGCCTGAATTCTAACTCAGGCAAGGTGGTTCTTAGGCGTAGAAGTCCACCATCTTCTCAGCATGCCAGCCTTCCGAATGAAGTCGCTATTCTTTGCCCCAGCAACTCGTCTCTTGATTTATCGGCCTGTTGTGCGGCAAGCAGTACGAGCTCGGGCTCAGTAACACTATTATACTCTCTCAACCAGTGGTGACCGTCATCATTAGCCATCTGAGGGGTGCCCAAAGGCCACAAAATATCCCAGCATCCCCATCTGGCCCTGGGATTCTTACTTTCTCTCTTTCTTAAGGAAGCGTGCATTTTTGCAAGTGGAAATCTGGGCAGGAACTTCATTACCGCCTTTATGGGACCGATAGAAGTTAGTGTACTTGGTGAGCCCTTCACTATCTACTGCCAGGTGCCAGCTCAGGGAGCAGAGAGAGGGGCGAGCATCTTTAGACACCTGGAGTCTGATGAGGGGAGGTGGGAAAGGTAGGGGATGGGGATACCAAAGAGGAAAGGGCCGCTAAGGAGAAGGATGCTAGGAGCAAATGTGCCAACGGGAGAATGGCCGAAGCCCGAGCACCGGGCCCACGCTTCCTTTAGACCAGCGCTCTCAGGCTTTCAATCACATCAGGATCACCTGCGGGGCTTGTTAAACCCCAGCTTGCTGGTTCCCACCCAAGTTTCTGATCCGCAGGTCGGGGGTGGGGCCCAAGACACTGGCTATGTGACAAGTTCCCAGGTGACGCTGATGTCACAGATCTGGGGAACGTACTTTGAGAACCATTGGTTCAGACCAATGATATTCCAATGTTTTAAAGCCGGGGAACCCTTTGGTCAAATGAAATCTTTTGGGGGCACAAATAAAGGAACAGGAAGATGGTGTGCCAGACACTTCCTAAGGCACAATTCCAAACCGACCAGAAATTCTGAAGTTCATCCCTGCCTTCAGACCAACCACTGAAAAGCAGCGAGTCCAGGCACCCTGCTGGGGATCCTGAAAGAGCTGGTTACAACTGCACGGTATTCAGGGTCCGTCGACCCAGCGATCTGTGTTTCAATGGCCTTCAGTGCTTCCGAGCTTATTAAAGTTTGAGAGCCACTGGTCTACACCCTGTGCATCTGCACCACCCAGAGAGCTCTCCAGCTCCCCTGAGCTCTGGGGTGTGCTCCACCTGCCTCTCCCGGCCAAGCGCAAACACATCCAAGCTCACACTGAAACGGAGCAGGGCCCTGTGGTCCTTGCCCACGTCCTCCGCCTGCCTTCTGTCTGTGGAAAAACTTTAGCCAAAGAATAAGTTTAACTAGAGAAGTGAGACAGTGCAGAAACAAAGGCAAACAGTCCAACGAGACAAAAATAATAGTTGAGTCATTAAGCAAAGTCAAGGACCTTTAGTTCCTCCTTAAAAGCTACAGATAATATTCTGAGCCATATCCTGTGAGCTGTCTTATAGATACTAAAACCCCCTCCAGGTGGAAGAAGTGAACTACATGATGACCAGGCTGTAGCCATGACACAAGCTGCCACAATTCTGAGAACCAGCCTCAAAGAAATGGGAACAAACCGACCCTGGAACTGAAGACTAACTGTACCTAAAACAATCAAGATGACGACGCTGATCAGACCACCGCATGACCAATTTCAAGATGACGGTCAGAGGTGACTGTGCCGTTTCTGCGTGTAGCACCCTCCCTCCGCCTATAAAAGCTCTTGCCCGCTGATTATCAGTGGGGGGGAGTCGGCCTTTGGACACGAGTCTGCCTTCCCCCCAACTCCTCCACACCCCATCCCCAGTTGCCGGCCTCCGCAATAAAGCAAACTTTCCTTTCCACCAACCTTGCCACCTTATTGGCTTTTGTGCGTCGAGCCGCTGGACCCCACTTTTGGTAACAACATCCCAGCCCACTGGCTTCTCCTCAGGCCTCTCCTTCCTGTGCTTCCACCCTGGGAGGCACATGGCCACCTGCTGACGGCCCTCCGTGTGCTGTATCCACATTAACTCCCGACCAAGGGGGAACTCAGAGATCCCATTTTATAAGTAAGCAAAGCAAGTGTCCAATAAGTAAAGCAGGTCACCCCGCCAGAGTGGAATTCAAACCTGTGACTAGGGTGGCCCTGAAGTTCTCTTACCATTCGCCCAGCAAGGGGAGCTAGACGCTTAACTTATCACCAGGACCCTCTGGGCCCCAGGCTTTGGCCTTGATTTATCGTAGCGGGTGTTTGACCTTTTTAGAGAGAGGATCTATAGCTTTCATCAGCTGTGAGCCAGAAAAGATTACTTGAGAATTCCAAAATCCTACAACGATGAAAACAATAACAGTAATATTCTGCAAGCCTGGTTTCGGGGTCAAAGACAACACTAAGGCTCTTCCCTCTCGGCTGCAGTGGGGGACTCAACAGTGCAGAAAGGAGCATCTCCCATCCCTTCCACGGGCAGCTCCTTCCTCAAATCCGAACCCTCCTAGACCGTCTCCCCTTCCCCACCGGCTGGCGTCCATCCCTTCATTACTGAGCGCGCAGCGACCCCTTGTGGCCATTTCCCAATACGGCTGCTTGCTGCTGTAGCTCCTCCTTTAAAAAAATCACGAGATTGATGTCTTTTGTTAGACGTTTTGCTTTCATCCCGCTGAGGAGGAGAGGCAACCGAAACAGCTCTGACTGGGAAGAGGTCAGCTGAGCTTGTGGGAACAAATATCCTCCTGGTGTCCTGACCATGACCACCCTTGAGCTCAGGAAGTGGGCTGAGGGCGCCCCCCTGTAGGCAGTGTTGGGGGGACAGCAACACGGTGATGAGGACCTCAAGGTCTTGATCTAATCTTGAGCTAACCTCAGGTCTACTGCTCCCTTCTACTGGCCCCTCCACCTGCCCCATTCCTCCCCATCCCCTGCCCCACCCCCAAACCAGGCTGCTGCAACTAAGCAAAAAGATCAAGGCAAACATGTGAAGCCAAGGAAACTCTGCTTTGGTGTAACCCCCAGACTCAGGAGGTCGAAATAGGAGCCTGTTATGTGAGAGGGGCAAGTCCAGAGGGGTTATCTGAGCCCCTCCTTTACTTTAGAAATGAAAGTGAGGGCCAGAAGTTTTAGGAGGTCTCTCCTTAAAGCCACCTGGCAAGGAATTGCATATGGGTGCTACTAACATGTGTCAAGTCATGATGGCTTAAACAAGGTAGGGGGTGTTTTCTCTCATACAACCTGAAGTCCCTCAGAAGTAGGTGGCCCAGGACTGCTATGATCCAGGACTCCACGATGTCATCTGAGACCCCAACTCTTCTGCCTTCTGCTTCATCAGTCCTGAAGCATGACTTCTATTCACAAAGTTACATCATGATCCCAATGGGGTTGCTAGAGCTCCACCCATCGCTTCTGAGTTCCAGGCAGAAAAAAGAAAGAAGCCTCATCTGTAACTAGTGGTGATGATAATAGCTTCTATTTCTTCAGTGCTTGCTGTGTTTACATGCACTGTCTCATCCATTCTCGTAATAATCCTGCCAGATAAGAGTTTCTTATTCCCATTTCACAGGTGAGAAAAATGAAGCTTAGTGAGGTTGTTACCTGCCCTACAACTAGTGAGTGATGGAAACAAAATCTGAACCTAGATCTGACTCCAAATTCCATGGTCTTAACACTCTAGCACCACTCGAAGGGGAAGAATCACAGGACTCAGCCATGTATTTTGCCCCAAGGGCTACCTTTCAAACCTGCTCCCTTGGCATAGTTATTAACGATTCTTGATTGTAAATAGAGAGAAACAACACTAAACACTTTTTGAGGAGGAGGAGACTACTGCTGCCGTTTCCACGGTGGGGAAGCATTAAATAGAACAGCCTGTTTCAAAATAAGCAAGTTTGCCGGGTGCATTTCATGGAGACCCTTCATCCTTTTTCTGACCTGCTGCTGACTTTATAGCCACAGGTGAAACTTCCACGTGACTCTGGGCTGTTTCGGTTTAACATCCCATCAAAGCGTCATCTTGTACTATTTGTGCAGTTGGGTCAGAATTTTTAAAAAATCATTTAAACGTGTAAAACAGAAAAATCCTTTTGCTTTGTAAAAAGGCTCTTGGCTTCATAAAAGAACTCACTCCAGGGTTCCTTTGACTGGAGATCTCAAGTATTTTTAAGCATAAGATACTTTTAAGTATTAACTAGTTGGCAAAATGGCTCAAGGAGAGAGGAATTTAAAACTAGACTGTGTGTGACTGGCTGCCCATCGAAGATCAACCAGAAATTATGGCATACATGATATAGATCAGTGGGAAAAGGGAGCTGCATTTATAGCCAGAATTATCCCGCTTGCCTCTCCCATAAACGGAAGTCCACCTCTGCCTAGCATTTCGGATGAGGAGGCGAAATGCCGAGAGTGGGCCTATGGAAGCGCTCTGCTCCACCACTAATGCCTGTGCAAGGGCGATTGTGCTTTGTTCTCCTGAAGGCACTTGTCCTGGGATCTCAGCTAAGACCTGCTGAGCCCCTGATGGGGCGCCCTGCCCACGGCTCACACCCCTGAGCCTCAGTCCTTTGCAGTACCGCAGATGGTGCCAAACACCCCGTCCTTTAGAAGGAACTTCTCCAAAATACTTGCCCCTCCCACATTCCCCCCATCCTGTCCTCCCCTCCCTTTCCTGTTCTTCTCTTTCTTCCTTTATTCATTGAGACACCAAATATCTAGGAGAGCCTAAAGCGGAGCTCTGTGCACATACTGGGGAGATGAATTAGGACTGGGTCCCTGCCTTTGAAGAGCCTGGGGCAGGGAAATAAAAAGTATAGACAATTGAAATCCAGGAGGCTGACACAGGTTGCTGAGACAGCAGCACCATTCAGGAGCTCCATCATCTCAGCCTATGGGTTTTGGCGTTAGACCTGCCTTGTCTGTCTTCAGGTCCCTGTTCTGTTACCCAACCAGGTTCATCCTGCTCCACAGGCAGCCAGCCCAAACGGTGAGACCCGGAGGTTTGCAACAAAGAGAGGGTTTATTCACGAGGCAGCCAAGGGAGGAGAAGGGAGAACAGGCCCCGAAAGCAAAGGGTGCTTATGGGATAAAGTATAAAGCAGTGGGGCAGGTCTGAGACATGAGAGGCGTTGGGGGTACGGGGAAAGGCGATTGGGAAAAGGTGCAGTAACCATCCTTCTGCCCAGGTGTGACTACGCTACAGGCCTCTGTACGTTTAGAAAATTGAGGTGTTTAGCACATCTGAGGGTGGAATTTGGGGCCCTCTGACACCTAAAGGTCACTGAGTGGACACTCGCACACGTCCAGTTGGAGGCTTGGTGGTCCATTCTGGTCTCAACCAGCTCAGCTCAAACTAGACACAGCTGACTCCGAGTTCCTGTAAAACAACTTGGGCAAACATCTTATTGTTTAGGCTACATGCCAGTGAGAGTACACGCAAGGTGTTTTAGGCGGCAAAATTGAGTTTATTCGGGAATAGCAGAGGAATTGCAATTCAGGCCGTGCACACTATGGTGAACCATGGGCAAGGCTGGGGGACATAGGAGAGGAGCATTCTTTTATAGAAGAGAAGGGGGAAGTTGGGAGGAGCTGTTTTGAATGAAAGTTCATTGGAGGAGAGTGAGAGTTAGGCGTTGCTGTGGTTTCTCATTGGCTAGGTTGTTGCTGGGCGAGGAGAAAACCTTCCCTCTTCCTGCTGGGGGATGTAAATTAAGCTGAGATGAGTGACGCTCCCAGATGGCAGTGTGAAGCTGCTGGTCCAGGCCCACACCTTCAGAACCACTGAATTAGAGAAGGTCCTTCCTAGAGTCCAACCCTCCCCCATCCCTGCCTTCCACAAGCATCCCCTCACTAACTTGCACAGAAACGGCTCAAAATGCCACACGTTCGAGTTAAAAACAGTCCTGTAATATAACAGCTTACTTGGGTGCTACATTTTGCTTTGATGTAGCTTTATTCTCATGTTGGTTTCAGTCTCGGCAGGGACCTGGGGGCCTCTCAGAGCCTCCTTTCATGTGAACAGCAGCTGGAGTTGAGGGTGTGCCCAGCTGTGTCCAGAGGTGGGCAGCCAGAAAGCACAGGAAAGCACCATACAATCAGCTCTGGTGCAAACTGGGTGTCCCCCCCCACCTCGTCCCCCTCCCTTCCTCTGGCTCCAAGGCCCTGGCTGCAGCCACAGCATCCATCTGGTGGCCCTCAGTTGTAAGCTGAGCTTATAAGGGTCCTGCTACTTACTGCTACTTATTGCCAGGGCTGTGTTTATGCCAATCGCTAATTGCTTGTCTTTGCTCCTCAGAGTTTTACTGGATATAAGACCTTTCCTCAAAATGCATTTCTGAAACTGTCTTGAAGTGGTGAAGAAACAGAGGAGGAGGGATCTGGACACACAGCTCGACCTGCTCTCCTGTGCTGCTGCCCGTGCTGTGGGCATCCTAGGGAAGCCACGGCCCAGGCACTCAGCATCGGACCTACAGCTTCACAGTCTGGTCTGATGTTACTGCTGCAAGAGGAATAAATCTATTACTTGCTACTGTTTCCTACGCTGCCTCTCAGTTTCTTCTTCTTTCTGAAACAATGGCCAGTCACTTGCTGTGTTTTCCAAAGTCGGCTTCTGAGGTTTCACGTGAAACAGGGACCCCTGACAGTGTCAAGCCTACTGTGCATCTCCATGGCAACCTTTGGTTTGAAGAACCGGGGGCGGGGGGGAGTTCCTCTCTTTCTCATGACAGAGCTGTCACTGCCCCCTCCTGCTGAAGAGGATTGGCAAGGGGGTGGTCCAGGTCCTAGAAAAACAGCCCTTCTGGAGTGTACAAGTTTCCTATTGTTCTGTCACAAATTACCACAAATTATCTTTCAGTTCTGAGGTTGTTGATGGAAATAATCAATAAACCGATCTGTGCCTCTTGGACACATTTCTTCATATATGTTCCGGAAGCAGCTCCTTCAAGATTCCCGGGGGCCTCCTCCTCTTCCTGGGGGACACTTAAAAGGAGGCTAATAGGATGCCTCTGTTGCTGGTCTCAAGGCCACAGCTGATAACATTATCTCCCTTCTGGACCATCCGTTCCAGGCTCCCCTCGCCTCAGCTAGCACCTTTGCTGGTCTCAGTGGCTTAATCCATGTGATGACTCAGAACCTCAGCTCTGAGAAGTATGAACGCCGGTCTACACGCCCTTCTCAGGCTGGAGTCATTGCTTGTTCACTTACCATCAACACTGAGCGAGAGGACCAAGTGGCAGCCGTGCGCATCACCTGGGTTTCACACATACGCCCCTCCTCCCAGTGTGCAGCAGCCCTGCCTCGTCCTTCGGGGCGAATACCCCCATCAGGATGGTGACTCTTCCTGCTTGCTGGTGACTCTGACACGCCCAGATGAAGATAGCAGCTTGTAATTCAATGAGTCTCACATGTTCCCAGGCACAAGTCTACCTTTGGGAACCAAGACGTCTCAACCTGCAGAGCTTAGATTTAAGAGTGTGATGTTTTGCCTTGTTACCGTTTCAGGACCACCCCTGATTGCGGGTGTATACAGCTGCCATCTATTTTCAGCTTCCACGTAGGTACCAAGCCCACCTGACCGTGAACTAGAGTTGGACTTTTTCTTCCTCCTTCGTCTGGTCGTACACAACTTCCCAGTCACAGGAAGGAACGGATGAGCTGCGCTGGAGTAAGAACAGTGGATGATAGAGATTCGGGCCACGAGTTGTGTAGTTTACTGTCCCTCTGCTCTGGCTTATGAGACACTGTAGACAGACCACTTCCACCTTAAAATGGACCCTGTGGGCCCACCCAGCCTTGTCGTGGGGGGGTGTGTCAGAATCCAACTCATCATGGGCATCTGTGGCTGCATAGCCCCTTTACGTCCCATGGTCAAGGGTCCTGTCTCTACCAGGGCCCCGTAGGGTACCAGGAGTGTTTTATAAAAGTGGAAGAGGCGGGCTTCCCTGGTGGCGCAGTGGTTGAGAATCTGCCTGCCAATGCAGGGGACACGGGTTCGAGCCCTGGTCTGGGAAGATCCCACATGCCGCGGAGCAACTGGGCCCGTGAGCCACAACTACTGAGCCTGCGCGTCTGGAGCCTGTGTTCCGCAACGGGAGAGGCCGTGATAGTGAGAGGCCCGCGCACCGTGATGAGGAGTGGCCCCTGCTTGCCGCAACTAGAGAAAGCCCTCGCACAGAAACGAAGACCCAACACAGCCAAAAATAAATAAATAAAAATTTAAAAAAAAAAGTGGAAGAGGCATAGTCTTGCTCTGCAGAGGCAAAGGGGTATGTGCTGTGATTGCCCATAGAAGCACACAGCTCCTTTCCCACCAACGATACATCTGCCAGGTTACATGCTCCAAATGTCAGGGGTCCTTGTACCACAGCCTGGGCTGCCGCCAGTCAGCAGTTTTTTGTTTTATCTCATATGTGGGTTGGAGCAGAATCCCCAGACATGTAACATGCTGCCTCCCAAATCTGAAGAGGCTTACAAGAGGCTGTGCTTCTTTCTTCATGGTGGGAGGTGCAAGATGCAATCATCCGTCCTTTCCTTCGGGTGGGATATCCTGCTCCTGCATGCCTCTCACCACTGGACCCTGAAAAACTTCACTGAGGTGGCAGGCCCTGAATCTTCGTAGGGTTTATCTCCCACCCTCTGCAATGCATGTTTTACCACCCGGGCCTTCCATGCACTAGCCACTTCTTGATAATCCAGGTTGGTTAGGATGGTATCAAGTGGTGCAGTGGATTAATCAGATGCTCTGCAGAACTTCCAGATGACCCAGATCTCTTCAGACTATATTATGACAGTGGGCAGAAGGGTCAACCTTAGTCCTGGGACAAAACTATAAGTGTTATGTATTTATTTCATGTGAATGCAAACTGCCTCTTTTCTCATAGGAACTGCATTTGCTAAATCTATGTCTGTACACCCTTTGCCTCAAGTAAGTTAATACATCCTGGCAAAGACATAACATCTGGTATGGCAGACTGAGACCCGGGTGAATGCTCAGTTGAATTTAGGAGAATCTACTCTCATTTTCCAGGATCCACTGGGATTTTGCAAGGGCTAGACTAGTAAATTAAATGGGGAAATGGTGGGACCACTACCTCTGCATCCTTTTGATACTTAACACTAACTTCTGCCATCCCACTGGGACGCAGTATTGTTTCAATTCACCATCTGGCTGAGGAAGGGGGCAATAGTTTCAGAAGCTTCTGCTTGCCCCTCCCCACTATGACAGCTCTTACCTCTTAGGCCAAAGACCCTAAAGTAGGCCTATTCTGATTACACATTCAGGGACCAGCGAAATGACCACCAGGGCTGGTGAGTCTGTGAACCAATGGACCCAGAGGCAGCTAGATCCTGACCAGGACTGCACACACCCCACTCTAACGGGGGTGCCAGGATGATGTTTCATGTGCCTGGATAACAATAGAGACCTGGACCCTATGTCCAAGAGTCTTCGAAATGTGAAATATTCCTCTTCCCCTGGTGTGCTGTTAGCTGAACGACTGGCTGAAGGGACCTTTGCAGAAGGCCCAAGAGACACTTACCATGGTGTGACCGTCCCCTTCCTCCTGGGGAGCTGGTCTCTTCTTCAGGCAGTGGCTTCTGAGTCTGAAACGGACTCAGATATGGAAACTGGGCAAAGGAATGTGAATTTTCTATTGGAGTAACTCCCCTTGACCTCTTGGTCACAGCTCCTTGATTTCTTTGAGTGGTACGGACTGAGCAGCTCCCTTGGCGGCTGTGCATCTGTTCTGCCCAGGGACACTTTGCTGTAATAACCATCCTGGTAACCATGTATGGGTCAGCAGAACCCCTCCCTCCACTGTGACGGCTCACCTGCTTCTGGCCGTTACGTCTGTCACGTGGCCTCTCTTGCTCTGGAATTCTCCAATCCCGAGGGCCAGGAGTGGGCTGGGTTCTGCAATGCACTTTCCCACATCAGCTCTGGGCTGGATTTTAGGGTTTCTGGTACCCCTTTCACCAGGGCACTCTCCCATCTCCTGGAGTCCTCCCAGTTTGTTAACTAGATCTGGAGTCCCAAGAGACCGCACCCACAACAACCAGCTCTCTCTCACTCAACTTTACGTTCCCATCCCTTTGATGAAGCACCTACAGAATCCCACCCTAGGCACAGTCTTCTGCCCTCTGCTGGTACACATGGGCGAGGTCTTGTCGTTTCTTTGGGATACAGCACTCTCCCCTACCCCTGATCAGGCTCAGAACGTCTATGCGTGGGTTTTATTGTGATTTAACCCCAGTTATAAGCTTAGTGACCAGGAGGGTAGGTGGGGGTAGATTCCGAGGGGCCCATGGTGTTCGCCCTACAGGAAGGAGCCCTGACATCATCTCTAAGCTTCAGAAGGTTCAGGGGAACCTGGGTATTCAAAATTTCCCAGGGCTTTTGATCGGTGATAAATTGTTCATAGCTTTTTATCTTTTTCTAGAGCATCGATCAGTCTTAGCAACAGCTACCCAATTCCACTGTCCTTATAACTATTTACACGCGTTTCTCAAAGGCCTGACACACTGCATGAACCAGTGCATTTCCTTCTGATAGTACACCATACCAGTTCACCACCAGTGCAAGTTTTAACCACTAGATGGTGACTTCATGCAAAAGGCCCTCTGGCCAGTGATGGGGAAGTTACTGCCAGAAAGTGGTGAGTAATCCAGCTCCAAAACCCCACTTTATCACTTGATTTCTTGGCCCACTCCTGGTATTAAACCACTGCAGGTTGGCTCTAGGGAAGCAGATTCTAAGACAAGCGTTCATCCTGCAGGATATTTATTAAAGCGTGCCCTTAGGAATAACACCTGTGAGATTCACACCTCAGGCAGGAAGGGGGAACGCGCAAAGGGGGAAGTCCAGCCAGACTGCAGGTGCAACAGCAGCCTCAGCTGGGCTCACAGGCAGCTCAGGAGCTAAAAGGACCCTTCGGAGTTGTCCTATGTTGGGCTGAAATGACCATACCCTTTACGGTATCACTTTGATCAACCACTGAATGTGAGTTTCTCTGGGAAGGGATGAGACTTGGTGTAAGGCGTCATCTGAAGGGGCTGACAGCAAAACACTCTTCCGGCAGAAGGCCACCAGTTCCGCACTGAAGGGGATCTGGGCCATGCATCCCTGGTGCCCACCATGCATAGATATGTCATGTAAGTAAAAAATTAAACCTTTACCATCTGAAAACCAAGAGATTTGGGGGTGTGCTTGTTACTGTAGCATCGCGGTTTATCCTGACTGACACATGGGACCTCATGCTGAAAGAAGCCTCGAGAACATAAAAAGGAGTGTGCTCCAGAACCACATGCCTTTCCCTTCTTAAACATGTTGATTCGACAGTCATTCTGAGCTCACGCAGGTGAGTGAGGGAGACAGATTTTTTTCATACCTCCACATCCTTAGATGGTTTCACCAAGTTCACTGGCTCAGGCTCTGGTCTGCTGACACAGTCACTGGGCCTGGAGGGGGGCCCACAAGAGGGCACTGAGGTTGGCCCCAGGGCTGGGAGTGGGCAGGTTTCTGAGTGAAAAGCCAAGGGTTAAAATGGAATTAAATAAAAAATTCCGTTTCCTAGCCACACTCATCACACTTTAAGCGCTCAATAAACACGTGTGGTTAGCGGCTACCATATTAGCTCCAAAATACAACATTTGCATCAGCACAGAAAATTCTACTGGACAGTAATGAAGGATTTAAGATTAGTCACCACTATATGAGACATCTTGGAAAATGCCTGAATTTTACAGCTCATATATAAAAGAATCTCAGTTTAGGCTTTCCCAAATTTAGACAACAATCCTAACAATTTAAATGACATTACCAATAACAACCTGTGAAAACTGAAACTTCTAAATTACAATTTTTTTCAACAACCATGCGAGAGACAGAATTTAAATATCATTATCTCTTAAGAAACTAATACAGTACAAAATTGTCATAGGAGGAGGTGATCAAAGCATATGCAACCAAACAAAAAAAAAAAAAAGGAAGGAAAAGTATCATAAAGGTGTCAGACAGTTAATAAAAATAGCTTTCAGTATTCTGTGATGAGTGTGGTATGCCAGCTTTAAAACTTTTTAATTTACTTCTTTAAAAATTCTAAATAAATATGCGTTTCCATACCTAACTCTGTATTTGGAATTTTACATTCCTTTTCTTAAGAAGCATTACCCCCACCCCTAAAAAAAAAAAAAAACTGCTATACAAGCTTCAGCTCCTATAAAATCTTATCTGCCTTGGACAGAACTGATTTTAAGAAGTAATTTTTGTTTTTAAGGCAAAGCTGCTGACTTCCCTTATTTTTCTACTCCTGAATTAAGGTGAAGCAATTCCACATCTGTACTGGGTTGGATAGCGTTCCTCCAAAATTCATGTCCAACCAGAACCTGTGAATGTGACCTTCTTTGGAAACTGGGTCTTTGCAGATGTAATCAAGTTAAGATGAGGTCACGCTGGATTAGGGTTGGGCCCTAAATCCAACGATTGGTGCCCTTATACAAGAAGAGGGAGATCTGGACACACAGATACATGCAGTGAAGGCAGTCACATGATGACAAAGATGGAATTATGCTGCCACAAGCCAAGGACTGCTGGCTACCACCAGGAGCTAGAAGAGGTAGGAAAGAACTCTTCCATAGGGCATTTGGAGAAAGCACAGCCCTGCTGACACCTTGATCTCAGACTTCTAACCCCAAGAACTTCAAAATAATAAATTTCTATTGTTTAACACCACCAAGTTTGTGGTAACTGGTTGGAGAGCAGCCACAGAAAATTAATACAATATCCTACACAATGATCTAATTTCCAGTCATTCTACCCTATTACTTGTGTGCAATTATTTATTAAAGAACATTTACAACACTTTTATTTACTCCAAATACCAAACGTTAGATATACAATTCCAAGGAAAGAAAGCAAACAGTACAAGAATACACAAAGTAAACATCACAACATTGAAGTTTTGGCCTCACTTAAGCAACAAGAAATGCCAAATCTTGTTATTACACCTTTAATCCTGACTTGAACTTAGGAAATAAAAGCAAGGCCAGAGGAATCAACTACATTCTATGAGTGTGATGACACACTGCCTATCTCTAAATAGGAAAAAGCATGATTTTTAAGTTTATCTCCATTGACTTATGTCCACACCTGCCCTTCTAATTAAAGAGAAAAAAAATACACATCAAATTCTTAACTAGTAAAATCATTTCCCAACTATAAAATTAAGATGCTATAATGACACCACCCTCTACAAGCATGAAAGAGCAATATACAAAAATAGAACTCTCTGGCCTGTTTTTTTTCCAGAGTTCCATGGACAATTGTGTGTATGGGGTGGAGGGGTGGGTAAGCAGTGTGAGAAAGAATATACGCCAGCGAAAAACTTGACCAAACCATTCAAATTAGAAGAGTATATGAAATAACGAAGGTCCCAATGCAAGGTTTTAAAATGATCCCTGGAAGTAAAAGGTTAGAGATAATCCAAGTCGCAAACTCCCTTTTTGTCCTGAAGGCCAACTTAGCCTGACGTCCCAGGCGAACTTCCTCAGTGTTTTGTGCTGTGATTAGGCTCGATCTTCCTACCTGGGGACTGTCACAGGCCTGGGAGCCCCCTGCTCTGCGGAGCTGTGCCTTTGCTGCCTGACTGCAGCAGTGGGTCTGCAGCCACAGTGCGCGGGGCGCCTGCAGGCCCACCCCCTGCAGAAAACACCTACTCATTTCCAGAGTACACACCTCTTACAGAGGCTGTAGCCAGAATGCTACAATGAGCTTGCTTAATGATGTTTTTTCGTATTTTGGGACATTTTGACATCGTGGGGACCACCCAGACTGGGGAGAGACGGCCCCTCCTGGGGTAGCAGCCAGTTCTCCGAGACAGCAAAGGGCCCCCCAGGGAGCATGACTTTCACATGAAAACCAACCAATCCAGAGCCCACGCTCTGAGCACCTCCTCTGATGGCTCTTGCCCTCCAAGAGGCAATATTCCTCTGCCCGAATCACCCAGGGCCGGTACCAGACAACTAGAGACCACCCTGCAGCCCAGAGCCCACCGACATTACCCAAACTAGCCAGTCCTTCGCTGCATCCCCTGCCTTTACAATAGAGGCTCTGCCCCACGCTCTCCCCTCACTCCAGCCTCCTGACTGGGTCTGGTGTTTCTCCCTGCGGCCCAGGGTGGCATGGCACCAGCATCTCCCTGTCACTCAGTCACCTCCATAAATTAAAATCCTGTGGGTATATTTTAACACAGTTGGTACAGCAAGCAGGGTGACTGCTCTTGACTTACTAAACAGATTCACCAAATAGCCCACACGCTGCCTCTGAAGGCCCAGCTGGCTGTTGGCACCTCCATGGCCACAGCTCAGGCTGTGTCTGCCATATGCTGCCATGGTTTTCCAGCCTGAATTATAAGTAGACCTCAAAGGCCTGCACCCTCTGTGGTCCTCACTTACTCTTTTTTTTTTTTCCTCTCCACCAAAATTATTTTAATTCTCCACATGTGAGGCTTTGGGACAAGACAGTCAATACACTGTGTTTGGGGCAGAAGTGGGACACCAGAAAATCTAGATTGTACGCAGTTTATTTCCTGTCCACTCAGCACAGAAACATACTTCTCATTACTCTGTCCTGGGGTATTCTGTTGGTCTGTTTGCTTTAGAAAGTAAACAAGCTGCGTTTCTTAGCCCTTCGAGCCCGCTGCAGGGGTTTCAGCCGGCCAGAGCAGCGGTTCTCAAGCTTGAGCCTCCTCCAAGCTCTGCGCTGGGGCCCCTCCCAGACTTGGCCCTGTGGGTCTCTTCTTTCGACTGGTCCCACTTCATATCCTGTAGCGTAAACTCTGACCCTAAGTAGAGAGCTTTCCTGAGTTCCCGGAGTTGTTCTAGCACATGGTCGAACCTGAGGAGGTCATGAGAACCCCCCAGTTTGTAGACAGTCGGTCAGAAGTGCAGTGTGGCTGGTGTCTGAAGTGGGGGCAGTCTTGTGTGGTCCTCCCTTAACTCTTAGGCGCTGCAGCCCAGGATGATGTTAACTGTAATCCCTCGCTGGCACCTTCTGGATTATGTAGTAAGATCTACGCGTCCTGTTTGATTCCCCACCCCGAAAGCCTAGTCTCCGGGCTGGTGACCCTGAGGGCCACCAGGATAACCGGCTAACCAGGCAGAGCCTCCTCCCAAAACGGAGTGAGGAATGACCTCCTCCGACAGTCTGTGCTGGAATCTGAGCTTGATCGACCGAGCCAACAGCCCACCCGAGTCACCCTCGCCGCCGTCCTGTGAGCGACGGGCCCTACTGGCCTGCCCTTTCAGAGGGTGTCCCCGGCAGAGGGTCCAGGTGTTGGTCCCCCGTGTGCTAAAGGGTGACACAGTGACGGGTGGCCTCCTGAAGTAAACTGTGGCACCTAAAGGCTTCAGTGTTGCCTCCAGGGCAAAGCTCTTTGCTGATGCCTGCCTTGCAGCCGTCGCGACTTGTCCCTGACCCCGCGGGATGTAAGAGACCCCTTCCGCCGAGACCAGCAGCTCAAGGTCCAGTGTTCTATGTAAATTATAACTCAATTTAAAACAAGAAAGAAAGAAAGAAAAGGATACGGGGAAGGAGTACTTTGTCCCCAATCCCCCAAGGCCCAAGGAAGTTTCTCAGCTCACAGGGGATGGTAAATCTCCTGGCCGATGTGTCTGGGCATTGTGGGTGTCGCTACCTGTGAACGTGCTACAAGCATCCTCCCAAATCAGGATGCTGTCACCACTGCTTTCCTGGATCAAGACCACGCCCTGTGAGGCTGACTGGGACACCCCAGGAAGGAGGTCACTCAAGGCCACCAGGAGCTGACCAGGCTATAACACCAAAGGAGAAAAGAAAAGAAAGGGGCTTCCCTGGTGGCGCAGTGGTTGAGAATCTGCCTGCCAATGTGCCAATGCAGGGAACACGGGTTCGAGCCCTGGTCTGGGAAGATCCCACATGCCGCGGAGCAACTAGGCCCGTGAGCCACAATTACTGAGCCTGCGCGTCTGGAGCCTGTGCTCCGCAACAAGAGAGGCCGCGATAGTGAGAGGCCCGCGCACCGCGATGAAGAGTGGCCCCCGCTTGCCACAACTGGAGAAAGCCCTCGCACAGAAACGAAGACCCAACACAGCCATAAATGAATAAATAAATAAATAAAATTAAAAAAAAAAAAGAAATCTCCAGCACAAAACTTCACAAACCACTTAAAAAAAAAAAAAAAGAAAGAAAAGAAAGGGTCATGGACAGACAAGGGACAAAGAAAGAAAAAATAAGGAACATTTTTAGCAGCCCAGAGATACAAGCCATTCTGAAGAAATTTAAAAGAAGAAGGGGTAAAGGGGACAGATGATGCTACAGTCAGCGGCCGTCCTAGGGAGAGGCTTCTGCCTAAGGCACCAGGCTCCTTCTCCACCCCGCTCTCCCTCCAATCAGACAGAAACTAAAAACCTCAGCTTCAGGAGGCTAAAAGTTTGAAACAGAAAAAAAGTTTTAAAAGGAAAAAAAAAATCCCTGTAGACATGGGAGAAAATAAAAGGTAACTAAATAGATCTATCTATATGTGTGTGTATATATATGTGTGTACATATATATATATATAATTTTAATGCAAATATAATAAAAATAGATTTAGTGAAAATTTAAAAAGTAAAACCTCACTAAAATGGAGTCGGGAGGCCAGAAGGGCTGCTCATGCAGTAGTACTCCAACATCAATTACAGGAAGCACTGTCAATTACAGACTTCAAAAGAAGAACCATCAAGGAGAAAGAACCATCAATTACAGGCCCCAACAGGGAAAGATGCACACTGCATCTCCTACCAGAAATCAACTACTGAATAAACCCATCTTTGCTGATAAAAATCACTATTTTATTTTGAAGGTCACCAATACATATACACGTGTAACTACACTAAAACAAAGGTGCACAACTTGATCCAACTGGAAATCCAAAATTTACATACTAAAAGTTTATATCACAAATTATATGATTAGTGGATATTTGGTCCTGTCCAAAACATCCATTGAGACAACTGGTCCCCACCAAATGGTCCTTGATATTTGGCCCTGTCAAAAAACATACAGGCTTATTAGGAAACGTCCTTGGGTTCAAACAGACAGTAACATTTCTTTATACTTTTGGTTTACAGGATTAATACATAAAAACGTTCTTGTGTTTTATTGGTCCAATAATGTGTGTTGCTGTATTGCCAATAATAACCCTTCTTGCCCTGGTTGCCTAGCTGGTAACAGCACATGGGGTCAGGACTCGAGTCTTGCAGAAGAGCGGGACCACCAAGGCCCAGTCCTACAGCTAGAGAAATGCACAGAGGACAAAAAGCGGAGGCTGGGATCTCGTGATACATGAGTCAATAAGTTAGGAAGTCACCGGGCATGTGGGTGGATGTGGCTGGGTCACTCCGTAACGGTGGAGCTTGAAAGGAGGAGCTTGGTCAAAGTACTACGTAAAATAGGCAGCAAACGCACTGACATGAACGCTTTATAGAGCATCTCACCTGTCTGGGAGGAGTGAGAGCAGGTGTGGCTCTCCTACTACCAAGGGTTTGGGTGTAATAGGCGTCATGGGGGGTGGATACCAGGCATCTAATCAACCTCCCCACAACCATCTTGTCCCCGGGGTTAATGGATAATGTTCCCCTTGAATCGATGTGCTACAGAGATACAATCACGGCAGACCCACGAGAAGCATCCGCCGCTATTTGAAGAGGTGACTCCCAGACTGGTGGCATGGACCACCACACCCTTGGCTGGTACCTATCGACTGGCTGATCCAGCCTGGCTGAACCCAGATGTCAAATCCCTAAGACATTAGTAAGGCTTCCCCCTACCAGTAAACCAATGACCATTGGTTAGACAGCTATAAAAGGGGGGGGGGGAAAAAAAACCTTCTTCTATTGCTTGGTAATATGACATATTTATTTCTCAGCAGAATATGACAGAAATAGTATACTCGCAAAAAGAAAAGCCAAGGCTACATTGTCAACATCTTTGCTATCATTTCCATTCCTTGAACAGAGATGGGAGTAAAAGGTACCAGCGCTGTGAAGAGAGGAAAATCTGCAATGTCTGTACAACTCCTCAGGATTCAGAAAACACTACAATCATTCAAGATGGGACAGGAAAACACCAGCACAACGTTGGTGTTGAGGGGAACTAAGGAAAACCCTGAATAGGTTAAAATGACACGCAGAAGAAGAACCAAGGGCAACACTATTGTAGATCCTTAGAAGAACTCCCATGACATTCATGATGGAGAGGGCCTGTTAGAACAAAACTCATTACCGAGGTAAGTAAACAGAATTCAAAACAGACATCGACTTCCAAACCTAACTTCGTGGCATGGAATTGAATTTCCAGAGGAGTATAACACAACCAGACGTGGAAAACAATTTCTTATGCACAATTCCAGGGCTCAAGATGATGAAAGAATTCTTATTTATACAATTTATGACAATATTCAATACTGAAGTACCAGTACCACATTATTCAGTGATGGCACTGAAACCACACCCTGTATTTTACAAGGCCCATAAAATGGAAACAGAACGATTTACTGAGCCCCCCAAGCTTGTCCGGCAGAGTACCAGGGAAACTGCAGGAATGGAAACAACTTGCTAAGGGCCCCTTCAACTGAGCATTGCCCGGGTGAGCAGACGCCCTGAGGAACTAGAATGACCGACAGTGAACGTTAGATGTCACTGGCTGAAAATTCACCACAGGTAACATATGGACCCCCCCCCAAATTGCACACATGACCCATGAACAGGCATGAAGGGCAGTCGTGCCTGTGTAGAGAACTCTCGACACTTACACCTTACTTCCTGCCAATCATTTTCCGAGCCCCCTCCCCCTCTTGCTCTCTACGTCCACAATAGATACCCGACTCAAAACCTGATCGAGGAGACAGATCTGACCTTTGCCTCCTGTCTCCTTGCTTGGATGCCCTGCAGTAAAGCCTGCTCTCTCTGCAAAAGACTGTTCCCTCAGTATCTGGTCTTTCTGTTGTGCAGCGGGCAAGGAGCCCACTTACTCGGATACAAATTTTGGCACTCCAGATGAGACCCTAAATCCTGTCTGGACAATGGCTCATGGCTTCTTGGCCCTGCGTCGGGAATGGGGTCCAGACAACCTGTCTCAGCAGCTGCCTAGGCGACTTTGCCTAGAAGACGCATCCTCAGAACCTCTGCCCTGGCACAGTGTCCACAACCTTTGGCACGTGGCAGGTTCACTTCTGCAGAAAGAAAGGCCCAGGAAAAAGATCTCTTCTGGGTGTCTCAGTACAGGGGTTTGAAACCTGTTTCCTCCCCTCATTATGTTAGCAGAGTTGCCATCAGACCCTTGCTCAAAACCCACCAACCCCTCCCTTGAAGAGGAACCCACAAACCCCTCCCTTGAACAGGAACTAACGTATCTTTAAGTCACAGGGTCTGGGCACGAAGAAAGGAAGCTATAGGAAGAGAGAAACAAAACCAGATAGAACCAGCTGAAACCAAGATGGCAACGAATCTGACCTCCAACAGACCCTGAGTCTCATTCTATGCTGATTTTACTCTTGATACATTAGTGTACTAAATGATACACCTACCGGTGGCCAAGACCGGAAGCCACAGACCAGAAAAGAACAATAAAGGGGTGGCACCCCATTTCCAGGAGAGCTCTGCCTCTTTCCTAGGAAACTAACATAGTGCTCCCCAGCACTGGTCTCACTCCTCCCCCGACTGCCCTTCCTCCTTGAAAGCAAATCCCACTCACCATTAAAGTGAGAAGTTGACTTGTGAACTAAGTTCCTGCTTCTCCAGTCTCTGGCCATTGAATAAAGCTTGTGCTGCTTCAACCTCACCTTGGGTTTCATTTCTGGCTGCACCAACCCAAATGGAAAAAGAACCTTCCCCGCCAAGGCAGAGGGCCTCGAGCAGGCTAGGGCCCAAGTAGGGGTCCGTACGACTTGATTTGGTAACAGTGAGAGGGCGCTGGTATTGACCCTTGTTGGAGGGCCCTGGTATTAGGGGGAGACCCCACTGGCAGGAGAGAAAGGAAGTGAAAGAATCATTCTCAGAGATGCTCTTGATACTCGGAAACTTGAATGTGGTCTAGAAACTCCTGGAAACTGTTAGCTTAAATTTGGTCTCGAATCTGACTCAGAGCAAATTCGTCTGGAAGTGAGGTTTGTGAATGTGAGTGAGTGATGTGTACTATCGTCAGTTACTGTTACTTGTTTAAACTGAATTGGCTATTTGGGGACTGAGTTTCTCAGTGATCATGACAAACTGTTAGTGAGGCAGCAGTAGGGAAAAGATGGGGTTAAACCAAAGTGTGTTTTGTTTTGCAGAAACTAACCATTAAGTTGCAGAAAGTTCCAAGCACCAGATGTTCCAAAAATGTTACAGTGCATTCCAGTCAACAAGATACCACAGTGCAAACAAACAACCAAAAAACAACCAACCACCTACTTGCTCACAGTTTTTGAGGCAACCTAGAGTAACCTTTGCCTCATTACAATGATCACGTCTACGCTTTCATGAATGTGCATGTTCCCCAGACTTGAAACTCCCCTGGTCCAGCTCTTTGGGGCGTCAGCACTTTGAGAGCTATCTCCCTGTCTCCTGAGTTGTCACAAGTAATTAACTGCTTCTGCTTTAATCAAAAACACTTGGTGTGTTCACTGGCTACGAGCCCCATGTGACGGACTCATTGTATCCGGTAACAAAACTCCCTCTACGAATTCACCTCATGAGGGTTTTCTGATTCCAAGAAAAGAGGCACCATTCCCTCTGATCCTTTGGGATGTTCCCAAGTGACTAAGAAATTTACAGGGGTATTGGAGCATCTGCTCATGACATGTAGTGGCTTCACGGGGGCCCCCTTTTAAAGGAACAACATCTTTTCAGGCCTTCATTTTCATGGTGAAGCAGTCACCTTGTTTCAAGCCGATATTTGCCTGAACCCAGGCACTGGTGAGGCATAGTTCCTGCAAACACCACACAGTCAGGGTTCTTAGAGAGCCTCTGTTTGCTGTGGCCAGATGGAAAAAGCCCCTAAAACGGGAAATGCAAACGGTACACCGAAATGCAGCCCATTGAGATGCATTCTCCAAAACTGGGGCACTTTCAGTTATGAGCCTATGAAAAGGAAAAAGACGATATTCTTTTGTAACACTGCCTGGCTGCAATACTCTAGAACTGGGGGAGCAGTGGCCTGAGAATGGATCTCTGAACTACAATGCCATCTTGCAGTTAGACTTATTTTGTAAAAAAGGAAGAAAAATGGCATCAGTTTCCTTATGTGTAGTCTTTCATGTTATATCAAGATTAGGTAATTCAAAAGAAATGTACGGTCATGGTGCAATGGGAGAAACCCTAAAAGAACCCCGTGCTGCTGGAGCGAGACAAGGAAAAAGAGAGGCTTCCCTGGTGGCGCAGTGGTCAAGAATCCGCCTGCCAATGCAGGGGACACGGGTTCGAGCCCTGGTCCGGGAAGATCCCACATGCCACAGAGCAACTAAGCCCGTGCACCACAACTACTGAGCCTGTGCTCTAGAGCCCGCGAGCCACAACTACTGAGGCCACGTGCCACAATTACTGAGGCCACGTGCCACAATTACTGAAGCCTGTGCGCCTAGAGCCCGTGCTCTGCAACAAGAGAAGCCACCGCAATGAGAAGCCTGCGCACCGCAACCAAGAGTAGCCCCCGCTTGACGCAACTAGAGAAAGCCTGCACGCAGCAACGAAGACCCAATGCAGACAAAAATAAATAAATAAATAAATTTTAAAAAAGAAAAAGAAAAAAATAATAATCACTAACTCACAGGGTCACTGAAGAGATTTTAAAAAAAGCAAGTACCCATAGGAGGAACTGACACAGCAGGCCAGCCTCAAGGCCTGGTACACCTCCACACCCCGCTGTCAATATCTGACTTGCGTAACTGGAAGAATAATATGCCTGCACACCAGGACGATGCCAAGAAAATGGAACATCTTTTCCCCCCAGTTTTGTTACCTATAAGCCAACCTGGGGAGATATTCAGACCCTCCTTAACACACTCCACTTCTGAGGAAGGCAGAAAGGTCATGGGAAAGGCAAGACAGGAGGCCGACAGGATGCACAAGGTCACTCCAGGCAAGCCGGTGAGGGCAGGAGCTGCCCTTGCTGTCCCCATCGCTGAACCGGGATGGGATCCAATCAAGCCTGGAGACAGAAATAAGCTTGACCGCTACACAGACCTCATTATCTTAGAGGACTGCAGACGGGGGTTTCCAAGCAGGGGTGCCTTAACAAAGTTCAGGAACTGAGGCACAAACCCGACAAAAACCCTTCAGAATTCCTGGGGAGAATCTTTGAGACATACAGGCAGTTGACTGATATAGATCCAGAAGATCCTAGCAAAGGTAATAAAATATGACTTTTATTAGCCAGAGTGCTCCAGACATCCAGAAAAAACTGCAAAAAGGGGATGGCGTGGGACTTCCCTGGTGATCCAGGGGTTAAGAATCCGCCTTCCAATGCAGGTGACGCGGGTTCGATCCCTGGTCGGAGAATTAAGATCCCACATGTCGCAACTATTGAGCCCACGCGCTTTGGGGCCCGAGCACCACAACTAGAGAGAAGCCCATGTGCTGCAACGAAGAGCCCACACGCTGCAACGAAGAGCCCACGCGCTGCAACGAGGAGCCCGTGTGCCGCAACTAAGATCCAACACAGCCAAATAAATAAATAAATAAATAGATAAATAGATAAATAAATAAATAAACAGGGTGGATGGCGTACTCGGAATGCCTATGTCAGCTTTAGTTGAGATTGCTTTTGAGGTTTTTAACAGCCGAGATGAGGCCCAAGAAAAGAAGGAGAATGGAAGATGAAACAACAGGCTGCCCTCCTGGCTGAAGCACCGGCCCAGGAACGACCTGAGGACAAGCAAGGGCCACCTCGAGAAGGAGCCCGTCCTAAGGTCAGGTCCCCAGGGCCTCAGCATCAAAACAAGAGAGTCATCCCACTGTGGGGCCCCGTCAGTGCGCCTACCATAAACAGGAAAAAGAACGTCCTCACAGAACTGGAGAAATAAGGGACGCCCAGGCCTTCAGACACCCCAGATGACGGGGCCCAGGGGCTCCCTGAGGAACCTCTGGCTCCAGTGGTATTTCCCATATGGAGCCCGTAAAAACGGCAGTGGGAAATAAGTTTGTTGATTTTTTGGTTGATACCAGAGCTACCTGCTCAGTGCTAAACTCTGAACTGGCCAAAGCCTCCTCAGAGACAGTGCCTGTCGCTGGTGTCTTTGGAGAACCTCTCCAAAAGCCCAGAAAACACTGCAATGTCAGATGGGAAAAACCTGTTTGAAGCATAGTTTCCTATACATGCCTGAGTGTGCAATACACCTCTGCTGGGATGGGACCTCCTGACTAAACTAAATGCCAGAGTCCCTTTCTCCCAAGAAAGGATGGAAAGTAAGGTACCCCTGGAACAAGCTTGCACACTTCAAGCGGCGTTACTACACCTGGGAAAGATGGAGGCTCTGGGAACACCTGAAGAGACCCCGCAGAAGGGTAAGATCAATCGGACGTTTGGGCGGATGGGCAGCCAGGAAGAGTAAAGACGGCAACACCTGTACAGGTGAAACTCCGCCCAGGGTCTAAGATCCCAAACTTAAGACAACATCCCTTAAGGGAACAGGACAGAAAGGGAATCCAACCAGTAATATCTGCCTTCCTTGAATATAACCTCATCTGCCCTTGCCAGTCACCATACAACACCCCCTTCCTACGGGCCCGGAAGCCGGGGACCCAATAATGTCACTTTGTACAGGATCTGAGAGCAGTAAGTCAGGTGCTCAAGGACATTCACCCAGTGGTACCCAACCCCTACACCTTGCTTACCGTTTTATCTGGGCCCTTTTGCTAGTTTACAGTTTTGGACCTAAAAGATGTCTTTTATTGCACACCCTTAAATTCTGAATCTCGGGAATTATTTGCTTTTGAATGGGAGGGATGACTTAGAGAACCAAATTGAAACAGCAGTATTGCTGGACTGTGGCTTCCCCCAGGGTTCAAGGATGCCGCCACCGTTTTGGGGGAAGCCTTAGCCAAAGGCCTAAGGGATCTACAGTTACAGGGGGAACCTTACTCCAGTATGTAGATAACATTTTGATTACCAGTAAAACCAAAGAAGCTTCAGACAAAAACACAATTTGGTCTCTTAATTTCCTGGCTGATCGAGGATACAAAATATCAAAGAAAAGGGCCCAAATCTCTCAATCCAATGCTAAATATTTCGGATTTGAATTATCTCAGGGACAGAGGATCTTGCTCTTGGACCAAAGGGAAGCCTTGGAGAGGGTGGTAATACCAACAACTCAGAGACAACTACAGGGATTCCTGGGTATGGCAGGAGTCTTCTGTGACTGGATTCCTAATGTGGGGCTCATTGCCAAACCTTTGTATGAGACCCTTAAAGGGAGAGAGAGTGATCCTCTAGATTGGGCTGGAGAATGCCAAAAGGCGTACTTCACCATCAAAGAAAGATTGTTAATGGTTCCAGATGGGTCTCCTAGAGCTCAGAAAACCCTTCGGCCTCCTTTACAGAAGTAAAAGGATGTTTGTTTCACTTTCACAATCATGGTGGTGAAAAATATCTTCTTTGGGTCTAACACAGGAATATAGAACAGAAAGCCACACCTGTGTTTGGAGACTTCCATTTATGACTTTGGAAGATGTAAACGAACTTTTGAGTACGCTGTGGAGAATGCAGAAGAAAATGACCGAATGGATTATGTTGAAAGAGTATGTGTCTGTGGAAGGTGTGACAGAGGCAGAAGACCACAGCTCCAGGATTTCCACCAGAAACCTGGAATGTTTATACATCAGGACTGAACGGTGATCAAAGGATGAACAATGCAGTGGAAGGCTGGCAAAGCACGTTTCAAAAGCTGATGGTAGTACATCATCCTTCAATTTGGAGATTTACTGATGTTTAAAAGATGAACAACAAAGCAATGAACAAGTCATCACCCAGCTTCCTGGTGGTCACACTCAAATATGGCCACCAACTTCATAATGATACCAACAAAATCAAATTCATATAACCAAAACTGTTCACATATATAACTAAAATAAAGCCAACAATCAGGTTGATGTATACATGAGAGCAGCAAGTGCTCATCCACTTAAGAATAACCCTGCTGAACTTCATGGTGAGGAAGAACAAGAATTAATGCGAAATCCAAAATTCATCAGGAATTACAGTAAAAATAAATAAAATTTTAACAAAGTTAAATTTTTGTATTATTTAACAAATCATGGACCAAATGTCTCAAGGGATGTTTTGAACAGGACCAAATGTCCTGCAAGGGGTCTCTGTCATTACTGTGAAAAGCCAGGACCTTGGAAGAAACACTGCTCCAAGCTTAAGCACTCCAGGTACCTTCAGCCCTCCCGCCAGCCTTTCCAATGTCCTCCTATCCCCAATGACAGGACTCCCAAGAGACTACAGGGGCTTTTCCCAATCCTTCGTGGGAGGGATTGACTTGGAGAAACCACTCTCCAGGCTGGGAATGAATCTTCCTGTCCTTACTGACACCAGAGCTACACTCTCAGTGCTCAACTCCATCACCATTGAACAGCTCCTGCTTTAGAGTTCTAAAAAGTTCAATTAGTGGGTGTCTCTAATAGATCTCAACAAGTTCCTAGCTCTAAATTCCCTTCTCTTAGTCCCTCTATGAGATACCCATTCTTTTCTCCTTAGCTCCTCTGCTCTTATTCATTTATTGGACCAAGACTTCTTAGAAAAATATCCTGCTGGAATATCCTTCTCTCAAAAGGTGGAAATAATTCTAGAACTTGACAGAAGCAACCAAAATAGCCAACTAGGTGAATCAAATACCCCTTCAACATCTTTTATTTGCTCTGTCTCTGATGGCACTAGAGCTAATTCCAAGGACACTAATCATATATCCCTATTGGATCAGCTACCACCCTCCTTATGGGCAAAATCCTCAACTGATACTGGTAGAATCCACAGGGCAGCTCCTATTAATATCCAAATAGATCCCTCAAAACCTCTCCCCAGAATTAATCAGTATCCTGTGAATAAGGCACTAATCCAATAATATGAGACTAAGGCCCAGGGCCTTGTTATCCCCTGCACCAGTCCCTGCAACACTCCTACTGTACCTGTGAAGAAACCAAATGGCCACGGATGGAGGCTTGTCCAGGACCTCTGAGCCATAAACAGTACTGTCATCCCTTGCCACACTGTTGTCCCCAGTTCCCACACGTTATTAGCCACCATCCCTACTAACAGCAATTTTTTTTCTGTGATTGATTCATATAGTGCTTGCTTTATTTTTCTTTAGTATCCCAGTAGATAAAGCTAGTCAGAGGGCTTCCCTGGTGGTGCAGTGATTAAGATTCTGCCTGCCAATGCAGGGGATGCGGGTTTGAGCCCTGGTCCGGGATGATCCCACATGCCACGGAGCAAATAAGCCCATGCGCCACAACTACTGAGCCCGCATGCCACAACTACTGAAGCCCACGTGCCTAGAGCCCATGCTCCACAACAAGAGAAGCCACCGCAATGAGAAGCCCGTGCACCGCAACAAAAGAGTAGCCCCATGCCGCTTGCCGCAACTAGAGAAAGCCCACGCGCAGCAACAAAGACCCAACGCAGCCAAAAATAAATAAATAAGTAATTAAAAACAAAAAGCTATTCAATATCTTTTCACTTTTACTTGGGAGGGACAGCAGTACACCTGGATAGTAATGTCCCGGAGTTTCACTGAAAGTCCTTCTGATTTCTCACAAACTTTAAAGGCTGATCTAGATGATATCAAGTTCCCTGGAGGCTTCACTTTAATACAACATGTGGATGACCTATCTCTCTGCCCCCCTTCACAAGTCTCCTCACAAGAAGACACAGCATCTATTGGCTAAACTCCTAGCCTAAAAGTGACAAAGTCTCTAAGGAAAAACTATAATTTGTTCACACAAGTTCAAAATTTAGGACATTTAATCTCAGAACAAGGACTGCATTTAGATCCAGACAGGCTTTATGGCACCCTGAACGTCCTAACGCCCAAAACCAAACTCCAACTGCAAGGTTTTCCTGGACTGGCAAGCTATTGGCGCAACTGGATACCAAACTTTTCCCTTATGGCCCAACCTTTATATGCCTTGTTAAAAACTACTAAACCTAACCCTATCTTCTGGGAAGATTCAGATGGCATGACTTTTCAAATCTTAAAGTTTAATAACCCCCCTGCCCTTGGACATCCCAATGATCAACTCCCTTTCTTCCTTTTTGTATGAAAAAGAAGGGAATATCCTTGGGGTACTCACCCAAAAGCAAGGGGATCACCACAAACCCACAGGATATTACAGCCAACAACTAGATCCCATAGCCTGGGATACCTCCCCTCCCCTGCCTCAGGGCTATACCTGCTACTGCCCTTCTTGCAAAGGCCACTGAGGAAACAGTCATGAGCTCGCCCTTAACCATGTTGGGCCACATGCTGTCAAAGCTCTTAACTCTCATCATACTCAACATCTTTCAGTACACCATCTCACTTCCTAGGAAATTCTCCTGTTAACTGTCCCTTATATATCACTCTTACCTGCTGTAATAACTTTAACCCTGCTTCTCTTCTCCCCACCTCTACTGAAAAAACCCTCATGATTGCTTAATATTGACAGATCACCTTCTCACCCCCCATGATGATTTACAGAAAACTCTTTTGGATAATGTTGACTTTTCATGGTTCACTGATAGTTCTCATTGGAAAGATGAAAATGGTAGATATTGTGCAAGATATGCAATATCAACTCCTTTTGAAGTAACTGAAGCAGCACCTTTGCCTTTGGCTGTTTCGGCCAAACAAGCCAAACTGTACACACTCACAGGGGCCTGTATCCTAGCCAAGCGCAAAACTTTCAAAGTTTATTCCAATAGTAGATATAACTTTGGAGTGGCTCACGATTTCAGAATGTTATGGAGACAACATGGCTTCCTTACTTCCAGCAGAGATCAAATTTAAGAGGCCCTTACGTCCAGGAATTATTAGATGCCATACTCTTATCTGCTGCTTTGGCTATTATTAAGGTCCCCAGGCATTCTAAGCTTGACTCTGGAAGCTAAAGGAAATCACCTTGCTGACATTTACACACACACACACACACACACACACACACACACACACACACACACACACACACACACACACATGCTGTCTTCAAAGAGTCCAGAAGTCAAACCTCTGTCACAGTCCAAGGGAACTCATCTCCTGATGACAGTCTGGAGAAACTGACAAGAGACACCCAACAATCAGGACCAGAGAAGGAAAAACATTACTGGCAGTCAAATGACTGTTGGTACGATAAGAAGAAAAACCTCTGGTTTGGACCAAATAAAAACCTGGTCCCACCAGAAATTCTAAAATCCCCACTACTGATCGCTGTACATGCATTAAACCACTGGTCTAGAGATAAAATGATGGCGTTTATGAATCAATACTGGTGGGGAAATATTAACAAGGCTGCAGAAAGTGCCCACTTTGCCTGCCCCACCTGCACAAAATACAATCCAGGGAAACCTGTCCTCACTGCTTCTGGGTACTTTAAATTGCCTATTGGGCCATTCGGGGTTTGACAAATGGACTTCATTCAGATACCCTTACTTCATGATACAAATGTGTCTTGGTGACGATTTTTATGTTTTCCCACTGGATTGAAGCTTTTCCATTTAGACAAGCTACTGCCTCTTCAGTAGCTAAAATCTTATTGGGAACACTCCTTCTCTATCCCGGAGAAACAATGCCCTCATTCCCATTACCCAACCTCTAGCAAAAGGGGGAAACCTTTCTGCCTGTTGGGTCTATCATCAGAAACCCAAATCTGCCCATGATGGCCGTGACCCTTTAGTCTTCCCTGTAGCAAACTTTTCCTTCATCTCCAATGCGATCGTTAACTATACCCACAGCCCTTTGGGTATTTCTTACCAAGTCAAACCTCTACAGCCAGGTTTGTACCTTGCTTTGACCCCTCCTCTGCCGTAACATTCAATGCAATTAATTGTATCTATACCACTTATAGTTCCCTGTTCTCACTACTACCTTAGGTCTGCTTGCCATAGCAAAACAATCCCCCTCTGTAGGGCCTTCAAGAACAAAGTCCACAGGACAGGACAGTTTCTCCCTAACTGTTCCCCAAACACCACCGACCCTTGGCTCGAAAGGGCCAACCAAATAATCCCAATTAATGGCACTATTAATAATCAAACCCTAGCAGGGGTCTTGTGTGCACCACCAGGTTCTATCTTTGTCTGCGGCAAATAAGCCTTAAAGGGGCCTATGGGTATTCAGACAGTTGGCGGGCTGGATGCTGATGTTTACTAGAATTTCTAAGTCTCGCCATGAGCATCACAATACATGAGAAGCCTCCCATTGATCTTCCCAATTAAAACTTCATCGACGCCGCCTTAAGCAGGAAACCCCAGTAGGTCTATATGCTGCTGGATTTGCCTCCATCAAAGGGCACTTATCCCTTTGTGGACTTTCACGTCTAGGAACAAATCATTAGAAATCTCTCTCTGGAATTGGGAAAATTTGCCGATTTCACTGCTAATGCAATAGCAACTCAACAACGATCACTTCACTCATTGGCTAAAGTAGTTTTGTCAATCACATAGCCCTTGTTACCTGCTTGTCGAACGAGAAGGTGTGTGTGGGATAGCAAACACCACCTGGTGCACACAGACAAATTCCTCTGGAGCAGGAGAAACCCAACGACATAAAATTAGAGAACGAGCACTTTGGCTAAGACAGATTTCACCTGACAATCCATGGTCCTTTTATCTCTTCAGCTGGTTACCTTCAGCTTTGGGCTCCTAGTTCAGCACTATTATATAACCTGGGGTCACTATTCTTCTCCTCATCTTATTTTGTATAATCCCTTCTAAGCTTTGTACCTGATGCGCCTGTCAAACCTCTGTAGAAAGGATGTACCCAATAAGGTGATGCTGACTCAGTACTTCAAGGTGATCTCCAAAGCTTACAACTCTAGTAAGATAGAGACTTCAGGTGGGAAATGCCTCAGTTCTTCCTCTTCCCCTTCCCTGTTACTTAAATGTGGCCTCAGTGGTTTCCAATCTGTGTACCTCCTCTGATGTGGGACTTGGCACCCAGGTGTGAAATTGACAAGGGAAACCTTAACTAAAACTGGTGTTGAGAAGGCCTGCAGAGGGAGCTCTTACACCCGACCATAGATGGCGGCGGTGGTGGGATTGAAGTGAGCTTCTGACAGCATTTGCGGACAACTAGACACACAAGCTTGGCATCCATGGACGCTTTGAGCTTACTGTCTATCTCACTGTTTCTGGGGACCACTGGTAAGTTCCTCTTGGTTGAGCTCGGTTCTTCTTGCATTCAAGCTCCTGATCTAATTGGCTTTCCTTTACGGGGCGCGTCCGCTTGAACTGGTAGAGGATTCTGCTTGCAGCCACTTGAGTTGGCAGATGGTTCTGCTCAGGGCCAAGCCCCCAGCCCTTCAGACCACAAAACCTTCAGCCCTGTCCCCAGATTCCACATCGGGAACTGCTGGTGGCAGCTACAGGTCCCTGTTTGCTTGGAATCAGTCCACAGTCCCCATTCTTCGGGGCCTGCAAGTTCAGTCCTTTTCCCACTTTCCAGATTCGCGTGGCTCCAGGAAACCCAAAGGCCTGGCTAAAAAAAGGGAGGGGGGATCCTTTATATCTAGAGAGTTGAGTATACTACCACCTGATTATTTTATGTTTAACAACCATAATCCTGGAAATTGCAATTATCTAACAAGCTGGCAAAATTTTACTAAAAACAACCTAGAATGACAATGGCCATTATGGGGAATGCTCCAATTAGACAAGATTGTTCAAAGAAATACATTGGAGAGCAAAGGATCCCAAACTGTACAGACAGAATGGGATACCTATTTTAATTGCTATGCATAAGATTACAAAACACTTCAAGATTCCAAAATAGCTTCATTAACAGACTCGTTACAAAAGGCTAACGGGGACTTCCCTGGTGGTCCAGTAGTAAAGAATCCGTCCTACAATGCGGGGGACATGGGTTCGATCCCTGGTCGGGAAACTAGGATCCCACATGCCACGGGGCAACTGAGCCCGCACACCTCAACTAGAGAGTCCACGTGCCGCAAACTACAGAGCCCATGCGCCCTGGAGCCCACGTGCCACAACTAGAGAAGAGAAAACCCACACGCCACAACTAGAGAGAAGCCCATGCACCTCAGTGAAAGATCCCACATGCCGCAATGAAGATCCCACATGCCATAATGAAGACCCGACACAGCCAAAAAAAAAAAAAAGGCTAAGGAAAAATTAAAGACAAAAAAGGTAGCTAACACAAAAGATGCTAGGACGGACGTGACGACTGATGTGACTCTTACTGCGCCCCCCATCCTTTTTCACCTGAGTACTCACATTTCACTAACTTTCTGTCTAAGATACCTTTTCACTACAGAGAGACTATCAGACAATTACCATTTAAAATAAAACTACCCAAGGTTGCAGATGAACCGTCTCAGGTGTCCTTCATCCCTTGGTCTAAGACTGAACAAAGAACTATAAAGAATTTTCTAAACCTAGAGAGGAACCCCAAAAGTTTTTTTGAAGAATTTAGAGTCACTGTCTGGGCCTGTGACCTTGGACTGCCAGATCTTTATCAGTTTGTACACGTGTGGTAGGACCTGGGGCAGCCCCCAAAATGGAGGCAAGAAACAAAACAGCGGGACATCCCTAGTGGTCCAGTTGTTAAGAATCCTCCTTCCAATGCAGGGGACGTGGATTCGATCCCTAGTTGGGGAACTAAGACCCCACATGCTGTGGGGCAACTAAGCCCATGCACCACAACTACTGAACCCGTGAGCCACAACTACTGAGCCTGCACACAACTAAAGCCCACGCACCACAACTACTGAGCCCACGTGCCACAACTACTGAGCCCGCGTGCCACTAGAGAGCCCATGTGCCACAACTAGAGAAGCCCGCATGCCACAACTAGAGAGCCCGTGTGCCACAACTAGAGAAGCCCACACACCACAACGAAGAGCCCGCGTGCCTCTATAAGAGCCCGCACACCACAAGAAAGACCCAGCACAGCAAAAAAACAAAGAAAAGAAACAAAATGGCAAAACCCCAAGGATGATATTTGAGATCCTTAGCCAGAAAAGGCTCACAAAACAGCAACTGCCCGTTAACAAGCCATTCCTAGAATTTCCCTGCCTGCACTGATTTTGTCTATTATCCAGTCATGCAAACAAAGGAAAGATAAATCTGTGGCAGACTTTATAGCCCATCTGGAAGCTCTCCTTTTCTGGCATTCAGGGTTCCATACAATAAATAACCCAGACAGCCTGCTCTAGGTGCCCTCTTTGTAAATGGATTATCTCATGAGATTAATGGATTGGCAAGAAGGCAGGAAATAGGATGGGAGGCCACAGGCTTGTCTAAACTCGTGACTACAGCTGAGCACTCCGGAAGGACCCTGGAGCAACAATGCAAACAGAAATCCACCAAACTAATAGCCTTACAGATACAACAGCTCCAGGGCCAGAGACGCAAAACAACACCTGCACTGCAGTCCCCTAAGGGTCCAATTTTTGAAAAATGTTGGTCCAGAGACTGGTGTCACAGCTGTAATCAACTGCGACACTAAAAAAACAGATTGCCCTCAAACTATTACCAGTAGTTCCCATAAACCTCCAAGGGGAAACTAAAATTAAAATTAATGGGAAAACGTGCCAAATTTTAGTTGATACCAGAGCTGCATTTTCTACTTTAAATCCCACCCTCACAGGACAACAAATTCCTCGGAGTAAAAAGGAGGTTTCCATAGTGGAGGTGTCTAATAAAGTTCAGAGAATTTTTATCTCAACTGGTACAAATGACTCTGGGACCTTTTACTGAAAAAACTTCCTTTGTGCTATGCGACCCAGCCCCGTCATTCTATCAGCTGGAAATCTCCTTTCCAAATTAGAAGGTCTAATATGTTTTGCTTCCAATGGAAATCTCACCTTAGAATTTCCTGACCAACCTGAACCTGATCTTTTATGTTCCTTGTAGTGTTTCCAAGACAGAGAAGAGAAAGAAGTTCAACAAAAGTCCCCTAATTTAACTGACATACCCAAACATTTGTGGGCTGCTTGTAATACTGACATTGGAAGAATAAAAAGTGTGGAACCTAATATAAAGGTTCAGATAGATGTAGCTAAACCTCTCCCTAGGTTACCTCAATATCCATCGAAGCCTGAGACCATACAAGGCCGTACAGCCAAAGCAGAAGACTTAAGCAACCAGGAGCTAACCATTCCCTGCACCAGACCTGCAACACGCCCATCTTACTGGTCTGGAAACTTAATGGACGGGGATGGCGATTTGTCCATGCCCTGAGAGTTACTAGTAAGATACAGGTGACCCTTGAACAACGTGGGCATTAGGGACGCCAACCCCTGTGCAGTTGAAATGTGCATATAACTTCACAGTCCGCCCTCCGCATCCGTGGTTTCACTTCCCCAGATGCAACCAACCTCGGAGCGTGTAGCACTGTAGTACTATTTACTGAAAGAAAATCCACACAAAAGTGAACCCACGCAGTTCAGACCATGAAGTTCAAAGGTCAACTGCAGGTAACCCCTTTTCCAGTTGTCCTGAATCCAAAACCCTCTGTTACAGGTTCCACCTGATTTGAAATGCTTCACTGCCGTAGACCTCTGTTCAGCCTTCTTCAACAGCCCTTAGACCCCAGAAGCCAATATCTACCTGCCCTTACTTGGAACAATCAGCAATATACCTGGACACTCACGCCTCGAGGACTCACTGGGGCCCCTTCTTATTTCTCCCAAATGCTCCACCAAGACATAAGCGCCCTATAGTTCCCGGGAAATCAACCCTTTCACGGTATGTAGAAGATCCCCTGCTGTGCTCAGCTACCCAAGAGGCATTCACAAAAGACTCCTTGTATTTGCTCCAACCGTGAGCTGAAAAGGACACAAAGTCTCTACGGAAAAATTACAATTATCTCCAGACACTGTTCATTACTTAGGTCACCGTCTAAGCGCTGAAGGATTCCGCTATCTCCAAAAAGAATTCGGCTAACACAGGATTTCCTAGACCCACTACTAAGCAACAGCTCGGTGAATTCCTAGGTTTGGCTGGTTACTGCAGACCTTGGGTTCCTAAATTTTCTCTATTGGCTTCCCCACTCTATGAACTAACTAAAGTTTCAGTCCCTGAACTCCAAATAGTGGGGATCTCTAACATCAATAGGGTCCTGTCTCTGAACCTAATCCCTTTTGTTTAGGCTCTTTGAGAGACACTCATCCTTTTCGCCTTAGCTCCTCTGCCCCTATTCAATTATTAAGCCTAGACTTCTTAGAAAAGGATCATCCTGAAATTTCTTTCTCCCAAAAGGGGAAAATAATTGTAGAACTTGACACAGTTGAAATCCAAATAGCCAATCAGGTGAATTAAATGACCCTTAGGCATCTTTTATTTGCTCTGTCTCGATGGCACTGAAGCTGATTCTGAAGACTGATCACCTGCATCAGCTACCACCTTACTTACAGGGAAAATCTCCAACTCATACTGACAAAATCCACAGTGTACCTCCCTCCCATCAAGATTCAGACAGATCCCTCAGGACTTCTCCCTAGGGAATTGGTCAATACCCTGTAAGTAAAGAAGCCCTTCAAAGTATAAAGCCCATAATAGAAGATTACAAAGCTCAGGGCCTCATTATCCCTTGCATTGATCCCTATAACAGTCCTATTTTGCCTGTGAGAAAACCCAAGGGCCAAGGAGAGAGGTTTACCCAGGTCCTCCAAGCAATACACTGTTATCCCTCGAACCCTGTTGTTCTGAACCCTCACACACAACTGACATCCATTTCCACTGGAAGCAAACTTTTTCACTGTAACTGAGTTATGCGGTGTGTACTTTGGTATTTCAGTTGAGAAAACTAGCCAATATCTTTCTGCCTTCACCTAGGAAGGACAATAATACACGTGAACAGTAATGCTCCAGGGTTTCACAGAAAGTCTCTCTTACTTTTCACAAATCTTGAAACCTGATTTGGGTGAAATAAAGTTTTCTGCAGGCTCTACTCTGTTACAATATACAGTTGACCCTTGAATAACACGGGGGCTAGGGATGCCGACCCCCAATGCAGTTGAAAATCTGAGTATAACTTTACAGCTCTTCATATCCATGGTTCCACATCAAGGGATCCAACCACCTGCAGGTTATGTAGCACTGTAGTGCGTATTTACTGAAAAAAAAAAATCCACATATAAGTGGACTCGGGCACTTCAAAGCCATGCCGTTCAAGGGTCAACTGCATAGATGATTTGTTTCTGTGCTCTCCTTCTCAAACCTCTTCATAGGAGGAGAGCATCCACCTGTGGAAACTTTTGGCTTAAGGGACATAAAGTCTCCAAAGAAAAACTGCAGTCTGCCCAAACTCAAGTTCAATATTTTGGGCATCCAGTCACAGAACAAGGACTACATTTGTATCCAGGTAGGCGTCATGGCATCCTGAACTTCCTAAAGCCTAAAACTCTGTACCAATTACAAGGTATTCTTGGGCTAGCTGGCTGCTATCAAAATTGGATTTCAAATTTCTCTCTTGTGGCCCAGCCTCTATATGCTTTATTGAAAAGCAGCAAACCTGATCCCACCATTAGAGGAGATCAACATGACATAGCTTTGAAGTCTTTAAGAAAAGTTTAATGAGACCACCTACCCTTGGACATCCTCAATATCAGCTTCCTTTTCCCTCTTTGTAGGTGAGAAGAGAACAGCCTTGAAGTACTCACCCAAAAACATGGGGACCGTCATCAACCCATAGGGTATTATAGCCGACAGCTGTAACTTGCGGCACTGGGATATTCCCTTTTCCTCAGAGCCATTCCTGCCACTGCCCTTCTGGTTAAGGCCACCAAAGAAAGAATCATGGGATCCCCTTTAACAATCTCTGTACCCATGCAGTGAAGCCCTCCTGAATTCTCATAACACCTATGAAATCCTTTTGCTAACTGCTCCTCACATAATTCTTTCATGTTGTGATAACCTCAATCCTGTTTTTCTTCTCCCCTCTTCACTGATGAAACTCCTCATGACTGTTTAACACTGACAGACCACATTTTGACTCTCCATATTAACTTACAGGAGACTCCTCTGACCAGTGTAGGTTTTTCATGGTTTACTGATGGCTCCTATTTAAAAGATGAACATGTTGACTATCATGCTGTATTTGCTATTACAACTTCTCTTGAAGTCACTGAGACAGGACCTTTACCTTTGGCTACTTTGGCCCAACAGGCTGAATTATACACTCTCACTCTTTAGTCAAAGGCAAAACCACAAACATTTTGATCTATAGCCGGTAAGCATTCCTTGCCACTGTACATGCATTAAACCATTGGTCCAGTGACAAAGCACTCATGAACTAATACTGGTGGGAAAATAATAAAGCTACAAGACGTATCAACCTTGCTTGTCCCACATGTCCAAAATACAATCCAGGGAAACGTGTTCACGTTACTCCTGGACATTTTGAATTGCCTGATGGACCATTCAAGGTTTGTCAAATGGATTTCATACAGCTTCCCCCATCTCATAGATATAAATGTTTTAATCATGGTCTGTATGTTTTCTCACCGGAGTGAAGCTTCCCTTGTAGATATACAACTGCTTCTATGGCTAAAATTTTGTTATAAAAGATTATCCCTTCCTGGGGACCCCTTCTCGAGCTTCATTATAGAAGGAACTCATTTTACAGGTCAAGTGCTACAACAAGTCTGTGCTGTCTGGCCAGTTTTACAACATTTTCACTGGGCTCACCATTCTCAAGCCTCAGGGTTAGTTGAAAGCGCTAATAGCACTATTAAAACTCATGTGGCAAAATTGGTAGAGACCGTCCAAATACCCTGGCCAAAAGCATCGCCTTTGGTCCTTCTGAATCTCAGATCCACCGCCTTGGCAACTCATAAACTCTCACCCTTTGAGACAGTCACAGGATACCCAATGCACTGGCCCGTGCCTCTTCTGATCCACAGCTGTTAAAAGGACATATATGTCAATATTGTAAAGGTCTAATTTCTTCTATTAAAAATAATCAGGCTGGCAGAAATGCTAAATGACTGGGGGCAGGAGTTTGTGCTTTCCAAAATTTCTCAGTGCCTTAAACAGAGTAGGTGACATAAGGAACTTGGAAAATTATGAGAAGTTAACGTTCTATCCTGACCTAAGCCGTGTGGCTGACAGGGTCTTGGTGCTCCGGCTGGGTGTCAGGCCTGTGTCTCTGAGGTGGGAGAGCCGAGTTCAGGACATTGGTCCACCAGAGACCTCTCGGACCTCCCGGCTCCATGTAATATCAAACGGTGAAAGCTCTCCCAGAGATCTCCATCTCAACGTTAAGACCCAGCTCCACTCAACGACTAGCAAGCTACAGTGCTGGACACCCTACGCCAAACAACTAGCAAGACAGGAACAAAACCCCACCCATTAGCAGAGAGGCTGCCTAAAATCATAATAAGGCCACAGACACCCCAAAATACACCACCAGATGTGGACGTGCCCACCAGAAAGACAAGATCCAGCCTCATCCACCAGAACACAGGCACCAGTCCCCTCCACCAGGAAGCCTACACAACCCACTGAACCAACCCTTAGCCACTGGGGGCAGACACCAAAAACAACGGGAACTACAAACCTGCAGCCTGCGAAAAAGAGACCCTAAACACAGTAAGTTAAGCAAAATGAGAAGACAGAGAAACACACAGCAGATGAAGGAGCAAGGCAAAAATCCAACAGACCAAACAAATGAAGAGGAAATAGGAAGTCTACCTGAAAAAGAATTCAGAGTAATGACAGTAAAGATGATCCAAAATCTTGGAAACAGAATGGAGAAAATAAAACAAACGTTTAACAAGGACCTAGAAGAGCTAAAGAGCAAACAAACAATGATAACACCACAAAAAATGAAATTAAAAATTCTCTAGGGCTTCCCTGGTGGCACAGTGGTTGAGAATCTGCCTGCTAATGCAGGGGACATGGGTTCGAGCCCTGGTCTGGGAATATTTCACATGCCACGGAGCAGCTAGGCCCGTGAGCCACAATTACTGAGCCTGTGCTCCGCAACAAGAGAGGCCGCGATAATGAGAGGCCCGGGCACTGCGATGAAGAGTGGCCCCCACTTGCTGCAACTAGAGAAAACCCTCGCACAGAAACGAAGACCCAACACAGCCATAAATAAATAAATAAATAAATAAAGAATCCTGGTCAAAAAAGGTGATGATTAAAAAAAAAAATTCCCTATAAGCAATCAGTAGCAGAATAACTGAGGCAGAAGAATGGATAAGTGACCTGGAAGATAAAACAGTGGAAATAACTACCACAGAGCAGAATACAGAAAAAAGAATGAAAGAATTGAGGACAGTCTCAGAGACCCCTGGGACAACATGAAACGCACCAACATTCGAATTATAGGGGTCCCAAGAGAAGAGAAAAAGAAAGGGACTGAGAAAATATTTGAAGAGATTATAGTTGAAAAATTCCCTAAATTGGGAATGGAAATAGTCAATCAAGTCCAGGAAGCACAGAGAGTCCCATACAGGATAAATCCAAGGAGAAACAAGACACATATTAATCAAACTATCAAAAACTAAATACAAAGAAACAATATTAAAAGTAGCAAGGGAAAAACAACAAATAACATACAAGGGAATCCCCACACGGTTAACAGCTGATCTTTCAGCAGAAACTCTGCAAGCCAGAGGGGAGTGGCAGGACATATTTAAAGTGATGAAAGGGAAAAACCTACAACAAAGATTACTCCACCCAGCAAGGATCTCATTCAGATTCAAAGGAGAAATTAAAACCTTTATAGACAAGCAAAAGCTAAGAGAATTCAGCACCACCAAACCAGCTTTACAACAAATGCTAAAGGAACTTCTCTAGGCAGGAGACACAAGAGAAGGAAAAGACATACAATAACAAACCCAAAACAATTAAGAAAATGGTAATAGGAACATACATATCGATAACTACCTTAAATATAAATGGATTAAATGCTCCAACCAAAAGACATAAACTGGCTGAATGGATACAAAAACAAGACCCATATACATGCTGCCTACAAGAGACTCACTTCAGACCTAGGCACACATACAGACTGAAAGTGAGGGGATGGAAAAAGATATTCCATGCAAATGGAAATCAAAAGAAAGCTGAAGTAGCAATTCTCATATCAGACAAAATAGACTTTAAAATAAAGAATGTTACAAGAGACAAGGAAATACATTACGTAATGATCAAGGGATCAATCCAAGAAGAAGATATAACAATTGTAAATATATATGCAACCAACATAGGAGCACCTCAATACATAACGCAAATGCTAACAGCCATAAAAGGGGAAATCGATAGTAACACAATAATAGTAGGAGACTTTAACACCCCACTTTCACCAATGGACAGATCATCTAAAATGAAAATAAAGGAAACACAAGCTTTAAATGACACATTAGACAAGATGGACTTAATTGATATTTATAGGACATTCCATCCAAAACAACATAATACACTTTCTTCTCAAGTGCTCATGGAACATTCTCCAGGATAGATCACATCTTGGGTCACAAATCAAGCCTTGGAAAATTTAAGAAAATTAAAATCATATCAAGTATCTTTTCCAACCACAAGGCTATGAGACTAGATATCAATTACAGGAAAAAAAACTGTAAAAAAATACAAACACATGGAGGCTAAACAATACACTACTAAATAACCAAGAGACCACTGAATAAATCAAAGAGGAAATAAAAAAATACCTAGAAACAAATGACAATGAAAACACGACAACCCAAAACCTATGGGATGCAGGAAAAGCAGTTCTAAGAGGGAAGTTTATAGCAATACAATCCTACCTCAAGAAACAAGAAACATCTCAAATAAACAACCTAACCTTACACCTAAAGGAATTAGAGAAAGAAGAACAAGAAACCCCAAAGTTAGCAGAAGGAAAGAAATCATAAAGATCAGATCAGAAATAAATGAAAAAGAAATGAAGGAAATGAGAGCAAAGATCAATAAAATTAAAAGTTGGTTCTTTGAGAAGATAAACAAAATAGATAAAGCATTAGCCAGACTCATCAGGAAAAAAAGGGAGAAGACTCAAATCCACAGAATTAGAAATGAAAAAGAAGAAGTAACAACTGACACTGCAGAAATACAAAGGATCATGAGAGATTACTACAAGCCAATAAAATGGACAACCTGGAAGAAATAGACAAATTCTTAGAAAAGCACAACCTTCTGAGACTGAACCAGGAAGAAACAGAAAATATAAACAGACCAATCACAAGCACTGAAATTGAGACTGTGATTAAAAATCTTCCAACAAACAAAAGCCCAGGATCAGATGGCTTCACAGGCGAATTCTATCAAACATTTACAGAAGAGCTAACACTTACCCTTCTCAAACTCTTCCAAAATATAGCAGAGGGAGGAATACTCCCAAACTCATTCTACAAGGCCACCAACCCCCTGATACCAAAACCAGACAAAGATGTCACAAAGAAAGAAAACTACAGGCCAATATCACTGATGAACATAGATGCAAAAATCCTCAACAAAATACGAGCAAACAGAATCCAACAGCACATTAAAAGGATCATACACCATGATCAAGTGGGGTTTGTCCCAGGAATGCAAGCAATCTTCAATATACACAAAACAATCAATGTGATAAAGCATATTAACAAATTGAAGGAGAAAAACCATATGATCATCTCAATAGATGCAGAAAAAGCTTTCGACAAAATTCAACACCCATTTTATGATAAAAAAAAACCCTCCAGAAAGTAGGCATAGAAGGAAATTACCTCAAGATAATAAAGGCCATATATGACAAATCCACAGCCAACATCGTTCTCAATGGTAAAAAACTGAAACCATTTCCTCTAAGATAAGGAACAAGACAAGATTGTCCACTCTCACCATTATTCAACATAGTTTTGGAAGTTTTAGCCACAGCAATCAGAGAAGAAAAAGAACTAAAAGGAATCCAAATCGGAAAAGAGGAAGTAAAGCTGTCACTATGTGCAGATGACATGATACTACACATAGAGAATCCTAAAGATGCTACCGGAAAACTACTAGAGCTAATCAGTGAATTTGGTAAAGTAGCAGGATACAAAATTAAGCACAGAAATCTCTTGCATTCCTGTACACTAATGATGAAAAATCTGAAAGAGAAATTAAGGAAACACTCCCATTTACCATTGCAACAAAAAGAATAAAATACCTAGGAATAAACCTACGTAAGGAGACAAAAGACCTGTATGCAGAAAACTATAAGACACTGATGAAAGAAATTAAAAGATAATACAAACAGATGGAGAGATATACTATGTTCTTGGATTGGAAGAATCAGCATTGTGAAAATGACTATACTACTCAAAGCAATCTACAGATTCAATGCAATCCCTATCAAACTACCAATGGCATTTTTCACAGAAATGGAACAAAAAATTTCACTATTTGTATGGAAACACAAAAGACCCTGAATAGCCAAAGCAATCTTGAGAAAGATAAACGGAGCTGGAGGAATCAGGCTCCTGGACTTCAGACAATACTAAAAAGCTACAGTAATCAAGACAGTATGGTACTGGCACAAAAACAGAAATATAGATCAATGAAACAGGACAGAAAGCCGAGAGATAAACCCACGCACATACGGTCACCTTACTTTTGATAAAGGAGGCAAGATTATACAATGGACAAAAGACAGCCTCTTCAATAAGTGGTGCTGGGAAAACTGGACAGCTACATGTAAAAGAGTGAAATTAGAACACTCCCTTACACCATACACAAAAATAAACTCAAAATGGATTAAAGGCCTAAATGTAAGGCCAGACACTATAAAACTCTTAGAGGAAAACATAGGCAGAACACTCTATGATGTAAATCACAGCAAGATCCTTTTTGACCCACCTCCTAGAGAAATGGAAATAAAAACAAAAATAAACAAGTGGGACCTAATGAAACTTAAAAGCTTTTGCACAGCAAAGGAAACCATAAACAAGACGAAAAGACAACCATCAGAACAGGAGAAAATATTTGCAAATGAAGCAACTGACAAATGATTAATCTCCAAAATATACAAGCAGCTCATGCAGCTCAATATCAAAAAAACAAACAACCCAATCCAAAAATGGGCAGAAGACCTAAATAGACATTTCACCAAAGAAGATATACAGATTGCCAACAAACACATGAAAGGATGCTCAACATCACTAATCACTAGAGAAATGCAAATCAAAACTACAATGAGGTATCACCTCACACCAGTCAGAATGGCCATCATCAAAAATCTACAAACAATAAATGCTGGAGGGTGTGGAGAAAAGGGAACCCTCTTGCACTGTTGGTGGGAATGTAAATTGATACAGCCACTATGGAGAACAGTATGGAGGTTCCTTAAAAAACTATAAATAGAACTGCGATATGACCCAGCAATCCCACTACTGGGCATATACCCTGAGAAAACCATAATTCAAAAAGAGACATGCACCATAATGTTCATTGCAGCTCTATTTACAATAGCCAGGTCATGGAACCAACCTAAATGTCCATCGACAGATGAATGGATAAAGAAGATGTGGCACATATATACAATGGAATATTACTCAGCCATAAAAAGAAATGAAATTGAGTTATTTGTATTGAGGTGGATGGACCTAGAGTCTGTCATACAGAGTGAAGTGAGTCAGACAGAGAAAAACCAATACCGTATGCTAACACATATATATGGAATCTGAAAAAAGAAAAAAAAAACTGGTTCTGAAGAACCTAGGGGCAGGACAGGAATAAAGACGCAGATGTAGAGAATGGACTTGAGGACATGGGGAGGGGGAAGGGCAAGCTGGGACGAAGTGAGAGAGTGGCACGGACATATATACACTACCAAATGTAAAATAGATAGCTAGTGTGAAGCGGCCACAAAGCACAGGGAAATCAGCTTGGTGCTGTGTGACCAACTAGAGGGGTGGGATAGGGAGGGTGGGAGGGAAACGCAAGAGGGAGGAGACATGGGGATATATGTATATGTATAGCTAATTCACTTTGTTATACAGCAGAAACTAACACACCATTGTAAAGCAATTATACTCCAATATCCAATAAAGATGTTCAAAAAAAAAAAACAACCATGTTCTGATAGAGCAATCTTTTCATAATGTGCTCCAGGGAGACAAGGACCTTTAGCGTAACACCTTGCAACCTGGAGATTTTGTCTACTGAAAAAGACACCTCTGGAAAAGCTCTCTTCAACTTCGCTGGAAACGCCTGTATCAGGTACCACTAACCAACCCTGGTACTGCCAAAACTCCAGAAAACAGACTCTTGGATTCAAATGACACATCTAAAAAAAGAACCAAACCCTGGCTGGACCTGCACACCACCTGGTGACTTGAAGGTAAAGATTCCCCAGAATTGAAACAGATGACATCTGATAAGACAGCTTTCCCAAGATGTCCAGACTAGCCCCATCAGAAAGTTCAGGATTCACAGTCTCTCTCTTTCATCTGGACTATTAACTGAGCCTAGTTTCTTATTCAAATTCATGGTCTCTGAATTTGCAACCTACAGGCTATATTACTGATAAAACACTTGGTTCCAAACAGTTCTCCTGAGATAACAACAAAAAAAGTCTTTGAAGTTTTGCTATTTTTGCAAAAAGTTCATTAGCTATTGCTTCATGTTTATTCCTGCACTGTGTCTTCCCAAAGAGCTTGTTTAATTCTTTCAGTTTTGAGGGCGCACTTGTATCACTATTCTAAGATACAAATTTTAGATGGGAAATGCCCAAGAGATCTCCTTCTTACCCCTCCTTGTTACTTGAATATGACCTTGATAGGTTTCTAATCTGTGCACTTTTCCTCTGACATGGGTCACAACACCCAGGAAAGGTCCTTCCTGACATCGAGGGACAAAAGGACACTAAATCTGAAAAAACCTGAGTCTTGATCAGTGACGCTTTCAGAGAAAGATCTTGATCAAAAGGGGGAAATGTGGGGCTTCCCTGGTAGCGCAGTGGTTGAGAATCTGCCTGCCAATGCAGGGGACACGGGTTCGAGCCCTGGTCTGGGAAGATCCCACATGCCGCGGAGCAGCTAGGCCCGTGAGCCACAACTACTGAGCCTGCGCGTCTGAAGCCTGTGCTCCACAACAAGAGAGGCCGCGACAGTGAAAGGCCCGCGCACCGCGATGAAGAGTGGCCCCCGCTCGCCGCACCTAGAGAAAGCCCTCGCGCAGAAACGAAGACCCAACACAGCCAAAAATAAATAAATAAATAAATTTATTAAAAAAAGGGGGAAATGTGAAAATTAATAAACAGAAACCTCATTTAAAATGGAGTAGTGACGCCAGAAGGGGGCGCTCTCATGTCCTACCACTTGACATCAATTGCACACCCAACAGAAAGAGACATGCCTTGCATCTCCAACAGGAAGGTGACTACTTTACTACCCAACAGGAGGAAGGAAGAATTTCTCCTTCCTTGGCAATAACCCAGCTAATGAGACACTGTCATGACTGAGCCAATGAAAAGCCATTACACTTCGAACTCCAGGTTCCTCCAGTGGATTCTTTGTTTATAACAGCCCCTCCCAACTCCCCCTTCTCCTCTATAAAAGAATGTTCCGCCCCTTTGTTCACCAGACTTGCCTGTGGTTCACCACAGACTGCATGTCCCAAATTGCAATTCTTTGTTGATCCCCGATAAACCCATTTTGCTGGTAAAATAACTGGCTGTTTTATTGTTTTAGGTCAACAAGGTAGACTGCCTCTGCCCCAAAAATATGGATCAATATTTCACACTTTAACTGAACATGAGACCCTCTTTCTCTTCTTACTCTGACAATGGCCTGGAAAGATAAAGTCCTTTCTTCACCTCCATGGTCATATGGTTATCTACATCATATTTGTCCCTACTCACTAAGAAATCTCACCAGCAGCATCCATCTTTGCAAGGCATTTAGAATAATCCTTTAAACTAGGAGATTCTATCCCCACAGGCACTAAAAAACTGACTTACTCCTGGCTTAACAAGTAAAGGCAGCAGTCCCTAAAAATGACATACCTAATAAGGTGTTGCTAGCTCAGCACTTCAAGATGATCTCCAATGCTTATGACCTTGACAAAATATAGTCTTTGGAAAAGAAACACCCGAGAGTTCTCCCTACTACCTTTCCTTGTTACTCAAATGGGCCTGAAGTGGTTTCCAGTCCACACACTGTCCATCTAACATGGGACATGACACTCAGGAAAGGTCCTTCCTGGCATCAGGGGATTAAGGCTACTGAATTCAGAAAACCTGACTTTTGATTAGCAATGCTTCTGGACAAAGATCTTGTTAAAAAGGGGAAAATGTGAAAATTAATAAAGAAAATGTCAATCAACATCGGAAGATGGGGAGGCCTGCAGAGGAAGCTCTCACACCCTACTACTCGTTGTCAATTACCTCAAGCAGGAAGAGACATACCTTGCATCTCCACTACCCCAGCAGGAAGAGATTTTCTCCTTGCCTAGCGACAAGCCCGGCCAATGGAAAATGCTGCAAGTTAGCCAATGAGAAGCCGTCAACACCCTGAACCCTTACTTTTCTCCAATGAACTTTCATTTTTCTTTTGCTAATGTATTCCTCATCCCACCCTCTTTTTTTATAAAAGCCTTCCATTTTGTATAACTTCCCAGGGTATCACTCTGCTTGCTAGAGGAGATGCTGTCTGATCCATGAATCATTTAATAAAGCCAATTAGGTCTTCAAATTTACTCAGTTGAATTTTATTTTTTAATAGGACCCATTAATCACAGACATTCCCACATGCTAGGCAGCCACTCATATGATATGGGACTCAACCAAACATGAACTTCCACCAAAAAACAAAAACAAAAACTCTGCCAGATACAGCTGCACACCATTCTGCTCACTGTCAATCTTATTACTACTGAATTGGGAGCTTTCACTGGTTTGCAAACTCTTTAAGTAAGCCATTGTTTCAACCAAACATAGCAAGTGCTGAAACCCACATCAACCCAACTGGGTATCCATTTAAAACTGATACCAAATCCCACATCCTAGACATCACCCTGGCCCAGAATCTCACTGCTCAGATGCCATCTCAGACCACAAGTCTGCCACTGGAGACAACTTTACACCCTGGACACTAAGACCTCTGCCCACGGACTGCCTTTCCTAAGGTACAAATTGGACACAAGACATTTTTGCTTTTCTTCCTTCAAAATTATGCATTCTGTTTCTCAGCTTGCTGCCTGCTTAGCCCATAATCCTGGTATATATATTCCTCATTCTCTGCCAACACATATAGCCCCCTACACTCCCATGTCCAAAGGGAAATCTGGCAGATGTTACTATCAATACCATTTGTACACCATTCCAAAATTTAATGGCGATTATTACTTTCCCCAGGAAGCATCTGCTGTCTTACCAAAGTCAACCCTTCAAGCCCCTAGGAGAGGACCGCTCACTCCCCACTGCCTTCTACTACTGCCCTCCAGCTTTCCACCAGAATCTCCTGCCCTGTGTCTCTCCCCATAACTACTCCTTTCCCTCAGTAACACACATACCACTGTGAAAATGCTTTAACGAACACTAACTCAGAATTGGAATTAGGAATCCACAAGATCACACCTTGAACAGCACTGCAGGAAGAAGGAAGACTGCCCCCTTGGCCTGGCAACAGCAAGCTGCCCTCACTTGCAGTCAATGAAAAGGCGCCACCACTGCACACTCTCATTTTCCACTGATGAACTTTTGCTCAAAGCAACCTCTCCTGGGACTCCCCTCGTGGTCCAGTGGGTAAGACTCCACGCTCCCAATGCAGGGGGCCCGGGTTCGATCCCTGGTCGGGGAACTAGATCCCGCATGCATGCCGCAACTAAGAGCCTGCATGCCACAATTAAGAAGTCCGCATGCCTCAACTAAGAAGTCCGCATGCCGCAGTTAAAGATCCCGCATGCCTCTACTAAGACCTAGCACAGCCACAAATAAATAGAATAGAATAATACTTCAAAAAAGAAAAATCCCTCCCAAGTTCCTCCTTTCCTCTATGAAGGAACACTCTCCACCTTTGCTCTCCAAACTTGCCTGTGGTTCACCATAGTTTGCTTGTCCCAAATTGCAATTCCTCTGCTATTTATGAATAAGCTTGATTTTGCTGGCTGAACTGATTATCTTTTATTTTTTTTCCAAAAAGGTTGACACCACTAATCCCTAATATACTTTACTAAATTACCAGATCATACCCTCCAGCAGCACAACTGCTCGACCTGCCATCTTGACCCAAGAAATACACCAAGATATTATTATCAGACTAATACTTTTAACACACTTTACAACTCTCCCAAAATATTATTAAAGAACCGCCCCCCCCCAAAAAAAATTCCAGATCTGTGATCTTGGCTAATGCCATATAAATGGGAAACTTAATTATGAGCCGGCCTCAAGGACTCCTTATACCTTCAACAGTGTTCCTCTGTGTTTTATTTTACTCTCATAAAAAATGCTTTCTATGCTGTTTAAGGTAACTTATGCCCTATTCTCTAAATGTCTCCATTGTCTCTGTTATCACCCCAAGTTTCCTTAATATGATGTCAAAACATCAGAGGACTAATTGTATTAATTCTTTTTTTTTTTTTAATTTTAATTTTTATTTATTTATGGCTGTGTTGGGTCTTCGTTTCTGTGCGAGGGCTCTCTCCAGTTGTGGCAAGCGGGGGCCACTCTTCATCGCGGTGCACGGGCCTCTCACTATCGCGGCCTCTCCCGTTGCGGAGCACAGGCTCCAGAGGCGCAGGCTCAGTAATTGCAGCTCACGGGCCCAGTTGCTCCGCGGCATGTGGGATCCTCCCAGACCAGGGCTCGAACCCGTGTCCCCTGCATTGGCAGGCAGATTCTCACCGCTGCGCCACCAGGGAAGCCCTGTATTAATGTTTTTAAAAAATATTTTTATGATATTTTGACTTCTTGGGGGCCCCCCTGACAGGGGAGAGATGGCCCCTCCTGGGGTAGCCAATCCTTAAGAGACAGCAAAGGGCTCACAAGGGAGCACGACTTTCATACAAAAACCAACAATCCAGCGCTCACACTCTGAGCACCTCTTCTGATGGCTCTTACCCTCCAAGAGGCAATATTCCTCTGCCCGAATCACCCAGGGCCGGTACCAGACAACTAGAGACCACCCTGCAGCCCACAGCCCACTGACATTATACAAACTAGCCGCGTTGTTTCCCCTTTCCTGCCAAAATACAACGCCCCATGCCTTCCCTTCACTCCTGTCTCTGCCTCCGGACGCTGGGTGCTTCCCCAAGTGGCCCCGAGTGCCATGCCTCTCATTTCTAACAGAACTGTGAATAACAGTAAACTCTTCTTTCAATGGCATGGACCTCTCTGTATTGTCACTCAGTCACCGTTACAAATTAAGACCCAGGCACAAATCAGAGATACGGTTCCCAACATGGCCAAGTACAATGGTGGCACTTTAATTTCTTCTTTATTTTATGCTGCTGAAATATCCTAATATTCCAATGTGCACTACTAGAATATACACCTAAGATCCACTACTAAAAGCTACTTTGCAGGATCCAGCAGATGTTGGTAATTTTTTTTAGCAGTGGGTAAGTGATAGGTGAAGTTAACGTCAGCAATTGTAAGGGTGAAAAGACCTTCTTCCAGGAGACTGAAGTCAATGGCTTAGACTTAAGCATCTAGGCCTAGTAGCGAGGAGGTGATACTTGGCAACATTCAGGGTTCAATTCTTCCCCTGTGTGGCTGGCACAGACACCCCCCTACCCATTCAAATCTAGCTTCCTTGGGAATTAGGTTTTGGTGAACCACAGAATCAGAACAGGGCCTTTTAGTAGGGATGGTGCTAAAGACAAAGAGCTTCTTTCTGCAAGTTGCCACTGCTACCCACATTAAAATGGGACATAGGGACCTCCCTACTTGACTCCACAGGCATATTTGGGAAAAATAAAACCTCGTGCTTTACACAGAAAGAAACCACCCACATTTATTTTCCTCCTAATGAGCTACTATCTTTCTTCCTCATATCTTTGATATTTCTTTTTTTTTATTATTTGAAAGACAGCATCGAAATTTTAAACAGTAATTTAAGTGGTGAGGGAAAACATACAAAAAGAAAGGAAGGAGAAGAAACAGATGAATAATTTTTAAAAGCAGCTTACAGATCCTAATGAGTATACGGCTAGGTCAGGCAATGGAGTATTCTGATTGTATCAACTGCCAATTTTCAAATAATTTTATGACAAAATGATAATATGGGTCACAGCAATTTTACCATCTATAAATTTGTTCCTTGATGATTCGAAAGTCCCATGGTAAGACCTGACGTATATTAAGAGTTGAGATATAACTTATTAAACATTCGGGGTTTCTTGGTTTGGGTGGGAGGAGCAGTTTAAGAAAAGACATTATTTTGGTTATAAAAATGAGATCACATCCAAAATTTGGCACATGAATTGGCTAGAACTTATGGTGGTTGCATGGATAAACCTGAAAAATTTTAACTGTTTTAATTTGGAACTTACAAAAATATCCTTTCAATTCAGAAGACAGGGACACACAGGGAACAAGATACCCCCAAAATCTCCTGGGCTTTCAGAATACTGCCTGTCAGGATGTCAGCTGCGTTTCAAAGACACAGGCAGGGATGGAATTCGGAGTCAAGCCACCTAGGAGAGTGAACGGAAAAATACCTAACAGAGTGTACTGTACTTCCAGTGCTAAATTTAAAGAAGAAAAATGACTCCCCTACACTGTTATTACTCTAAATAGATTCTGTTTTTATTCTGATGTAACTAGAGCATTAGGGTCAGAACACTTTCAGTAAAATTAAACTGGAACGCTCTGACTTTGCACGAGAGATTACATTATTTCCTGAGAAATCCTCAGAAATGACATCTCTATCACAGAAGAAAGGTAGGAAGGGGGAGGGGAAAGGGGACTGTTCTGCTTTAGCTAGATTTACAGCAAACCGGAGCTGGGATTTCTTTCTTTTTTTTTTTTTAACTTTCTAAAAGGAAGCTTCCTTCCTAATATGACTTGGGATACTGTTTCCTTCGTTTGACTTCATGATAAATAATGTAATCTAAATGCTCAGGAAGTACCAACCTCTCCTGTTTTGCAGGATGCGGACGTGTGACGCGGGGCAGAGCGTGGCGTGAGCACGGTCCCTTCCCTCTGGTGTCAGAAAACAGAAACAATAAAAACTTTTGCTGCTCTCGTCCGCATCACCACTGTTGAGCAGGCTTTTACGCGAGAACACTCAGGATGAGGAGATGACTCAGAAAGGGGCAGAAAGCATCAGGAAGGGATAACTTAATGATTCAAGAACTATGCAAGTTATGATATTTAAAGAGTGAGGTTTAGAAAGCAATAGCGTCCAGTTGTTATGGGGAAGCCCTAACACTCTGAGCACAGAAACTTGATTTCAGGAAGGCTCCCGGAGAAATTATGATCACACTGTGGTGATTTGGACACCCTCACATGGGAACAGCAATTATACGGTTTTAAGGTAGAAAAAGATTTTTTCCGAAAGAGAAAGACCGAGCATGGTCAACGCATACCCACTGTCACTAACCATTTCTAACAAAGGTCTCTGGCACACTGGATGCAGTTTTGCTTCCTTTCAGATGATCAGGTTAGGATGTAATGAATACTACTGTTAATGCATGAATTAATCAAATATTTTAGAAGTCACCTGGCCAATTGCCTTTATACCATGATGAGATTTGAGATTCACAATATGAGAGGCACTGGAAAATACATTCAAATTTTCTCTTTATGACTCTAAGTTACACAAGAATAGTGTTTGCTCATTCCCACGATGAAACTGAGTTTTAGCTACTGAAAACTCCTACAATGTAAAAACAAACACAATTATAAAGTCTTTCTATTAAAATGCTTGATGGATTGATAAACCAACATTCAGTATCATTAAATATATTTTAAAAAACTAAAACATCACATACCTTGAATAAGTAAAGCAAAACTTAAAGCTGCAATTTATTCTCTAGTCCGGTTCTCATCATCTCTTCGTTAAGAACATCCACCTTGGGCTTCCCTGGTGGCGCAGTGGTTGAGAATCTGCCTGCCAATGCAGGGGACACGGGTTTGAGCCCTGGTCTGGGAAGATCCCACATGCCGCGGAGCAACTAGGCCCGTGAGCCACAACTACTGAGCCTGCGCGTCTGGAGCCTGTGCTCCCCAACAAGAGAGGCCGCGACAGTGAGAGGCCCGCGCACCGCGATGAAGAGTGGCCCCCGCTTGCCGCAACTAGAGAGAGCCCTCGCGCAGAAACGAAGACCCAACACATCCAAAAATAAGTTAATTAATTAATTAATTTAAAAAACGCCAAAAACCACAAGATGTGGGGGAGGGGAGGAAAAAATGGAGAGCTTCAAAAAAAAAAAAAAAAACATCCACCTCACAGACACCAAGAAGCCAACAAAATGCACCAGCTGTTAGGCCAGCGAGAACAATTCGGTATCTCAGGTTCAAATGGTTATACCAATTAACATCACCAATATGCACTAGAGGTTGGGATTTATACCACTGCTTTTTAATAGACAACATCTGGTCTGATCATTGTAAAACTTATTAAAAAAAAACCAAACAAAGATAATTTTCAGGTTGGGGTTGGAGAAAAACTTGCTAAATGTTTACATCCCATACCTGCCTCCCTCTCCTTGTATACTGTCCCGATGTGTTTTCCTGGAGTAGACAGATACCCATTTCATAGCAGCTTTTTAATGTCTTCATATATTAGTGGATGGATGGTGAACTCAAATTTACTGATGGGCCTAGTTTCTAATGCCAATCTGAGTAGAAAGATGACATTTCCTAAATGCTTCACATCCACTGAATTAATGAGACAGGGTTATGTTTTCAAGGGGTTCTTTGCACTACTTTGGTTGTATTCTGAACATCCCAATGCATGTACAGTTTTAGCTCCCTTTATTCATTCTTTGTTTTGTGTGTGTGTGTGTGTAAGTACATATCCTCAAATCAACTATACTGTTTTCAGGTTTTTCTACATCCAAGGTACCCTTCTTGTATTTTGATATTCATTTAATTAAAACATGCAATTTACAACATCTGAACTACTGCAGGACACAAAACACAGTTCTAACCGGTTCTATACTACTCCTTGCGTTAAGGACTCACTTCAGCCCTGCCACTAGACAACTGTTTGGTTCCTCCACCTCACAGACAACTTCACAGTGACACACAAAGCCTAAGCACGTTTTTGGTTAGCCTGTACTCTGAGAAATACGCTTCCAGATAAAAATGTGATTTCCCTCCAAAGCATGCTGTTCCCATCTGGACGAGCAAGACACTTTACTGGGAAGGGAGTCTTCTTTCTTGCAAAACCTAAACCACTTGTCAATCATCTGGGCTGTCCCCTGTTGTCAGTGAGCTACACACCAAAAGCATCTGGTTCAGAGAGATTTTCTTAGGTTGTTTTCCAACCGTGGGATCCATTCAAATTTCAGGCTAACCTCGTACAGAGTCAGATTCCACCAGGCACAGACTTGCAACTTTTGAGTAGGGGTCAACGTGTGCTAAGTGTTCCATTCTGTAACCCTATCAACAAGCATTTTACAAAGCACGATGGATGGATGTTACTTGTCCGTGCCTGGAACTCCTCATAAAAAGACAAGGGCTTGCAGAAACCCTGAGAGAGGAAATCAATTATTTCTCTCCCGGCTATTAACCAGCTCTTGCCGACTGTTCATCTTACGCGTGATGATGGCTAGTATTCGCCGAATGGCGAGCAGACGCTCCTTCAGCGAGATCATGCTGAGCATGGCCAGCTGAGCCTTCCGCTCCAACGGCAGCACTGCCAGGGTCCACCAGGACCAGGCAGGACCACGAAGGTTACTCTGCAAAACAAAGGGCAACACAAAATTAGCGCCTACAATACACGCCTGTTCCCCCCACATTGTCTTTTGTTTACCCACAGACACGCGGGCAAGAATTAAATGCTGTCTTGTCTTTGAGGTCTACTGCACAATTCATTTCAGCCCTCAAAACACAAAGCTTCCTTTCATGTTACACACTTAAATGTGAGGAAACTCACAAAAGGAAGACTGTGTCAAGAGAAGCATCTTCCACAGGGAAACGCTATGGATTAGTCACCCCTGTTCTCTCAAAGCTCTAGTTCAGAACACAGGACCAGCCAGAAAAGGAGACTATCATTTTTACCTCTACTTTCCAATGTTCTGTTACTGTTCTTTAAGTTTTAAATATGTTATATACAGCACAATGTTTATAAAGCAAACAGTATGTGTACAAGTTTGAGTGTTATAGTAAGATAAACCTTATAATACAGTGACAAATGTACCTCTATATGAAACATCTATATATATGAATTATTGTTAAATATATATATAAGGAATTACTATCAATTATATATTATTAATAGTTACTATTAATTATACATATACATATATATGAACTAGTAAGCTACCTGATAGCCTTTATTTCACATAACCAAACGGGCACTTCTGGAATGAGCTCTAAGCAAAAGTTGATCACAAAGTTGTTCTCAATAGTCCTGGTACTGGAACCAAGACATCCAAGGCGCCCTGCTGCTAACATCTTGACTTCAGAATCCAAACTGGGAACCAGGGAGGGCGGCTCTAGACTCACCATAGCTCAGGGTGAGAGATTAGGAGTAACATGGAGGCCAAAGTACACGGGGCAGCCCATGTCACTGTGTGGAAGGCACCCGTCTCCTCTCCAAGGGAAGAAGGCACAAGTGTTGGACAAAACAACCTTCTGTATGACTCACACCCTCCCTTTCCCTACTCATCTTACAGAGTGGGGAGAAACTGAGTAGCACGATTAATGGGAAGGGTCTTGGCATAAAAATATCTCCCACAAAGGACCTAAAATCCTCTGTGGTAGGAAGACTAATGGTCTCCCGAAGGTGTTCACCCCCCAGTTGCTGAAGCCCGTGGCTATGGCAGCTTACACGGCAGAAGGGACACTGCAGGTGTGAGTGAGTGAGGGACCTGGAGATGGAGAGCTTAGGCTGGATCTCCCCCACCTCGGTGGGCTCAGCCTCATCGCAAGGGTCCTTCCAGCAGGGAGCTGTTCTGGGCTGTGGTCAGGGGCAGATGAGACTATGGAAGAGGGGTCAGAGGTGCAAGCTGCCGGCCTGGAAGACGGACAAACGGGTGAGAGGCAAGGAACGCTGCAGCCTTTCGAGGCCAGAAAAGGCCAGGAAATGGATTCTCCTTTAGAGCCTCCAGGAAGGAATACAGTCTTGCCATCACCTTGGTCATAGCCTGGTGAGACCTGTGTCAGATTTCTGACCTCCAGAACTGTACAGTAATAAATTTCTGTTGTTTTTAAGCCACTCCCATCATGCAATGTGTTACAATTAGAGATTAATTTGGGTTAATAAGCAAAAACTCCTAGAAAAAAAGAATGCTTCATACCTCAATCAAGTTAGTCTAATCACCTTGCTTTCTGAAACCAGGCTACAGAACAGAGGAGGAGGAGGGGTTATAACAGAGTGGAGGGTGAGATAGGACTCAGAGGTGAGTTGAGGCTGAAAGCACTGTCTTGGGTTTGGAAAAGACAGAACTCAAGTGGGGGTAAAAGACAGAAGCTCCCAAGAGACAGAAAAAGAACATAAAAATGGATGGAAAAGATACAAAAGATATTTCATCTGACCCTAAACCTGCTGAGACCTGGCCCTGCCCCCCTTTCTCCAGGACAGGTGAGCGGGCACAGTAGGACGCACTATACACTCTCAGTCACCAGCCCACACCATGCCCACCTGGCTGTGCCACCCAAATGTGGAGGAGTGGAGTCACCTGCACTTAGAAGTGCTTCACAGACCTGAAGCCCGTTCATCACTTAAAGAACCAGGGTCACTGAGCGCACTCCTGAGAGCAGGGAGAAAGCCCACGATGATGGGATCGAGGGCTAGGAGAGCTTCCGATTTGACCAGAGTTAGGGGATTTTCTCTACATTTATCCAACGCCTGTTCATTGGGTGCAGGGCAATCTTACACGCAAAACATAAAGTGTTCCTGCCAATACACTAAAATCACTACTAAATCTTCCCATGTTGGTGGGAGAAGTACAAAAGCTGACAGCCGATCAGAATAAACTGATTTCTGAGAGAAAAGAGATTATCTTCATGTAGTATTAAGCAGAAAGCATTTATCGCTTTGCTCCAAAAGGCACATGCTACTATACCAGGTGCTTCTTTGGGCTGCTGATAAATGAACTGGTTCATAAGCGACCATAATGGAGTAAATAGCATAGCGGGTACTGCCAAGTTTCCCCTCAGCATAATGTGTCTTAGCACATTACGGCAGGAAATAACTGCATGATAAAAGAAGAAAGGACAGTATACCTGAGGCTCAGGTTCTCTGTCGGGCATTAACCCAAAATGGCTTAAAATCTGTTCTTTCATGTGATCCTGAAGTGAAGCAAACCAGGACACAGACTGCTGATAAACTGAATCGTGCAGTGCGGTGAGTTCTTCATACTCTGGACCTTCCACCTGATCAAGGAGAAGAGACAACCTTTTCAACAATTCATTGTCACACGCGTGTCCATCACACAGTGACTGCGGCCACGTCTGCTGAGCGGATTCCTGGCATTTAACACTTCAGTAATTCATTAGTGTTTTATAAACACGATATATGCTCAACATAGAAATCTTCACTTTTTTTACACAGTGGAGCTCTACCTACCCTGTCTGTCTGTCCGTCTGTAACACCCAGATGTTTTTCTTAATATAAGCACATACCTGATGTTAACATGAATCATTTTTAATGAGTACATGCAATCTTATATCGGAGATGTGCCATAATTTACTCAACCATTCACGTAAGATATATTTTAAAATAATACAAGTAATATAAGTATTTACGCAAAAGTGGTTTTGCGCGTGTGTGTGAGAGAAGGGGCTGTCATTTCCTCAGGATAGTTTCCCAGAAGGAGAATTACCAAGTCAAAGAGTTATAACATTTTAAAAATTATATTCCATGTCACCACATTATATTCCAATAGATATGTTACAGTGACAGTGCATTCACGGCCTGAGCCTGATGCCAGGGGGAGGCCCTTAGGCTTCAGACGGATGCGCCCTGCTGCCCGGGGCCCCTCTCACTGCCCAGCAAGGCTCAGTCCTACGTAGGGACACTGAGAGGAGCAGCTCTGGGCTGAGGACCAGGGGACCCAGCTTTGTTCTGGCTTCATCATTGCCTCTTGTGTGCAAGTTTCGGCCAGTTGCTCAGCCGCCTTAGGAGAGAATTTTCTCATCTGTAAAATGGGAATAAAGCACTAAGGTCCTTCCTGGTTATAAAACAACAGCATTTATGAAAATTGGGGTAAACTGAGGAATCAGATTATAACACACGTGACCATTCTCAATTTGATTTATATAATACAAATCATATATTCATATGTAGTGGAGAGTTTTCTTTTAAAAAATACTAAAATTATTTCATGTTGTAGCTATTTAAGCTACCATTTAAAAATATATACGTACACCCCCAAAAGCCATCATCCACAATGATAGTCAATAAACCCTCTCATCAGATTTGTTACCAGCATAGAAGAGGGACCCTGAGAGCCACCGCACTCGGTCTTCTTCACACTCAGCTCCCTGGGCCCAAGACCTCAGAGCTCACCTCGCTGCACTCTGCCCTCTGCCCCACGAGGCCCGGTGCCCACAGATGACCAGAAACAGCAGTTGGCAAGGGGACAGAGCTGGCACCGTGGGTGTGACTACTCACCTTTTCATCTTCCAGATACTCAATGTCCGCCGTGTTGTAGCCGTCTCTGTGACGGTGGCTCAAAACCCGGAAGCGGCTAATCCCAATGGCATCCACGACGGAGCTGCCGTCGGGGAACGTCCTGACGTCCTTGATCTCCAGCATGCAGCCGTACTCTGAGATCCTGGCGGGACAGGTGGGAGAAACGACCCTGACTTTAAAAATGCAGGAGGGTCTTCAGTTCTCCCCAGATGCAATCCTGGGTCTTAAAGGAATAACAAGCCAAACGAAACAAAGAGCATCTCCACGCCGGAGCAGCAAGGTTATTTCCTCCAAGAGACCAGCAGCCGATGAGAAACACACTGATGTGCTACATGGCAAGAGAAGGGCCGGCGGGGACGGGGCACCTGTGCCTCAGCCCTTCTAACCAGTGGGGTGGGGACAGGTGGACCTGAAATGTGGTCCCTCAGCCCCCTTGGCCAGGGCACTAGCACACTGTCTCCACCCCCCGCCCCTCACACTCTGCTCCCATCCCCAATAAACTGCCGCAGAAAGGCATCTACAAGCACCGCCTTCGGGACTTCCCTGGTGGCGCAGTGGCTGGGAATCCGCCTGCCAGTGCAGGGAGCACGGGTTCAGGCCCTGGTCCGGGAAGATCCCACATGCTGCGGAGCAACTAAGCCCGTGCGCCACAACTACTGAGCCTGCGCTCTAGAGCCCGTGAGCCACAACTACTGAGCCCGTGTGCCACAACTACTGAAGCCCGTGTGCCTAGAGCCCACGCTCCACAGGAGAAGCCACCGCAATGAGAAGCCCGCGCACCGCAACGAAGAGTAGCCCCCGCTCACCGCAACTAGAGAAAGCCTGCACACAGCAACGAAGACCCAACGCAGCCAAAAATTAATTAATTAATTAATTAAAAAAAAATAAGCACTGTCTTCATCTCCCTGTCTCCCCATCACACCTCAAGACCCTGCCGGTCTACTGACATGAGGCCAGTGGAGTCACACGTGACACTGGCACGCCCCAGCTGACCTGTCGCTGACGCAGCACTCTCGCCCTCCCTGACCAGTCCCTCCCTTCACCACATGCGTCCTCCACGTGTCCCCAACACACTGCCCGGGACACCGTATCCTCACTCCAAAAGCTTCCCGTGTGACCCTACCCCCAGTCACGGTTCTAACTGTCCTCCACGTCCGATGGTTTCGATCGTGCCTACGATGTGTCAAGCATTACACAGAGCAATTTATCATACGTATTCATCCAAGCCTCACAGAAACATGGAGGCTCCGAAAAATTAAACTGATCTAAGGCCACAGGAAGATTCAGAGCCGAGCTCTGAACCCAAGGGTATCTGATGCTAAAGTGAATGAACAACTGCACTACACACCTCCGAACTAATGCTGAGGGAGGACGCCCAAGTTACACACCTGCGTAGAGTTCTAACACCTCTGCCTGGATCGCCAACAACGCGCCCTCCTTCCTAAGGGTCTGTCTTATCCACAGCTGCAGTGCGCACGGAGCCCCTGAAGAGCCCCTTCAAAGGAGGCCTCGGTGCCCCGGCTCACACGTCAGCTCCTCCAAAGTCGGTCTCAGCCACAAAACCTGTTCCTGCGATAAACATCTCGCCTGGTCTGTGGCCAGGAACTCGGCTGCCAACCCTGCAGCATCCAGGGGACCGAGGCTCTCACGTTTGTCCACACGAGGCCGTTAGAAATTTGTCCAAAAGATCGGCTGAACTCTCCCCCTCTCCTGGGCTTGGCCATGAGTGAGCCAGGGCTCCTGTCTGCTCTCTCCCTGGAGGACCTGTCTCTCCTCGGTTACCCTGAGCAACCTGCACTTTGACGGGTTCAGGAAACTTAGGTTCAGTAGCTGATCTGTAGTCAATCTCTTCTGAGTGTTCCATGTTCCCAGTGGAAGTGGAACTTACGAAACTGTTTTTTCACTTCGCTTATGTTGATTGTGATGAATCAAATCTTAATAATTCAAATTTATTCATCTCTTCCTCTATGCTAATGCTCTCAGCATCTTGTGTAAGAAAAGAATCTCTCCCTGTTCCCAGTTGTAAAGATAGTTCCCAATATTCTCTCTTAAATGTTTTAATGTTTTGTTTTTCACATTTCACATTGGGAATGTAAATGTGTTATTTTTTGTGTATAGTATAGGGCAGAGAAAAGATTTTTTTTTCCCATTTGGACTACCCACTAATTGTCTGACTACCTTTTATTGAGGAGTTTTGCCTTTTCTCACAAAATTACATATAAATTTGGAGTCCAAATATGAGTGGATCTGCTTATCTCTACAGTCTGTTTCAATGGTCTACTTACTTGGACTTGTAAGTTTATTGCAGGGATGTTGTCCCATCTTGCTCAGCTGGTTTTTCAAAACTACCATGGTCTTGGTCTTTCACATAATGATTCTAAAATCAGCTTGAGCAATTCCATGAAAAACCCTCTTGTGATGCTGACCGGATCTACTTTGGATTTATAGACCAACTGGGATAAAAAGAACATCTCTCTATGACACTGAGTCTATGTACCCATGAACACAGCATCTCTGTCCATTCTTGAATATCTTTCAATAAAGCTGTAGAATTTTCTCCATAAATGTTCTACATACATCTTTAGAAAGATATGTTCCTAGGTATATACGGTGGAAACTAGCGGATGGCCCTAAACATCCGTTCTCCCCTTCCTCCTGGGCACCTGGATGGACTACATTTCCCAGCCTCCTCTGCCGGAGGTGTGAGCAGCAGTGATTGATATGGGCCCCTTTTCTCCAGGATCCCCTACAAGCACCAGGGCCTCTTCCACCAGCTAGAACTTGGATGTAATGACCTCATCAGGACCATGCGGTAACGACAAAGCCCTAGAGGATCAGGAAGCCAGGACGTGGGCAGGACCCGGGGTCCCCAGAGCAGTCTTTGGAGGGGAGCTGCCTGCTGATCTGGAACATCTTCCCTAGAAAAATGATGTGAAACAAAAAGAGATAAAAAACCAAGCACCATGGGTTTTTATAAGACTGAAAGTTTTCTGGCTGTGTGGATAAAGGTTTCATGGAGGATGTAACAATATTTTTAGACCTAAAAGGTTGGACCAGATTTGTTTGTATAATGGTGAGCTAGAAGAGAATTACAGGCAGAGGGAAGCATGGAGGCATGAAAACATGAACTTTTTTTAGAGAAGGGCAAATAATGTGGCAATGGACCAGTAGGTATGATGTTCCAAAGGAAGGAGTAGGAGATGAGGCTAGAACCAAAGGGTGGGACCACATCATGGATGGCCCTGAACTTATACTTTGTTACATAATAGGAGCCACTAGAGGTTTTCAACATCACCTTAAGTTGTTCTTCAAGAAAAATGACAAACGATACATTTAATTAGAACCCTTTCTTTGAACACTGGTAATTCTTACCCTGCGTGCTCAGCAGATAAACACATGCCAAACCGTTTGGTACCAGTTTCCATGCATCTTCTTATCATAAGCCGATAGCGGGGCTCAAAGACGTGGAGCGGACAGGGCACGGTGGGGAAGGCCATGGCACACACGAAGATGGGCACATCCCTGGTCAGACTGCGGGGTGAGGGAAATGTTAACTTAGAGGTGGAGCTGTTAGAAACAGAAGGGAGTGAGAGTCACTGTGAAACAGCAAAAGCTAGCCAACCTCAGCTCTCTCATTTACCCTCAGGTTTGCCTCTGGCTTAGGTGGGAAAAGAAAGCCAAGGGCCACAGCTTGAGAAAGTTCTCAGCTGACCCAGGTTCCCTGCCAAGCCCTCTTATTTAATCTGATGAGACCACGCTTATGATCACTATAAAAACATTCTGATGACCTTGAGGGCACTGTGCTAAGTGAAATAAGTCAGACAGAGAAAGACAAATACCACCGTAGGGCCTCATTGATATGTGGAATCTAAAAATAAACAAAACCAAGCTCACAGATACAGAGAACAGACAGGGTTACCAGAGGAGGGGGCAGGTGAAGTGGGTGAAGGGGGTCAAACAGCACAAGGTTCCAGTTATGAAATAAATAAGTCCTAGGGATGTAAGGTGCAGCATGGTGACTATCGTTAATAACACTGTGCTGCATATTTAAAAGTTGCCAAGAGAGTAGATCTTCAAAAGCTCTCATCACAAGAAAAAAATTTTTGTAACTATGTCTGGAGACAGAGGTTAACTAGACTTAGTGTGGTGATCGTTTCACAATATACACAAATATCAACTCATTATGTTGTACATCTGAAACTAATACAATGTGAGATGCCACTTATATCTCAAGAAAAATAAATACGAAACACTCCTGATGAAAGCAGTCAAAGGTAATGAGTTCTAAATAAAAAAAGAGTAGAAGAATGATAAGGTCTCAATACTTACAGGTCACTACAACACAACACTTTAACCACTTTAAAAGAGAAAAAATAACTGTCAAGCCTATTTTGAGTGGTAATCCCTTTTTCCCTTCTGTTTCTATGTCCTGTGCCTTTTCAATTCTGAAAAATTCAGCACTGCTTATTTAGATACAAAAAGCAACCATATAATATTGTCAAAACACACTTTTGAAATATTTCTTACAAACTTTTTCAATTAAATTAACATAAACTCTTTGCAATTAATTTTTTTGGAGGCTAATTTCTCTGCCAAAGGCAGGGGAAAAGAATGAGATAAAGCCGTGAGATTAACAAGGATTTTCTTCTTTAGCCTGAACTCAACACCAAGTACCTGGAGCACGGGGACTTACTTTGAAAGCTCCGTCATTTCTTCATCATAAATTCTCTTTCTGTCAGACAGTTCGTCTGACAAATATCGAAATATTAATTCTTCAGCCAGAGTAGTTATATGAAAATTTCTGCTTGCCAACAACTGGAACAAAAGAAAAAGTTAAATAATACCACATGGTAATTAATTCTTAAGGACGAAGAGCTCTCTTCCTAGTCAAGGGTCAACAAGGAGGTGGGGGGAAGGGAGTGGTCTCAGAAGACAAAAGGGACTGAGGTGAGAGCAGGGGGGTTGGCCCTGAGAGGGAGGGGAAAGGAGGGGAGGGGGAGGGGAAGGGAGGGGAGGGGGAGGGGGAAGGGAGGGGAAGGGGGAGGGGAGGGGAGGGGAGGGGGAAGGGGAAGGGGGAGGGGAGGGGAGGGGGAAGGGGAAGGGGGAGGGGAGGGGAGGGGGGAGGGGAGGGGGAAGGGGAAGGGGGAGGGGAGGGGAGGGGGAAGGGGAAGGGAGGGGAAGGGGGAGGGGAGGGGAGGGGAAGGGGGGAGGGGAGGGGAAGGGGGGAGGGGAGTCCCTGGCCCCCCTTCCCCGCCCTCCCCCACCATGAGAGAAGCGCAAAAGAAAGGGTTCCCTTGGAGGAAGGAAGAGGCAATTCCCATTTTGCTAGCATATACGCTTTCCATGAGTAGCATAATGTCAGGGAGGGTGAGTAGCAGGTGGTGGGAGAGAAGAGAGATATCAAAGAACCACCTTGGAGAGTGAAAAGCTGAAGCTACCAGAAAAGCGCAGTAAGAATGACTAATAAGGACTTCTCTGGTGGCACAATGGCTAAGAATACACCTGCCAATATGGGTTCGAGCCCTGGTCCGGGAAGATCCCACATGAATTGGAGCAACTAAGCCCGTGCACCACAACTACTGAGCCCGTGAGCCACAACTACTGAAGCCCACACGCCTAGAGCCCGTGCTCTGCAACAAGAGAAGCCACCACAATGAGAAGCCCGCGCACCGCAATGAACAGTAGCCCCCGCTCACCGCCACTAGAGAAAGCCTGCGCTCAGCAACAAAGACCCAACGCAGCCAAAAACAAATAAATGAATAAGTAAATTTATTAAAAAAAAAAAAAAGAATGACTAATAAGGTTTTGGGTCTCAGATTTAAGATTATGAATTTAAAGTGAAGTTTAATCTTCCCTATTTTGTGGGTTTACTCTAGCATTGCGATGCTACTTATACAGACGCACACAAAAGGCAAAGGGTTGACTTGATCTGGACTGGGAAAGGGCATTGACGGACTGCGGAATTAAAGCTGGATGTGAAGGGGAAGTAGGTGGAGACCGAATAAAAAAGCGCCAGGAGTTGTCAGTTCCCAAGAAATACTTACTTCTGAGAGTTTTTCTTTGCACAAAGGACAATGTGGGCCATGGTCCAGGCAGCGCTCGAGGCATTTTAGGCAAAACGTGTGTCCACAGGGCGTAGTGACAGGCTCAAAGAGCAACCTGGAGAAAACATCTGGGTTTTCAGCAAGAAATGTCCAGAAGACATTTTCAAATAACCTTTTTATAAGAATTCTAGAAATCACTTATATCCATTTTCCATTTATAACGTCCTTAATCGTATTTTTGGAAAAGAAATCGATTGCTGTCGAGATATATGTAATTTCTCTGACAATAAAAAGCCCGTTACGTTTAGGATACAAAATTCAGAAAGGCTGAATTCTTCACAGTTGCGTAGATTCTATGTCATCCTACCTCATGCAAAGGGCACATTCAAAGTCAGCCACGTCTATCAGGAGCTCTGCACTTTCTCCTACGTTAGAGCCCACGTTCCTTTGGGGTGAGGAATCAGCCTCTGAAAAAGTTACATGCTATAATTAACACTTGCACATCTGGGAAAGCGCATGCGGTAACTGTATTTCCTCTGGATAAAGTATGTTACACCAATGTAACAAACCATGCTGGATGGGATTAGCGATACAGCTGTCCCTCCGTATCCCCGTGGGGACTGGCTCCAGGATCCCCACAGATACCAAGACCCCTGAGGCTGGAGTCCCTTACATAAAATGGTGTGGTATTTGCATATAACCTAAGCACATCTTCCCATGTACAGGCATCGCCCAGAGATACTGCAGGGTCAGTTCCAGTACACTGCAATAAAGTGAATATTGCAATAAACTGCATCACACAAATTTTTTTTTTGGTTTCTCAGTGCATATAAAAGTTATGTTTATGCTATAGTGTAGTCCATTAAGTGTGCACTAGCATTATGTCTAAAAAACAATGTACATGTGTTAACTGAAAATAATTTATTGCCAGAAGTGCTAACCATCTTCTGACAACACAGGTTTTCCACAAACCTTCAATTTGTAAAAAAAAAAATCTGCAAAGCACAATAAAATGAGGTGTGCCTGTACATTAAATCATCTCTAGGTTACTTATAATACTTATAATAATATATGTAAATGCTATGTACTGATAAATCGTTCCTACACAGGGCAAAAGCAAGTTTTGCTTTTTGGCACTTTCTGGAATTTTTTTTCCTGAATATTTTTGATCCGTGGTTGGTTGAATCCGTGGATACTGAGGGCTGACTGTATACAGCCATAATTTATCTGTAAAGCATGAATAAACGTGAAAGTTATACCTAAATTTTCTCTATTCTTGACTATGAAGTGCTTGTAGGAGTAAACATTTAAACTGTCCTACAATCTTGAAGGTGATATGTTCATTTCATTATTAATTTTAAACTACCTATATAAAATTTTTCTAAAGTATATTGAGTAACACCCAACATTCTATCACTCTAGGGTCACACACTCCGTGACAAAATAGCCTCACTGACCTTTCTTGGGAATTTTTCCAGGGGTGTTCACATCGTGCGCATCCTCCAAATCATTCGGAAACTGTCTCTTTAAACCAGTGCTCAGCGCCGCTGGAAGAAAACTTTCTAACACTTCCTTATCCTCTTCACAGTGTAGGCCCAGTATAAAATATAACACCGAAGAATTGGTATTTCTAAACACATCCTGTTTCTCAGATGGATTCTGGTTAAGTAGGAAAAAAGAATCTTGAATATTAAAGAGATCATAGCATCAGAGAAAAAAAAATCATGCAGTAGCCTTTCTTAGAAATCTCTGGAAAAAAAGAGAGCATATACTCTTCCCTCATAATTGGTTTCATCTATCAACTTCTAAGATGAACTTTATACTTTTCATGGTAAAATATAAGGATAATTTCTTCCTGAAACAGATCAACTGAACACCAATCTTCATATATTCAAACCATCCCTCTGCTATCTTTTCTCCAAGACAAAATAATATCAAGTCTCCTGATGTTGTGGGTTGTTTGGAGATGTTCTAAAAGTTTCTTTCAATCTTCAGTGATTTTCATTACTTCCATCAAATTCCTTTAAAAGTGTCAATTCTCAGGTTGAGAAGCCAGAACTGGTCTTAAGAAGTACTTGTAGCTAACATAATGCAACCGTGTGAGTAACTTGTAAATGTTCAAAATTACATAAAGCTTAATCAAGATAATATTGACAAACACACGCACTTCCCACCTTAGAACTCCCTGCACTGTCACCTCCCTCCACAGGAGGCTGGCTGTTTACGTGGTTCTGACACTGAGCCGTTAATCTTGTGTTTAACATTCTGCTTTGGATGGAAGATGTTAAATGCTGAGGCACGTTTTCTGAAGCAGGGAAAAACACCTCACACATTACCTGTAAAATTGCCAAGAAGAAAAATATGTATTTTAAGACACTTTTGAAAAATACATCATATACCTGAAAGACTCAGAGGAAACTTTGAGGCCAAACAGGCCTAAAACATTGACAAGAATAATTACCCTATTCCAGCCGCCAATGTTTTAAAATTCAAGTGTTTCTGAAACCACAGTCAACATCTTAAGCATTTTAGTCCCCAGTCCGTGTCCATCTTACTCTTACCAATTACAAAATATGAGCATTGCAGTTTCTTTCAGTTTGGTCCTTACACATCTGCTACAGAAAATCTCCCCTAAATGTCTCAGGGATGAGAGAGAAACGTGGGGTGTATCGGTTGCAGGGGGTCCCAGACTGAACCTAAGCTGTGGTGACCCACAGGATTAAGACAGTTCTAGAGGGCTGCTTAACTTACAAGAGAAGCAGAAGAGTCAACTAGTAAGAACTTCAGAGGAAGAGAAGGTGAAGGGGCGCAATTCTGGTTCTCCAGCTTTCGGTGGTGGTGGGAAGTGCCGGCCAGCCCCTCGATGGTCCTGCCCAACCGCGTGGACTCAGCTGAATCCAAGGGCTTAAGGGAGGTGTAGAGGATTCGGGTTCGAGCCCTGGTCTGGGAGGATCCCACGTGCCGCGGAGCAACTGGGCCCGTGAGCCACAACTACTGAGCCTGCGCCTCTGGAGCCTGTGCTCCGCAACGAGAGAGGCCGCGATAGTGAGAGGCCCGCGCACCGCGATGAAGAGTGGCCCCCGCTCGGCGCAACTAGAGAAAGCCCTCGCACAGAAACGAAGACCCAACACAGCCAAAAATAAATAAATAAATTAAAAAAATAAAAAAGAGATGTGTAAAGGATTCACTGAAACCTCAACAAAGAATCCACCCACTGCGCTGCAGGTGACAGATGAGTGCACCAGAACCCACGACCTCTGCGGCAGTGAGGACCAGCATCCCAGGAGGGACGTCAGTGTCCTTGGCAGTGGCCCTGAGGGGTCAGCAGAGCTGCAGGAGGCTGCCAGGGCGGGTACCACATCTCATGGGCGTCAGGAGGCTGGCACTGTTTGGCGCCGTCTGTGACAGAAGATACCTAGCACCCGTAAAATGCTGGAGGGAAAACATCATGTCTGCATGCAAGAGCACCAGACAGGCAAGAATCCACAAGACCTAAATCCTGGTCCTGGGACCTTCGTGAATCTGCTTCATCTCTCTGAGCTCGGGCTGAACTTCTCATGATGCTGTTGTAAGGATCAGTTGGGGTAACATTATGTTTCACGATTCTTGTGAAAGTTGCAGGTGAGACAAAGCAGGCAGGAATCGTTAAAAATAGCCAACTCAAGATTCAATATTATTTTGACGAGTTGAAACAGTGATCAAAACCAATGAGTGACAATTTAACAGGATTAACAAAGACCAGTCAACTACACAAGAAAAGGATAAAAAATATTGCTAGAAAGTTCTCATTTAAAAAAAAAAAATCTGGCTATTCTGGCTAACTGCAGTTCTAATAGAAGCCAACAGTGTGATGGTATCAGGCTAAAAATCAACTCCCAGTGAACACAGGGAACATAAAAGTTCACCACCTGCAGCCACTGGATGTAGGGGCTAAAGTTCGGGGTATACAGCAAGGCAGCCAGAGGAGGAAACCTGACAACCCTGTTCTATGGGGAGAGGATGTTAGGTTCAAAGAACTAGTTAAGGCAAAGATGATAGCTCTTCTCTAATATCTAAGGCGGTTTAGATTAAGGAGGAAAAACTTTTCTCTTGCTCCAGAGACTAAAACTCAACTGTAGAGTGGAAATTACAGGGTAAGTGTACCCTACAAGTTGAAAATAAACAGTGTTAAAATATGGAAATGTTGATGTAAAAACAAGGACTCCTTGTCATCGGAAATGCTAAGACTGTGTACCTACTGTGTACAGGCTTTTTTTTATAGGGCAGGTTCCTACATCAAGTGTGACTCGATGACCTCCAATAAGACTGGGTTAAAGATTTGCATAAAAGAGCAGGTGTTTCTGCTCCGTGTTGGTGAAGCTTCGCTGAAAATTTCAAGTCAACCTATGTAGCTGAATTGATATATTTTGCATATATCATGATGTCTCTTACAGGGCTTCTGCACAAACTACAGTCCTTGAATTACAAACTCTAGGATAAATCACTTTGCCTCCCCAGCTGCACACATCTACCCTGCCTCACGAATGCGTGTCATTATTTCAGCAGAATTGAGGTATGTGTACACGGTCTCATGAAACACGCTGCATTATCAAATGCATGAACTCATTATTACCACTGTGTGTTTTAAATCACACTGTCATGAATATTCAGAACTACATTTCTTGTTCATTTTACATGTAGCAGTTACTCAGCATGGACACAAAGGCTGAAAATAAGACTTCAAGAACAAAGTCATTGAAAGGAAATCACACCTTCTGCACTTCCTTCTTCACTGAGTTACATTCAGGATTCAAAGCAAGGCAGTAGAGAAACTCCTTCAACACTTCCTTACTTCTTCCCAGTCCAGAAAGAGCCAGAGCTTTCACGTGATGTCCCTGGATTCATCCAAAGATATACATTTGAAAAAACAGTGTGATGATATACTTTTGTACAAACAACCCTGAAATAAAAAAAAAATCACTGGAACTGTTTTATTTGCACATTAAGTAGAATAAACACAAACCCACCGAGGATGGCTCTAGCTCTACTGCCTTCGAAACTGGGCAAACCTGAATGTCCCACAAGTGCAACACACAATCAGAACACAGGAGTCCATACCTGGAATGTGAGCCCAAAGCAGTTCCAAGGGACATGCTAAGAGAGAACTGTCTACCACCCTTCACTCACCCAGTAATCACAGGTCACTACCATGTTCCTGTCTTCAAGGAGCATACAGTCTTGTGGGAGCACACAGACAGGACAGACACAAAGTGTAATATACAAAGTCCCACAACAGAAATGAACAAAATGCAATATGGGTCAATATTTTCCAACAGCATTTTGTTTTTGGTTTATGGATGCAATGCAGCAACGAAGACCCAATGCAGCCAAAAATAAAAATAAATTAATTTAAAAAAAGAGAGGGCATACTTGTCTTGCTCCTGACCACAGAGAAAAGGCTTCTAACTTTTCACCACTGAACATGATTTTGGCTGTGAGCTTGTCATATATAGCCTTTATTATGCTGAGGTTCATTCCTTCTATACTTAATTTGTTGAGAGTTTATATCATAAAAGGGGGCTGAATTTTGTCAGATGCTTTTTCTGCATCTATTAAGATGACCATATAATTTTTATCCTCCATTCTGTTATGTGGGGTATCACATTGACTGATTTGCTTATGTTGAACCATCCTTGCATCCTAAGGATAAATCCCACTTGATCATGTTGTCATGATCCTTTAGTGCGCTCTTTAATTTGGTTTGCTGGTATTTTGTTGAGAATTTGTGCATCTACGTTCATTAGAGATAATTGGTCTATACTTTTCTTCTCTTGCAGTGGCCCTGTCTAGCTTCAGTATCAGGGTGATGCTAACCTCACAAAATGACTTTGGAAGTGTTCCATCATCCTCAATTTTTGGAAGAGTTTGGTAAGGATTGGCATTAATTCTTCTTTAAATGACTGATAGAATTCATCAGTGAAGCCACCTGGTTCTGGGATTTTCTGTTCTGGGAGATTTTTCATTACTGGTTCAATCCCCTTGATTGTTATTGGTCTGTCCAGATTTTCTAATTACTTCTTGATTCAAGACTTGGTAGGCTGTATGTTTCTAGGAATTTACCTCTTTCTTCTAAATGATCTAATTTGTTGGTTTATAAATGTTCAAAGTAGGCACTTTGAACCTTTGTACTTTTGTGGTATCAAATGTCTTCTCTTTTACTCATAATTTTATTTATTTGAGTCATCTCTTTTTTCCCTAGTCTAGCTAAGGGTTTGTCAATTTTAACTTTTCAAGAAACCAAATCTTAGTTTTGTTCATCTTTTATGTTATCTTTCTTGTCTCAATTTCATTTATTCCTGCTCTAATCTTTATTACTTCCTTCTGCTAACTTAGTTTGTTCTTTAGGTTCTTGAGATTTAAGGTTGTTGTTTTTTTAAATTTTTTTAAAGCATTAGTATCTTTATTTATTTATTTTTGGCTGTGTTGGGTCTTTGTTGCTGCATGCAGGCTTTCTCTAGTTGCAGTGAGCGGGGGCTACTCTTCATTGCGGTGGCTTCTCTTGTTGAGAAGCATGGGCTCTAGGCATGCGGGTTTCAGTAGTTGTGGCACGCAGGCTCAGTAGTTGTGGCTCTCAGGCTCTAGAGCGCAGGCTCAGTAGTCGTGGTGCATGGGCTTAGTTGCTCTTTGGCGTGTGGGATCTTCCTGGACAAGGGCTTGAACCCGTGTCTCGTGCATCGGCAGGCAGGTTCTTAACCACTGCGCCACCAAGGAAGTCCCTGAGGTTGTTTATTTTAGATCTTACTTTTTTCTTAATGTAAACGTTTATTGCTAAAACTTCCTTGTTAGAACTGCTTTTGCTGCATCCCATACATTTTGGTATGCTGTGCTTCCACTTGGGTTCGTCTCTGGATATTTTTTTATCTTCCTTTTGATTTCTTCTTTGACTCAGCGGTTGTTCAGAAGCCTGTTGTTTAATTCCTATGTATTTGCGACTTTTCTAGCTTTCCTCCTATTATGTATTTCTAGTTTCATACCATTGTGTCTGGAAAAGATACTGGATAAAATTCCAATCATCTTAAAATTATTAAGACTTGCTTTGTGACCTAGCATATGATCTGTCATGGAGAATGTTGTGTGCCCTTGAGAACATATATTTTGCTGTTTGATGGAACATTCTGTATATGTCTACTAGACTCATTTGATCCAGGAGTCCATTATTCCTTATTCAAGTTCAAGTCTATTATTTCCTTATTGATTTTCCACCTGCATGACCTGGCTTCAGTGGATCATCTAAACTCACGTTCACCTGAAGTTGGCTGTGCGGGCACCAACTGGGTAGGGGTGCGGTGGCACCATCTCCATGCAGATCTGCCAGCTGAGTTCAGCACTGGCAAAGACCGTGGGGACACTCAGCAGCCGAGCCTGCCAGCCTCCCATGGGTATCTGCCAAGGCAGTGGCAGCTAGGGCTGCCGGGGTCCTCCTCTTCTTCTTTTCTATGTGTGGGGGGATGTTCTAGCTGAGGGGGTCCCTCTGTGGTACCAGGCCTGAGGCACTTGCATTCAGAGCAGCAGCAGAGCAGGAGTCACGAGCTCAGTGGCAGGCAGAACTACCGTGGCCCCTGTGGCCTGGGATACAGGCTCACTTGCTGTGATGATGGAGTCAGTATCTGAGGTGCAAGTGTGTGTACATCACCCGTGGAACCGGGGTCTGGGTCTCCCTGCAGTGATTTGTATTTAAGGGGGTCAAGAAGGGGCAAGAAGCAGCAGCAGCAGCAAAGCCCAGGGATAACAGGGCACAGAGGTGTCCCAATTGAGGATGAAGGGATGGAGCACAGAGCAACAGCTGCACAGTCTGGTGACAGAGAGTCAAAGTCCCAACTGAGGACCCAGGGGGCGGGGCACAGAGCAAGAGCTTCATGGTCCCGTGATGGCAGAGTAGCAGATGCATAGTCCCTAACTCACTTAGGCCCCAGGGGGAAGGGCACAGCACAGAGGCAGCTCTGATTCCCACAGGTGGTGAGGCCCTGTGGCACCCTAACCCTCGTGAGTGGGGCACAGCAGCAACCTGGGTTCCTGAAAGCAGGTCTCACCACAGTGAGAGCTCCAGCACTGGGAAGGAGACCCTGGGGAAGGATCCTGGGCAGCTCCATCATCTGGGTTCAGGATTGGTGAAGACTGTAAACGTCCTTGGAAGCAAAGGCTGCAGAGGTGCACGGTGGTGACAAAGATTGCTGAGGTCCTCCTGTTCTCCTTTCCCCATGGGGTGAAATCCCTCTGAGGGTATATTTCTACAGGCTTTTAAGTCTGTATCTTTGCATTTAAAATTGATTCCTGTAGGTAGACACCATGTAGTTAGCTGGTTCTTGCTTTGGTCTATTTGTGGTGCACTTCATCACTTCCGTTATATTTGAGTTACAATTTACTGTTTTCCTTCAGACTTGAAAAATTCCTTTAGCATTTCTTGTAGTACACATCTGCTGGCAACAAAGACATGTTTCCTAAAAATGTCTTTATTTCAGCTTCATATAAAAATATATTTTTACTGGATATAGACTTCTTGGTTGAAAGGTTTCTTCTTTTGGCACTTTGAATATGCTATTCCAATGTTAACTGGCTTCCACAGTTTCTGATGATATGTCATTAATGATCTTATTTTCCTGTATGTCGTTTTTCTCACTTCATGTCATTTTTCTCTTGGTGCTTTCAAGAATTTCCTTTTATCTTTGGATTAATGAGCGGCAGTCATTATGATGTGTCAGGGAGTGTATTTATTTGTATTTATTTTGCTTTGGGGTCATTAAGCTTCTTAGATATGAAATTAATATTTTCTATTAAATTTGGAAAGCTTTCAGCCCTTATTTCTTCAAAATTTTTTCTGCCATTTTCTAGCTTCTCCTTCTGGGATTCCAATTACACATATATTGTACCATATGTTTCTAAGATTCATTTTTCTTTAAACTTTTGTGTTTCTGTTCTTTGGATTGTGTAATTTCTATCACTCTATCCTCAATTTCGCAGATTCTTTTACCGTGTGTAATGTGCTATTGAGCTTATATAGCAATTTTTTATTTCAGCATTTGTATTTTTCAGCTCTAGAATTTCCATTTTTTATAGTTTCAATTTCCCCCTTGGGACTGTCTATTAATTCAAAGACACCATACTTTCCTTCAATTTTCTGGACATAATTTCATTTAATTCTCTAAACTTACTTATAATAGCTGCTTTGAAGTCTTTTTCTGCTAAATGCAACTTCCGGGCCCACAGGAAGACAGTTTTTACTGACTATCTTTTATCCTGAGTAAAAGTCAACAATTCCTCTTTCTTTGCATGTCTAGTATTTTTGGTTAACACTGGACATTTTACATAACATGTTGTATCAACTCTGCATTTTGTTGTATTCTTCTGAGGATTACTGGGTTTTGTTTTAGTAGGCAGTTAACTTTCCTGGATTCAGCTGCATCAACTTATCATTTGCTGGGTTATATTTATGAATATGGGCAAATCATTGGCTAGTACTGGCCCATCTCTATTTGCACCAAAAGCTTGGACTCAATATCAGCCACAACTGCTTGCTTGAAAGGATGGTTTTGCTTGGGTAAAACACCTGCTGCACCAGCCCCAACTGAAGCTTCCATCTCATCTTAACCACAGTTGGCCAACTTCATTCTCCCTTCAGTCCTCTGAATTCACCTTCCAATGGCACTTCCTTTAGTTGCAATAGTAACCTGGAAATAAACTTTTGTCCTTTACTATCTTAAAGTGATTATCAAGGTTGCATTTCTGCTGGAGCTGTTCTTCATTAGACACATATCAAGAACTGAGATTCACAGATTTACAATAAACCCTGAAAATAAAAGCAAAATCCCAAAGGCTAGAGATACATTTGCTGCCTCCCTGACATGTAACTTTGTAGTAATTAAGTCTGTCTTTTGTCAGACACACACTGCCAGGTTGTTAGCACAAAGATCAATACCGTGGAGAAGAATCTAGCTTCAAAGGGCAACATAGGTCTACTGTCAATCAGAAATACTAGACTTGTAATTCACAGCCCTTAAGGCTCAATCACTACTGATAGAAATTACCTCAGAAGAATAAAAGATCAAAGGATCAGAGAAAAAGCATCAGAAATATGAGTAGGAAATGTATTTAGTGAAGCAAACAAGCAACAAAATAAATTTCCGGGCTTGGTCCAACAAACGTTGGCTTCCCATTCTTGGACTCATCCCCACACCCATCTTAATACTCAATCTAATATGAAAACATTTTGTTTTAAAGGATGACTGGTTGGATGAATGGATGGATGGAAGGAAGAAAGGAAGGGCAAGCTACGCCCATCCTATTAACCTGGGTTAATGTTTCTTCAGTGTTTCTGAAACAAAGATGATTAAAAAAGCAATACAGCAGGAGAAAAAAATATTTTTATTAGATAATAGAGAATGCTATAGGCATTAATCTCATCACAAGTTCTTTAAAACTTTAAAATCTCTTAAGAGGTTTAAAATTCAAAAATTCATGAAAAAAGTTACAACTTTTATTCTTTGGCTCCTTAATCTTCTTCAAGGACAACTTAAGCTACTCTTATTAGGTTAGCAAACCTTATTTCGTGTCACTAGAGGAAGTAATATTAGACCTTTCCAACCAAGACACAGAGATTAAAATTATTACAAAATAAATGCATACAAAACATTCACCCTTTTACTAACACCATTTATATGCACCATGCATATTAGGGCCCAACTGCTAATCACTATTATTATGATTATAATAATAATATAGTATCTTCCTACTTAAACTGTAATTTTAAACATTTCCTCTTTATTCACCAATTCATAAAATTCTATTAGTTTGTTTATACATTTGTTCAGTGCCTAAGGCATATTATTCAGCTAATCATCTACTAATAGTAATCTAAATTAGTGTTTCCTATCCAGATCCAGTTGGAAACTTAGTCTTTTAAACTGAGTTGGTTTATTATGAAGTGGATTGCTACATTTAGACTATCTACAATTTGAGGGAAATGTACTCTGTCCATAGGTACTAATCACAATGATCTTACTTTATTTTTCAGAAAATCCCATACACAGGTAACTATGTTCAATATCCTGTGACAAACCATAATGGAAAAGAATATGAAAAAGAATGTATATACGTATAACTGAATCACTTTGCTGGATGGCAGAAATTACCACAACACTGTAAATCGACTATACTTAAATAGAATTTTTAAAAATCCCATAAATTTACATTTATTATCTCCAAAGCCAACCTATACAAACAAATACCTTAGGCAGGAGAGGTTCATTCTGACAAACTGCACTGGCATCCTGCAGAGCCTGTTCATAGTTCTTCATGGATAAATACAACTCTGCTCGCAGCAGCAATAACGAATTATCACCAGGAGCTGAAAGGCATGAGGAATGGAAATAAATAAAACTGACTGCATTTTTAAAAAATGATCTTTAAGTCATTAAAAATATTAAATTAGAAAACAAACATAAAGGTAAAATAAATAACACCTCCTCTAATCATATGTAGAGTTTGGTAGTTTGATAAGTATATTTTACATAGCTTTTCTCAGGAAATCAGAAAGAGAATGAGTAAGATTTCAAAATGCACCAGGAAAAACAGACTGCCACACACACACTAGCTACAACATAATCTCCATTGAGTAGATGCTGAATCATCTTCATGTTATAACTAGGTATTTAAAAAGAAAAGATTTCGAATAATTTTCTTGAAAGTACACAAGGAAATTCACGCTTAAAAACAGAAAAGTAAAACATAATTTGTTTTTCTATGCAACTGAGCGGGTGCAGATTCGTACCCATAATATGTTCAGGTAAGTGGGAAAAAAAGGGAAAAAAAATCTTCCTTTTCCCTAGATTCTTCAAACAGAAGAGATCTTGAGAATTACAGTACTCATATGCTACTAAGGACCGAAGTACAGCTTACACAGAAGCTAACAGTGCTCTCGCTATGAACTGATGACAGTGTATGAAGTTGTTGACTAGGCAGGGTACCACGGAAACATGACAAAGCCAGAGCTCAAGAAAGCAGAACCATCATGGCCATGTTTTTAGGCCGCTGGACAGAGTTCACTCTACCCATACTCACTGTAGGGTCTTTGAAATAGGGCTGAAGTGTGCATTTTAGTTCATCAATAAAATTCTGGGCGCCTAAAATGTGTTCTCATCTCTCCACTTAAGACACATTTTTGGCCTGCTCCAAATCCTTGATCTTGACCTTTTTCTCAAAGTAACCACTTAGTACTTTCCAAAGGCTACCACATCTCCTCTTTGTTTACAGAGTTAACTGGTCAAAGGTGCAGGCAAGGCATGGGGAGCAGGTATTAATTACGTTATTGCTGCAAATGTATAATATAGAGAAGGTATGACAAGGAAAAAAGTGGGAGAAGGGAAAAGTAACAGCAGGAATGGAGGAGCCAAACAAAAAAAGCTGAAGTTTTAAAAAAGACACTGACTGGCTAGAGCAGAGATGAACAACTTTTTCTGTAAAAGGCCAGACATTAAATATTTTAGGCTTTGCAGGGAAAGAGGTCAACTTGAGGATATTATGCAGGTATTTATATAACAAGAGAGAAAACAAATTTTTACACTTTTATTGACAAACTTCAAAATATAATAATTTAGTTCTTTTTTTGTAGTATAGGTCTACTAATTAGAAAAATGGAATTCTCTTAGAGAAGACAACATTTTCCTCAATTCAGGTTCAAAGTTAGTGTTCCCTGTCATCAAAATTGATTGAAAATGTTCACCTATTGATCTGTAATGAGATTTTACATATTCACCTTTGAAAAGGCACACAAGTACTATGGAGTACTGATGTCAATCCACAGGCATATAATTTTAAATTGAGCATTTCATTGCCTGGAAAGTGTTTATAGAATTCTTTTAGATTCTTCTCATGATATGTGCCCCTTTAGTATGTCAATATACACTAAATATAATTGCAGATTAATCATTGTCAACTGAATATTAGATGAAAGCACCTCAACTGCATGGTTGAATGCATTTTAAAATACAGAAATCTTCCTTGGAGACTTTTGGAAATCTAAGACAAACAAAACAAAACCGCTGCTGGAAGTACAGTCTGAGCTTGGGAAACATACCTACGAAGGCATTAAAACAAGCGGGTATTAAATTTCATAGAATGCTCTTTAAGCATCTATTACATGTAAGTATATCTCCTCCCTGTTATTACAGTGAACCACATTGAAAGATCTGTCTAATGTTGAATTATCCTTACATTCCTTGGATAAGCCTTCCTTCCTGACCTTAACTCTTATTACACTGCTGGATTCAAAATATTACTAAGAAATTTAATTAAGGTTTGGGCATCTATGTACATAGGTAAGGCCAGCCTATACATTTTTTTCCTGTGCAAGCTTTACCTGATTACAGTATCAAGATTATACTAACCCTACAAAATGAGATGGAAATCTTTCCAAATTTTTTTATGAGCTATAGATAAAACAAGATGGGAGTTAAACTTCCTTGAAAGTTTGTTAGAACTTGCTTGACAGCAGTGCCTTTGTTCAGAAGAAAATCCCTGAGTTCAATGTCTTTTATGGCTTTTGGTCCTTATCAGTCTTTTACTTCTTCCTGGATCAATTCTGATAATTTATAGTTTCCTTAAAATTGTTCTTTTCGTATTGATTTTAAAATCTGTTGTATTTATATCTGCAGTTATACTTTTCTTCATTCTTGATGCTACTTGTGCTTTGCATTTGTCTTCATCACACTTGCCAAATGTGTCTGTTTTACCAGTTTTATAATAAACCAGCTTCTGACTTGTTACCCAGCTCAATTTTTCCTGTTTCACTAATTTTTCTGTTTTTTCACTATTTTGTTGCTTATACTTTGTGTTAGCTCAATTGATGTTGAGTTTCCTGAGTGAAAAACACATTTCATTACATTTATTTTTAATCTTTTTCTAATGCATTTAAGCCTCCGCTCCTCAGATTCTAAAGGCTGCTTTTACAGAAGTCCAAGGGCAATAAAATTCACTTCCCATCCAGACGTTGAATGAATCAAACTATTTTCTTTGCTGGCTTCTAGCATTTGACAACCCATTTATGAAGCCAGCACTTCATAATTTAACCTATTAAAACATTTAAAATAGATCTCAACACATTTTCTAAGCATCAAGCCTTAAGCTTAATAAAACTGAGAATTTATTGAGGAAGTGCTCAAAAATAAATGGAAAAAGAGAAGCAATAAATAAATAAATAAAGCTGACACATTCTTGCATGTGTCTTCTGGTGGACATGACATTCATTTCTATTCGGTATATACTCAGAAGTGGAAACACTGTGTCAGAGATTGTATATATGCTTAGCTTTAGTAGGTACTCCCAAACATATTTAACTTCTACCAAGTGACATTTCCACCAGCAACATAAGAGTTCCAATTCCTTCAAATACTTGCCCAAACTATGTAAATGTTTAACCATGTAAATGGTTAAACTTTCATTTTAACCATTCTGGCGGGTATACAGTAAGATCTTATTTTACTTTCAATTTGCATTTGATCACTAATTATGTTGGGAACCCTTTCATATGTTTATTGTCCTTTTGAGATCTACTTTTATAAAGCATCTGTTGAAGTCTTTGCCTATTATTTGGACAGACTTTGTTTTTGAACCATAGGCATTCCTTCAATATTCTGGATTTGCATTCTCAGTAAGATACATATTACATATACACACCACCTTTTCACTCTTTTAGGGGGTCTCTAAGGAACAAAACGTTCTTCATTTTAATCAAATCAAATTTATATTTTCTTTTATCATCCTTTTAGTGTCTTATTTAAGAAATAATTGCCTGTCCCAAGTTCATATTCTCCTATGATTTCTTTTAGAAATCTAATTGTAATTTCAATGTATGAGGTGAGATAAGTGTCCAGGTTCATTTTTTTTCCATATGAATAAGCAACTGACTCAGACTATTTAAAATACTTTTCTCCCCAGTGAATTCACTGGCATCTTTGTAGTAAATCAAGTGTCAGTTTCTGTGTGTCTATCCTTGGGCCAATACAACTCTTAATCACTGCAACATTATGGTAAGTCTTGATACTTTATAGCCTAAACTTTCCAGCTCTGTTATTTTTCTTCAATACTGCCTTAGTCATTCATTAATTTCCACCAAAACCATTGGCTGAGACTTTGAAATTGCATTGAGTCTACAGTTCAATCTGTAGAGAACAGACATCTTATTGATACCGAGACTTGCAAGTCATGCAAATAAAATCTTTCCATTTATTTAAGTCCACTTTAATTTCTCCCAGAAATGTTTTGTATTTTCAGTGTAGAGGTTGTGAACATCCTTCAGATATTTCAGGATTTATTCCAAGAAATTTTTTGTTCAATAAATGGGTTGTTTTCAAATTCTGTTTTCTATTTGTTTTTTTACTAAGTATTTATAATTATCATTGGTCTTTCTATACTGACCCAATATTCAACACTCTTGGTAATTCACTTATAATTTATAATAGTCCAAATATTATTCTGGAGTCTCTATGTACTCCCACACATGATCTACAAATAATAACTGTTTTGTTTTTCCAGTTTTGATGCTCTTTTATTTTCTCCTCATTACACTCACTAGAATCTTCAGTACAATGTTGAGTGGCAGTGATGACAGTGAACCCTGTCACCTAGCGAATGGGGAAACATTCAATATTTAATTAGGATGGTTTCTATAGATATTCTTTAACATATTAACAATGTTGCCTTTTATTCCTAGTTTCCTGATTTTAACATAGATCACATGATTTTTCTCCTTTATTCTGTATGTGTGGTTGATTTACAATGAATAAACAAAGTAACATTCTGCTTGATCATGATGTATTGTTCTTTAAGTCTATCACTAGATTCAATTTGCTAATATTTTGTTTAGGATTTTTGTACCAATGCTCATAAGAAATATTGGACTGTATTTTTCCTTTCTTATAACTGACGTTTGCTCTCACCTTTATTTCCTCCTTTCTACTTCCTTGGGATTCGATTTGCTTTTCTTCCTCTAGTATCTTGAAATAGAAGCCTGGAGATCACTGATTTTCAACTTTCCTTTTGTAGTAGAGACATTTAAAGCAATAAATTTCCCTCTAAGCATTGTTGCAATGACATCCCATAGTTTTTCATACAGGCATACATCAGTGAGGTTGTGGGTTCAGTTCCAGACCATCACAATAAAGCAAGTCACACATTTTTTTGGTTTCCAGAGCACATAAAAGTTTTGTTTACACTATATTATAGTCTATCAAGTGTGCAATAGCAGTATGTCTAAAAAAACAATGTGTATACCTTAATTTAAAAATACTTTATTGTTAAAAAAAAATGTTAACCATCATCTGAGCCTTAAGCAAGTCATCATCTTTTTGCTGGTGGAGGGTCTTGCCTTGATGTTGACGGCTGCTGGCTGATGAGGGTGGTGGCTGCTCAAAGTTGGGGTGCCCGTGGCAATTTCTTAAAATAAAACAACAGTGAAGTATGCCACAATGATTGACTCCTCCTTTCATAAACAATTCTCGGTAGCATGCCATGCTGTTTGACAGCATTTTACCCACAGCAGAATGTCTTTCAAAATTGGCATCAATCTTCTCAAACCCTGCTGCTGCTTCATAAACTAAGTTTACATAATAGTCTAAGTCCTTTGTTATCATTTCAACAATCTTCACAGCACCTTCACCAGGAGTAGATTCCATATCAAGAAATCACCTTCTTTGCTCATCCTTAAGAAGCAACTCATCTACTAGTTTTATCCTGAGATGGCAGCAATTCAGTCACATCTTCTGGTTCCACTTCTAATTCTAGTTCTCTTGCTGTCTCCACACCTGCAGTTACTTCCTCCATGAAGTCTTGAACCCCTCAAAGTCATCCATGAGGGTTGGAGTCAACTTCTTCCAAACTCCTGTGAATGTTGACATTTGTACCTCTTCTCGTGAAACGCGAATGTTCTCAACAGCACCTAGAATCGTGAGTCCTTCCCAGAAAATTTTCAATTTCCTTTGCCCAGATCCATCAGAGGAGTCACTTTATCTGGCAGCTATAGCCTTAACGAAATGTATTTCTTAAATAGTAAGACCTGAAAGTTGAAATTACTCCTTGATCCTTGGGCTGCAGAATGGGTATTGTGTTAGCTGTCATGAAAACAACATTAATCTCTTTGTACATCTCCATCAGAGCTCTTGGGTGACCAGGTGCATTGTCAATGAGCAGTAATATTTTGAAAGGAATCTTTTTTCTGAGCAGTAGGTATCCACAGTGGGCTTAAAATATTCAGTAAACCATGTTGTAAACAGATGTGCTGTCATCCAGAGTCTGTTGTTTCACTTATAGACCACAGGCAGAGTAAATGTAGCATAATTCTTAAGGGCCCTAGGATTTTCAGAATGGTAAAGGAGCACTGGATTCAACTTAAAATCACCAGCTGCATTAGCCCTTAACAAGAGAGGCAGCCAGTCCTTTAAAGCTTTGAAGACAGGCATTGACTTCTCTTCTCTAGCTATGAAAATCCTAAATGGCACCTTCTTTTAATAGAAGGGTACCTTCGCCTACATTGAAAATCTGTTGTTTAGTGTAGCCACCTTCATTAATGATCTTGGCTAGACCTTCTGGATAACTTGCTGCAGCTTCTACATCAACACTTCACCTTGCACTTTTATGTTATGGAGACAGCTTCTTTCCTTAAACCTCATGAACCAAGCTCTGCTAGCTTCAGAGTTTTCTTCTGCAGCTTCCTCACCTCTCTCAGTCTTCAAAGAATTAAAGAGAGTTAGTGCCTTGCTCTGGATTAGGCTTTGGCTTTAGGCAACGCTGTGGCTGGTATGTTCTATCCAGACCACTATAACGCTCTGCATATCAGCAATAAGGCTGTTTCGCTTTTTATCATTCATGTGTTCACTGAAGTAGCTCTTTTAATATCCTTCAAGAACTTTTCCTTTGCATTCAGAGCTTGGCTAGGTGTTTGGCACAAGAGGCCAAGCTTTTGGCCTGTCTCAGCTTTCAACATGCTTTCCTCATTAAGCTTAAATATTTCTAGCTTCTGATTTAAAGTGAGATGCATGACTCTTCCTTTCACCTGAACACTTAGAGGCCATTTTAGGGTTCTTAATTGGCCTAATTTCAATATTGTTATGTGTCAGAGAACAGGAATTCCCAAGGAGAGGGAAAGAGTTTGAAATAATCAATATTCTCTTATATTTATTCATGTATTTACTCTGCCTAGTGATCTTCATTCCTTCCTTTAGTTCCATGCTACCATCCACATCATTTTCCTTTAACCTGAAGAATTCCCCTCAGTACTTCATGCAACTGTGATGCCAATAAAAATCCTTCCTATTATTTACCTGGATTAAAGCATCTTAATTTTGCCTTCATTTCTGACAGATATTTTTCATCTGGGTAAAGAATGCCAGGTAGGGTTTTTCTTCCCCTCTTTCATCACTTTCAAGATGTTACTCCATTATCTTCTAGTTTTAATAATTTTGTTGAAAAGTCAGCTATCAGTCTTATTCTGGCTCCTTTGAAGGAAATATATCCTGCCTTCTCTAAGTGCTTTTAAATTTCTCTTTATGTTTGATTTTCAGTAACTGGACTGTAATATACTTAGATACGTTTTGTTTGCTGTGTGAAGTGAATGCTTGTGTTTATCCTGTTGGGCTTACTGAGCCTCTTGGTTCAGTGACTTAAAGTTTCCCATCAGATCTAGAAAATTCTCAGCCATTTTTCCTTCAAATATTTCACTTGCCCCTTCTCCCTCTCTCCTCTTCGGGGGCTCGTATTCCACAGATTTTAGAACTTTTCTCTGTGTCCCACATTTCTCTTATGCTCTGTTTTTTTCCTCTGTGATTCAGCTTGGATATTGTCTATTGACTTGTTCCTGAGTGTTCCCACCCTGATTTCTGATGTGTCCAGCCTGTTTTCGAATCCGTCTAATTCTCAACTTCAGATACCGTATTTTCCAGGTCTAGAATACCCATTTGGTTCTTTTTAATAGACAGTTTATCTATTGAGTTATCTTTTCACATGTTTATTTCTGTTTTAACATACAGTTATTTTGAATTCCACTCGCAACTTATTGGCCAAAATTAGTCACATGGCTCTACCCAACCACAAGCAGGCAAGGAATGCAATCGTACTTGTTTGGAGAGGGTATAAAGATACAAATATTTGGGGAACAGCATTAATGATTACCACCCTTGGCTAGGGTCACAAAAGAACTAAGTGTCACCCTGGGTCTAAACACTGGCATTTCCAAATCCAAATATTTGTAACCTTTTTACTATAACAAAACCTCTCTTGGGAGCTAATTTATTACTAAGTTAAATTTCTTCTATAAATTTTTAAACTAGGGAAACTTGGCTTTCTTTTCCAATCTTTGAGTTGAAAATGGATACTGAACATACTGAATGAAGTTCTCATGATGAACTGACTGCACTAATCCATGTTCTTACACCTTTTAAATTGAGGTCTAACATATAAACGGAAAATACAATGAACTGTCACAAAGTGAACACACCTGTGCATCCATCTTCCAGGTCAAGGAAGAGAACATGACCACTACCACTCAGGTCCCTCCCACACTTACTCACAATAACATTCCCCTTTTTCTTCCTCAAGGTAATCACTGCCCTTACTTGCTTCTAACATGCCACAGTAATTTTGCCTGTTTGGACTTACAGATAAATATAATCATGTATTAAAAATGTTTCTGAGTCCGGCTTTCACTTAACATTATGTATGTGATTCAACCACACTGTGGTACGTAACTGAAGTTGGCTTATTTTCTTTCTATGTAGTATTCCATAAAGACATCATAATATATTTACTTATTCATTCTGTTCTTTTTGGACATTTGAGTTCCACTTTAGGGCTATCTCTAATGATGTACATACACTCTTGTACACCCTTGTAAACATTTTTTCAATGCACATATGCTTGTACCTCATTGAAGCTGCTTGGCCAAAGGTCATAATTAACATTTTCAGATACTGCCAAACAACGTACCAGGGGTATAATTATGCAGACCCATCAGCAGCATACAATAGTTCTCATTTTCTAAATCTTCTCCAAGAGTTGGTATTGTGATCTGTTACATTTCCAGCAATTGTTTTTTAAGGTTCTGTACTTGTGCTGTCTACAACAGTAGCCATTGGACACATGTGGCTAGTGAAAACAAGAGAGAGGTCTAGGGCAACAAAGGAACTGAGTTATTTTTTATTTTAATTAATAGAATTTTAAAAAATGGATACTCTTCAGTTAGAGGATAACTTTTAAGTTACTTTGGAACGATACCAACATGAGAATCCACTTTTTCAACTCTAAATTTTATGACATCTAAACATAGAGGAAGTACTTCTCATGAAAATTTAGTATCCAAATCGGGGTGGGCAGCAAATGTAAAATACACAATGAATTTCGAAGATTTACTGAGAAAGTAAAATCTGGATTTTTTTACATTAAATATATGTTGAAATCACATTTTAAAGGTATAGAGTTAAAAATATTTTTAAGATGAATTTCACCTGCTACTTTTCACCTTTTTTAAATGGGTTAACAGAAAAAGTAAAGTTACATATGTGGCTTACATAATATTTCTACTGAATAGTGTGGCTCTACACCATATATACTGATACATAAATAATTGAAAACTAAAAAATACACAGCCTGTTAAAGTACAGATATGTTGTTTCAAATATGGTACCAATTATTTGTTACATAAAGCAATTTAACTGCTCTATTCCAGCAGAGAATCTCCCAATTTGGATACAGGTGTGCCTTCTAAAAGAGAAAACCTTAACCCTAGTTTACAATAAAATGCATAATGACCAGAGCACACAAGAAAACTCTTAGTAACAAAACATTAAACCAAGTCTTCTTGACTAGAGGTTTAAGTCATGCACACACAACCCTGTTTCAAAACCAGCGAATTCAGAAAACAAATCACCCTCCATCCACACATTCTCCACCCCAAACAACTGTCAATCGAGCATACTCATTCAGAGTCAAACGCAATGACCAGGACCGAAGTTTGGGCTTCCTTTAAATTATATATTCTTAACAGGTGGTGGCTGGGCGGGAAGCGGCTGGTGCTGGTCACAGACTCTAGTTTAAAAGATAACATAAAATAAACCAGACTACTAGTTAGTATACAACCATCTAAAAAGCTAATCACACCATTACAACATCTAATGGCCTTTGAGAGAGAAGGGAGGTCAGAGCCAAACAGTGGAGTGTAAGAGCATCCTTCCTGGATGCACCAGCTGAATCCCCAAAGCAAACCCTGCCCCATCACAAGGCTATCTTCTTGTGATAGCCCGGGAGTGTTACCTTCTTGTAACACACGAGGGTGTTAGCTATTTGCATTTCCCTACAAGACGAATGAAAACCCTTGGCCACCCTCCCACTCCTGTACGGCTGAGATAGGGTGAAAAGCAGTCCTGGCCTCACAGGGCGGCTCAGGAAGGCCACGGAGGTCCTGGAAAAGACAGCCCGCAGGTGCAACTGGCCCCTACTCTTCGCCTCACCGCCTCCAGACAGCAAAAGAGCCCCGCCGGCCGAACCCAGCTCTCCCGTCCCGGCCCTGCCCCTCAACAGGCGAGTGTGTAGGCGGCCCAGCCCCCGCGCCCGCTTACCGAGGTCCAGGGCCTGGTGGCACCTGAGCAGCGCGGCCTCCGGCTGCTGCTGGCGCTGCAGGCTCCGCACCTGGCCCGCCAGCCTGCGCGCCCGGCACTCGGCCGGGAAGCACTTCTCCAGCAGGCCGCTCAGCACCACGTTGACGCGGCGCGCCGGCGGCCGGCCCGGCCCCGGCTCAGCGCAGCGCCTGCACACCGTGAGCCCGCACGGCAGCGTCACCGGCTTGTGCAGCAGCCGCTGGCAGCGCGGGCAGTCCAGCAGGTCCCGAGGCGCCGCGGGCACCGAGGCCGACGGCCCCCCGCTCGGCGCCTCCCCGGGGGCGCGGCCCGGCTTCCCCACCGGCGGCCGCTGCTCGCGCGGGCCCGGGAAGCACGCCAGGCCGCTCGCCAGCTCCCCCAGCTCGTCGGGCCGCAGCGCCCCGAGCCGCGCGGCGCCGCGAAACGCGCCCAGGGCCTCGGGGAGGCGGCCGGCGCGGGCCAGCGCGTCCCCCAGCCGCAGGCACAGGCCGCGGTCGGGCCGCGCCAGGCCGGCCAGCGCGGAGCGGAAGAGCTCGGCCGCCGTCTCGTACTCGCCCGCGCGGAAGGCCTCGTCGCCCTTCTCCACCCGCTGGGCGAGCGGCTCCCCGCAGTCGCAGCCGCGACAGGGGGGCGGCGGCGGGACCGGCTCGGGGCTCATCACCGCGGGGCTGCGGCGACTAGGGCCGGAGGGAAGAACGGAGAAGGGAGGATGCTCGCTGCCCGGGCCCAGCGGCTGCAGCGCGGGCGCCGCCTTCGCCGAGAGCCACGCGCGTCTGTGGATGGACGGTGCGCGGCGGGCTGCGCGACCACCGCCGGGGGCGGGCGCAGGGTGGGGCCGCGTCTCCCACGCGGCGTGGGCGGCCGGGGGCGGGGCGGGCACGGTGGGCGCGGCCGAGCCCCGGCCGGCGGGGAACGCCCTCCTCGCTCCCCTGGCTTAGGCAGCCGGGCCGCAGGCGGGAAGGCGGTGACCTCTGCCCGTTCGGCGTCTCCGCAAACCCTCTCCCTTCTCGCCCCGGGCGGCCCCGCGCGCGCGTCTGCGTGCGCGCTCGTCTCCACGCGCCCTCGTCCCGCGCGTTCTCTGCCCGCCCGGCGCAGCTCCTCGGCCGTCCGCTGCCGCCCCCGCGCCTGGAGCAGGTGTCTTCGGCCAGCCGTGCCCCCTTGTCCCCGCACCGAGTGCCAGCCTGGCTCCAAGGCCTGGCCAAGCCCACCTGCGGTTGTGGTTAAAAAGAGAACCGATAAATAAGTACCAGGGATGTAAGGTGCAGCATGATGACTATAGCTAACACTGCTGTACCATATACGGGAAAGTTGTTAAGAGAGCAAATCCTAAGAGTTCTCATCCAAGGAGAAAATTTTTTTCTTTTTTTCCTTTCTTTCTTGCATCTATATGAAAAGATGGAAGGTAGCTGAACCTATTGTAAACATTTCAGCAATATATGTAAATCAAACCATCATGCTGTATGCCTTAAACCTATATAATGATGTATGTCAATTATTTTTTAATATAACTGGAGAAAGAGAAAGAGACAGAACTGAGGGAACGTTATCCAGCACATCACTGGATAACCCTAGCTTTGACTTAGGAAATTGTGTTAAATGACCAGGAAGCCTGAAGTGGGCGCTGATCGGATCCCATTATCAGTAAGCTTCTCTTAACGGAACTCTAGATGTTAGAGACATTTTAGAGCTCTAATTTAGACAGAACTCTAACACAGCATGTGAGGAAATACCAGACTAAGTACTGGAAAGGATTTGAGACATGGAAAATTGTATTGTGTCCTTGATAGGAAAGTAGAGATAGAATTTCTAAAACTGTCTCCTACCGTGCAGTACTACAGAGAGAAGTTGCTGGAAGGAGGGAGTTAAAAACTACACATAACCTGCTCTTCTCTCCCTAGTGCTCTGCCATCTGTTTCATGCTATGTATTTGAATGCAATAAAATGCATTATAGTATTCCAAAATCCGTACTGTTCATTATTTCAAGTCGAAATGTCTTCATTCTAAATTTGTGAAGTTTTTCTACATCTAAAACTGGCTAAAGAAAATATAAAATACTCCCATCAAATCTGGCTTGGAAGAAGGGAAATGCCTCATTAAGTGAGGTGAGAAAATTTTAGTTGAGTTCGTAAAACGGAAACGGAGACAACTTTGGCCAGCCTCCTAGTCCCTGATAAACATGCAGAGCAAATCCCTCTGCCACCCCCTCCATCCGCCACCTCCCACCTTTCCAAGAATGATTTTTCTCCTCAGCTTTCTATTTTGACTGATAAGCGTTGTAGTCAAACCAGGTTTTGATCTGTTCCTCATTAATGAATGGGTCCAAACTCTCTTTTTCATCACTCTTTGGGTTTTCATCTACTCTCTTTATGTAGTAACAATTCACTTGGATTTGAAGGTTGCTTATCCAACAAATTCACCACCAACAACCGGGAAGCTGCCGAGGGGTGGGGGGCAGCTTTTGAATAGTTAAAATTGTTGCAACAGACTCTACACTAAGGACTATGAAACCTTATGATCTCGGATCTTATTTGTTCTTTTAGACAAATTTCTAGCAAGAGAACAGAAAGGATACGCTGATCGGAGGTATGCCTGCTGAGAGCAAGAAGTGTGTAAAGTAAAAATATCAATGTATTGTGAGATTTATAACATGCAGAAATAAAGTGCGTGACAGAAATAGCACAAAGGCCAGTAGAGGAAAAACAGAGGGCTACAAAGTTCTAATACTGCATGTGAGATGGTGTAGTCACTTGAAGGAATATTGTAGTGAGCTAAAGATACATACTCCAAACCCTAAAGCAGCCACCTAGATAACACAATATTTATAGTTGAACGTCCAACAAAGGAGATAAATGAAATTATTCTACAAAAATAAAGTCTATTAACCCAAAAGAATGAAGAAAAAGAGGAGAAGGGGGAATAAAAACAGAGGAGATGAATAGAAAACAAATAGCAAGATGGTAGATTGAAACTCAACCATATCAATCAATGTTAATTAAATATTAATGGTCTAACCACGATAATTAAAAGGCAAAATTGTCAAATTGTATATAAAAGGAAGGTCCAAATATACGCTGCTTCCGAAACAAAAATAAGATACATATAAGTAAAAGGTAAAAGTTAAATAAGAAGATACAAATAAGTTAAAGGTAAAAGGATATAAAAAGTTGTTTCATCTTAACCCTTATCAAAATAAGGTGATAGTGACTACACTGATATCTGACCAAGGAGATTTCGTAGCCAAGAATGTTACTAGGAGAAAAGATGGCCATTTCATAATGATAAAGGGGTCAATTGGTCAAGAGGACATAACAGTCCTAAACAAGCATGTACCTAATAATGGAGCTTCAAAATGTACGGGGAAAAATAATGATAGAACAGTAAAAGGAAATAGGTAAGCTCAAAAACTGATAGAACAGTAAGGGGGAATAGGTAAATTCACAATTACAGTTAGAGATTTTAACACCCTTCTCCCAACAATCAATAGAACACATACACTGAAAGTCAATAGGGATATAGAAGACTTGAATAATACTACCAACCAGCTTGAGCTATTTGACACTTGTAGAACATTCCACCCAATACCAGCAGAATATGCATTCTTTTCAAGTGCATGCAGAACAGTTATCAATATTACAATACATATTTGAGCCACAAAACAAGTCTCAATAAATTTAAAAGGATTCAAGAAATCAAGTCATACAAACAATGTTCTCTGACCACAGTGGATTGACAATAGGAATCAATAATAGAAAACTATTTAGAAAATCCTCAGTTATTTGGAAATTAAATAACATATCTCTAAATAGCCCATGGAACGAATAATTGGATTTCTGTATAGTAGCCAAAGTGGAAATTGAAATTTTAGAAACTATACCATTTATAATATCATAAAAATGTGTAAAACATGTACGCTAAAAACTACAAAACGCCACTGAGAGAAATCAAAGGAGACCTAAACAAATGAAGAGACATACTGTGTTCAAGGATTGAAAGACTCAATGTTAAGATGCCAATTCTCCCCAAATTGATCTATGGATTCAACTCCATGTCAATCAAAATCCCAGAAAGGCTTTTTGTAGAAATTCACAAGCTGATTTTAAAATTCACATTAAAATACACAGGATCTAATCTATCCAAAAGCAACTTTGAAAAAAGAACAAAGTCTTTAAGATTCATTATAAAGCTACAGCCTTCAGGACAGTGTGGGTTTTGTGTCAAACAAGTAGATCAATGGAATAGGATAAAGATTCCAAAAATCGACCCACACATATCTATGGGCAGTTGATTTTCTACAAAGGCTATTCAGAGAAAGGATAATATTTACTTTCAGCAAACAATGCTGGAATAATTGGATATCTATATACAAAAGAAAAAGAAGGAGGAGGAGGAGGAGGAAGAGAAAATCTTTGATCTATATCTGGCATCATATTGAAAATTAACTCAAAAAGGACTTATAAGTAAAACCACAGAACTTCTAGGGGGAAAATGCATGGGAGAGAACCTTTATTACATAGGTCTCAAATATAACAACGAAATCATGACCCATAAGAGAAAAAACAAGAAAGAAAAATGGAGTGCCTTACCTCCAGGAACTGGTCTGACGCTCTCGGGGAGACCTAAGTATTATTACAAAGCTGGCCTGATGCTCACAATTAGTTAATGTTGTTAATGTTGTTCTCCTGTTGGAATAAACAATCTCATAGAATACCAACATCAGACAAAGTCATCCTGAGACCACAATAAAGTGAAACAAAAACAAGGTCACTGTGCAACCCACAAAATATCAACCATCTTCCTCTCTCAGCTAATCCTAAGCCTAAGCCTAAACCTAACCCTCTCCCAGTAAAACGAAAGACTACTACTTCTTTACCAAGTACAGCTTTATCTTCTGAATTGCCCTCCTTATAAATAAGGTTTACTGGGATATCCAATCATAGAATTGCACCTGCTTTCTGGTAGGATCCAATCTAGAGTGAATTCCCACTTCCTTAGATCTTTTCCAAAATTACCCAACCAAAGCCCAAATCCATGTTTGGGCATACAAATACTCAAAAACTGCATTTATGTCTAAATATTTGGAATTCTTTAATTTTGTACCTTAAAAAAATTCAACAGATTTTTGCGTATAAATTATGTTTTGTTATTAAATAACTAGGTAAGACAATTTCAGACAGCTTTTTATTAGAACCTTAATCTGAAAAACAATGTTACAGATGTAGCTAGTCTCCCCCAGTAAATGAAAAGCCAATTAGAGATAACGGTCACTCTATTTTGTCTTTTTTAACATTGATTTTTGAAATACTAGACCTCTTGATTTTCTTTATTAGAATTTTGGTGAGAATACAGCTTACTGATCTGATGAAGCTCCTCTTGAAATAAATTTTAAAGCTCCTTATTAATTTTTTGTACTTCAACATCACTTAAAAAAAAAAAAAAACCCAATAGTCCCCTATGGGAATGGACTAAATAATACATTCCTAAGAGTAAATAGAATTTTACTGTGTGTAACAGTCAAAACCCCCAGAGGACACGGATGCTTGGAAACACTGAGTCAGGAGGACCCCTCTGTGTGCTCCCTCCCCCCACCGAGCATGCTCAGTAGTCCGCTGGGAAACTCAGAGGCTCCTTTGCAAATCTATGCAGCCATAACCCTGGGCATCCTAGACCACCCTGCTTTTCTGGTAGTTACCTCCATGCGGTATTTTCTGGAAACCAAGGGCCACAAACTGCTGTCCATTCACCCTCCCTGGACCTGGCTGTACTGTGCAACAGTAGAGCAGGGTGTCCCAGCATTGCTGCCCAAAGTGCCAGAGCGGAAAATGCTGGTCCTCCAATGGTTTGTTACCAGCCAATGATGAGGTAAGTCCACAGACTGAAGTAAGTATAATTTGACACGTCTGGGCTTTCCGAGCCGTGGGTCTCTCAGGGAACAGCGTACAGATGGGAGGGGTTGTTGTCAAGGTCACCCAGTGAGCTGCCTGTGGCTCCTGCAGTGTGCGAATATAAGCACAACGTGTGATATCTGCCACATGTGTCCTAAAAGTGTATAAAACTCTAAGAAAATGTATGTTATTTTATAAGTTGCCAGTTTCACAATCATTTCAAGAAGTCAATTTTTTAAATCTATGATTGACCATTGTTAGGTAAAAGAGGGAAGTAAAATCTCTATTATTTATTTTAAACCTTGATGTACAGATGGGAAAAAAACACTTCACTGGCCTTTTTTTTTTTCCTAGTAAAGACACACATTTTCTGAATGCAGTTGCAGAGGTAAACCTAATGATGATGGTCTAAGTGATGTTAAGAAGTGAAGACCAAAATTGTTAGTGTTCCTTGGAAGCGTGATTTCTCCCATGCAGAGTTTGGGTTTGCAGCCATGATGGATGGTAAAAGGCTAAGGCCGCTTTGTTGTTTGGAATGTGCTGGGTTACGGAGCAAGAAAGTCATCAAAACCTAACTGGCATTTATGAGTAAACCAGAGAGAAGTAAGAGTCAAACTAAAATAACTCTTTGAAAGAATGAGTATGGAATTAAAAAGTTAACAGAAGAAATGTTTAATATGTTACATATAACATTAGTGCTTCAAGTGTATCTTATAAAGTAACACTTGGAAATAGTAAAGTATATAAGTGTGTATCAAAGATGTTTGTTTAAAATAGATGAATCTTGGATAAACAACAAGGTCCTACTGTATATTTAATATATGTGAACTATATTTAATATATGTGATAAACCACAATGGAAAAGAATATATATATAGTATAACTGAATCACTTTGCTGTACAGCAGAAGTTAACACAACATTGTAAATAAACCATACTTCAATTTTTTTAAATGCCAAAAAATAAAATTAAAAAAAATAAAGTAGGTGAATGACATGCAGCTCAAAGTATTCAGGAAGTAGCAAATGTTATGGAAAACTAACTCACAGAATAAATAAAACTAGCAAAGCACTGCTTATTGCAACTTGATGAATACACAAATATAAGCAACAAGGCAATTTTTTAGTATAATTTGAACGTGATGGTCAAATGAAGGAGAATGCCTTATTTCAGCATTGTTGCTGACAAACACAGCTAGCTCCAAATAGTGTAACACAGGGAAGGATTTCATAGGAAAGATTCTTGAAAAAGTGTGATCTGAAAGTTAAGGTGCAATGACAGGAAAATACCCTGAAATTGTCACCCAGATTAAGAAGCATGTGCCAGGATATAAAATAACGCACTGCTTCTTTCATCGAGAAACTCTTGCTATGAAAAAAACTAAAGCGTCATTAGTGACGTCACAAAAGTTGTAAAATGCGTAAACGCAAATGTGTTAATTCAAGATTATTCTCTTTATTTTTTTAAATAAATCTGTTTTGTTTGTTTGGTTGGTTGCACCAGGTCTTAGTTGCGGCAGGTGGGCTCCTTAGTTGTGGCTTGCGAACTCTTCATTGCGGCATGCTTGTGGGATCTAGTTCCCTGACCAGGGATCGAACCCCGGCCCCCCGCATTGGGAGCGTGGAGTCTTAACCACTGTGCCACCAAGGAAGTCCCTAAGATTATTCTCTTTATTATGTGAAAATACAAATGCTAATCACAAAGAACTATTATTGGCTATGGAGGTATGTCAAGGGGAAAAGTTCTACTGAAGATGTTTGAACTACAGAATGAACGCTTAGAGCTTCTGCAATATAGTTGTCCCTCTGTATCAGTGGGAGATTGGTTCCAGGACACCCTTCGGATGCCAAAATCTGCAGATGCTCAAGTCCCTTATATAAAATGTTATGGTATTTGCATATAACCTATGCACATCCTCCATATATTTTAGATCATCTATAGATTACTTATAATACCTATTATAATGTAAATACTATGTAAATAGTTGTTAAAAAACGATGTAAATAGTTGCCAGTGTGCGAAGCAAATTCAAGTTTTGCTTTTTGGAACTTTCTAGAATTTCTTTTTTTTCTTTTTTTTTTTTAATTGAAGTATAGTTGATTTACAATGTTGTAGAATTTATTTTTTTTGAATATCTTCCATCCACAGTTGGTTGAGGAATCTGCAGATGCAGAGGGCTGAAACTCTTTAAGAAGCCAGTTGGATCCCAGTTTTTAGATATGTAAATTGTGCTTATTTGTCTGATACTTTTGTATTTTTAATGACCTTAATACTTCCACTCAAGCAATCTTATCAATTTCAGATAAGATTGAGGGCAGAGCGGAGAAAGCCTGGAGGAAGAGTGTCTACAGATTGTTGGGATGTGTTCCATGCCTTAACCACAATTATCAATTATTTAGGAAATGTTCTTGATGTTGCACATCTGTAAAAAGCTACCATTGCACATTTTACACATTGGATATAATGCTTTGTATGTAATTTTTCATCAAAAGAACTTATAAGATATTCAAAAAGCGGGAATAATTACTTTCATCAAAAGGTAATTTAAATTCAACTATAGGGGCTTCCCTGGTGGCGCAGTGGTTAAGAATCCACCTTCCAATGCAGGGGACATGGGTTCGAGCCCTGGTCCGGGAAGATCCCACATGCTGTGGAGCAACTAAGCCTGTGCGCCACAACTACTGAGCCTGCGCTCTAGAGCCCGCGAGCCACAGCTACTGAGCCCGAGTGCCACAACTACTGAAGCCCACGCACCCTAGAGCCTGTGCTGTGCAACAAGAAAACCACCGCAATGAGAAGCCCGTGCACCGCAACGAAGAGTAGTCCCCGCTCACTGCAACTAGAGAAAGCCACGCACAGCAACGAAGACCCAACGCAGCCAAAAATAAATAAATAAATAAATAAATAAATTTATAAAAAAAAAAAATTCAACTATAACTTTCCTGGGCAAATTGTTGGAACTGGCTACCAATGAAGGATTGAAGATTAATTTTGAAAATATAGTGCAATACCACTTGCTTCATTCTGGATTCATGGAAAGTTTTTTAAAATGTAATTTTGTTTGTTTGTTTGTTTTTTGCTGCATTGGGTCTTCGTTGCAGCGCGCGGGCTTTCTCTAGTTGCAGTGAGCGGGGCCTACTCTTCGTTGCGGTGCACGGGCTTCTCATTGCAGTGGCTTCTCTTGTTGCAGAGCACAGCCTCTAGGTGTATGGGCTTCAGTAGCTGCACCACATGGGCTCAGTAGTTGTGGCATGCGGGCCCTAGAGCGTGTAGGCTTTAGTAGTTGTGGCGCAAGGGCTTAGTTGCTCTGCGGCATGTGGGATCTTCCTGGACCAGGGCTCGAACCCATGTCCCCTGCATTGGCAGGCAGATTCTTAACCACTGCGCCACCAGGGAAGCCCGCTAAAATGTAAATTTTTAAAGTTAAAAATTTTATCAACATTCCTCTGTGAGATGGTTTCTCTACTGTTAGTGTTATTAAAACAAAATGTAGAACAGAACAGAAAAATTATCTCCTGCAAATAGCATTATTGGCAATCTAATTTAGATTAGATTAATTAACAAGCAGAAAGCAAGCTCATCTGTCACCCTAAAAAGTTTATGTATTAATACACGTGGTATTTATTCAAAGGGTGAATATAGGCATTTCATAAGGGGAATCATCATTTCAATCATGAGTTTTATCTAGTTAGAATTGTGGAAACACCAAAAGTTACAAGTGTATAGATTAATTACATACACACATGCATACTTTCAATGAATGTGTACAGGTTTATAAATTTTTTTCTCTTCCTAATTGAATTATCTGTAGTGAGGTGGGTCATACAGAGTGAAATAAGTCGGAAAGAGAAAAACAAATACCGTATGCTAACACATATATATGGAATCTAAAAAAAAAAGGTTCTGATGAACCTGGGGGCAGGACAGGAATAAAGATGCCGATATAGAGAATGGACTTGAGGACACAGGGAGGGGGAAGGGTAAGCTGGGACGAAGTGAGAGAGTGGCATGGACATATACACACTACCAAACGCAAAATAGATAGCTAGTGGGAAGCAGCCGCATAGCACAGGGAGATCAGCTCGGTGCTTTGTGACCATCTAGAGGGGTGGGATAGGGAGGGTGGGAGGGAGACACAAGAGGGAGGGGATATGGGGATATATGTATATGTATAGCTGATTCACTTTGTTATAAAGCAGAAACTAACAGAACATTGTAAAGCAACTGTACTCCAATAAAGATGTTAAAAAAAAAAAAAGGAGCACGCCCCTCCCCGCTAATAATAGTCAGTAGTTCCCCAACCTCCCCCTTTCTTCTCCTATTTTACGGTAAAAATAAAAATGAGGAAACTGAGGCAGAGAGAGTTTTGGCCCAGGAAAGGTCAGTGCTGAGATCTGAATCCAGGCCAACTGGTACTGTTGTTCTCGGCTCTTAACCCCATGCATGCCCTGCTGCCTTCTCTACTCAACTCTAGGACTTGGGCACTGGCAGCCCCCTTTGTAGTGGGGGCCTGTGGTCCTCCAGGTGTTGCAATGTTCCTTGACCCTGATCTCCCTCCATTCAACTTTATGGCCTGAAATGTACCTCCTATGAAACTATTTTTACGGTGCTTTTGTCATCTGCATTATTTGGATGCTCTACTAAACTACTACCAAACTACTAAAGCAAACAGCGTTTCTCCCCCCAGGCATTCCAAAAGAGAAGAAAAGAAACTGGTGTTTTAAGTTTTCCTCAGGAGCTTCGTTCAGCACGGTCAGTTGAAGACTCCTCCGGTGCCCTGCAGGGGACAGCAGGAGCCGTGGACCACCCATGCAACGTGGTGGGCAGTGACTGGCCTGGGAACGAGGAGACGTGGATTCTAGTCTCGACTGTGGCTGTTACTATGTGAACTGGGGCTTTAGTTCCCTCATCTGTAAATGAGGCAATGACCAGTACAATACCCAATCTCCAAAGCTGTTCTCAGAATCAAACAAGCTAGTGTACGTGGAAGTGCTGTATAGAGTATAAAGGGCCAGATAAAAGGATTAGCAATGTTAGGCTGACGAAGAGCCCATCCCGTTTGAGAGGGACTTAAGGCATCACAGTGGATGCTCCCGATTAGGAGAGGCCACTCAGTTTACACAGTGCGACCACAGGAGGGGTCAGTGGCTTGACCCCTGCACACAGTCTGGGCCGAGCAGAGGGTAAGCACCCCAGGGCCAGATGGCAGGAGCTCTTATTTTGTCACCATGGGTCCCTCAGAAGCCCACCTTCAAGAACATTCTATTGAGTTTCATCATGTCTGCATTGTTTGGGGACCACATGTTGTAGATTATCTCTTGTCGAGGCTCAGAAGGACCTGGTAAGTTCTGTCCTTCCTGGTTAGTGCTCAGGGCCAGTCCCAGCTCCCTCTGAGAGCTGCCTGGGCTAGCTGGGCTTCAGGTCTCGCCCCGCCCTCCCCATCCCTCTGCTGCGGAGAAGTGCCATTCGCTGGGCTGCACACCCAGCCAGCTCGCTTGCTTCTTCCAGACCGTGATGTCAGAAACCCATTCTAATGAACTGCTGCCTAATTATCAACCTAATCAGGGGCACCTGCTGGGGAAATCGGCCCCTCTGATCCAGGTTCCTGCTGGACCTGTCACAGTTAATTTGTCCCTGGATAATCGAGGGCTGACTCAGGTCTCGTTTTCACATGACGTTTGGTTAGCTGTCCTCCACTTCGTCACTTGGATAATTGGGAGTAGACTCTGCTGTGTGGTGGGCAGGCAGGGCACAGCTCCCAGACCTTGCTGCTCTGACGGTCGGCGGTACTGGCATCACCCAGAGCTGATTAGGAAGGAAAGATCTCGGGCCCCACCCAGAACATGCATTTTAACCAGAGCAGAAGAGTAGGGAGTTGCCAGAGGTACCTGAGGGCATTCAGGGACAACGTCTTCTCTGGAGTGAAAAGGAGACCGAATGAGCAAGACCGAATTGGAGGAGTGAAGGTGAATATCATTACCACCTGCAAGGAGGGGAAGGCACTGGATCGCCCTCGAGGCCAGAGGTTCTGACTCGACATGGGCAAGTCCCTCTTAGCGGTGGGGTGGCCCACCTAACCCAAGTAAGCCCTAGAGACGGATTAAATAAGCCTAAATCCTGGTCTCTGGATAATTCTAACTTCAAAACAGCAACACTCATCTGAACACACCTAAAACAAGGTCAAACTGAACAAGAATGAACAGAGTGAACCAAGGATTTATGCAAAAAAGCCAAAAGCCAGAAACAAAACCCTAAACCCACGCAACATCTGGGGACAAGAGCAAGTTAAAATAAATGATACTTATAAGACTTATATAGTTGTATAAATTACTATGGGCTTAACTCTTTGTCCCCTTGGTACCAGGGAGGATGGATGAGAAGATGCCATCACAGAGGAATCATGAAAAGAGTCTGAGATAAGGAATTAGAAGACCTGAATTTGAACTCTGGTTCCACCTTAAAACTCAACAGTTTCAAACCTTTAACTTTGTTGACAGTGTGCAATAAAACGAGGCTCACAGTATGTGTCTCCAGGAGTATTGTGGGAATCAGCAGGATGGTTGGAAAGCACCTGTCTTCTCTGGCACCTGAGTCAGTGCAGTGTATCATTCCTTCCCTCATTCCTCAACCCCAGATGACACTGGCCTTGGCAGGGCCTGGGGTTGGCTGCACCTTGGATTAAGGGGCTGCACGCCTGGACGTGGGGAGGCTGCAGGGCGAACTTCCCCCTGCGGTGGAATCACACGTTCTCTTTTAGAGAGGAGTCATTTGCAGGTCTTTGGGTGGAGTTCTGGTGTATGGGCCCAAGACGAGGAACCCATTCCGGCCCTTGTACTGTCCAGAAAGATCCACAACAACAGTGAGAATCATCTCTCCCAGCTGATTTTGAAACCGGTCTTCTCCATGTATTTATACGTTTTCTGCAATTTGCTTACTATGCAGACCTTGCCTTCTCCTAGCCCAAAGGTGCCTAGGTCACACTCCTCTCAATTATATTTCACAGCTAACCTGATCATATAAAAGGAAGTCTGACGCTGAGAGAAGTTTTGATTATGAAGTAAGACTTTTAGATAGCACGTTTTATAACCCTACAGATTGAATGAAATGAATATCCAGTCATGTAGCACGTAGTGCAATGGCAGTGAGAGCAAGAAAGGTACGGGCTACAAATGAATGAGGCATTAATATAACATTAAAAAGCTCCTCCCATTGAATGGTCAGTACAAGAGGTGCTGAAGCATAAAGATGTGCAATTTCATAAATACTATGGCTAAACACGTGGGTAGCAAAAGCACTCAGATACATATAAATCATGCTGCAGATACTGTTAAAAGATTTTATGGGGACTTCCCTGGTGGTGCAGTGGTTGAGAATCTGCCTGCCAATGCAGGGGACACAGGTTCGAGCCCTGGCCCAGGAAGATCCCACACGCCGCAGAGCAACTAAGCCCGTGCGCCACAACTATTGAGCCTGCACTCTAGAGCCCGCGAGCCACAACTACTGAAGCCCGCGAGCCACAACTACTGAAGCCCACGTGCCTAAAGCCCATGCTCCGCAACAAGAGAAGCCACTGCAATGAGAAGCCTGCGCACCGCAACGAAGAGTAGCCCCCACTCGCTGTAACTAGAGAAAGCCCGCATGCAGCAACAAAGACCCAACACAGCCAAAAATTAATTAATTAATTAATTTTTAAAAAAGATTTTATGAAATGCCTTGGGGGAAAAAACATGCTGATCTACTCACAGATGTTAGTGGGCAAGTTTGTACTCATTTATAGTTTTAAATTAATCCTTGTCTAAATCGCCTTATTGTTAAAAAATGGTCGGGGGAGAAACGCTCAGGAAAAAAAAAGTAACAAGTATTGGAGAACAAAGTGAAAGATATTACACACAAAAAGGAAGAGAAGGAGGAGAAAGAAAAACTAAAATACAACTAGGTGGAGTTCCCTGGTGGCCTAGTGGTTAGGATTCCGAGCTTTCACAGCCACAGCCAAAAAAATAAAAAATAAAAAATAGAATAAATAAATAAAATACAACTGGAAATTTCCTTCTATTTGAGATAACAAGAGAAAAGGATCTAGGGATCATAGTGAACCACAAATAAAACTCAAGGCAGCATTGTGGTGTACTTAGATGGAAGGTAAGTGTATTTGTTGCCATGGCTAAGAGCAGGAATTGAGTGTGTTTTAGGAAGAGCACTGGACTGGGACCAGAAGCTTCTAGAAGTGACTGCCATGCACATTATGTTCATGAGGATCCTGTGGCTCTGTTCAGGCTGATTGGGAAATAGGGCAGGACTTTCTGTCATAAGCTGCTGGTAGAGATTAGATAAACCAGTCAATTAGTTCATACTGCTGCAGAAAATCTCTCAGACTTTGGATATTTCCCCTAATTTATGTAAGCCTAAGTTTTTCATCTATAAAACAATGAGGATAGACAAAATGCTCTCTGATGGTTGAATTATCTTCTATGAGTCTCAGAGGGAAGTTTGAAGGGCAGTTGGCCTTGGACAGGACGGCCACTGTCACAGCTGGGTTCCATGGATGAGTGAAGTATTCAGAATAAGGGGCAAATCAAGTCTATTTGGAAAGGCCACATTCAAGCTCTAGAAAGCCCGATACAAATACCATGTCTGAAGGACTAGAGCTAGGAGGAAGGTTTGAATCCTCAGCGTCAAGGATTCCAACTCAAGACTAAGTTCAGGAGGAATATAGTTTGAGGAAAATATATAAGGGAGTTGGGGTGAACTCATGATGGCGTCATAATTTTCTAACTTTCCTTATATCTCCTCCTAAAAATGGACAGAAAAATCAGGACAGAAAGAAAAATCAGCAGAAGAAAAGACTAAGTGACTCGATATTCCACAAGACACAAATATGTACAAGAAGACAAAACCATCTGCCAGCAGTAGGACCTTCACAGGTCCCACATGAGATACGCAGCCATGTGGAGGGAAGAGAAGATCCCAACAATGGACCCCAACTTGTGTGGGAACCTCTGCAAGTGGGTCTGAACACAACAGGCAGAATGGGAGAAGGTCTACAGGTTCCCGTTTGGTGTGAGAGCAGAAAGACCACAGGGTCCCACCGAGGGGCAGTGGGAAGATGGAAGAGTGGCCTACACCTTTACCAAAATCTCCCTTCTACTAGGACAATGGCTCAACTGCCAGCAGTAACTTCAGATTGAGCTGGTAAGAACTGGGGCAGCAATACTGAGAAACGGAAGGGTCAGAGGAGCCAGATGTCGTTTTTTGTAACTCCCTGGTAACAGCAGAGGAAGAAGCCATGAAGCTAGGAAAGCTACCCTGGTCCATCCCCACCCTGTACACTGAAATCTGTTCCTAAAAATACAGGAAAATGCTCCTTATTGAAAAATCAACATGAAAAAGAATTGCGATTCAATTTTATGTAAAGATTTATGAATAAAAATAGAACGTACAATAATATGACAGAACTGAAATAAAAATAGCTTGTGTAATTTAAAATGTGTCTAATTTAAATATGTAACAACAATAACAAAAAGGAGAGATGGTAGTAAAAAAAAAAAATAAAACACTGTTGCATTGTAAAGAAGGAATAAAAGCTGTAATTGAAACTATACTATCTCCTTGCAGTCCCGACAAGATGGTGCAGAATCATCTTTCCCTGGGCCTACCCACTAAGCACAACTATAAATCCTGAAAATAATGCAAGAGGCAACCAAAGGAGATACTCCAAATGTGGTAAGAAGAAGACAAACTGGTCTGGGAACCCAGGACGGGAAGAACAGCACTTGGCGGGGTGTTTTACATCCCAGAAGACAGTGGCCTGGACCTGGTATGTTTTGACCCCTGACCCGGCAACAGAAGGTAGCCCAGGTAGGCTAATTCTTCCCCCACATCTAATGGGAGCCAATCTGACACGGCCATCAGGTGAGCCCAGCAACACCAGTAAGGGGATGGATTGGGAGCCCAGCAAACAATAAGCAAACAAGGGAAATGCCCTACTTTTCTGCTGGGCTGGAGCCTTCCCTCCCCCAGGAGACAGACAGCAGTATGGAGGGCCTGGGGGACCGCTTCTGCGCCTTAGGTGGCATGCCAGACACTCAGGTCAAGAAAACAGCACCAGAAGCTTCTGAAAATTACACTGTTATTGGAACCACAGCCCACAAATATAGGCCAGATGCAGCATGCTATAAACAGGGTGGCTTCCCACTAAAAAAAAGATTTAGTAGGAGCCAGGATCTCCTAAAATAACAGACAAAATGCTGAGGATACAATTTTTAAAAAATCACCTGTTCTAGAAAGAACAAAGAAAATCTCAACTTGAACCTCAATCCACTGACACCAACACCGAGATGATTTAGAGGGTGGAATTATCTGGCACGGATTTTAAAGCAGCCTTAACACAGGGTCTTCAACATCAATTACAAACTCTCTTAAAAAAATGAAAAAACAGAAAATCTCAGTCATGAAATAGAAGTTATTGAAAAGAACCAAATGGATATTATAGAACTGAAAAATGAAACAGAAATTTTTAAAACTTCCTGGGTGGGCTCAATAGTGCAAATGACAGAGGATAAAATTAGTGAATTTGAAAGCAGATCAATAAAATTCTCCCAATCTGAGCAACAGAGAGAAGAGACTTAAAAGGAAAAAGGATGGACAGTGTCATTCCAAAAGAATGGACAGCATTGTAATAAATAACAAAAGATCTAACATTTGTATCACTGGAGTCCCAAAAAGAGATAAGAAAGAAAGAGTGGGACTGAAAGAATACTCAAAGAAATAATGGCTGAAAACTTGCCAGTTTCGTGAAAGATACAATCCTATAGATTTAAGACACAGAATGAACCCCAAACAAAATGAACCCAAAGAATATGGCATCAAGAGACATTGTATTAGTTTTTACAGCTGTCATAGCAAATCACCACAAACTTAATACAAATTTATTACCTTACAGTTCTATAAATCAGAAGACCAGTACAATCAGCAGGGCTGCATTCCTTTCTGGAGATTCTGGGGGACGGTGTGGTTCTCTGCCTTTTCCAGATTCTAGAGGTTGCTCGTTTCTTGGCTCATGGGCCCTTCTTCCATCTCCAAAGCCAGCAATGTCACATTTCTCTGACCCTTCTTCAGGTGTCACATCTCTCTCTCTGAGCATAGCTGGGAAAATCTGGTTGCACTCATCCATGTGAACCAAGATAATCTTCCCATATCAGCGACTTTAACCTAATGACATCTGTAAAGTCCCTTCTGCCGTGTAAGGTAGTATATTCACAGGTACTGGAGTTTAGAGCCCGGACGTCTTTGGGGGTCATAATTTCTGCTGGCCACATATATCATAATTAAACTTCTGAAAACTAATATCAAAGAAAAAAAATCATGAAAGCAGCCAGAGATAAATAAAACATCACCTATAGGTGAACACCAATTAAAACAGCAGTGGATCTCATCTAATACCATGGAGACTATTTTCAAGCACTGAAAGAAAAAAAAAGTCAACTGCAAACTCAGCATTTAATGAGACAATCCTTGAGGAATAAAGGGGAAAAAATATATCTACCATGTGAACATTAATTTAAAAAGTAAAAATTTAATGTTTAAAATTATTTTAAAATGTGTTTTAATGATACCTCCCATTTCATTACTGTCACTAAATTTAAATTATTAAAATTTATTTATTTTAATTTAAATATTTAGTTTTTTAGAAAGCAGACTTTATTAATAAGTGATAAAGTAGACTTAATGCATAGAAAATTACTAGGTACCAAGACAAGCATTATATAATGATAAAAAGATCAATTCACCAAAAAGACATAATAATCCTAAAAGTGTGTCAACCAAGCAACAGAGCCTTGAAATGTTGTACATGAAGCAGCAATGTATTGAGCTAAAAGGAGAAACTGACAAATCCACAGGTTGGGGACTTCAACCTTTCCCTCCATCTACTAGACTTAAAATTACCAAGGATACAGATGATCTGAACAACACAATCAACCAACAAATATAATTGATATATATAGAACACTCCAGCAAGTAACAGCAGAATGCACATTTTTTTCAAGCAACCATGAATATTCACAAAGATAGACCATAACCTGAGTCATAAAACAAACTTTGACAAATTTAAAATAAATTGAATTATACAGAATATATTCTCTGACCATAATGGAATCAACCACGAATCAGTAACAGAAAGACAACTGAAAATTTTCTAAACATGTGGAAATTAAACAATACACTTCTAAATGATTGATAGGTCAAAGAAGCAGTCTCAAAGAAAATTTAAAATACATATATAGAACTGAAAATGTAAAATATATACCTAGAAGTGAATATAAATTAAAATACATATCAAAATATGTGGGGGGCAATGAAAGCAGTGCCAAGGGGAAATTTTATAGCACTAAAATGTTTACATTAGGAAAAAGGAAAGTTCTCGAATCAATTATCTAAGTTCTTATCTCAAGAAGCTAGAAAAACAAAATAACTCCAAGGAAAGCAGAAAGAAGGTAAAAATAAAGATCAGAAGAGAAGACAATGAAATTGAAAACAAGACAACAATAGAGAAAAATCAATGAAACCAAAAACTGTTTCTTTGAAAAAAAATTATTAACATTGATAAAGCTCTAGTGAGACTGACAATAAAAAGAGAGAAGAGGGACTTCCCTGGTGGCGCAGTGGTTAAGATTCTGCCTGCCAATGCAGGGGACACGGGTTCAATCCACATGTGGATCTGGGAAGATCCCACATGCCGCAGAGCAACTAAGTCCATGCACAACAATTACTGAGCCTGCACTCTAGAGCCCATGAGCCACAACTACTGAGCCCATGTGCCACAACTACTGAAGCTTGTGTGTTCTAAGGGCCCACATGCTGCAACTGCTGAGCCTGTGTGCTGCAACTACTAAAGCCCGTGCTCCACAACAAGCACTCCAGAGTGGTTATTTTTTGATAGTAATGATGATGAGAATAATGATAATGCTGTATTCAAAGCATCCTTCTGTTTCTGACAGGGGCACTGAGTAATGGTATTTTGGAAGGTCTCACTGTATTTATTTATCAACCTCAAAGTGAAAAATAAAACCAAAATATTCTACTTCCATTATTAAATTCTAGAGCTTTATTATTTACTAAAGCATCTAAGGTCTTTTTGCTCTTAAGTACATTTTTAGCCTGTATCACCTCCTGGACACTAAGATTTGAGGACACATCAGTAGGTTTTGTAGCATAACATCCCATCTTGGTAGCTTGTATTGGGTGGGCCAGAAGGTTCGTTCGTTTTTTTCTGTAAGATGGCTCTAGACGCACTTAGCTGTCTTTCACCTCATTCAAAACAATTTTGTTAGATTGAATGTGCCAGCTGTCATATCAGCGTGCATTTAAAAAAATACATCAAAATTGGTGAATTTTTGTGTAGCCATTTTAATATTGAAGATGGAAGGAAAAAAAGGAACATTCTCGGCATATTATGCTTTATTATTTCAAGAAAGGTAAAAACGCAACTGAAATGCACAAAAAGACTTGTGCAGTGTATGGAGAAGGTGCTGTGACTGATCGAACGTGTCAAAAGTGGTTTGCAAAATTCGTGCTGGAGATTTCTCGCTGGACGATGCTCCACGGTCGGGTAGACCAGTTGAACTTGATAGCGATCAAATCAAAACAATAATTCAGAACAATCAACATTATACCACGCGGGAGATAGCCGACATACTCAGAATGTCCAAATCAAGCGCTGAAAATCATTTGCACCAGCTTGTTGTGTGAATCGCTTTGATGTTTGGGTTCCACATAAGTGAAAAAAACCTTCTTGACCGTATTTCTGCAGCAATTCTCTACTGAAACGTAATGAAAACGTTCAGTTTTTAAAACAAATTGTGACGGGCGATGAAAAGTGGATACTGTACAACAGTGTGGAACGGAAGAGATCGTGGGGCAAGCGAAATGAACCACCACCAATCACACCAAAGGCTGGTCTTCATCCAAAGAAGGTGATGTTATGTATATGGTGGGATTGGAAGGGAGTCCTTTATTACGAGCTCCTTCAGGAAAACCAAACGATTAATTCCAACAAGTACTGCTCCCAATCAGAACAACTGAAAGCCGCACTCGATGAAAAGGGTCCAGAATTAATCAACAGGAAATGCATAATCTTCCAGCAGGATAATGCAAGACCGCACGTTTCTTTGATGACCAGGCAAACACTGTTACAGCTTGGCTGGGAAGTTCTGATTCATCTGCCATATTCACCAGACATTGCACCTTTGGAGTTCCATTTAATTCGGTCTTTACAAAATTCTCTTAATGGAAAAAACTTCAACTTCCTGGAAGACTGTAAAAGGCACCTGGAACAGTTCTTTGCTCAAAAAGATGAAAAGTTTTGGGAAGATGGAATCATGAAGTTGCCTGAAAAATGGCAGAAGGTAGTGGAACAAAAGGGTGAATACGTTGTTCAATAAAGTTCTTGGTGAAAATGAAAAATGTGTCTTTTATTTTTACTTAAAAAACCAAAGGCACTTTTTGGCCCACCCAATATTATTATTCCCACAGAAAAAAAACTAAGGAAAACACAAGGATGAGGTAATTAATCATATGCCAAGACAGGGAAGGAACCAAAATGAAATGTTTTGGATTTGGAAACCCCCATACTAACTGATAAACTCTGATGCCAGCCCTTGATGGGCACTGAGTATGCTTGTTCCTTATTTTCACAATTATACTCACACTACACTTATATTGAGGAAACATGGTAATGCTCAAATGAGCAGGACTCTCTAAGCATTCAAGGTAAATGATGGATGAGGAATTCCTACAGGATGGTGAAGCGAAACTGTAGGAGACATCACTGATCCCTGTGCCTATATACTGGCCTTTGTCAGACAGTTTTTAAAAATCAGGCACAGACTCTTCAGGATTCATGGGGATAAAGATAAACTATGGGAAACATTGCAGCCGTCTGTGACATAGATGCACAGTGGGCAGGCGATGGTGTGCATTTCTGTAGAAAATGATCATCAGTCATTCTACAAGCTTGGTACTTGTTGCCAAAAGCGGAAACAAGCCATCATTAGTGTTAATGGAGTTGCTGGCTGACAGGTAATGAGGCTATTGATCAGACAAAAGCTCTCTGGCCCTTTTTCCCCTTGGAACTCCCTGAACTGAGCATGTGCAGCGTTACAATGGAAATTTCCCTCAACAAACCCTTTCCACCATGTCCCGGTAAATCTTCACAAAGTAGTCCTCAAATATATAACTTAGTTTCATGTATCATCTAGCTGTTGATTTCCACTGTCCAGAATCATCTGGTGAAAAGACAAGCGAGTAGGCTAAAAAGAAACTGGACATGAAACAACCCCACCCATTCTGCATTATCTGCATTCATAGCTCTTTTGGGGCCTACTACCCATTTCTTAGGCTCTGCCACTATACACCTTCCTGCCCTTCACTTGTGGCTGTAAAGGACTGTACCCACCAAGGCCTCCCCAGGTGACTGCGTTCACATGCGGATTCCCACCTACATTTTAAATGACATTTTCCATCAATACGGGGAAGGCAGAATCAACAGGATGTTGTGGCTTCCCTGCATAGGACAATTATCTCAGGCGATAAGGGTTGAAGGCTGTCACTGAAGCGTGTACATGATAACAGGGGGAGCAAAAAAAATCAATGTATAGAGTACAAAGCTCTCAAGGAAGGAGAATGCCAGTGAGTCACATAGAAATAAAGCATACATTTTGTATCTGTTTGCCAAGAATAGAAGCTGTAGGCTTATTGAAATCAACCTAAGTTACACATAGATAAAGATAAATGGACTGTGTATTGTTACAAAGAAACAACAAAATGGAATCACTTGTGCTAAGCCCCACATCAGCAAACCAAACTTAATACCTAACCTAATTGCAGTTACAACCTCCTCCAGGAATATAGTCTTAACCCAACAGTCCCCAACCTTTTTGGCACCAGGGACCAGTTTCATGGAAGACAATTTTTCCATGGAAAGTATGGAGGAGGGGGGGAATGGTTTCGGGATGATTCAAGTGCATTACATTTATTGTGCACTTTATTTCTATTATTATTACATTGTAGTATATAATGAAATAATTATACAACTCACCATAATGCTGACAGGAGGCACAGCTCAGGTGGTAACGCGGGCGATGGGGAGCGGCTGTAAATACAAATGAAGCTTCGCTCGCTCACCCGCCGCTCACCTCCTGCTGTGCGGCCCGGTTCCTAACAGGCCATGCACTGGTACCGTTCCGTGGCCCGGGGTTTGGGGACCCCTGTCTTAACCGGTCAGTTTGGAAATTTCTGGTCAGCACCAGTGAGGGAATCTACCACACAGCTCCCTTCTGTCCCCCATAGGTAGCTTACCTAAGCCTGAAGCAATCCACTCTTTTCCTCCTTTTGCTTATAAAAGCCTTCCATTTTGTACAGCTCCTCAGAGCTCCTCTCTGCTTGCCAGATGGGATGCTGCCCAGTTCATGAATCATTTAATAAAGCCAATTAGACCTTTAAATTGTACTCGGCTAAATTTTTGTTTTTTAACGGTATGTGTGTACAGGTAGACACACATGCACGTACACAGAAACCTGTCGCACCCAAAGCTTTTTCTGCATATCTTGATGTTACTATATTTTCTGAATGTTAAGCTGGAAAACCTTTCTGTAGAATAATTAACTTACCTGCAAGTTTGAGCAGTTGTGGAATAGAGAACGTGCTAATGAACGCTGTTCACCTGGGTTTCGTTGATGTTGGACGGGAATAGAGAAGATTTCTTTCTCTGAAACTCCCACCAAAGTCCCAGGGAGTGTTTTCAGGCTGACAGTTGCTGGTGAAGACAGCCCTTGGCAAACACAACAGCCGCCCTGGGCCCACAGCAGGTCCCCATTCCCCTCAGAACAAGGCATACAGAGTTGGCTGGATTCGCTCCAACTATCACTGAGGCAAGTTCCAGCAAGAGTAAAATTGGGTGACATCATACAAACACCTAAGCAAGGGGTTCCAGTCTTTTACTAAGAATTATCTCCTGGAAGGGAAGCTGTCCATTTGTTTTTAGAGCTTATGATTTAATAAAATAGACAAAATTTCCATTTCCCTGGCTCAGAGATTTTTGGCAATCTCTCTGTAGACTTGGTTTGATTTCCTATCCTCTACCTGCTCTTCAGCAGAGAAAATCTGACCATGTACATCCTGGGCCTAATTTCAGAACAGTACTGTTTTGTAACCGTCTTCATTGTAGCTTCTAAGACCACCTTAGTGAGCTTCCCTGTGAACACAAAGGGAACCTGGGTTTAGCGGGCACTAGAATAGGAGACAGCGCCCCCTGGAGGAAATTGGTGAACAAAGCTGGCAGAGAAACTGCTACAACCGGACGGCTTACGAGTCAGCAGTGGCCCAAGGACCCCCTTAACTTGTGCACCTTTGACGTTCCCAACTGTAAATTGGGTATTCTCACTTCTGCCATCCTGTCCATCTTCTTACGCTTGGAAGTTCAGGTCAGAGGTCCTCCACACTTCCCTCCTCAGACAGCACTTTCGATTTATCCAAAATTTTATGTGTTTTCATATTTGGCTATTTTTAAGATCAGTGAGAGACACCATCAACGGGAATGCCAAAATTGTGAAACATCAGAAAGTAAATTAAAATGAATCATGAGGTCTCATGCAGATATGCTGGGGGAGAAGGGAACAGGTTGCCAGTTCTTTCCAGAAAAAAACCCCTGATGTCCTGGGGTTTCCCAGCCCTCCTGGTCTGGGCAGGGTAACCACACCTTTTTATGGGGTGGTCCCTGGCTCAGAAGACTACAGCTTTTGGTCATAATTACCTAATATCTAACCAACTGAAGACTAGAGACTATATGGCTGCTATTTTTACTACCATCCTTCTAGTTTCCAAATAATTTTGCAGTGTAGTCTGCTTATGGCCAACTCTTTACTTATATTCTCTATGTAACATGGAGGTTGGTTCTAGTTTTTTTGCCTTTTAGAAACTTCCCTGAAGTCATAACATTGGTTTTTTTCTTTTCATTAAAAAATATCTGTGGCCCAGAAATTCTATGCTGAGGTATCTACCTAAGAGAACCAAAGGGTTCAAATCTATTTCTTGTATCGGGGGTGTAGGAGGAAGGTAAAAGGAATACTCTTCCTCAGCACCTGGATTTTCAGGGTTTTCTGTGAAGGCCTTGAGCAATGGTTTTTTTGGGTTTTTTTGAAAGACTTTCTTTCTTTATGGGTGTGTTGGGTCTTCGTTTCTGTGCGAGGGCTTTCTCTAGTTGTGGCAAGCGGGGGCCACTCTTCATCGCGGTGCACGGGCCTCTCACTATCGCGGCCTCTCCCGTTGCGGAGCACAGGCTCCAGACGCGCAGGCTCAGTAGTTGTGGCTCATGGGCCCAGTTGCTCCGCGGCATGTGGGATCTTCCCAGACCAGGGCTCGAACCCGTGTCCCCTGCATTGGCAGGCAGACTCCCAACCACTGCGCCACCAGGGAAGCCCTGAGCAATGGTTTTTAAGGGATATCCTCACCAGCCACAAAGCACTACTTTAATCTGAGGCAGCTGGAGCTCATTACCAGGAACAAGGGTGGGAACAGGAGGCCCTACTTCCTTTCTTCTTCCTGCTTGTGCCCGGCTCCTCCTGTTCAGCTCAGAGGTGTATCTATCTCTCCTCCTTAAACCTCTGGACCTGCAGGAGCTCATCTGGGCCTCCAGACCTTAAGGTGGAGCAGCCGATCTGCCTGGCTCAAGATGAGATTCTCATATTCTTATTTCCAAAGCAGTGTCGCCTGATACTAATTGAATTGTCAAACGTTCACAGATCAGTTTTGCTATCATGTACAGGAGGCTCCAAAGTATATCTTACACTCAAGTTATTTTAAGAGATGAAAGAAAGGGCAAATTGTTATTGTTCTTTTCCTAAGGAAGAAGGTAAGAAATAGCCAAGAAGAACATGCACTGAGAAATCAGCAGCTTTCTTGTGTGTGGACACGTTCCTTTTTTAGCATCCCTGTCCTCACGTTATGGGATGGGGAGGGTGGGAAGGAGAAAAGGTGCTCATGAGTCTTTGGGATGAGGTGGCGTAGAAGCAGCTTAGTTCATGACTGACTCCCAGTTGATGCTGGCAGCTGGGGAGGAGGGAGGTCCAACGCTGCTGCAGCGGTGCCAGGCGTGCAATAGATGGGTAGCCAAGGAGGTCAGCGAGCATTCCTGTAGAAAAACGCCATGCTCAGAATGACTGCGCTAAGTCAGGGCAGCATTCATTAAGTATTTGTTCAGGCTCAGGAGCTACGGGAATAAATGGAAACAGTCCCTGCCCTTGAGGGTCACTCGGTCTTGGGTGGGAGGAGGGGAGTGAGTAGTAGGGGGTGAAGGAGAGCAGGAGATATGAGGAGATAGATCCATTTAAAACATTCTTTCCTATAATAGGTAACTGACCTGAGGCTTCCTTGCAGGGGGAGCAGGAGTTAGGTTATTTAATCCACTATTCTGTTGGCAATCACAGCAAGCCCTCAAGGACTTTTCAGGAGAATGAGGGCCTAGTTTATCCCCCTTGACGTAAACGTTGGAGGTGTGGGAAGGCTCCGCTTTTCCTAGAAACTGTACTTGCCTCTGTAATTCATTGACGGCATGTGCTGTGGGAAGAGGACAAGTGGATTGAAGTTAAAGCATTAGAGTCTGCTTGGTTCAGATACTCGCTAGTTGTATAATCTTTATACTCAACGTGGGTTTATTGTACACAACATGTAGCTGGGTCTTTGTTTTTTTATCCACTCTGGCAATCTCTGTCTTTTAATTAGTGTATTTTGACCATTCACATTTATAGTTATTACTTATACAGTTGGATAAATATGTTTGTAGCTTTTCTATTCATTGTGCTTGTTCTTTTTTTTCCTCTGGTTTTGAACATTTTTATGTGATTACGATTTATCTCTTCTCTTAGAATATCAATTACATTTTCTTTTTATATTGTTTAGCAGTTGCCCTCAAGTTTACAATATACATGTATAACTAATCTGAGTCCACCTTCAAATAACACTGTACTGCTTCATATGTAGTCCCCAGTCTACTGGTAAGCCATCAGAGGCATTACACTGTTACACTTCTGTGGATTTCTAGCATTTCCTTTTGATTTTTCTTAGAGTTTCCATCTCTCTGCTTACACTACCTATCTGTTCTTTCATGATGTCTACTTTTTCCATTAGAGCCCTCCACATATTAAGTGGTTATTTTAAATTCCCTGCCTGAGAATTCCAACATTTGTGTCATATCTGAGTCTGGTTCTAATGCTCTTCATATTGTTGTTTTCTTTTTTTTTTTTTTTGTCTTTTAGCATGCCTTGCAATTTTTTGGTTAAAATCCAGACATAATGTACATCAGGTAATAGGAACTGAGGTAGAAGGCCTTTCATGTTAGGATGTATGTTAACCTGTGAGCGCCTGGGCTGTGGGTAATGTTTGCTGCAGCCATAGGTGCTGGAGGCTCCAGCTTCCTCCAGGGTCCTTGCTGCTACCTCCTCTATTGTCCCTGGGCTTCCCTAGGAACTACTCCTTAAACAGAGTTGGTGCCTTGCAGCTCTCCCAGCTGTAACTCACGGTCATTGTATTTGATTTCTGGTGCTGTGGAGGCAAGGCGTGGGGAGGGGGTGGCATTCTACAATTGTAGCCTTAAATCTCAGTCTTTTAGTGGGCCTGTGTCTCCAGGCTGTCACCTTTACAGGTGTTTCTTAGCTATTTTTTTTTAACCCCTGAGGTGAGACAGGAAGGCTTGAGGGGGCTGGAATTGGGTAAATGCCCATCTCTCATGTGGGATAAGGCTCTGGTGAAGTCTTTCACTCTAGCAAGTAGCCCTTTGTTATGGAGGGTGTTCTGGGCATAGTTCAAAATGGTTACCTTTCTCCTCTATCTGCAGAGCCAGGAGGAGATTTTTCTTGACTCTTCATCATAAGAATGCCTGGTAGCTCATACTCAACCTCCAGCAATTTGTCAAGATTACCACGTAAGTGATCCTATGGTCCACAGCTCTGGTGGTTTCTGCTACAGGTAAGCTGATCTCAGCTGAGAATCTCCATATTCACCCATCTCATGATTCTCTGACGAGTATTAAGGAAAGGTGTTGATTTTCAGTTTTCTCAGCATTTTTCTTGTTGTAACAATAGGAACGACAACTTCCAAGCCCTTTTTACACACTGGGCCTGAAACCAGAAGTCTAGCTGTACAACCTTGAGCAAGTTAACTCCTCTGAAGCCATTTCTCCCTTTATGATATAGTGATAATAAATCTTTTAGGCCTACTTCATGTCATTATTTACATTGAAATGCTTTGTAAATGGTAAAGCACTATACTTCCATAAGGATTATTATGGATTTGTCAACATTCACCACGAATTTGGGAGTTGTCACCAGGAAATGTCTGTCAAGCCAGGAATTACATTTCCCAGCTCCCATGAAATTGCTCTGTGCCAGAAGGATGCAGTGAAAGACATGTGTCCCAATTCCACAACTGGCTCATAATAATGCCCCCAGTGGTCCTCCCTCCTTCTGGAAGCAGAGGACCATATGACCTTTGGGTATAATGGAGCCACAAGATGGAAAATCCCCTGCCTACGAGGAACAGACCACTGGATTGTTATGTGTGAAAGACATAATCACTTTATTGTCTTTAATCACTGAAACCTTGGTTTTTGTTTGTTAGGGAAGCTGATGTTACCCTATCTAACAAAGAAATCATTATCCTGATATTGGAGCTGCAGTTACAGAAACCTAAAATTCGTGGTTTTCAAATTTCATATTCACTGGTTAGGAGCTGGGTGGCTAAAAAATAGATATTGTGGGCTGGAAAGATTGAGACTCATGTGATGCTGCAGTGCAGTATTGAGTGAAACTTACCTGCGATAATATGAGTGATAAAGAGAAAACAGAGACTGTGGGGAAAGTGGAGGGAAAGAGGCAAAGTGCAAGCATGTATTGACTGTTCCTCTCTACTTTCTGAGGGAGGGAGGGACAAACAGAAAGAGAGAAAGAGAGAGAGAGAGAGAGAGAGAGAGAGACAGCTGGAGAGAGAGGATTGGCTAGTTGAAATTGGCAAGCACAAAGGAAAAGTCCAGAATTTTGGGTCCTTACAGTGTTACAACAATTGAGAGCTTACAGATTACAGACAATAGGAAATAAGACTGAAAAAGGCCCGTTAAAGACTTACCAGGTCAACTCAGTTTTGAGGACAATACAGATGATGGATGTGATGTTGTTGTCCAAATCTTGTTTTAGACATCTTCAAGATAACTGCTAATAAACTGACAGGGAGATTGGCTTGAGGGCAAGGAAACAACCATGTAATTCCCCCATCCTTCCTGTGTACCTGCCACCCCCAGGCCTGGGCGGCCCGGTTCAGCACTTGCCGGCCTCTCCTCCGCCGCAAGCTCGCAGTTCTGCTCAGCTCTGAACCCCAGAACCCTGACGGATGCAGCGCTTGGCATGTCCAAGGGGCTTGGAAGAGGTACTGTGAAATAACACATTTTATGGCAAGACAAGAAAAACTTAAACGTGAAAAATCTTCTCTGCCCTTTGGCCTGTTCCCTACCCTCTACTGTGCATTGTGTCTCTGCATTAGGCATTGACCAAACCTCCCCATCGGCAGAAATACCTGCTCAGCCATAAAGAGCAACGTCCTCCTAGCACCAACAAGACAGCTCCTTAAATGATAACGTTCTTTCTTAATCTTGCAAAGGGTCACAAGGACCCACCACTTTGTACCTGAAGATCTGGATTGTGTAAACTGTCAACAGTACATCTTTTAATGTATAGCCCTCTGTCTCCAAAAACTTATATGTTAACTGTGCTTTGACTTCTAATGGGCAGAATAGCTCTCGGAGTTTTCTGAGAGGCTCTTCCCGAGTTATAATCCTCCATTTGTCTCAAATAAAATTTTCCATTTCTTTCTTAGATCGACTGATTTAATCTTTCATCAGCAGTACCTAGAACAATTTAAATTTCATCAAAGAGGTGGCAGGGCTCTTTGTCCAAAGTTTGGCTGCATCTTGATCGTTTTCCCCTTCTCGTCCTGCTTTCTGCTGTTACCTGCTTCCGGAGGTTCCAGTGAAATGGGCTAAGCTGGGGTTGAGTGGGGAAGTGGGGGCGGGGTGTGGTGAGGGGTAGAGTGTGAGCGGACGGGAAACCGACATCCCCCAGTAACCCTCTGGGACCCTGTCCCCGGTCGGCGGTTCTTTTTCCCGGGACCCCTCCCCGCCCTCCCCCCCACCCCCCAAACAGCCACCTGGGCCCCTGGCATGTGGGGATCTGCCATCTCTGTGTGCACTCAGCACTAGGGAAACCAAATCTCGCCTCGGCTCTGGGCATTTCACTGTTAACGGTTTCCAATGTAAGACCCATGAAACTTAAAATGTGTGAGAAGAAAAGAAATCCAGTAAGAGAAAAGCGACCTAAGACACAAGCCTATTACGTCAACCTAGTGTGATTAAACTTCCAAATTCAGGAACTGCCCTCCCTGCCTTAAGACGGCTTCTTGGAGGCAGCGTTGCTTCTTCTGTTTCTTTCTGAACCAGGCTGACGCTACTTCTGAGTGCTCACCTGCCCATTTCCTGCGGGGTCGCCCTTCCTAGCTGCCGTCTCCTCCTCCCCCTGCCCCGCCAGGTGTCTCCCCTGGGAATGAGCTCCGCTCCACCCCACAGAGACACTCCTGCATCAGGTGCGGAATGATTTCAACAAGACTCTGCTGAAACGTGACGGAAGAACGACTGATCCTGCAGCCTCTGCGTGTCAGCAGAGCGTGACGGGCCACCACGCAGCCTGCCCCTCGGTCGGCGTGGCGGGCGGGCACGTGGGCCCCGCTCCTCCACCGCCGGCTCACCCGCAGCCATCACGCAGGCCCGCGCGCCCCTCACCGTCGCCAGGCCTCGGGGACGTCGCGTCCACGCAGCACCTGCCCTGGAACCGCGGCCCACGTCAGGTTGGCACGTGTTGTTTTTTTTTTTTTTTTAATTTCATGTTACTTTCACATTTACAAACTCAGGAAGCCACACTGAGAAAGGGACGGCGGAGGCTGCCCGGAGGAAAAGCCGGGCTCCTGGGCGCAGTGCAGCCTGAGCGCTTGGGACTTTTCGCGGGGAAACTCTCCCGTATCTCGAGGGGCCTCGCTGTCGGACGGCATCTGAAATGGTAGCCGTGGGCTGCTCCTCAGCGCCCGGAAGTTGCGTTACTGGGGCTGCCTCGGCCCAGGATTTTATTGCTGGTGAACTTGATTATCCAACTTACAGTCCAGGATGACGGCATCATCAGAAATGGGTCCAGTGGTGCGCATTTTGCTGAGACGCAAGGAGACTGAAATGTGTAAGCTGCACTGATTGGGCAATACTGGCATGTTGCCTGTGCTTGCCTTTGGTCCCCAGGAGGGCCTGGCCTTGGGGGAGACAGGTGGAGACCCCCCCCCTATGCCCACGGGCACCCCCCCCCCCCCGTGCCCATCCACACGGGACCATCAGAGACAAGAGGCAGACAGTCATCAGGGCAGACGTGCCCAAGTCCAGGGCAGCCTGAGCTCCAGCACCCGGCCAGCTCTGCCTCTTCCCAGGCTCCCTTTAAGGTCCCCAGAGATGTTCCCTTCCTCAGGTGGGAAAAATGTACACTCCCCTCACTTTCCAAAATTGGATCTCTTGGGCTGAATGAGATAATCACTTGGCAGGCAGAGGTCTGGAAGTCTGGCCCAGCAGCATACAGGCATGTATTCTGAAGAGATGGACTACTTGAGAGTGCCCTCGAGTCATCCCTGAACTTCTCAGAACAAAACAGTCATGGAAAGAAGGGTCTGCCTCTGTGATTATAGTGGCGCCAAGATGAAACCCAGAGGTGTAATTACTCAGATTTGACCCTATCTCGGCCCCTGGGATGTGTGCAGACCAGTGGCTCTTCCATCTCTCCTGAAAGCGCTGGGTGCCATGTCTACAATCCCCTGGGGACAGGCAGGACCGCCCCCACCGTCTGGGGGAGCTGCAGGCGTCTGACAACCGAGGGAGGTGACTCGAGGCGGTATGATTTTTCCTCCCGTCTGTGCGACTGCAAATGTTTAGTCTCTTTCCCCTCTGAGGAGAGCAAAGGCCTGATGGCACTGGGGCTGGGGGGGGAGGGGGGCAGGGCCCACCGGGCACCTTCTGTCCAAACTAGGTCATAACGGTCAGGGTCCAGCTTCACTGGCCAAGGCACACCCAGGTCCACGGGAACTGAGGAGTGTTCAGGGGGAGCGTGACAGAGCAAAGTGTCATTTCTGTGCCCAGATCTCCACCTGGTTAGCCTCTGGTCTAACAAAGATACTTGAACTCAACAGTCCTACACATTAGTTTAGCAAAAAATCTGGCTTCTGATACCCAAAGAGTTTAAAGTCCCCTTCAAACCGTGCATAGAGGCGCCGGATGTCTCGTTTGCTGATGCCCAGAAAGTAGTGCTCGACTTTGGTCCTGTTATACGCGGTGATGCCCGGGGGGATGGTGGGGTAAGACACCAGGTGGTCTATGCCAGCCTCTTTCAAGATGTACGGGGCGTCGTCCTCCAGCGTCTCGTGGTGACCGATGACGCTGTACTGGATCTCGCAGGGTGCGCACAGTTCCACGTATGTCACCCAGTGGATGATGTGGTCCCCAAACTGAAGGTCCAGCCACCTATGGTTCGGATCACCCAGGTAGCGCACGAAGTCCTCAAACTGGATGCCCCTGGTCTCCGTTCGGTTCCTCCTGTACTTCCTGATGATGCCAGGGGCAATCTCGTGCCTGTACCAAGGCTCAAAGCGGGGGTTGTGAACAAACTTATCCTTAAACGCAGAAATCAGTCTCTCGAAGGGATCTCTTACGATAAAAAACTTGAAGTATGTCTTCAAGCTAAGGGAAAAAAATGAAGATGAAGAAGTTAACCTGATGCTGCTGGTGGTGCTGGCTGTGGGTTGTGAGGAAGAGTGAAGCGTGATGGCTGGAGCAGTGGCAGCCACCAGGCTGAGCCCTGTGCCAAGTGCACTGCATGTGGCTCTTACTTAATCTGCACAGCCACCCTTGGAAGCAGATCCTGTTATGAACCCATTTTACAGGTGAGGAAATGGAGGCTCAGAGACCTTAACTGTCCAAGACCACAGTACTCATCACCCTCGGGGCTGCTGTGAAGACATCTATTTAACCCATGTTTTGTTTCACTTGAGTAGTTTGAAACTTCAGGAATGTTTAAAAGTTTTGTTCCTGTGCAGAAAACCGTTAAGGGCAGGAACCCTGACTGAGTTAGGAACAGCTGAGGGCTGAGAATGACTCTAAGGGTACATCTTTAAAAATTCAATTCAAAATTTCCAGGGGAAGGAAAATGGGGGGCAGAGTAGGGGGGGGAAGAGGAAAGGCCGAGTGAGGCTCCAGGCTCCAGCTGGCGGAAGGGGGTCTGGGGGAGCTGCCAGTGGGGGGGTGGCGGCACAGGGGCACCCCCGTGAAGGGCCTGTACCGACAGTGACAGAGCGACGACGGCACTGCTGTGATTCCGTGCGCTCACCCAGGCCACAGACCCTCTCAGCGCTGCAGGTCTCAGCGCGTCTACTCTCACAGAGCCCCGCAGGATCGCTGCTGAGGGGGGTGACAGGACCGCCCTCCCCCGGGAGGGTCTCTGACCTGGCATTTGACACCTGCCTTCTAAGGCTGTACACGTTGGCAAGAGTGAGTAACCAACGCCGGAAGCAATGAAAATCAAGTAGCTGAAAAGCAAGGGAGGTCAAAGATCATTCGGTGCCCTGACACTGACTAGCGTGTTATGTACCTGTTCCTTTTAAACCTCGATCTACGGGGCCATGTCACAGCTGCCAAGACAAGTGTCCAATCAGCTAAGGGATTTTCCCGATGCCAGTCTCCCTTCTTGCTGTGGTTGGTGAGGCCTGTCTCTCTCCACCTCTGCCGGGTCCAGCCAACCCTGCCACCCCCCAGGGGCAGCTGCCGCGAAGGCAGGCGTAACACCTTGGGAGAAAATGAAAAATGAAGTGGGGTTTCCCTGCAACCTAAATCCCTTTCTTATGAAATGAAGGTCATATTCAGTAAGAACCCCACAAAACTTAACAAAATCAGAGCAGAACAAAAACGACCACTCATTTCTATAAGACAGTTACGCAACCTTCATTTTAATGGCCTGCATGAAGGTTAGGGTGGAGAAGACATTCAGAAGTTCTCACAAAGACGTGAATTTAAATGCGCTGAACGCTGGGCGTATGCCCGGCTGCCTCTCACCAACACAAACCAGTAGCTCTTGGAGCCATCTGGGAAACACGCCAAGTACAGAGCCGAGCCCGGGGGGTTTTACCAGCATCCCCCGCCCCTGCTCCTACCGCTTCTGAATTTCTGCATCGCTGAAGGAAGAGAGACGCGGGAGGCCGTTCTTCTCGTGGTCGTGCACCACGCTTTCAGGGATCTCTTCGATGGAAGGAAAGGCTCCTGGGAGGCAAACAGGGAGAGGGCGAGTTGGGGATGCTGCCTTTAAAGACAGATGCCCGTCTCGAAGCCCGGGCCCGCGTTCCCCACGGGCCATCCCAGTATCCACGTTTAGGTCTTTGAATTTCAACTGCTTCTGCAGGCAGGATGAGAGTGAAGAAAAGCTTCTGGTGATCCACAGGCCATCTGGAGGGAACAGACGAGTTAGGAGGAGGGAGAGGGAGGGAGCAACGGCTACAGCAACGAGCACCTAAATCGGGTTCAATCTGCCACAAAAGAAAGATCAGTGCCTGCAAGCAGAATGCCCGAAACCTGCAGTACTGACTCTGCTCTGGAACTGGGGGAAACTGCCAGAGAAGTGGGACCATGAAACCCACAGCTAGCAGAAATAAAGACACAGAGGTAGAGATCAAATGTATGGACACCAAGGGGGAAAGCGGGGGTGGGTGGGATGAACTGGGAGATTGGGATTGACATACAGACACTATTGACACTACGTATAAAATAGATAACTAGTGAGAACCTGCTGTATAGCACAGGGAACTGTACTCAGTGCTCTGTGGTGACCTACATGGGAAGGAAATCCAAAAAAGAGGGGATACATGTATACGTACAGCTAATTCATTTTGCTTTACAGTAGAAACCAACACAACATTGTAAAGCAACTATACTCCAATAAAAATTAATTTAAAAAAACCAAAACAACAACACACTGCTGATTCACGCCCGCAGCCCCGGCTCAGGCCCATCACTCCCAGTGTGACATCGCCCGGGCCTAAGAGGTTCCTAGGTAACCTCACAGCATCGCAGACTGGCAGTGGCCAAGATGTCTGGTGCTGGGCAAGTCAGGCTGATGCTGTGGGAGTGATGTGATGTATTTGAAGCACGGCTCAGAGGAGGACAAGGAGTGTCTGAGGAGAAGGCAGGGCAGGACCGAGAGCCACAGCTCCTGGTCCAGGCTGCAGAGTGGAACCTGGGGGCCCATCCTAGGGTTGGAGGGTTGGGCAGGTGCTTCACTCTTTTCTCAACTTAGACAAATGGAAATAAAGCATCATTGTGCTGGGGTGCTACCCAAGCCGCTGCAATCCTTCATGTGCATCTTTGTGTTAACCCTGCCATGTTAAACTCAGAGTCTGGCAGGGAAGGATCTCTGTTGGGCCATCTAAGCAGTGATCACAGCCTCCACAGAATATTTAAGCCCCGACCCAGAACCCTGTGCTAAGTACAGTGGATGGATGGCTATAAAACAAGCAAGATGCACATCTGCTCTCAAGGGGCCGACAGAAGAGCCAGCTCTGTGGATCTGCACCTGGACCTGCTCTGGTACCTGTCGCCATGCAGGTGCATCTAAGGACAGCTGAAGGCAGCCCCGGGACTGTCCTTTTCCTATCATACGGCCTGGCGAACCGCTCCCGTTTCTATCCTGCCCTCATCAACGGGTTCTTCTTCTTCAAAGTCTGATGCGTCATACAGTGGTAGCAAATCTGTAAGACTTTTGTACATTTGTTGTTTTAAATCTGATTTGTAAGCTCATTCTCCGATGTCAAAAATCCAACATACTGTCTGATTACTCAAGAAGTGCATTGAAAAAAAAAAAAAAAAAAAAGAAGTGCATTGATTATAACCAGAAGATGAGGCGGGTGTCTCCCTTTTCTTCCCCAACGAACCAGCGAAGAGGCCAAATGACAGCCAACCCTGACACCACCTCTGAGAGCAACAGCAGGCCTGGGGGGCTGGGGGACGGAGAGCCCAGGGCCATGTCCCATGGGGCTCCGAGGTCTGATTCCTGATCCAGGAGTCACACAGCTGTCTACTGGAACTATGTTTCTTTTGAAGCTGAATTTAAGACAGAGCCCATAATTATCTTGGGTCAATTCAGGGTAATTGGAGTTTAAACAAACACAGTGTCTGAAAAGAGTGGTGAGGAATCAAAGCCTGTGGTGCATGAGGGCGCTTTCCAATGACCTAACTTGTTCCCGAGTAAACACCACATTTCCTGAAGCAGGCGGATTGAACCTCCGCATATGGATGCTCTGTGTAAGACGGGGACGACTGCAGGTGGGGAGGCCCCCAGACCCACCGGTGTCTGGGTGCGGGTCCTTCTCGGCACAGCAGGGCAGCTGTGAGGACAGCTGCTGGACGGCCCACTGAGTGTGGAGCCCTGACCTCCCAGGACGGAGTGGGTGACTCGTAAGAATCAATGCAGGGACTGAAGAGAAGCAACGGGACCAACCGGGCAGGCAGAGACAGGGGAGCCAGGAGGCCCTGACCGTGGGTGCGGAGCACCTGGGTGAACCCCGCCAACTTCTAACGTGGACACGAACGGGAAAAACGCCAGCCCGCTGCCTGTGAGTCACCGGCCCTCCCTGGGCTCCTCTCTCGGCCGCCCCCCCCGACTCCCCCGCCCTGGCCCCGGCCACCCTCCCCGCAGACCCTGAGGTCCCGCGAGGACGGACCCCGCCGGGCGCTGCACGCACCGTTCAGCACGATCAGCACTTTCTTCCACTGGGTGTTGCCCACTTTGGGGGTCTGGCAGAAGAGGATCTTGTGCTTGTCGCAGACGAATATCCGGTCGAGGACAAACCCGGAGACGGCGGTGTGTGAGAGGTTCCTCAGGGTGTCCTCCCTGCACACGTTTCTGACGAGCTCCAGCCGCTGCGTATAGACCAAGGGCTGAACCAGCCGCCCTCCCGGCAGCACCTTCCCGGTCAGCTGCAGGGAGTGGAGACAAAACGGGCACAAGGGCTTCGCTAGCAGCGCTGGGCGTGCCGGGCATTAACTCCCGGAGGCCGGAGCCTGGGGGCTGTCCCCACAGAAGCAGCAGGACGGAGGGCGTGAGTCACCGCGGCGGCCCGGGGCTCAGGCTGCGTGGATGCGCTGGACCACAGTGCAGCCAGAGACGGCTGACCCTGTCTCCTCATCCTCAGCTCGGACAAACCGCGGGGCGGCTGGGCTGTCTGCCTGCCGCTGTACTGATGGCACAATGGCCCATGATTTCCTGGCAACGGCAGGATATCCTCCATTCAGCGATTTCAGGGAAGGCCAGCTTCTGCCCCCTCGCTCTCCCTCCGTGTAACCTGAGTGTAAGAATGTGGACTGTACCTAAGAAACCGCTGTCTACACAGACGGTGGCCGTTTTGAAGATAATCTGGTCCATTGGTGTATCTGGTTTATTCATTTAAGAAAACACCTTAGGTCATTCAGTATGGGTTTTAAAAAGGCAGGAACCATGATTCCACTTCCTCAGGGCTGACCACACAATTATGTTTCTCTGACATGCGGCTTCAGGTGCGGAGAGGGCCTCTGCCTGGCAGTCAGGTCAGTGGTACCAGTGGTTTAGCTGCTGTGAGCCAGTGATGGAGCCCATCAGCACTGGTTCTGCTCTAAGGAGTCATGAGACCAGGTGAGAAGATCCACGTGAACTGTGGGGGGAAGGCTGTGATGCCAGAAACCCAGGTGTGTGCTGTCTAGACTTTGCTGGATTCTTTCTGTTGACCTTACGTGCAGCTCACGGGCAGGACTGTCCCTTCTCTGAGTTTAATTCTGGGCTGATAAACATCTTTAGAGCTGGCTCTCCTCACCTCATTTCTTCCTGCACGAGGGCAACCTGAACCTTCCATCCAGACCCGGCACAGGGGTCAGCGGGGGGAGAAGGGGGTCTCAGGAGTGCGCCCCTCACCTTGGCTGGGGAACGATTAGGAATTTACGTGCAAAAGGAGCCTGGGGAGAAATTGGAGTCAGAGTGTCAAGGAAGGTGAGCACGGGGTGAAGGTCAGCGGCCCTGGGCTCTGCTGCTAACTGCCCCGTGACCCTGGAAGATCAGCCTTTTTCCTACCCTCAGTGCTCTCATCCACACCGCCCGGAGGCTGGACTCACTGCCCCGTAACTCTCAAGTTCCAGGATTCCCAGGACTCGGGGGCAGAGATCTTTTCCCCCGGTTTCCTCCCGACTCGCCCAACATCCCCAATCCACCCATCACAAAGCTCATTCTCGGCTGGGCGGGAACTCAACACAGTCAACGCTCCAGAGCACCCACGATGCGCAAGGCCCACCGACCGTGACTCCCCCGGCCAGGCACTAAAACACGCGGAAAGGTGCAGAAGCAGCGACTCTAAAGCCCAGCACGACAGTAAGTGGAAACCAGCTGATGAGGGCAGGGAGGGAGGGGACGCTGTTCCCTGTGATGGGGGACCCGCTGGGGCCGGAGGGGTGAGCAGGTGAGAGGGAGACGCCAGGGAAGAATGGGCAGAGGGGTCAGCGCCGCGGCCTGGCTGTGCCCACCTTCAGCTCCTCAGGGAAGTGCGTCTCTCTCAGCGACCTCCCCGCGTCGGGCGCAGTGGTCAGGAACAGAAACTCCTGCTTGGCGCTGTAGGCTAGGAGACATGGAGAGGTTAAAACGTCTTCCCCGTGGAGGGGCAGACACTCCGATCAGTGCCACAGCCCAGAGGCCCCAGGAAGAGACCCGCACAAACACACCCAAGTGATAGCTGACAAGGCGCAAGAGCAATGCGGTGGGGGAGCATCTTTTCAACAAATGGTACCCGAGCAACTGGATGCCCCCAGACAGAGAAGGAGCCTTTCCCTAAACCTCACCCTTTATTCGAGATTAGCACTTAAATGTGAAACAAAAAACTATAAAACATCTTAAAGAGCATAGGAGTAAATCTTTGGAAAAACTGATAAACTAAATCTCATCAAAATTTAAAACCTTTGCTCGGCAAAGACCCTATGACGAGGATGGAAAGACAAGCTACAGATTGGGAGAAACTATCTGCAAACCACACGTCTGACCAAGGACTGGCATATCTAGAATATGTAAAGAGCTCTTAAATCTCAACAGTAAAAAAAAAAAAAACGTAAACAACCCCATTAGAAAATGAGCGAAACAGGAACAGACATTTCACCAAAGAGGATCTAGAGGTGGAAAAGGAACATATGAGAAGATGTTCAACGTCATTAGTCATCAGGCAAATGCAAATTAAGACCACAGTGAGATACCACTGCACACCTATCAAAATGCCTAAAACAAAAAACAGTGAAACCTCCAAATGCTAGTGAGGATGCAGAAAAAGGAATCACTAATACATGGTTGGTGGGAATATAAAATGGTACAGCAGCTCTCAGAAACTCTAGAAGAAGCAGTTTCTTCAAAAATTAAGCATTCAACTACAATATGACCCAGCAATTGCATTCCTGCACATTTACCCCAGAGAAATGAAAAATTATGTCACAAAAACCTATACACGAATGTTCACATCAGTTTTATTTATAATAGCCCCAAACTGAAACAACTCAGCTATCCTTCAACAGGTGAATGGTTAATCAAACACTGGTACATCTGTACCATGGAATACTGCTCAGCACTAAAAAGGAACAAACTATTGATACACACAATAAATTGGATGCATCTCCAGGTGACCATGTTGAATTTAAAAGGCCAATCCCCAAAGGTCATATACCATATATAACATTCTTGAAAGGACAAAATGATGGCGAGGAGAACAGATTAGTGGTTGTCAAGGGGGGAGGGGGCAGAGGTGGGGGATGGGGGATGGGGAGAGGGAGGTGGGCGTGGCTACAGAAGGGCAACTACAGGGATCCTGGTGGTGATGGAGATGTTGTGCATCGTGACTGCATCCTTGTCAATACCCTTCTTGTGACTCTGCACTGTGGTTTTGCAACGTGTTACACTGGGGCAAAAGAGTAAAGGGTACATCGGACTCTCTTATGCACAACTGCACGTGACTCTACAACGATCTCAAAATTAAAAGTTTAATTAGGAAAAAAAAGCCAAGTCAGCAGTCAAGTTAGTGCTTACACATTATTTTTGAAATTTATGGGAACTGAAATTAGACTAGAGGAGTCTTACAAAACGCTAGACCAGAGTAATCACTTACAACAAACTGATTTGGGGGAAAACCTTCGGGTAGAATTTGAAGATAACTGTCAGATCTCTACAATCAAAGAAACACTGCTCTCAAAATTTTGCAAAGCCTAGAAACATAATTTGAATAAAAAAGCAGTTATCAAAGCAAAGCACAGAAATCAGCATAAAAAAGCACAAGCAGAGGCACATTTCACTTTGTTAGAAACATCAAAACCAACTCCTCTGGGGTCATTACTACCTACACTTCGCAGGCTCCACTGCAACCTCCCCACCTTCAGTCTGGCTGTTAAACACCCGCGCTCCCCAGCCAGCCCCGCCACGAACGAGCCCCACCCTGACATCCTCCCAGTGCAGAGGGGAGAAACCCATCCTCCCAGAGCCCCGTCAATAATAATAACCGGCTTCCCTGGTGGCGCAGTGGTTGAGAATCTGCCTGCTAATGCAGGGGACACGGGTTCGAGCCCTGGTCTGGGAAGATCCCACATGCCGCGGAGCAACTGGGCCCGTGAGCCACAATTACTGAGCCTGTGAGTCTGGAGCCTGTGCTCCGCAACAAGAGAGGCCGCGATGGTGAGAGGCCCGCGCACCGCGATGAAGAGTGGCCCCCGCTCGCTGCAACTAGAGAAAGCCCTCACACAGAAAAACGAAGACCCAACACAGCCAAAAAAATGAATGAATTAATTAAAATAATAATAATAATAATAACCCATCTCTCATGCCTCTGAGCTCTCCGACTCCAGTAGAAATCTCGGCCGCACACCTCTGTGAATCCCACGGAATCTTTTTCCCTTTTTCCTGTGTTTGAGTTGAAATGCAGCCCTAACCACAGGTGCGCACAGGAGCTGCTCTGCACCTGCCGTGAGGACGGGAGGCACCATGCACCGTGTGAAGACAGACGGGGCAGCAGTGCCCTTGGCCCCAAGGCTCCGGAACGCACCCCGAGGGCCAAGAGGCCAGCGTCCAACCTCCTCCTCCTCCTCCGCCTCACCTTCGAGCGCCAGCGTGCTCAGGGAAATGGCACCTCCCACTCCTGTCTGGTCACCTCAGGTGCCAACATCCCTGACCAGCACGGCGATGCGCAGCACTTCCACAGGCCGCACGGGTTCCCAGAAACCTAAGCTTCCTTAGTGACATTTTAGATGGACAACGCAGCCTGAATTCTAAACAACTGACTTAACAGTGAATTTCTGAAAAGCGCCGATTCCACACACTCGGAAGCATCCAGAACGGGCTCTGGGAGCTGTGGGGCAGCTCACCTTCCAGCCACACGTGCCGGCCATTCGTCCGCCAAGTTTTAACTTTTTCTTTTTTTTTTTTTTTTACCTTGAACATCCTGGTATTTGCTCCCCAACTCCCCTTGAACCCAATTCAACTAGATTCAAATAAAACTGACAGCACACCTTAGGTTTGGTTTTGCTTTTCCACTACTTTGCTGACAACCATGTATTTTCAGCGGGTGCCGCTGTCACCACTGTGATCAAAGAGCAGATCCCTACCCCACCCTGACCCCCAGGGGCGAGACACCAGCTTCAGGCCCAAGGATTCTGCTCAGTAGGTACCATCAGCTGTCTTCATAACATATGAGCTGCTTTCCTTATAGACATCATTGTATTTGTTTTACAAAATGTCTTTAAATTTGCCACGTGCAGTACTGCCTTGTTTTTCTAGACAGGCTTGCATCCCCTCAGCTCCCTGACCTGTGTGTCCAGCTGCCCAGGGTCACCACTGCATCACACGCTGGGCAGGGGGCGTGCAGACATCGCGTCACAGGTTTTGACCTTAAGCGGCTGGCAGCTGAGCTGAGGCACAAGATTAGGAAGAAAATCAGTGTCTACGCATACACACCAGATTCACATGGATGTCAATTCTGAGTTCAAGTCTCAACACACCATGCCATCAAATTCCCACCACTGAATGGGATTTATTTCCCTATGACAAAGTCTAGTTCAAAACGACACTGAAATCTGTTAAAGAAGGATTCACCGTGGCTTCACTGCTGAGCCGAAGAGAGACCATCACTCTCTCTCTCTCTCTCTCTCTCTCTCTCACACTCACACACACACACACACACACACACATGCACACACGGCTTTAAACAGCAGCTCAAGACAAATGTGCTCTTCCTACCCACTGGGTGGTAGGGAACTCACTAAGAACAGGTAGGTGAGAACTGGATGCTGGAACAGAGCCCACTTCCCAGGGGACAGCGCTGGAAGGAGCTGCCCATGGACACTGCGGGCACCCAGCTCCCTGAACACTGAGGCCATGGATGTGCCGCCCGCTTACAGGGATGGAACTTCCCCGCACGGGACACCACTGTGTGCTAGTTACTTCCTTGTGATGGCAGTTCACAGTGGGCTTCTGGTTCCAAAGCAAAAACACTGAACGCGAGTAAAATAGATTCCAACACATGAGGAAATCTCTCATGGCCACACATTGACCAACCTCCCTCGGTTTCCTGTAGGAGCCCGAGATCCACTGCGGGGGTGAGCTGCCTCTCAAGACAGAGGGGAGCCGAAGCCTGAGCCACAGTGCTCCAGGGGACTGAGGCCTGAACTTCTGGGGGGGCCGCTCCCTGCTCAGTCACCCAGACCAGCAAGACGCCATGCATGTGAGCTCGCTTCCTGCACCCGAACCCAGCCGGCAGACACCCACCTTCATGATCGCAGCCAGGGACTTGGGGACAATTAGATAAGATCTGTGTGGTCGAGAAAGGCTGGGTTATGTTTGAGCCCAACAACAAAGAGTTAGGGTTAGGGTTTGGGGTTAGGGGTTAGGGGTCAGGGGTTAGGGGTCAGGGGTAGGGTCCTCACTCTCAGTCCACAGCATGACGCAGGGCTGACTGCATCCCCACTGAAGACCGGCTCCTCCGTGCTGCCCGAGGGGGAAAGGGGAGCTGGCCGGTGAGCTCTGGCTCTCACATTCCCTCCAGGAGCGGCCCGCCACCGCGCTCCCACGCACGGACCCCAGCAACTACGCGGGACGCCCAAGGGCACGAGGACCACCACGCGCCTCATGGGGCTGGAGCCACTGGTGAGACCCTGGTGAGAGCCCCCAGGGCAGCAGCAGACCCTCTCTGCAGATTTTAACACCCTAAGGCGTCTCAGCCTTCTCTGCAGGGTCACCTTCCACCCATTCACTTTCTGCTCCCCTTCCCCGAACCTTCTCAAGCTTCTACACTTTTCTGAAAACACTCAGCATAAAACCTGCCCCATCACAGCAGCGACACCTCGTTTATCAGATGCCCCTGAGATGCGAGGTGCTCTTCAGAGGCCCTACTGCCAGATCATATTCAAACTCAGAGGCACACGTCTTATTTAATTATTTTGGGTGGAATATAAAATATATTACATACACTCCTCATTTTTCAATAAAATAAACCACAAACAATTCAACCTCATGGCTCGCCTTTCAAGTGCCTCCCTTACCAGGAGGTGACATTAAAGGAATCACGAGTGAAACGTGTAGACTTAGTGACACCATTTCATGTTCTCTGCAGCTTTGTTTCTTGTGCAGTTTCCCAGCCATGTTCCCATTGGTGGTCCTCACCTGGGCCCCCCGCCTAGAGATTCTGCCCCCTGGTCTCTGCTGGGCCTGGGCAGCAGGAGGTACACACAGTCCCCACGGGATTATAAAGTGCCCTGGGGACGAGAACCACTGCTCTGACTCTTGACAAGGGGTCTCCACTATCGGTGACATTAGCTGTTGGGGGGAGCAGCCCAGCAGCAAACGGCTGGGCTGAGATCCTCAGCTCAAATTCCAACAACCTTCCCAGACTTGGCCTGTGCTGTCCTGACAGCGGCCCTGGTCCCCCGTGTGACCGTGATTAGCCGTGACACCCCGTGATGCTCTTGGCCACCCCAGATGCCTGCAGGTGTGACTCCACCCTCCCCGGGCTGTGAAAGCCTCTCGGGCTCCTGGAAGATGAGGGTAGGATAGAGATGACAGCCAGCTGGGCCCCGATAACGTCACTGACCTGAAACTGCGGCGCTGAGAACCACCCTGGGGGCTGATTTCAGTGCCTCTCTCTTCTGCCTGCAGATCTGCCTTCCAACCTTGCCCCTCTACGGGGAGGATGGAAGCAGGGGGTGTGGGGCACTGGGCAGCCTCAGAACAGCCGAGGACACCCCCGGGGGCTCTCCAGGACGAGCAGAGCCCGGAGCCCACTGGTCACACAAATGGCACGGGCTGTGCAGCCCCCGGGCGTAAATCAGCAAAACGACTGGTGTGATCCTTTTCTACTTCCCTTCCTCTCGGGCCACCGCCTGCAGGTGGACATGCCAAGCCTCGTGCAGGATAAAGATGCTATGCGCTTCCTCCCTATCAGGATGGCGGTGCCAGGCCACTCTAAGGCCGCTCACGAGCCTTTTCAACATCTCCCGTGCGCCTTGCCTCATGCTGCCCCTGAAGGAGTGGCCTCAGGGTTCAAGATGACGGTCCCCGCAGCTCCTCACTCGTGTCCAGCACCTCACAGGTCACTCACAGGGCCTCACGGTGCCCAGGTCGGGCTTGGAGCTGTCAGAGCGGGGAGCACGCCCATTCCACAGAAAAAATACTAAGGCCCTGGTGAGCAAAGGGCAAGGGCACGAACTAGACGCAGCTCTTCTGAGGCTGGGTTGCGTGCTCTTAATATGTCCTCATCTGAACGCCTACATCAGGTCAAGGGGAGTTAAAAAAAATCCTCGAGGACAACCCAACACACATATATTTAGACCACCTTCCTTCCGGGGCGCTGAAGGTGACCTTCAAACACGTGGCCACCAGCAGGCAGCATCACCGGGCACACAGGCAGCATCTCTCAACGACACCAAGCAGGGCTGGTCCCCAAACACACAGACTGCGAGGGGAAAGACCCCTTCATCCCCGTCCACCTCCTCTCCCGAACCTCTGCAACATCAAGGATTTGGACGCCATGACCTCCAAGTCCCTTCTGGGTCAGAGTCACTTGATTCTGCGTCACCACTCATCCGAGCAGGTACCCAGGAACAGTACCACAGCAAGGTCTGAATTCGCCAAAATCCACTCCATGAGGAGGTGTACCTACCATCAGGGTCCTTAAAGGTCAGCGTGATGAACTTGCTGGCCACCATGAACATGAAAATCACCCAAAAGCATGTGGCCAACAGAAGCCACTGGTGGTGCATGTTGTCAAATGTCAGCCATTCAGTGATTCTTCCTGGAAAACACAAGCAAAATGGCCCTGCTGCTTACAAATAAATCAATTAAACAGAAGGTAATAAAAGAATGGGCAGTTTCAGTTAATAGCCTCAATACAAATATTTCTGAAAATTTTTCTATTGATATCGAGGGTGTTTTGACTTATTATTTAACTTAACATCATATTTTTAATTAATAGCAACTTATCAAGTTGATAATTAAATAAAATTTAAAACACTTTACCGGAAAGGAGCCATTTCTATTTGGTCTTGGAACACGTGATAAGACTTCACTACTGCAGAGGTGCCTGTTGGCTCTTTCTGGCCCAGGCTACTGTGTCCCTGGCATCTGGCACCTGCCAGGGCCTGGAAGCCGGGGCAGGAGGGGGCCTGCCGCGGGCCGGACCTTTGGGTAATCCTCAGGGGGCAGACGCCATCCTGAGGCGATTCCAAGCAGGCTGGGTTTAAAATCCTGACTCGCTGACAAGCTGCGGCCACACCCACTGAGCTGTAGAGAATCTGTGAAACCCGAGAAAGGAACCCCGGAGCGTCCCGGCTCCGCCCACTTGCCGGCCAGAGCCTGCGCGGAACCTCGGGGGTGGGCGTTTCTGAGACTGTCGCTGTCCGGGAGTGACGTGGGGCACCTGGGTCCTCAGCGGGTCACACGGTTACACTCTGCTGCAGGGGACACTGAAGAACCGGAAGTCGCACTCGATTCTTTGCAAGAGAGACAAAAAAGTGCTTCGTGTCACCTTTAACACGGGGCTTCCTGAAGCCAAACCAAGCCACTTGGAGAGAGAGGCCATGCTGGGCTGGGTTGGTGTCCGCCGGCTGTCGGCCCGTCCATCCCTCCCCACCCCGGGCAGCAGGGAGCTGGTCTGTTGCACGTGCGCTGACGGCAGACAGTTTCGGAGCCTGCGTGCACCTGGCGGGCAGGACTCACGAGGGCCCGGGCGTCGGCCTTCCTCCTGCCTCAACGCCAGATCCTTGCCTCTGAGGCCCTCACTGCGACCTGCATTCCCTCCCGCAAGGGGTTCTCCGGCCTGCGACGGGGAGCTCCCCCCGCGGCCCAGCCCACACCTGCACCTGCATTCTCAGGTCTCCACGCGGCAGGCGCACCATGTTTCCCGGGGTCCCCTGGTAGGGCTGCCACATTAAACACATGAAAACACGGGGTGCCCCGTGAAGTTCGAATTTCAGGTAAGCAAATCATTTTTTAGTACTTAGTATAACTACGTCCCCAGTACTGCGTGGGACACATTTATACTTTAAAAAGCTATCTGCTGTTTCTCTGAATTCCCAGTTTACCTGGGTGTCCTGCATTTTATCTGGCAACGCTACCCAATGAGGGGAACACCGCTCCCGCTCTAACTGCCTGAAGCAGCTGGCCTGTCTCTGCAGTCTCCCTGTCCCCTTCTGCCATGCCTCGTCTGGGGCCACGTGGCACAAAGCGGAGCCCTGGAGTGCCCCACCGCTCGCTAGCTCTGGGACTCAGCAAGTCACTTACCCTCCCTAAGCTGTGGCTTTCCGTCCCTGAGACAAGGCCCTCCTCCCTCCAGGATGGTCACGAGGATTAAATGAGAGACTGCACCAAAAGGACCACCTGGCCTGGAGCAGACCCTCTATAAACAGAAATTGGCCAGTCCCTCGGCACCCTTGGTGACTTTCCTGTTTAACTGACACATACCGAGAAATTCACCTAACAGTGTGAACTGCCCAAGAGGAGAAGAAAAGAAAGGCCAGACCCTCAGCCCAGGCTACTAGCTTTTCTCTTCTAGAGACAAGGGAGGCACAGATGGCCCAGAGGGCGCAGGGCCCCCAGGCCTGAGTCCCTGAGCTGGGTCCTCCGAGATGGGGACCCTTGGCGGGATGGGGACCCTTGGCGAGATGGGGACCCTGGGCGGGGTCCATCCCCACCGGTCACTGAGGAAGCCCGGCTTCAGGCCTTTTCTAACAGAGGGGGAGGGACCAGTGCGGGCTGGGGAGTGGGTAAAGAGAAAGCGGACAAGCACCAGGCGGGTGGTACACGATGTGCCCAGAGGCATCTGTGTCCGTGCACCAGTTCTCGGGAAGATTGAGGCTAAGGAAGAGGCCCCGGTGCTGAGTGGCCCGGGGCTTGCGATTCACACTGTGCTGTGGCAGAGTGAGCACAGACACAGGGGAGTCACTGGGGGCTGCCCCCCTCACACAGACACCTTACCCTGCAGGGCAGGGCACAGAAGAGCCCCGGGCACTGGCACTCAGCTTTCCCCAGGCAGGTTTGCCGACCTCCGGGCTTCTCGCCCCTGGACGCCACCCAGGCATCAGGCCGGCGCTCGGCACTGCACTTGGGAGGTTTTGTGATTTAAGGATCCGATCTTTCCAATGCGAGCTAGTCTTCTGAAGGGATCTAATTCGAGTCCACCCACCTAGCTGGTTCACCTCCAGATAAAGGTAGGAAGACAAAGAATAAACAGCCTGACGTGAAAATGCGGCTCCCACCATCTGCCCTCCGGGAAGCCAAGTGACTTAGGGGCAGGATTTCTACCTCTGGGCTGCTTGGAAAGTGAGACCTGCACTATTGTGAAGCTCCGCCTGCCTTCCTAACCCTGGGTTTTCATTTAAAGTCAGAAGCAACAGCTACTTTCACCCGGCAGCGGGGATGAGGCAGGGGCAGGATTTGGTCCCTTCTTCTCCGTGTTGGTGTCTGGGGGTTAGTCACAGAAGAGCTCTCTGGGCCCCCTACTAGATTAGGACAGAACAGCTGCCTGCATACCCACCAGTGTGTTGGGAGGCCCCTGTGAGACAGAGGCTGCCAAAGCACCTCGGCTGCAACGTACAACGTATCAGCCCGCTTCTTCTTCCAGATGGCAATTTTATTTCCAAAACGTTCCACTTCTAAAGTGACTTCTGCTAAACTCCTACTGCACTAAAAAATCCAGAGAGCCCTCTCCCCTTCCAAGCCCGGCCACGGCATCGGGGTCAGGAGAGGGGGGCGTCTGCAAGGCACCCACCCGCCTCTCACCCTCTTCACGGCCCGCCTGGGCCGCGCAGGGACGGTGCCCAGGACACGTGGGGATTGTGATGGGGCTGCAGATCGGGGAAGCTCCGCGTGCGTAAACCCCAGCCCATGCCAAAAGCTCTTGGGAAGCAGAGTATACGGCCAGCGCTTAGAGTGCAGACCAGACTCAGGCCTGCCCATGACCCCGGTGCCCTGCTGCGGTCCCCGCCCAGGCCACACAGCCTGTGGTGGTCACTGAGGGGGCCTGCGCTCGGGTAGCAGGGGGTGGGGAGTGGGTGGAGCGCTCTCCCAGCCACTGGGCCCCAGAGGGAATTCCCTGGTGGTCCAATGGTTAGGACTCGGTGCTTTCACTGCCAGGGTCCGGGTTCAATCCCTGGTCGAGGAACTAAGATCCCACAAGCCGTGCGGTGCAGCCAAACCAACCAACCAACCAACCAACCACTGGGCCCCTGTAAAGGCCAGGCAGGGCCTGCTCCCCCCGCTGCATGGCACACGCAGGCTCAGCCCTCCCTGCAGGCCACCCTGATTTGCCCTCCATCCTCACCTAGTTTCACTTCCTTCCCGGCACCCACCACAGCCTGAATCTCCTGCTTCCCCTGGTGGCATGTGAGCTCGTGCTGGAGCACCCCGGCCAGCACAGTGCCCAGCGCACCGCAAGGTGACCTTCGCTATTGCTGGATGACGACATCAACCAAGAAACTACCGGGAAGACTTAGGAGAGCTGGCAGGTGCTTTAGAAGACACCTGGCCCAACTCTCCACCCCAGGGTCCAAACTCTCTAAAGTATGAGGCCCCCGTTCAACCTCAAAGTATTTCTCCAGTCTCCACGTGAGTGCTTATATATTTAACACACGTTAACTGAGACTAGAAAACAACCCAAAGCTACTAGGACCTCACTATTACTTGAAAATAAAATTGTATTTTATAAGTCATGCGCTCACATGCATTTGAATAGACATACAACTACTGTTCTATGTCTACAATCTACTGACCAGGGGATAAAGAAATAATGCTGCAGTCCAAAAAAGTTTTTTTCTAAATTTTAGATAAAACAATGCTGAAAGGCGGTAAGCCAATTACATAGCTCCAAAGTATCAAGATACATCAGTAAACAAAAAAGGGCAAGTTGCAGAATCGAATGTATGATCCTATTAGTTAAAAAGAATTACATATATATACATGTGAATGTATGTGATTATATATACACGCAAACACACATACATATGTGTGATGCACAGAATAAAATCTTGAGAGGATAAGTGGAGTCATTTTTTACTTCGTACTATTCTGTATTTTAAAAACATTATTGTAATAAGCATATATCCATTTTATAATAAAAACCAATAAAATACAGAAAATACCACCTACATATGCAGACCCAGGTGTTTTTATTTCTGCTGTTTAATTTTTTTCCTACCTGACTACCACCAACAGCAGTTTCCTTACCACTTTGTAAAATGGGGCAAAGGATGGTAAATACTTTTCCAGCCAGGAAAGAATGTGGTGAATGGACAGGCAATATGTATCTGAGTGTTTAGGAAATACATCTCTGTCTTCACTACTTAGTTTTTAATTCAGTTTTTAAAATGATTTAATATTTAAAACATAGAATAATATAACAAATACTTGTTTTCAGATGCTCAGTTCTAATAGTTCTGCTGTACGTACTTGAGTCTTTAAAGGAAATAAAGGGTTACAAATGAGCTGGAGCCCCTGCCTGGCCCTGCTCCCCTCCCTCCCCAGATACCCTCCATCTGGGTGACGACACTTTCACTACATCAAATACGGCTCCTCTCATAGAAGCAGCAGGGGTTTGGGAGGCTGGTCGTCCCAGCCCAGATGAAGGCAGGGCAGACTGGGGAGAGGGGAGGCGAGTTTCCCCCGGGCTGCGAGGAAACACTGCATTATTTATTATGCTTTTCAGGGGGGCACATGCGGTAGTACGGCCGGGTGGAGAGATGGACCGTTTTTAAGCGCTTAATTTTTTCTCGTGGTCTATAATGAGAAAATTCACAAATCATACACAGACTCAAGTGAGGAAGCTGTCAAGGTAAAAGCTGGTTAAAAATTTAGACGAACCAGGACTTGCTCTCCAAGTCCCATGCTGACCAGAACCAGTGAGACTGAAGCCCGGGCCCCCTCCACAAGCCCCACCCCTCAGGGCCACTATCTCTACGCTTGCGACATCCGACACACATACACACACACACACACACACACACACACACACACACGAGGAGACGTGCACCTGCATATATTTCGAAGGACACAATAACCGAGAAACGATCATCTACCAAGCTCATCACGAAAAGGTGTCCTCATTCATCCCACAAAACAGGCGCAGGGACACAGCACCAAGTCCCAACCTACCCCCCAACACGCACACACACACGCTCCTTGTCCTTGTGGAGCTGGCAGGCTACCGGGGGGACCCACAGCCACCAAAGACTCTACCTAAGACGATGAGGCAGAGGACGCGGTGCCATGAGAGGAAAGCACAAGGGCCGCGACCTGGCAGAGGGAGGGCAGGGGCGGCACAGAGACCTACGGGGTGAGGGGCGGAGACCCAGGCACCGGGCTGCAGAGCAGCACAAAAGGGGGCCCAGGCGCAGGGACAAGCTTCCCGAGCTCGGCCAGGGAGAAGCCCTGGCAGACGTGGTCAGACAAGGCTGGGCCCTGGGGAGCGGTCGCCTTGGGGGTGAGCGAGGATGGGATACGGTGATCTGACTTACATCTTGAAACTACTTCTCTGGCAGCAGAGTCAGAGGTGTCAAGCACAGCGATCCGCTCAGCCACACCCCAGCCCCAGGGTCACTTCCACAGGCCGCAGGTGGTGTTCCGATCGGGCCCAAGCAGAGGGGCTAAATGCTCCCCATCACATCACCCTCTAGGTCTCTGAAAACCAGCCAATGAACCAGTAAGAGCCACAGTACCTGACGGGCTAGGCTCTGACGAATCCTACGGAGGGGTGTGTCCACTTGGCCAGGCAGCGTTTCTGCTCTGCGATCATCGGCTAAGGGGTCCGACCTTATGTTTAGGGCAGTGGCTCCCAGTCCTGGCTGTGTATCGGAACCACCTGGGGAGCTTCTGAAAACTACAGCAACACCCTGGGCCCCAAGAACACCTGAGCAGAGACAATGCAAACCTGTGGAGGAGGATCTAGGCAAACCTGTGAGGCTGAATCTGGGCGAGTTTGAAAAGCTCTGCTCAGGATGCCAGTGAGCGGCCAGGCTGAGCTGCTTGCTGGTCCAGCCCCCAGGCCTCCTCAGCTTTTACTGCCCCCACTGCCCCCTGGGGAACTCGGTAAAATGCAGATTCTAGGCCTTTTAGCGTAACAGCTGTCTTCCCACCACCTCTTTACAGTATGAGAAGGAAAACCCGTAGCAAAAGGGTGTCTGTCAACTGAGACTGTCTACTGAGGATCTGAATTACATGTGCTCTGAATAAACAGCTTCAAGAGGCCTGATTAGAATAAAGACCTCCATCACTGTTCCCATTTACTCTCCTTTCCAGCCCTCCCATCTATAGGTAACCAGCCCCTGTAGAATTTTGGGCTGACCTTGGAAAACTCAGGAAAATTTCCCCCATTTTTTTTTTTCAACAAAAAGAAAGTCATTCCAAATTCCTGTAGCCCCAGCGCCTCCCAGCCTGCCCGCCATCTGCCATCTGCAGTGCTTCCTTGAGCACATTCCCCACGGGTCTGCCTCCCGTCCACGGGCGACAGCCTTGAGGCTCACTGTTTCTGTCTGCAGAGAGTCTGGGGCCTGACACCCACGGTCCTCCCTCCTCGGCTCTGGAAGGGCCACTGCTCTCCCTGCAGCCAGGTGACAAACAGCCTTTAAAGAGCCTGACATTTTCTGTAATTAACTCTCCTTTGTTCAAGGAGCCAAGACAACTCCCAGCGTGCCTCTTGCAGCTAACAGGGGTGAACCTGAGCGTGCACCCTGGCGGTTTGCAGAGCTTCCCTACTCCTGATCGTTACGTGGGATTTGCACCTGTCAAGACGTCAGGCTCTGAAACTAAGCCAGAAGGTTGGCTCTTTGAAAACCCACAAGGCAGAAGTGGTGGTTAAAGAACTGATGGACATATGGGGAAAGCAGGGTCAGGTATGCAGGAAGACCCCTAACCATGCAAGAAATCCTAAGCTGCTTCTCTCTCTCTAAACTGTAAGGAAGACAGCACACATTTGACATGTTTGTAATGACTAACAGTGACTCTGGTACTATTACCAACTTTTGGTGCAAATTCGGCCTCCCTTGCGCTTTCAAAGAGATGCTTTTTGAAAGCATCCGTTTTGCTCAGCTGCCCGTGTTCGAGTTGTTACCCAAGAGCACAATCCTTCTGAATTTGTGCAGACGAGTTTGACTCCCACCTGCCTAGTTCCACTTGTTTTTCTCCTAGTTCTCCTTTTACTGTGCACATTCACGCCTCCTGTGGCAAATAAGCCCGTTTAACTGTTTCAAACAGAGTTAAAAATTTTTTAAAAGCAATTGGCCTAGACGTGGTCTAGTGTGCACACAACCACACAGATAAATCTCACAACCGTGGTGCAAAGGAAATACAGCAAAAATAGAATGAGATATATGACACAGTGCCGTTTACGTAAATTAAAAACGCAGGCACTGAAACCAAAAATACACGTTCTACAGAAACACAAAGAAAGAAAAGGATGACCTTTCCAGTGATTTCTTATGTGGGTGGACGAGAGGAAATGAGACTGAGGAAAGGGAATTAAAAAGGCATCCACAAGTAAACAAAACGAGGGGCCCTGCGGACATCGGTGATGGTAACCGAGGAGTTAACCTCCATTCAACTCCTTGAATGTGAAGGAGACAGAGGGACAGACAACTAGACAGAGAAAGGAGAGGAGATTTAAAAAACCAAAAAAACAGATTTTCCCCAAATGTCATTCATCCGTTCAGCCATATTTACCAAGGGCTTATTCTGAGCCAGGAGCTGTTCCTGGCTCCGGGGATACAGCAACCTACCCGCCCTGCTCTCATGGTGCTCGTTTCTAATAGAGGCAGACAGGCCATAAACAGATAGAGCCATTAACGCCTAGGATCACACCAGGCAGGCGCTAAGTGACACGGTTAATAACACAGGCGGGTAAGGGAGGCAGGGGCACCTCGGAGGAGACGATGTTGAGAAGATGCTCAAACAGAGGGAGGGGACTCATCACGCGGCACCTGGCAAAGAGCTTGGTCCCAGAATCCCCAAAGCAGCAAGGAGGCTGGCATCTCCCGCACAGAGTGAGCAGGACGGCGGGGGAGTGGCCCAGATGAAGAGCCTTGTCAGGGGCCCTTTACTGAGTTGGAAACTCCTGGACCCCCGCCCTCCATCACCCATGTACCCCGGGGAAAGGATCACCTGCCCAGCGTTCAGTTTTTAAAACATTCATTCAAAACCTATCCAGACACCAAAGGAAACTTCACGAAAAGAATCTGGTCATGCACAAGGACCCGGTAACCCTGGGAGGACAGACAGGGAGAAGGGAAACAGAGACAGCTGAGGCTGGAGCAGCGGGGACCCTCCACCACCAGCCCTTTCGATTTTGAACTAAAATGTGTTCCCTAATCAACAAAATTATTAAATCACCACTTAAGAAAATAAAATGCTGCGTATGACTTTATAAAATATATAAAGTCTTATTACAATCACTGTGAGCTTTAAATTCATAGTAAGGGTTTCTCTCAATCTAAGTTCAGAAATTTCCTTTGTCTACTTGGCCGTCGTCATTACAATTGACCACCTCAGAATGACTGCTCATCCTTTAGTGACCAGAATGGAAAGGCACTCCTCACTCTGGCCAGCTGGGGAATGAACTGGAGGTGAAGACAGATTCTCAGGAGTGATGGTGACGAACAGCAAACACGTCTTCGGGGGTCGCTGCAAGCCAGGCACTGCACTCGGCAGGTACCCAGCTCACCTAACCCCCTGCCTAAGCAGGTGCTCCTATCATGATCATGGTTAAGAAAACATTTCTAAGAATCCGTGTACATACTCCTATTTACGAGTTTAAGCTTCTGGAAATCTCCATATGAGCAAGAAAGGAGAATGCTATGTGACATGGATCTCAGGTAACTAGTGAGGTGTCCACAACCTCCCTTCCGTACCTTCTCAGGCCTGGTCCACATTTCCTTGCAGTATCTGCTTTGCCTTGGAGGTTCCTGGCTCCTCCTGTCTCTGTACGGGACGATTTAAAAAACAAATAAGCACCATTAAAGGTTATGAGATCAACTTACTGAACACAACTTGCTTTATACTTGGGAAACAGTTAACCACTTTGATTTTTCAAGTATATTTCGCACGCCAGGTCTCTTATAGAGGGGGGTTATCTTTGGATGGCTTGGCAGATGAATAAATATTCTACACGTACCAAAAGGGCTAGCCATTTAAAAGATTCTTCCCTGTAACTTAGTATGAAAAAATGAAATATTTTTTGGAGCAAAAATAATCAGATCCTATTATACCTGTTTTATATGTTTGATATTGGGTAAAGGATTCCTGTATAAGATATCAAATCTTTCAATGCAAGATGTTCACTGGGTTTTGTATTTCTTCAAGCTTTAACACCCTGGTAAATTCTAACCAAATGTCATATCGTGAATGAATAACTGGAAACAAGCCAAACTCAGAGAGAATTAGAGAGATTACAGATTTAATAGAGTTACCTGGCAAAATAAACATCCAACTCATTTAAAACACAATACAGCCCGAGCTGCCTGGGATGCTTGGAGCAGTCTAGCTATGCTTCCCTTTACTCTTATGAACTCAATATTAAAAGGAAAAGCAATTTCATGTTACAAAGATGGAAAGATTAAGATGCATATTCTGCCAGACCTGTATCAGGACAAAACACTCTCTTGGCTTCTATGATCTCTCAGGTCCTGCATTCACCTCTCCCCCGTTTCTATTCTACTGTATAACCTCAAGCATTTGAAAAATGATCTGAATATAATTGCAAATTGCCCAGGATAGTAACTAATTCTTCCCTTTCTTTGTTCAGTTTTGCAAGAACTCCAGTTTCCATTCCAGGGAAGGAGAGAAGTTTTCTCTTAGGTATTTCTTGGAGACTCTATCCTTGAGGGTCAAAAGCAAAGATGGAAAGATTTTTCTTTCCATCTTGAAATTCCCATTTGGACCCAAGATGGACTTTGCCCTAATTATAATGGGAAAAAGAGAAGACCTTTTCCCTCTTCGTGTCTCTTTCTCTTAACCCAGTCAATGAAAAGAGTGAATAAGCCTGGAGCTAAACGGAGCTGCCCGGTTTTAAGAATACCTGAGACATTTCTCACTCTGGCAGTGAAAACTGACCAATAACCAACTCTTCATGGCCCAAGGCCCCAGACTTGGGGTGTTTGAGACAAAAAACCCCTTTATGACAGTCCTCCCGCTCAGCTAACCAGAACCTGACTGCGCTGCTTTGCACTCAGTGCCCGGCCCTTTCCTGCCTTTTGCAGACGTGGAAAATAACAAGGCAGCTTTTGGAAGATCTGGTTCATCTTCCCAGCCAGAAGTGCAGAAATTTATGCCTCCACCTCCAACTTCTGACAGGCCTCTCTTTTGTCCAAATCTGAGCGGAGGGCACCCGGGAGCCTACCTGGCAGGACACACGCATTTCCAACCATCCTTTCCCCTCCCACCCGCCAGAGACGTGCTTAATTGGGCACTTAGGGAAGCTGCACATGGTCCTTCTTCCCCGGCCTCTGTCTGCCTGCTCCCTGCACCCAAGTGGAACATTTTCTTTCTCTTTCCGCCTCCAATTACAAATGCAAATTCTCAGGCAAGGATGAAAGAAATGAACTATGGATCACCGAATATCAATGATGCCACGATCACAGCATCCCCAGCAAGGACGCCGCCTCATTGCATAATTAACGTGATGAAGGTTCTCCTCTTTAACCCCACGAACTAGGGAGGCCCTCAAGTCGCCAAAACACACTGGGATGTCGCTAGCAAAGAGAAGCGGGTTTTCCCCCCGTTTTCCCGTCCACCCGGGGTGTTGTGGGAGTCGGGGTCCGGGAGTATGTGACGCTCACCCCCACGCCCCCCGCCCTTCCCCGAGCTCACCTTCCGAGGAGCCGGAGCCTGTCGCGGTCCTCGGGCCCTTCCGCGGCCCCAGGGGCGAAGCTCGGCTCGGGGCTCGCGGGCCTGGGGGCGAGGCGCGCGGGGTCCCGGCGTCCGGGGAGCGCTGGAGGCCCGCCCTCCCGGAGGCCTCGGCGCCGCCGCCCGCCCGGCCCGGGATGTGGCGGCGGCGGCGGCGGCGGCGCCGGAAGAAGGAAAGCGAGCGCGCGACGCCCTCTCGGGGGGCGAGGCCGCCGCCGCCCCACGCGGCCCTAGCGCCCGTCCGCGCCGTGCGCACCCCTGCGCGGCTGTGCGCGTCCCCGCCGCCGTCCCCGCCGTGCGCGCCGCCTGCCGGCTGTGCGCGTCCCCGCCGCCCGTACACCACCACCCCCGCCCCACCCCCCGCGTGTGCGCGCCGCCGGGACCGAGGGGAGGTGGGAGGGGGCGGAGCCAAAGGACCCCAGGAACCCGATCACCGGGTCCTTGAGCCTCCCTTCCACCAACACCCCTCAAAAAAAACACCCACCAAATTATATCCCGGGAAATGACAGAGGGACTTGTGGCCAAACCTAATCCCACTAGGTCTCCATCCAGGAAACAGGTTGGGTGTTTGAGAACGAAAAAAACCCCCAAACTTGGAAAAATGAAAAATAAAAAAATCCAAGCTTGGGAAAAGGCAAAATTGCTTGAGTTTGGGGTACCTCCCAGCATTCCTAATTAGCCTACCTGGTAAAAACAGAGCTTTCAACAGGGCCCTTTCCACAGACCCACCCTTGGCTGACAGTCTGGAGGTCGTAACCCCCTTATCAAGGTAGAGTGGGTGGAGTCAGTCCCAACTGTGATGGGGGTTTTATTGCCCTAGAAAACGTAAACTAGTTTTGCTTTGATCTAACCTACATGTTTGTTAACTACCTAAATATATATCTACTTAGCAAACAGGGTAATATAGATACGTGTGTACACACACGTATGCACATGAACACATATAATTTTTGTCAAGCTTTCAAGAAACCGGCTTTTTTTTTTCTTTTTTTGGTCTACCCTGTTGGTTTCCTCTTTAATGACTTAAATATAATACCGGTGGGTCTCAGCATTTCAGAATTTCACTTTTAACGTGGTTACTAAGCACCATGACTTAAAGATGGCAAGGCGGTTTAAGGGCCGTTTACTCCGTCTTTTGATCACACATTCAGATATTTATTAAGCCCTTTCTTGGGGGCACTATGGTTGACAAGAGACATTTGCTTTCTCCCTGGGGGTTTGAATGGACACACACGTACACGAGAAGGGCACAACACGTAAATTTGGAACTTAGATGTGACACTAATATGCAGAGTTTAAGAGTCCGAGCTCTGGGAATGAGACCTGTGGGTTCAAATCTTTATTCCACCACAGAAGGCTCGTGACCCCGTCAAGTTCTTTTGTCTCTCTGTGCTCCCATTTCCTCATCTATAAAATAGGGATATTATATAGTATTCACCCCAGAGTTTGATACTAAAGAATAAAGGAGATAATGCATTTGAAGTACATAGCACAGTTCTTTCCCAGTAGTTAAAATCACAGTAAACATAAACTACTTTCGTTATTATTATTTATTATTTATTGCATTCCTAAGATGCTGTTCAAATATTAAAAGATACGGTTCTTTCAAGGGGCTTACACATTGGTGACTAAGGTAGCTGAATATTTTTGTTGGGGTTTTTCCAAATTATTCTAGTTCTTCTTTTTGTTTCTATAAATGAACTTAAGGAAAGTATTAGTATTCAGTCTTTATACCAGCAGAATAGTTTCTAAAATAGCAGTTCTCAAAATGTGATCTGTGGACCCCTGAAAAATCTCCAAGATCCTTTTAGGGAATCCTTTTAGTGGTTTAGTGGATGTCAAAACCACTTTCACAATAACACGAGAACATTAGTTGTCTTCACTATTTTTTTAAACATTTTTAAAATTGAAGTATAGTTAATTTACCAGTTTGTGTTAGTTTCAGGTGTACAACAAAGTGATTCAGTTATATATGTATACCTGAATATATATATTCTTTTTCAGATTCTTTCCCATTACAGATTATTATAAGATATTGATTATAGTTCCCTGTGCTATACAGTGGGTCCTTGTTGTTTATCTATTTCATATATAGTAGTTTGTTAATCCCAAATTCCTAATTTATGCCTCCGCTGCTATCCCCTTTGATAACCAGAAGTTTGTTTTCTTTTTTTTAAACATTTTTATTTTTATTTATTTATTTTTTAATTTATTTATTTTTGGCTGCGTTGGGTCTTCGTTGCTGCGCGCGGGCTTTCTCTAGTTGCGGTGAGCAGGGGCTACTCTTCATTGCGGTGCTCTGGCTTGTCGTTGTGGTGACCTCTCCTATTGTGGAGCACGGGCTCTGGGCACGTGGGTTTCAGTAGCTGTGGCACACGGACTCAGTAGTTGCGGCTCACGGGCTCTAGAGCGCAGGCTCAGTAGTTGTGGCTCACTGGCTTAGTTGCTCTGCAGCACGTGGGATCTTCCCGGCCCAGGGCTCAAACCCGTGTCCCCTGCCCTGGCCGCAGGATTCTTAACCACTGCACCACCAGGGAAGTCCCCCAGAAGTTTGTTTTCTATGTCTATGAGTCTATTTCTGGGGGTTTTTTACCTTTTAATTTTATATTGGAGTATAGTTGATTAACAATGTTTTGTTAGTTTCAGGCGTACAGCAAGGTGATTCAGTTATACATACATATGTATCTATTCTTTTTCAAATTCTTTTCCCATTTAGATTGTACATAATATTGAGCAGAGTTCCCTGTGCTATATAGTAGGTCCTTGTTGGTTATCCATTTTAAATATAGCAGTGTGTACATGTCAATCCCAAACTCCCTAACTATCTCTCCCCCCAACCCTTCCCCCAACCATAAGTTCGTTCTCGAAGTCTGTGACTCTATTTCTGTTTTGTAAATGAGTTAAATAAGTTCATTTATATCATTTTTTTTAGATTACATGTCTAAGTGATAAATGATATTTGTCTTTCTCTTACTGACTTCACTTAATATGATAATCTCTAGGTCCATCCATATCACTGCAAATGGCATTATTTCATTCTTTTTTATGACTGAGTAATATTCTGTTTGTGTGTGTGTGTATATATACACATATACGTGTATATATATACACACATATACATGTGTGTATATATATATACACATATATGTATATATATATATATATATAAAATACCACACCTTCTTTATCCATTCAACTATTGATGGACATTTAGGTTGCTTCTATGTCTAGTTGTCTTCAATATTTAGACATTTGCTCTGATGGTACAGAAGAAACGGTGGGTAAAACTGATGACGCATAGCGTGAATCCAGGCAGTGGCACAAGACTGAACTGGTACTCATTGTATTTTCATCACCATCGTGCACATGCAGTAAAAACAAACATACAAACAAAAAGTGCCACTGAAGATTGAAGCAGCCCTAGTTTTTGGAATGGGTTGGAAAGTGCACAAAAGTACTCCTAGGTATGGTGGTTCTCTGGAGCCAAAGCTCTGGGGCCATGGTTTGCAATGCAAAACATTGAGCTGCTTTTTTTCATTGAACACCATTTTTACTGGAAGGAAGAACTGACAGACAAACTGTGATTACACTGACTTGAGGATTTGGCAGCCGTTTCCTCCAAAATGAATGAAATGAGCCTGTCACTTCAAGGAAAACAACTGATAGTTTTTATCGCTGACGATAAAATTCAGGCTTTCAAGTGAAAATTCAAACTTTTGGTTGGAAAACCTGTATCTGCCACTATGAGTTTGACAGCATCCCAATATTTAAAGATCTTTCTGATGAAATCAGTGGCGATGCTGAAGGGCATTTTTTTTTTTTGATATTGTATACTGATAGACCAATTGTGGCACAATAAAAATATATATATTTGGCCTTTTCCTGGTTCTTGACACAGAGATTCTAAAACCTTTTAAATGTCTCAAATAATAGAGGTGATAGGAGCATCTTTTGTTCTAATATTTGGCCTTTGTTCCTGGTTCTTGACACAAAATTCCTAAATCCCTTGGAATTTCCTGGTCGATAGGAGCATCTTTTGTTTAATGAGGGGACTTTGGGTGGGCCCCTAGGTAGCTTCAGATGAGGACTGGTCACCACAAAGACCAAACCTTGATTAGAAGCCTGGAACTTTCAGCCTTACCTCCCCCAACCTCTGGGGAGAGGACAGGGGCTGGAGATTGAGTTAATAATCGATCATGGCTATGTGATGAAACCCCCATAAAACACCTAAATGACAGGGTTTGGAGAGCTTCTGAGTTGGCAAGCACATCGAGGTGTTGGGAGGGTGACCGTGCGGAGAGGGCTTGGAAGCTCTACACATACCACCCCCCATACCTTGCCCTGTGCATCTCTTGCATCTGACTCTTCCCCAGTTGTATCCTTTGTAATACATTGGTCATAGCAAGTAAACTGTTTTCCTGAGTTCTGTCAGCTGTTCTAGCAAAACCAAACTGAGGACAGGGTAGTCGTGGGAACTCTGATCTGTAGACAAGTCAGCTGGAAGAGTGGTAACCTGGGGACCAACATGTGTGACTGGCATCTGAAGTGGGAGCAGGCTTGTTAAACCTTTGGAGTCTGATGGTAACTCCAGGTGGTGTCAGAATAGAATTGTAGGACATTTAGTTGGTGTGTGGAGAATCCTAGAGTTGGTTGTTGGAAACACCCCAGGCTGATGAATTTTAACATCACAGAGTATGAAAAGTTATTGATAGGGTTTTGGGTTCTATGTTGTACTAAACTTTAAGAAACTACCACTTGCTGAGTTTGGGTGTAATATTAAAGAAAAACACCAAAAATTATCTGAAAAGATGATTGAAGTACTTCTTCCTTTTCTACTGAAGGATTTTCTTCATATTCTTTGACCAAAATAACACTGCAACAGATTGACTGCAGAAAAAGTATATGAATCCAGCTGCCTTCTATTAAGCAAGACATTAAAGAGATTTGCAGAAAGGTAAGTAATGCTGAATTTTTGTTTTGGAAAATATAGCTATTTTTCCTTCAAATATGTTATTTATAGTAACATTTAATGGGAATATTGTTATTTTCCAATGAATTAATAAATAAATGTTTTAAATTTCTCAGTTTCAGTTACTAATATTGTCTGTATAGAGAGATATAATTCAGATTAACAAAAGCTCTTTGGGTTCGTTGATCATTTTTAAGAGCATTGATGGATTCTTAGATCAAAATGTTTGAGAACTGCTGTTCTAAAAGAAACTCTCATTCTTAAAAGTAAAAGAAAAATATACCAGATTCTTTTAGCCTCCACAATTGCCAAATGTATATCTTTAAAGTCAAGGCTGGAGGAATGACAGAAGTTAACCAAAGTTGGTCAACCAAGTTGACCAAAACCTATTTCCATCTGTTTGAATCAAACTGGTGGAATAATCAATAGATACATTTAGAGAAACCTAGATACCTCTTACAGGGGGTATGGGTTATATGGAGAACCATCATTCTATGAGAGTAGGAATTTGCCAGTTCCTCTAAGCATTCTGTGGTATTAAGATTTTGTAAATTTCTCTCCAGTTCTTCATTTTGGGTAAGTATGTATGGACTTGGAGTCTTTAGTGTTGGTGCTAGAAATTGACATTGTTTTCCTTCTTGCTTCCTTCTTCCTCAACTCCTAGGTGTGCCACAGAGATGCCCCTGCATTCCCCATAGCAGCCAGTGCAGGAGACAGTTCCCACAATACTGGCCCTCCCATTCCTGAACTCACATCTCAATATATACAAGTAGACACTAGTCCCTAGAGGACACTAGCCCCTCACAGGCTTCCTTGGAGTTTCTTTAAAAGAAGAGGTTTTGGAAATCATTTCTCAGCTACCTGGACTGTAAAGGTAACGGAAAATTGCATACACAGTGTGCATACCCCAGCTCCTTTTCTGAAGCCCACTGAAAAATTATATTTGGCTCCCTTGGTGGGCATATGGGGAGATGCTTTCCAGGGTTGAAATGAGATTTTGTCAAGGTTAAGAGGAGCTGTAGTGGTCCCAGCCAGGTATCTCTATGTGGTTCTAGAACTGTGAAATGTCCAGTTAATTAGAGGGCTCTTCTCAGTAGACATGCTGCTGGTGGCAGGGATTATACAAATCCACCTATGTTGATTTCCCTGTCCAATTTATAGCTGGATGTATAATTCAAAGTCTTATGTACCAGGAGATAGCCAGGTGAAACAGGCTGGGTTCCATGCAGTAGCCCTCAGAAAACCTCTGATGAGTTTATTATGGTTTTTGTCAGGGGCTGTTTTGTCTTATTAATAATATCTCCTATATTAGCTAAAATATGATAGAGCTTCACATTTGGAAAGATTTACCAGAAGGATTTATTTCATATTTTAAGTTGGGGGCATTTTTAAGATCTACATTTTGAATTGTTGGAAATATATTTGAAATATTATTAAAATGAGAAAACCAAAAGAGGTGCTGAACTCATGAGATGCGAAGAGACCACAGACACATCCCACTATCAGGTTAAACTACCTTCCCAATGTAATTGGCTAAGGATAGAAAATTATATCAGAAGTAAGGTGACCACACAACCTGGGTTTGGGCCATGTGACTGGGTTCTGGCCAGTAAATGGTACACAGAATTGATCTAAGCCACCTATAGGGTTCACCCTTAAGAACATGCCATTTGATCCTCAAGTTTTCTTCCCCTGACATGTGCTGGGTATTCCAGAAGTCAGACACACAGAATGGAGTCACCATCTGGAGGAAAGTTTTAGTACCTACATAGCATAACATGAGCAAAACATCAGCATTCATTGTGTTAAGCCAAGGAGAGTTCAGGGCATATGCCTTATACAGCACAGCCTATTCTAATACAATATTCTAGTTTAGTGATAAGAACACTGGACTGAAAGTCAGGAGACTTAGGTTCATTGAGGTTGAACTATAAGAGATAGCTGATAATCAATAGTTTCTGATGTTCAAGAATGGCAATTTCGCATGACTAACTCTAAATTCCACCTTTGTGGTCAGCTAGATATGTGACGCTGAATTATCCAGTAATCCCATCTGAATCTCATTTTTCTCATCTGTTAAAATCAGACCTAACAGACATCTATAGAACAGTCACCTAGTACCAGGAGAATTTACATCCTTCTCAAGGATACACAGAACATTCTCTAGGATATATATGCTATATGCTAAGCTGTAAAACAAACCTTGATAAATTTAAAAGGATTGAGATTATAGAAAGTATGTTCTCTAATCACAATGGAATTAAATTAGAAATCAGTAACAGCAGGAAACTTGGGAAATACACTATATTAAATTAAACAACAAAATCCTAAAATAATGAATGGACCAAAGAAGAAATCACAAGGAATTAGAAAAGACTTACAAATGAATGAAAAGGAAAGCACAACATCTCCAGATCTATGGAATATTCAGAAATTTATTGCTATAAATGAGAACATTAAAAAGAAAAAAGATCTCAAATTTAACCTAAACTTTCACCTTAAGAAACTAGAAAAAGAACAGCAAACTTAAAGCAAGAATAAAAGAAGTAAATAATAAAGATTAGCATGGTAATAAATGAAAGAAAAACTAGAAAAGCAATAGAGAAAATAACAAAACAAAAAATTGGCTCTTTGAAAAAATCAACAAAATTGATACATCTTTTTCTAGATTGACCAAGAAAAAAAGAGAGGAGTCAAATTAGTAAAATCAGAATGAAAAGGGGGATATTACTTACAAACTTACAAAAATAAAAAGGATTATAAATGAATACTATGAACAATTGTATGCCAACAAATTAGATAACCTGGACAAGTGGACAAATTCCTAGAGAAACACAAACTACCTAAAATTGACTCAAGAAGAAACAGAAAATCTGAATAGACCTATAACAAACAAGTAAGAGATTGAATTAGTAATTTTAAAACTTCCTACAAAGAAAAGACTAGGCCCAGGTGACTTCACTGTTGAATTCTACATTTAAAGAAGAATTAATGTGAATCCTTCACAAACTCTTCCAAAATATAGAAGAGGATGGAACACATCTCAACTCATTCAATGAGTCCAATATTACCCTGATACCAAAGCTAGACATAGACATCACAAGAAAACTACAGACCCATATCTTGTATACAAAAGACACAAAATCCCTCGACAAAATACATGCAAATTGAATCCAGTAACATATATAAAGGATTATACAACATGACCAAGTGGGATGTATCCCAGGGATGAAGGTTGCTTTAACATCTGAAAATCAATTAATGTATTACACTATATCAATAGAATACAAAGGACAAATCACGTGAGTAAATAGAAGCAGAAAAAGCATTTGACAAAATTCAACTCCCCTTATTGATAAATACATGCAATAAACTAGGAATAGAAGGAAACTTCCTCGACCTGATAAACGACATCTACAAAACTCTACAAATAATATCATACGTGATGGTAAAAGACTGAAAGCTTTCCCCGGAGATCAGGACCAAGACAAGGATGTCCACGTTCATCACTTTTAACATTTTGCTGGAGGTTCTAGGTAGGACAGTTAGGCAAGAAAACGAATGAATTATCCATATTGGAAAGGAAGAAGTAAAACTATCTCTATTTTCAGATGACATGATATTGCATACAGAAAATCCTACAGATTCTACTAAAAAGAACTAATAAGTTAGTTGAACAGAGTTACAGGATATAATACAAAAATCATTGTATTTTTATAAACTAGCAATGAACAATCCAAAAATGGAATTAAGAAAACAATTCTATTTATAATAGCATCTAAAGGAATAAAATTCTTAGAGATAAATTTAACAAAAGAGGTACAAAACTTACGCTCTGAAAACTACAAACATTTTTGAAAGAAATTAAAGAACACCTAAATAAATGTAGAGACATCCCATGTTCACGTATCCGAAGACTTAATATTAAGATGGCAGTACTCTCCAAATTGATCTACAGATTCACTGCAATCCTCATCAAAATTCCACCTGGTTTCTTTGAAGAAATTGCCAATGCGACCCTAAAATTCACAGGGAAATTCAAGAAACTCAAAGTAGCCAAAACAATGTTGAAAAATAAGATCAAAGAGGGAGGAATAACACTTCTCAATCTTAGAACTTACTACAAAGCTACAGTAATGAAGAGAGTGTGGTACCAGCATAAGAAGAGACATATGGATCAATGCAATAGAATTGAGAGTCCAAAAATAAACCTTCACGTTTATAATTTCCAACAAGTGTAACAGGGAAGAACAACCCTGACTCCATATTGGATGTGTTTCTTTAACCTTTGTATTCTATTGCTTTTGCTACAAGTTATTCACTAAAGGGATGTTGCCTATAGCTTAAGGTATGCATAATGGCCCATCTCCAGGAAGCCTGTCTCCCATGTCTGAAGGTTAAGCTAAAATATCTTTGTTTTCCTTTGTTCACAGGAAACATCCTGACCAGGCCCACCTGTGGAAAAGAAGAAATTAACACACCCCCTCCGGAGTCTGGCCAGAACCAGGAAATATTTGCAACAACTTGTTGTCTTTTTTACTTTACCTCCTCACCTTTCCCTCTTTCTTTTATAAAAGAAACTAGCATCCAAACCCAAGCAAGATGGTTCTTTGGGACAGTAGCCCACCATCCTCTTGGTCTGTTGGCTTTCCGAATAAAGTCGCTATTCCTTGCCTCAACAACTGGACTCTCCATCGATTGGCCTGTCATGCAGTGAGCAGTACGAGCCTGGACTCAGTAACACAAGGTTGCTAAGATAATTAAATGAAAACAGAATAGTCTTTTCAAAAAATGGTGTTGAGATGACTGATATCCATGTGCCAAAGAATGAATTTAGACACTTTCATCACATCATATTGAAAAATTAACTCAAAATGGATTGTAGATCTAACTGCAAGAGCTAAAACTAAAAAACTAGCAGAAAAATAGGCATAAATCTTTGTAACCTTGAGTGAGACTATGGTTTCTTAGATATGACACCAAGAGCACAAGCAACAAAAGAAAAAAATAGATAAATTGGACTTCATCAAAAACTTTAAATGTTGTGCTTCAAAGGATACTATCAAAAAAGTGAAAAGACAACCCACAAAATGGGAAAAAACTTTTGCAAATCCTATATCTAATAAGGGACTAGTATCTAGAATATACACAGAACCCTTACAATTCCATAACAAAAAGACAAATAACCCAGTTTAAAAATGGGCAAAGGGGGCTTCCCTGGTGGCGCAGTGGTTGAGAGTCTGCCTGCCAATGCAGGGGACACGGGTTCGAGCCCTGGTCTGGGAAGATCCCACATGCCGCGGAGCAGTTGGGCCCGTGAGCCACAACTACTGAGCCTGCGCGTCTGGAGCGTGTGCTCCACAACAAGAGAGGCTGCGATAGTGAGAGGCCCATGCGCCGCGATGAAGAGTGGCCCCCGCTTGCCACAACTAGAGAAAGCCCTCGCACAGAAACGAAGACCCAACACAGCCAAAAATAAATTAATTAAAAAAAAAATGGGCAAAGGATCTGAATAGACGTTTCTCCAAAGAAGATATGCAAATGGACAGTAAGCACATGAAAAGATGCTTAACATCATTTAATCACTAGGGAAGTGAACATCAAAATCACAGTGAAATACCACCGCACATCAACTAGAGTGGCTAGAATCAAAAAGACAATAACAAGTGTTGGCAATCGTGGAGAAATGCAACCCTCACACATTGCTGGTGAGAATATACAATTGTACAATCGTTTTGGAAAACTTCTTGCCAGTTCCTCAAAATGTCAACCTAGCAGGTATATATTCCAAGAGAAATGAAAACATACATCTATGCAAAAACTTGTATGCGAATGTTCACAACATCGGTGTTTATAATAGCCAAAGAGTAGAAACAACACAAATGTCCATCAAATGATGAATGAATACCCAAATATAGCATACCCATACGGTGGAATATGACTTGGCAAAAAAAAAAAAAAAAAAAAAAAAAGGAATGAAGTACTGATACATGCTACAACGTGGAGAGCTACATAGTATCACTGGTAACGGCTTCATGCTATTTCATTTTATAGGCGTACCATAGTATACGAAACAGATCCCCTTTGCTGGACATTTAGGCTACCTCTAGTTCTTCATGTCATAAACAGATTCTAGGAATATGGAGGTGGTAGTGGCAGCACAGTTTTTTCCGTTTCTCAAAATATCAGCATAAAAACAGAGCAACTAGATAGCAAAACCCATGGACAACACTGACAACAAAACCAGATGATGAGCCATTGCCACAAACCTCAAAAATACAAGTAGGCGGGGAAAACCACAGACCCATAGGTTAACAGCATCTGTACAGAAACAGACAGATAACCAGGCAGCATCTGAGAAACTGGAGAACAGGAGAAACCCCAAGTTGTACAGAGGACCAGTTTGAAAGCCGCCACTGAAATGGGGGAGGGTCTTGCCCAATCCAATAGCAGGTGAGAGGGGTCCCACAGTAAAAATTGAGGGGCTGGAGCAGTCTATTCTTTAGGAACCGTCAAAACTGACTGCCTGGGTTCCCAACTCCAAGCATCTTCACTAGATATTCCGAATTGCTTGCAAAGGGGTTGTGCTAATTTACCTGCCCACCACTTCTTTGCCACATTAGTATTGTCAGACTTTTAGATTTCCGACAATCCTATGTGTGTGAATGGTGTGTAATTGTTTTAATACATACTTCTCTAAAACTAGTCTACTGGTCACTGTGAGACATGGGACCTGGGACCCTTTGCTGCAGTGCTGCAAGGCTTGCACCTGGACACACCTCTCCTTGAGCAACAAAATACAAAGAAACTCTATGGGACTAAAAATAAGTGCATGCATGCGCAGTCGGTGCAAATTCTGAACAAAAGATACAAAGAGACCAAAAAACCCAACTGCCACTTTTGAACAGCCTGGAGCAAAAGCAGGGTACTGTGCATGCCCCCTGCACACAACACCAGCTAAGGGGTGGGCAAAACACCTCAGCCAACCCTCTGGCACGACCCCTGGACACACCCCTACCCTCACCCCGTATAAGGAACAATCTCACCCCCCATCAGGGATCGAGCCAGCAAGGGAACCTGCTGTTTGCTCTCACTGCCCCCTGCTGCAGCAGGGGCCCCAATAAAGTCTTGCCTGAATTTCTTGTCTAGCCTCTGATCAATTTCTATTGATTAGGGAGGCCAAGAACCCAGGTCGGTAACAACTATATTTCTTCTTCTCTGAATTGCTTGTTCATATCCTTTGCTGAGTCCTGGCTCAGATCCTTACCAGCTGTGTAATATTGAGTAAGCTGTTTAAATTCTAAGGTTCCCCATCTGTAGAACGAAAAATGAATAATAGGATTACTTTATAGCTGTAGGGTGATTATGAGGATAATGTGCCATTATATATGTTTAGAACTGTGCCCAGCACATAGTAAACACTGTCTAATTGTTAACTATTATTAATTCATAGCATATATGAATTTATATTTGTATATAAATTCTTCATCTGCCATAAAAATGTTCTCTCTGATTGTGGCTTGTCTTTAACCTTGGTTTGTAGCATATTTTATCGTATAGAAGTTTAACACTTTCATGATAATACATCAATATCTTCTCTAGAGATTTCTGCTGTCTTTATAAAGAAATCACCTTTCCCCCAATAATAAAATAGTATTGCATACTTTCTTCCAGTTGTTCTAAAATTTCTCAATTTAAAAATTTATCTAATTTCACATTTAGCTAATCTCACTCCCATCTGGAATTTATTTTTATATGGTGTGAAGAAGTATAAATCTAATTTTTTTCCATGTAGAAAGCTGAGCTAGACTACAAGTGCTGGTTATGGCCACGAGGACTGGTGAGGATGACGACCTGCACTTAGCTTGGGTTACTTTCTCTATCGCTTACTTGTGAGCCAACCAATGACCAGGGCAAAGATCACAGGAAGCTAAGGAAATATTTCTCCAAAATTTCCTTTGTTGTCATGGAAGTACATCTGAATATTTGGTGGTCTCAGCAGCCCTGTGGGGAAAGAAAAGTGCCAGAGGCTGCAGAATCAAGACAGCCTGCCTTTTATATCATCTTGGAGGTTGAAAGTGTAGGTGGAGTCACATCAACCTTTCAAGATCCCTTAAAAATGTCAGTACAATGTGTACCTTCCATTCCATTTCTATGTCGGCCTCCCTGAGATTTGGATGCCATGAGATAACACAGTTGCCCCAGCTCCATTTGTTGACTCGTCTTTGCCCATGATTGGTAACATCTCCCACACCGAGGGCCCCCTAAAGAGCAAGGTCTCCGTGAATGTGATAACTAATAGCGTCCATGTAAAACATACAATGTCAAACACTGGCCATCTTGATCTTGGTTTGTCCAAAGTCTGAAAGCTTCAGAGGTGAAGTGAAAAAAACAAAGATCCTTATTTTTTGTTGACACATTCCAGGTTTTAGAGATTCATAACACAACCCAGAGCCTTTCTATACAATTGCCTAATGGGATGACACCAGCTTAGGACTTGGATGTGTGCCTTCTGATAAACATGGTGGTGTCAGACATTACAGCTGGGTAGTTATAATTGTAATAATTCTGTAGTCGTCTCCTGTAGAAAGCTGAGTCACTCCATGAACTGGTCAGCAAACTTTCCAAAAAGAAAGTTACTCAAATGAGCAGAGGAGGACTAAATGTGTAGTTACAGCCCCGTTCTATTTCCTGTGCACCAATTGCTTCCTCAGTAGTGTACCTATGCCTCAGCGCTCTCATGGTGTCATGATGGGTAATAAAAACACAGAATCCGGAGGAGGAGCATTGCTACATTGTATTAAAACATGGCCTTGGGATGAAAAGAAATGAGCTTGTGACGACTGAGTAATAGGGAGATGAAACATTGTGAGAATTATTCATAGTGGGTCATAAAATGAAAAGGCCAGGATGCCTTTCCCAGAGCAGGGCAGCCGGCGATGCTCAGGGGTTGTTCGCATTCTGCTTCTCTAAATGACAAATTCTAGTCATCAGAGCTTTCTCGAAACTTCCTATCCACCAGGGCTGCTTAGGTTAGTGCACAGATGATATTTTTACACATGCAGATGGCTGTGCTTAGATCATGTGGACGCTAGCAGCTGTGATGGAGCCGGGCTGGGGCACAGATCACTCCAGGCATTCCACGCAGCTTCTGGGGAGTCCTCTATTATCTATTTATTTTCTGCATAAGATTTGTCTTTGTCAGTATTTTTCCAGAACCAATATAAAAATACCTTTGTGTGTTCTGAACCCAAAATTGGCTGAGAATGAGCTACTGAGTACACAAGAGAAATCATCTATTTTTAAAAAATATTTACTTATTTATTTATTTTGTTGCACCGGGTCTTAGTTGAGGCAGGCAGGTGGGCTCCTTAGTTGCGACAACTGGACTCCTTAGTTGTGGCATGCGAACTCTTAGTTGTGGCATGCATGTGGGATCTAGTTCCCTGACCAGGATCAAACCTGGGCCCCCTGCATTGGGAGCGCAGAGTCTTAACCACTGTGCCACCAGGGAAGTCCCAGAAATCATCTACTTTTGTTTGAACTGAGGTTCTTAACCCGGGGCCCCTGAATCCATAGGCAGAGCTTCTCAAACTCAGAGGGCAGCGGAGCCCTCTGTGAAGTGTGTTTCCAGTGCAGAGTCCTGTGTGCCACACCCAGAAATCCTGATTCTGGGAGTCTAGAAGGGGACCCATGAGCCTGTATTTTTCATGCACACCCCGGGTGTTTCTCCAGCACATGGTCTGGGGGCTACATTCAGGGGAACCTTCTCCTGAGGGTGGGTGGTTGTTTGTGGTAGGGGTTCAAGAAAAAGGACTGTGGAAGACAGAGAAAACAAACTTATGGTTACCAAAGGGAGAAGGTGGGGAGGGATAAATTGGGAATTGGGGATTAACAGATACAAAGTACTACATATAAAATAGGTAGACAAGGACCTACTGTATAGCACAGGGAACTATAGTCAATATTTGGTAATAGCCTATAATGGAAAAGAATCTGAAAAAGAATATATGTACATATATACATGTATAACTGAATCACTTTGCTGTACACCTGAAACATTGTAAATCAACTGTACTTCAATTAAAAAAAATAATAAAATGGACACACACACACACACACACACACACACACGGTAAATGGATAAACAAATTGTGCTAGATCCACACAAAAGAATACTGTTCAGGAATAAAAAGGAATGAACCACTGGTACATGCAACATGGATAATGCTTAACAGAAGAACACAGACACAAATAGTACCTAATGTACGATTCCATTTATATGAAATTCTAGATTAGGCAAAACTAATCTGCAGTGATGGACAGATCAGTGCTTGCCTAGGGCTGGGACTTGGTGTGGGAACCAACTGCAAAGTCACATGAGGAAACTTTTGGGGGTGATGAAAATGTTCCAGATTTTGATTTTTTTTTTCACTTTTTTTTTTTTTTGGCCGTGCTGTGCAACACGTGGAATCTTAGTTCCGCAACCAGGGATCAAACCTGTGCCCCCTGCAGTGGAAATTTGGAGTCTTAACCACTGGACTGCCAGGGAAGTCCCCCAGATTTTGATTTTGACGGTGGCTATTTGGGTGTATATGTTTATCAAAATTCCTTCAAGGATACACTTAATATGGGTGTATTTTATTATGTGTAAATTATACTTTGACAACAATAGAAAAACAGGACTGTGGAAAGAACCATGTGCCTGACCCCTGAAATGGTATGAAAATTGGGCATCCAGATGTGCTGTGAATTTTTCGGAGATGAGGATGTATGGCTTCCCTCACACACCCGGAGAGACCCATGTGCCCTCAGAAGTTACAAACCACGATAGCACTTAGTCCCCACGGAGCTAATGATCACATCTGTTTCCAAGGAGGGTGTTTAACTTCTCTCAACTATGGGAAAGTGACTCAAAAGGGACAGCTTATCGAGGTGGATAGGCAGCTGGTCTCTGCAAACAAAGGTGGCGGCAGTGCAGTCTGTGCACCAGGCAGCCTTGCTAACGGCTCCCAAAGACAGTCAGGGGGGCAGGAATCTCCCCTGGGGCTGGTTTTCCTCAGTTGGTGTCCAGGAAATGGCTCTTGGAGGTGGCCTGACTCTCCAGCAAAGGTCTGAGGTCCTTCAGTTCCAGAGCCCCCTCACCTCCTTGAGTTTCCAGAACCTTCCTCTCCTGCTCCTTGGCCTGTGCAGAACCATGAAGAACAGCTCACAATCATGAAGACTGTCCACAATGACCATTCGAACCTTCCCTCTGACCGTAGCCATTTCTTTTTCATTTCCTACCTGGCTTCTCAAGCATCTATTACCATTAACTTACATGAGTTTTTCTTTCAAATTCTTTGTTTATGATAACAAAAAAAATCATAGGGTTTGGTTCATTGTTATTATTTTACCTTGGCACAGATGGAAGATGAGCAAAGTGCCCCTGGCCCTCTTTTGACTTAAAGACTCACAAATATATATGCCTTTCAGAAAACAGATCTCAAATGGGGTGAAACAGAGCAACACATTTTTAAACAAGACCAATTAGGATCACCACCTTCACAGAAGCTACAGTGATTTGCAGAAACCGTAGCAACAATCTCTGAAGTTCCGATATTTTATGATGCTTGTGTTAGAAACAACACGGATGAGCATGATTACATGATGTAGAAGAACATTTCTCTGAGTTTTCATCTTGTTTAGTTTGTTTCAGTTGGAGAGGGATTCATTTTCTTCTTTAGCTGAGATTTCTCTTACGAGCAATTAGAAGGATCTATTATGTCAGGGCTTGGATTCCATTACTTAGCACTGTGAAGAATAAAGCAGGCCTGTCTTATGAAAATATTTAAAAATTTAAAATATGGAGCAGGAAAAAGTGGAAAGAGAATTTAACAAAGGGAATATGGAGCGTGTGAGGTTTTGCCTCTAAATTGCCCTAACTTCCTGCTTCTTCCCACCAGCCTCCAGCTAGGTACCTTAGCCTCTTCTGTACATGACCTGGCTCGAATTCCTTCCCACACCTCCAGCCCTGCGTGTGCCTTTATCTCCTTCCCTCCTGTTTCAGAGGCGAGAGGCTGATCCCTCCTCCTGGCTTGTGACTCTGTCCCCTTGGATGACTCCCTGACTCTGGCTCCTCAATTTCCGTTCATCTCCCTGTCTCTACCAATGCCTCTGCTCTGCCGACCTGCATGTCCCCATCTCCTTCACCCTTCATTTATTACGGAGCTTTTCTTGCGCGCAGCCCTCTCACCTTCCGTCCTTGGAAGGCTGGTCTGCACGCGCTCCTCTGCGGTCTCTGCGTCTGCGCATGCTCACCCCAGGCCCTGCCGACACTGCGCACCCACGGGCATCCTAGATGCTAAATCCACCGTCCCTCTCTCCCTGGCAGCTCCCGCTGGACCCCCTTTCGGCTTCTGTTCCGCCCCTGCCCTTGAGCCCTGGTGTTCCCCATGTCTTGCCACTGCTCTCAGGTTCCTTTACTCCATTCCTTCTCCCAAAGCGACGTCTTTTCTAGTGATTGCAGCCGCTACACCTGTGCTCCCGATGACTCAATCCACACAGTTCAGTCTCTTTCTAAAGCACAAGGCACTCGTTTCCAGCTACATCCTGGACCCCTCTGTTTGTATCCTCCGCAGGCACGTAACCGACACAGCAACCCACCGCCCTCCCTCCAAGCCCGCATCCCAAGCCTCAGTCAAGGCTGCCGCTCTGCTCTGCGTTGAAGACCTCACCCCTTGGAGGCCTCTCCAGCTCCTTCCTTTCCTTCAACCTCCAATCATCCCCAACTCCTGCCAATTCTCCAGTTCAAATGTCTGAATCCACCCCCTCTTCTCTGTTCTCGGTAAGACTCTGGGGTCTGGCCCTCACTATTTTTCACCTGAGGATGCCTGCACCTTCAGATCCCACCATCCCTGCTTTCAGACCTTGAGGACGTCCTGATTCTGACACAATACATCCCACTCCCGATCGGCATAGCAGGCTCTTCCAGCGCAGCTTTCCACGCCGGCCCAGTCGCTAGCCAGTGTGCTCTTCTCCCTTCTCACTTCCCTTCCCGCAGGAGGGGGCCAAGTTCTAACATCAGAGGATTGCCGTCTGGTGGTGGGCAGCTGCTTTTGCAGATGGGGAGAGTAAGCGGATAAAAATGACTCATTGACTACGCTCACTACGAGTCTGCAGACAGACAACCTGTTTCCATTGAGCCCTTCGTTCTGCTTCTCCATCATCTTTGTTGTAGTCGCAACAACCTCCCAAAAGATGCCACACTGATCTCTCCTCCCATTCCAGCTATCAGCCACACTTCTGTCCCCCATCTCTGGAAGCACCAAACTTCACTTTTCTCTGATACTTTCTCACCTTTGTACCTTTCATACTGCCCTTACCTACCTGCTCTGCTCCACAAACTCCACTTGTCTTTTAAATCGAGGTCAAATCCAGCTCCACTGTAGAGCCTCCCCTATTCTGGGTTTTGCTCAAGAGCAATTTCCAATCAATTATTTACTCTCTTTTTTTCCCCTAATATAGCATTTTATATAAGTGTGTGCGCGTGTGCGCGCGTGTGTGTGTGTGTGTGTTAGATTTAATTCATTAATCCTCTGGAATTTATTTTAACTTATAGTGTGAAATAGGGAATTTTTTCCAGATGGATAGCCAATTGTCCTAACCACCATTTATTGAGTGATTTGAAATACCACCTTGACTCTGTATTAAACTGGTCTGCTTCAAGACTCTAGTTCTTTCCATTGATGTATTTGCCTGTTGGTGGATCAATAACAAAATGACTACTACAACATAATTAGTATTGCTTTATAGTACATTTTTACATTAACAAAGTATCATTCTTTTTAAAAGAAATTTCTTGCATATTCTAGAATATTTTCTCTCCCAAATTAATTTCAGAATCAATCTTAAAATTCTATGAAAAGTCATTGTGGAAATTTAGTAAGGATTATCCTGACTTTATAGGTGAATTTGCCATTAGTTGAAACTTTAACAACAGTGAATGTTGTCTAGGATCATGATGTACCTTTTCATTTATTCACATATTCTTTTATGTCCTTTGGTAAAGTTCTGTACTTTTATTTTTTAATATAGTCCATATTTATCCTTTGGTTTAGTTCTCAATATTTCATAGTTTTTTTAAGCTATTTACATTTTCTAATAAACATTTTTCAATTTGTTTTTGCTCGTGTCTAAGAAAATTATTCCTGAAAATAGTTTTCTTTAAATCCGGCTGTTTCATAACTTTTATTCATTCTGATAATTTGTCAGTTGATTCCTTTGGATTTTGGGGGATAGATAATTGTATCATTTTAAACAATGAGAGTTTCCACCTTTTACTTTGTATTTCTTTTTTTTTTTTGTATTGAATTAGCTAAGAATCCCTGTGTTTGTGTTAGTCTGGTTGGGCTGTCATAACAAAAGACCACAGACTGGGTGGCTTGAACAACAGAAATTTCTTTTCTCCTAGTTTGGATTCTGGAAGCCTGAGATCAAGATCCCAGTAAGATTGTTTCTGGTGAGACCTCTCCCCTCTGCTTGCAGACAGTACCTTCTCACTCTGTTATGAATTAGAAATTTTTTGGCAAAATACCACATTTTAAGTCATAAATAAATAGCCCATTCTGAGCAACTTCCACCAAAAATTATTCTCCTAATCCTTAAAGGCAAAAATTAAAGATATGCATGGTGGAAAAAATCCTGAAGCTATTACACATATGCTGTATATGTTACACTTTTTGCAAGACAGCTGACTTCATTCTTTTTCCTTCTTCTTTCTATCTCATATCCAATCTTAAGGAGGCTCTTTTTAGAAAAAATTAACATATCAACTAAAATCCCACACTCTTAATGATGTGACCTTGGGTCCAAATCCCTTCTCTGCATCCTTGATGGCTTGGTGGCTTTGGCAAGTTCCTTAATCTCTCCCAGCCTCAATTTCTCCATTCATAAAATTAGGAAAGAAATATATTCCTTATGAGTTTTCTGCAAAATTACATGAAATAACCTATGTGAAATCCTAAATAGGACCTCAGTAGATGGAGTAATTTTGTTATTACTATTAAACACCGTCATATTTTCTTGAATACTGATTAAATTTGAAATATTTAACTTGTTCATAGAAATGAATCTGGAGAAACCATAAGAAGTCTAATTTCTAACCATAATTAATTTTTTAAAAACCTTAACTGAACTTCTGAATTTCTTCTAATGTTATATCCAGGACTCCAAATTTTGTTCTCAGATGCACCAAAGACTATAAAACATCCTTTGTTAATGGTGGAGAATAAACAGCTTCTTATAAAACAAGACTTCATCATCCAAGAGTTTACAGATTTATATCCAGTGCTTTGATTAAAAAAAGGAAAAAAAGCCTTTTTTTGAGTCAAAAAAATGTTTCTCAAACCACTATAGAATAACAATTATGACTGTCTACTTTTTATTTTTATTACTGGGTTGAAAAAGGTGACTCTACAATGCCTACACCAGGAGGATATAATTCTACAAATAAGGGCCCAGCGTGACATTTATGAGAAAAGCCGAGTCCTCCTGCGCAAAGCTGATTGGTGCTCAGCCAATGGGCTTCAGGGCGTTGCAAATAAAGGCACCTTCTCCCCTGGGCTGGCCAGACGCAGGGTCGAGTGTTGTCTCTGCCTGTGGAACTTCGGGAAATGCTCAACTCCTGTCCCAGCAGAACACATCTGTGGCCAGCAAGGAGAAACCGCACTTTGAAGATGAAACATCTTCTTGCCCAATTCCCGTCCATCTTGGCCATTTATTGCTTCTGCCTACTACAGATTCCCTCCTCAGGTAAGGGGACCCCTTCAACAGACCCCAGCTGGCCTGAGCTCTAAGGAAGACTGGGACAGACCTTGACCTTTCAGGGCACTCCTGGAGGGAGTCTAGCTTGGTTCCCTCACCTACCCTCATTTCTACCCTTTGGAAATGGCTTCCATCAGAGAGGATGGACAGAGCTAGATGCCGCAGCCTTTTACCAAAGGAGGTTACTTTCCCCTGTGGAACTGCCTTTAAACAGCTCCTGTCCCAAGGCTGGCCCCAGGATGTGCCGCTGAAATTGTGAGGAATGTGAGTCGGGGGACGACTCCAACGTGTTAGCCATTTATGCTCCTGGAATTCTGAAGAGATGAGAGCAGAGACGAGCTTACAAGTCCCAAAGACTGAGGACTGAGCAACAGTTGGAGAAGGGCGGTGTGGGAGCGAGCACAGGGAAAGGGAATCGTCTCCTAGCTTCTCCTGTGGGCCTGGCGGGGAAGGTGAGGGGGTTGGGCGGCGGGGGGAGAGTCCCAGGGAGCGCAGCTGAGGCCCCGTGTTTTCCAAGACTTGGGCGCTGTCCGAGGTGCTGACCGGACGCGGGTGTCTCTTCACCAAATTCTGAGAATCAGTGCTTTTGTAGGGAACAGGGGTTGGGTGTGGGGTCCCTAGTCGAAATTTGTTACCCATCTCCAGGTAACTCGCTATATGATGCAGGATGTGGTGGAAGCTCCAGTTGGAAACACAGATTATTTCAAAATTTTAGAATTTTCCATTAGAATTTTGGTTTCAGGGAGTAGAAAATCTTTGAAAATATATTCAAACAGAAAATATGTTTCAAATAGCATGCTTGTTTTGCCATGTCCTGTAGTGTAATCACAAAGCCTAGGCATTGCAAGGAAACGTGGAGGTCATCCAGTTTAAACTCTCAGGAGAGCAGGGATCACCTCTATGACTTCCCTAGTTGATTACTTTCAGTGACACCCAACTCACTACCAGCCAAAGTCAGCCAGTAGCTGCCTCCCCTGGTTTCCAATAGAATCTTGTTTTGGAAATGTCTTACTACCTTTTATTTACCTGTCTATATATTTATATCCACGTCCCTCTTTTTCCGATTTAATTTTCTGTTCCCTGAGGATAAGGTCCCTACGGTATTTATCATTGTATTGTTAGCACAGGACCTCTTAATAATTCCTTATAAGATTGGTTTGAATTTCTTTTCATTTTTGAACAGCTCCAATCATCACAAACTTCTTTACACTGAGCTGAAATCTGATCACATGCAACTTCTAACCACTAGCCCTAGTTCTGCACTTTAGGGATATACAGAATAAGATTAATATTTCTTATGACCGTTCTCAAAATAGTTGATGGCAGTTAACCCACACTTCCTAATTTTTCCCTTTGCCAAAGAAAACTGTGCTCAGTTCCTTTAACTCACAACAAATCCTATCATTTCAAGTAGGACTATTACCTTTCAAGGTTGGGACACTATTTTTTCAATACAGCACGAGATTGCCTCAGCTTTTTCTTGGCTCATAGTGAGACTGCAGGGAGCAAAATATCACTCAGTATTTTTTTTTTTTAAATACTACTCTTGAGCCAGATATTCCCTGTCTCAGATTTTTAAAATCTAAATTCAGGGTCTTATATTTATCCCATTTAATTTCATCTTCTTAGTTCTGACATATCCAGTTGATTCTTTCAGTTGCAGTATTAGCTTTTCCTCCAAGTGTTGTGTTACATGCAAATGAGATGAAGACTTCATCTAGGTCAGATAAAAGTTGACTGGTATGGGGTTCAGCTGCATGCCAGCAGCAACCTTCCCCATATCCCTATTCCTGAAGAGTCTGATGAAGCAGAGAGACAGGTATCCATACTTCTTAAAAGTTCCAAGAGTGACTCTGATGCATATACTTATTGACACCATCTCTTGATAGCCTGTCTTTATATATTCCATCAAAATATTACCAAAAGCGGGGTCCAGCTGCTCACCACTCAAAAGCCAATACAGAGGCAAGGTTGGTGGAAAGGAAAGCTTCCTTTATTTCAGGTGCTGGCAATAGAGCAGGGGAGGGTGGACAAAGGCCTGTCCAAAGGCCGACTCCCCAGCCCCCCACCCCGACAATCAGTGGGCAAGAGCTTTTATAGATGGAGGGAGGGGGCTACTTGCAGAAACAGTACAGTCAGCTCTGACAGTCATCTTGAAATTGGTCATGTGGTGGTCTGACCAGCATCATCTTGATTGTTTTAAGTATAGTTAATCTTCAGTTCTCGGGTTGGGTTGTTCCCATTTCCTTGAGGCCAGTTCTCAGAATTGTGGCAGCTCATGGGTACAGTCTGGTCATCATGTAGTTAACTTCTTCCACCTGATGGAGGTTTTAGTATCTACAAGACAGCTCACAGGATATGGCTCAGAATATTATCTATAGCCTTTGAGAAGGAACTAAAGGTCCTTGACTTTGCTTAATGACTAAACTATTTTTATTTAGTCTTTTTGGGCTGTTTTCTTTTGTTTCTGCATTTTCTCACTTCCTGGATTAAACTTATCTTTTGGCTAAAGTTTTTCTACAGACAAAAGGCAGGAGGAGGACATGAGGGGGCAAGGACCATAGGGCCCTGCTCCATTTCAAAAATACAAATTAAGTTGTTACCTAGGTAATTTTTTCCCTCTCTCCTAACTTGCTAACTCTTGTACTGCTAACTCCTGGTAAATAAAAAACCATGCAATTTTTAATTAACTTTGGTACAAATCTCAGATTTGCTAGTGGTAGGTAGAGGTGTGTTTTCTTTAACAATCCTTCTAACAACATGGTATTAATAGAATCGCTGTATGCTTTTCATGGTAAAGATTTAAAAATTAATGCTGGACTTTCCTGGTGGTCCAGTGGTTAAGAATCCATCTTGCAATGCAGGGGACACCGGTTTGATCCCTGGTCGGGGAACTAAGATCCCACACGCCGCAGGGCAACTAGGCCCACGCACCACAACTAGAGAGGAGCCCACGTGCTGCAACTAAGACCTGATGCAGCCAATAAATAAATAAATAAATAAATATTAAAAAAAAATAAAAGTTAATGCTACAACCTCTTTTCTCCTAATAGAGATTTTTATGATTTCTCACAATAGGATTTCCTCGACCTTTAGCTGATCCTCCAGATGGCTTGGATATTGTGAAGCTTGAGGTACACCACTGTTCAGTAATGTGAGATTTTTATTTAGCCTTAGCCTTGAAACTATCATGTGGATAATGTTCACTTAAACTTATTTTAAGATCAGATTCTTGGCTGCAGCAGAAACTCACTGTTTTCATTTTCATGGCTTCATTTAAGTCATCTTGGGAGCTGTGTTGAAATTCATGGCCACTGTGTGAGAAGATAATGCAACGTTCATAAATGAGACAACTTTAGAATTTAATTTTAATTTTAATTCTATTGATTAAGGAATTTGTACTTATCTTTGATTCATTTTCCTCATTTTTTAGCGGCTGGCATATTGGGCAACTCTTTCTAGACAACCTAAGGTAAAAAAATTAATATACATATGGTAATTTTTAAATTTATAACAGTGCACCTGTTTACACCATAATTGATATCTGTAAATAAGCACACTCTTTTGCTACCTACAGGAGAATTCTGTGTGTATGTGTAAGTGTGTGTGTAAGAATACAGTTTTAGGAAATAACAAATGACTCTACTAAATATAAATGACCATAAAATATTGGTAGTTCATCTGCATTCTTACAATGATCATAATCACATATACATATCATATGCATAATCACATATATACATAAAATTACATGTCATGTGGGGATACAGTAGTGACCCAAACAGACCAAACTACCTGCTCTCATGGAACTTATATTCTAGTTGGGGAAGTAGTCTCCAAGACAGATAGATAAAATTTTAAAAATATTTTTTTCTCTAAAAAGAAAAAAAAATAAAGCAAGGAAGGTGCATATGAAATCTTGAGAGTTGGTGTTCATCACCTGGAAAATCATCTTCAAATTTCTTGTTATTTTTTGTTTTTTTGGCTTGAAAAGTAATGGTATAAAGTTGATGAACATGATAACAAAAATATTTGCCCAATAGGTGTCCAGAACACACACACACACACACACACACAAACACACACACACACTTCTGTGAACAGATGCTGACAAAGAGATCGGAAGTTGTAAAAATAGTAAATACTTTCTGCTGATTTAGAAATGGTGATCATAAGGAAACAGAAAGTTAATGTCCACTGAGCCTCTGCTATGAGTAATTTTGGTTCATTATTTTGTGTGTGTGTGTGTGTGTGTGTGTGTGTGCCCATATGCACGTGTGTACATGTACATGCATAACAGAGGGAGAAAGAGAGAATACGTAAGTATTGGTTACTGCAGAAACCCTCCCCAAAGTTTGCAGGAAGATGTACCTACAGCAACAAAATTAGACATGTTACTAACAACTTTCATTTCTGTCTTGATTGGAGTTTGAGCTGATTCAACAATGTTTAGATGTAAATGAGATGAGATCAATAGTAACCAGGTAGTTACAACATCATTCGCAGTACCTCTTTGAGTAGGAATACTGCCGATACAGCTTTTCCTGGGTTGTCATCCATGCAGACAGAACAGGGTGGTGTTCTAACAGGGATTTAGAAATTAAAAGCTGGACTTCCTGCAAGAGCAGTGAAGATTCATGTAGAAAGCTTTTAGGGAAAAAATTTGGTCAATATGAACCAACCCTAAAAAAACTGAATTATAGGGTATGCCCAGCAGCAAATTAAAAGTTGCAGTCATTATTTTATCCCACCTCTTAGTTAGATGGCTATCTGGGAATTGATTAGGGTATTGCTTCAATGCATCATAGAGTATGTTTTTCCCCTGAAGATTGAAAAGGTAAAATAAGATTAAGTTTTAAAATAATGATATTGCTGGCAACTTTCCTTTTAGCAAGATTCTGCATCAACTATAGTCTTATTAAGTTTGTATAATGGATTTCTTTTTAGAATGCCAATTTATTTCGTAATATTCAGGTAAATCAGGAAGGTCCCCGGTGTAACTTCTACTGGAAACCTGCCCCAGTAAAATTCCATGTGACTTACCCTCATCATTTTCTTTCCAGGATAATCAAGACATATACAAAAGGGTGAGTACCACCAGCCTAGTAACAAGAGCATGCAACTACCACATTTACAGCAAGTGACGCTTAGAATTAAAATCAACCTTTTTTTCTCTTATTTAGTTTTTATTTCATTACTCCAGAACTCAGGAGCCGACGCATCCAGTTAAAACTGGGGTCAGTATTTGATCGTAATCATCTTTCTGTAAAAGTCACTCTCCTCTGCATGCCTTTGTCCTTTCCCATTTAATATATGCAGATAAGTAGAAAAACAGGGGCCTTCCAGAAACTCTGGGTAATAGCTTTCTAGGTGCTTTTTCCTGGGGCTGCAGGGATTCTCTCTCTCCCTCTCTGGGGAAGAGGTTGGGGGAGGTTGGCAGATCTGAAAAGCTAGAGAATAAATACAGAAAAGGAAAAATTAGTAAGAAATAACTTTTTATTATGCACTTAAACAGATGTACAAGAAGCCTGGTAAAGACTGAGCTCTATTTACATTGCTCCATATTACCTTCTGTGTTTTAAATTCTGAAAAGTGCTTTGTGAAGTGTGAAGTACCACATTCCCAATAGTGATACGTGGGTGTGCATCTTTCGTCACTGTCACAGTGTGTATGTGCTGTGGGAATAAAAAGCATCACCTCTAACTTTCTTATTATAAATTGGAGTTACCCTCAGGAACAGATTGTTGAAGTGAATTTCTGCAGGGTATGATTTGGAGAATATTGGGAAGGTCATAGAATAGAATTTTTAGTAGAATTTCAATCCAGTCACAATGATTGAAATTCTACTATTAGAAAGTCACTTATTTATATAGTCAAGGCTTTCCAAGTCTTCAGAAAGATCCTTAAAATAAACAAGTACCAAGCAAAATGTTTTTCCCTTTGAGGCAAAGACACAAGAGTAGTATAGATTTAGTACTGGGGATCAGGTAAGGATGAGAATAGTATCAAGACAGGCCATGGGCACTGCAAGTAGAGAAGGGTCAAAAATGGAAGGGAAAAGAGAAAGACAAATACCATATGATATCATTTATATGTGGAGTCTAAAATATGGCACAAATGAACCTATCTACAAAACAGAAGCTGACTCACAGACATAGAGAACAGACTTGTGGTTGCCAAGGGGTGTGGGGAGGGGGGAAGGATGGAGTGGGAGTTTGGGGTTGGCAGATGCAAACTATTACATTTATTAGAATGGATAAACAACAAGGTCCTACCGTAGAGCACAGGGAACTATATTCAATATCCTGTGATAAACCATAATGGAAAAGAATACGAAAAAAAGAATATATATGTGTATAATTGTCACTTTGGTATACAGCAGAAATTAACACAACATTGTAAATCAAATATAGTTCAATAAAAAAAAATTCTTTGTAGCCTAAAAAAGAAAAAAAAAAGAAAAGAAAATGGAAGGGAAGAGATAAACTCCGTGTCTGTGACACGAATTAACTTTTACTCTGAGCCAAAATACTCAGGGAGGATTCACAGGCCTAGATGAGACCTATGGGTATGTATGTCTGAGTGTATGCGGGCAGTCACGGATGAGACCTACAGGAAAATAAAATGCATGGGGGCGGTGGTTATGATGCTGCCCTTCCACCTCGCCCCTTAGGTAAGGAGAGCACACCTGGGGAGCCAGAGAGGATCTTCATGGAGATGCTTCTTTGAGAGATGCACTCCACACTAGAAGGACTGAATGTTTGGGATTAATGCAGATACAAGTCTGTTTTACCCTAAGGGAATATTTTTAAGTGATGTGTTGGAATGAAATGTGCTAGCAAGGCAGGCGGTTCTTTATTGAAATCATAAAATTTCAGGCTTAGGCTCGGAAATGGATTTTACTCTGAAAATTAAACCCATTTGTAAGGGGGTGAGCAGACAGGAATGCACATAGCCCTGGGCCTGGGCCCGGCGCTGTCTGACCCTCACCGCCTCTTTGCCGCAGTTTCCTCCTGTGCGTTCTCTAATGCGTCTGGCTGCCAAGCTCGCCAACCAAAGGATGAAAAGATTTCGGCAGCGCGTATGTACTTTTTCCTTCCACCATATTTTTTTTTTTTTAATTTTATTTATTTATTTATTTATGGCTGTGTTGGGTCTTCGTTTCTGTGCGAGGGCTTTTCTCTAGTTGCGGCAAGTGGGGGCCACTCTTCATAGTGGTGCGCGGGCCCCTCACTATCACGGCCTTTCTTGTTGCGGAGCACAGGCTCCAGACGCGCAGGCTCGGTAGCTGTGGCGCACGGGCCTAGTTGCTCCGCGGCATGTGGGATCTTCCCAGACCAGGGCACGAACCCGTGTCCCCTGCATGGGCAGGCAGATTCTCAACCACTGCGCCACCAGGGAAGCCCCCCCACCACCATATTTTTATGCCACTAAAAGTTCACTTAAATGGTGAATGCCTGTTGTCCCCTTGGGGCTCACTGGTGTTTTCTCCTTGTACAAGCTCCACACAGTGGCTGCAGGGCAGGGAATGGGGGAGAGGGGCTGTGGTCCAGCTCCGTGACCATCATCTCCTCGTCTGTGCTCTTCATCTTTTTCCATTTTAGTTTTTGTGTTGTTTTTTCACTTTCCCTGGCCCTTCCTCTTCCTCCTCGTGACGTAGACACTTGCCTTGATCATATACTCTGCTTCCCATTGTCCCACCTGCCTTTTTATTCTTATCGCAGAGCTTTGTTTCTTAAAAAAAAAAAAAAGCTCTGAAACTAACACAACATTGTAAATCAACTATACTCTAACATAAAATTAAAATTAAATTAAAAAAACAAGACAAATTTTAATTAAAAAAATTTAAGTTTAGAAATGACTAGTTTCAATAATAGCTGAACCTGTTCAAAATGTCCATCAAGGTTTTGTTGCGTGGTAGCAAAACAAAGAAACAAACACAATTTTTTGGACACTGTGAGTCCAAGTAGGGTGAACGACTCATCCCAGTTTGCCCAGGACGTTCCTGGGTTTAGCTCTGAAAATGCCAAGACCCCAGAAAATCGCTCACTTCCTGAGAAACCCATTGGTCATTCTAAGCACAGGCCACAGTTTGCCTGGATACTGATGTCAGACTTCCAGGTTGAGTCTGCCTCCATCATTGGGCCAGATCCACAAGCAAAGACGAGCTGAAGAAGCTGAAATGGCATATCCTTGAAAATCTGCCTAAACCAGGAGTCAATTTCAAGTCGAGGCTGTTGGGAAGAACAAGCAAGTTTAACATTGTCCTGGACCCTAAGGGTAACCCAACCAAGAAAACACACTTGCCGTCCTGAACAGAAAACTGTAATTGGCTGCATGGTTAGCTGTTTTCTTGAAAGGCATTTTGCATCTGACTTCCGGCTACCTTAGAATGGAATCAGGGAGGGGCAGGATCACAGTACACTGCAAGCCTCGGGGATGAGTTTTCCTATTAAATGAACCTGGGCCTCATTCCTTCACAGGATTCCGGTGCTGCGGCAGAGGATTTTACCAAGAAGGTATGTAAGCCCTGAGCAAGCACCACCCCCCAAAAAAGATCTACTTCTCAAGAGAGAAGGACGGGGAACTGCTTGGAGCCAGGCCACCTTGCAGCCCCTTTAGATCACTTCTGGAAAGAGCTGGTCTCACACTATGCCCTAAAATTCTCTGAGGCTGAGCATCTAATTTTGGGTTTCCCTGGGCTTGTCCTGGAGCAGAAAGGAATCATGGAGCGATGCCCTTGGACGGTACTATTTCATCTCCGTTCTTACAGATGCGTCACCTGGGGCCATCTGCCCCTGGAGATTTGCTTTCTGGCTCAGGGGCCCACAGGCCAGTTGGGCAAACTTGGGGAGGGGTGCTGCATCTGTGCTTCTCCAAGTTGACCGTGCACCGTAAACACCTGGGACCTTGTTAAAATTCAGACGGCTGGGCCCCAACCCCAGAGATTCAGTGGGCACCTGAGATTTTGCATGTCTAACAAGTTCCCAGGTGTCGTTGATGTTTTGGGTCTGGGGACCACACTTTGAAAACCACTACCATAGACATCTTTGAAAGACCTTCGGCACAGCGTGGTTGCGTAATGGTTTGTGTTTTTATGTTGCAGGATCACACTGCCACCTTGGAAAGACCATTTTTCCTTTTCAGGGTAAAGCATATTTCCTCTTCTCTGTTTTTCACCCCGATTCTCTCCTACCGCCTCAATTATGGAGTTACTGCAGTATGAGCCCAGCCAGGCCCCCATGGCGAACTGGTGAATCATTAGGGGAACTTTCTCACCCTTACTTAGGGGATGACTCGATGCTTGGAAAGGAAAGGGTCCAGCTGGACACATGCTGCGCACACCAGGGCTCTGGGAGGAGCTCAGGGGAGGGAGGCGGGAGTTCTGCTGATGGACAGACGCGCAGGCCAACCAAAGTCGGAGTCCGTGTTCCAGAGCCTGAAGGTCGGGATGCACGGCCTCAGATCACAGTGGAAATAGGAGTCTAGGCGTCCTTTTCCCCAGGGAACTTGGAGCTTCTTGCAAAGGTCACAGAGTCACAGATGATCTTTTAATTCTTGATCTACCACTCCTTAGCTGTTTCACCCCCTAGATCTTCAGTGTTTGCATCAGAAAAACGTGCGAATCAGACTAGACGTGGGCTCTTCATCTGCATTCTGTGGTCATTGGTGCTAAGAGATGCTCTGCAAAGATCAAATACGATCGAAAACACTGCACGTGACACTCTCCGAGGTTTACAGAGCATACCATGTCCTGCAGGAAACAACCTGTTTAACTTGGCTCAATCATACTTTTCCCAAACCCGCATGACATCCCAAGTACAGCTTTTAAATCTGCATGCCCTACTAGTGGTAGTTTTCTGGAAAGTACTTGCAGAAACAGTGGGTCTCCATGATGTCTTTAGGGTGAGAAGTCCTGTGATGCGTCGTTTAGGGATCGTCCTGCCACATAAACAGAGGCTAAGGGGTGGAGTGGTGGGGTGAGGGACAGTGTCAGGGCCATACGAGCAGCAAGGGTCCTGGAGCACTGCCCCAGAGGATCCACCGAGTAGCAGTGACTGGGGCTCCCCAGGTGAGCCCCCAGGGAAGCTGCTAATGCCTCAGTTAGGAGAACAGAGCCTTGGGGCGTAGGGAAAGGATCTGGAACCAAGAAACAGATTTCAGGCAGTTTGGTCTCAGTACTGTAAGCTGCTCCTTTTTTTTTTTTCAGCCAAGGAATGGAAGGAACCTTGACCTTAGCACCTGGTAGGATCGTCCAAGGTCAGCCTCATTGCAGCTCTTCTCCTCCAAACAAATGTTATCTGTCTGACGTGGGGGAGTGAGAGGCAGCCAGAGGGGTGATAGTTCCAAGAAAGGGGGGCCATGTGAAACCCCTAAGGGGCGCCTCTGCCCCCTCCCTTTCCTGCTCTCAGCATCACAGAGACCCCACTGCAGCCTGGCACTGTCCCAAACAATGTAACCTCTGCTTCATGCCAGCTCTTCGCAGGTGTGTTGTCTCCAGCAGTGGCTGTGAGAGGACAGACGCTCCACAGCTTTTGTGACTTCTCACCTGGCCCCTGTGATGAGGCAAAATCCACCCTGGCGTGCTTGGCGGGGAGAAGTTCTCTATAGTGGGAACATTTCAGATTAGAACCAGGCCAGGCTGTTCCCTCCATTCAATGGTGCTCTGAGACCCGGGGGTGAAATCTGGGGAGATTTCTTGGCTTCTGGCCTGTGGCAGTTCGAGACCCTGCACACGGGCAGCTCTGGGCCTCCTCTGTCTCTCATGTTGATGTGGTCCCAGGGACATGAAGCCACTGTCCTTCAGAGGCATCCCAGCCTCCCTCCTGGAGCCCCTGGACCAACTGGCAGCGACTGGGGCCCTGGCAGCCCAAGGTGCCTGAGAAAGCTGTCCAGATGCTGGGGAGTGTAGCTGCCCTGGCCAAACTGGGAAAGATGTACCCTGAGGCCACAGCTCTCACGCTGACCTAATGGCCTGATCAGTTACAGCAACAAATCTTATGAGTACCAATTATGGGCATTTATGACATGCCAAATTGAGGTATTTTAAAATATGTTATATAGTAACATGACCCTGGGCCTCATCTCCATCCTGATAATGATTCAGTCTGACCTGTACATTTTTCTTTTTTCTTTTCAGAATTCAGCGGCAAAGGGAGTCTGGATCAGATGAGGCAACTGAGCATTTATTTTGAACAAACATCAAATTTCTTTCTGTGAACAGTATTTAAAGAGAATTCTCTTGCTCTCTATTCACTAGAATATTCAGTTGTGTAAAAAATAAAGTAGCATTGACACAACATTTTCATTTCTTATTTATTATTGGGCATAGTTTTAAAGTAATAGGATAAGTATGATTAAAATGTGCTGGTTCTGATGTTGTTTTATCATGTTCCGACAATCTCGTTATTGTCGAGCATTGAGAGAACAAGCCCGGGAGAAGCCTGGCTGGCTTCAGATCCTGACTCTGCTTTTTAGCTGGGGGACGGTGGGCTGGTCACTTTCATGGTAAAATAACAGCACCTTCACGTCATTTTTGAGATGACTGAGGAGATGGTCCACATAAGGGGCTTAGCATGATGTTACGTAGTGAGCACTCAGGGAGTGTTGGCTCTAATTATATCTCAAAGATGAGTTTTGTTACACAAATGGTACCAAAGGGACTTGCCCTATGGAAGCTGCTCCTATATTGCTGACCAAGGGCTTGAAGTTACAGCATTAAGTTGATGTATACCAACTCCAATATGATCCAGCAATCCCACTCCTGGGCATATATCCAGACAAAACTATAATCTGAAAAGATACACATACCCCTATGTTCATGGCAGCACTATTTACAATAGCCAAGACATGGAAACAACCTAAATGTCCACCAACAGATGAATGGATAAAGAAGATGTGGTATATATATATATATATATATATATATATATATATATATATATATATATATATATACATATATATATATACACAATGGAATATTACTCAGCCAAAAAAAAGACTGAAATAATGCCATCTGCAGCAATATGGATGGACCTAGAGATTATCATACTGAGTGAAGTAAGTCAAACAGAGAAAGACAAATACCATATGATATCACATATGTGTGGAATCTAAAATAGGACACAAATGAATATATCTATGAAACAGAAACAGGGTCACAGACATAGAGAACAGACTTGTGGTTGCCAAGAGGGAGAGGGGGTAGGGGAGGGATAGACTGGGAGTTTGGGATTAGCAGATGCAAACTAGTATATACAGGATGGATAAACAACAAGGTCCTACTGTATAGCACAGGGAACTCTATTCAATATCCTGTGATATTCCATGATGGAAAAGAATATGAAAAAGAATGTATATATATATATGTATATATACACACATATATGTATAACTGAATCACTTTGCTGTACTGCAGAAGTTAACATAACATTGTAAATCAACTATACTTCAATAAAATTAAAAAACTAACAAACAAAAAAAATCCCACATACCAAGTCCAGACTTCTCAAGAAACTGAGACTCAGGCCTTTACCTTCTCAGGTGGCTCCTCTATAAATGATATTTGAGGGGCGTGGATGCACGGAGGGGCCTCGACGATACACGCCATGAACCTACACTGCACTCAGCCTTCCTTCTTTGAAGCCTCTCAAGCTTCTCATCAAATTTAAGAGTCCTCCTTTTAAAATGTCATTTAGACATCCCACTTCTAGGACTAGGTTTTTATTTTCACCTTTATAAGCCTTTGCAATAAGTCTCAAGCCTATTTTCTGAAATAGAATATTTTAAGACCCCTCCGTAGACCCTGCCACAAAAGATGAGGTGAGCTAGCCCACTTCCATGAGACTCTGGGCTGCGTGCAGGTCCAGTTGGTGAGATGGAGGTGCTGGCCCATAGGTCTTTCACTAAATGCCAGAGTCAGAATTCAAACCCAGGTTTAACTGGCTCCAATGTCTACAGTTCTTCACCACCATGGGCTGTCTCCCAGGGACACGGAATCAGCCCTTGGCTGGGGTCAAGAGTGAGATTGTTTTCCTCACTTTATATTTTAAAGGCATTGGGTCTTCACAGTACGAGTTGCCCAACCACACGTGAAATTGTTTACATCAGTCCTTTAGTTTGAAACTTGGGGCCTTTAGGATAATATGGTTAAAATAAGAAGAAAGAAAACAACTTTCAAGTTAATGATGAAAGATGAAAGACAAACAGTGAATGTACTAAATAAGTTAGACACCTAAGTAGAGTGATTTTTAGATCTATTATGAAGAGTATCCTAGCTGCCTTTAAAATGTCCTGAGTAGGATTTATTTTTATAATTAAAAAATCACACTTTAACATACATTTGAAGTGATTAAAAGCATCAGATCATAATGCAATATCAAGGCATTATTTATACATGATTTAATTAATAAGATATTTCCCTTTAGACCTTATTACATGCCTTCCATACATTGATGGTGCCATTTATGATTTGATCACACCTTCTACCCAGGGTCCCTCCATCTAGAATATCTTGTCACCATTATGTTTTCCTCTAGTGCTGGGACAGTTAATGTTTGTGAATGTTGTTAAAAGACTGATGGTTTTTAATTAAAGTTAGACTGAACTGGAAAAAAAAATAGAGTGAGATGGGATAAGGGTACAAGGTTGAGCTGCACATGAAGTTACAAAGCTACAACTGCTATCCCCTCAGCCCCTGACTTGTTAGGTAGAGATGGTATACCTAGTGCAAGATCAGAGTGAAACAAGAGTTCATCATGGCCAAGGAATGCCAGAGCTATTCCTGATTTGGGGCCAAGGAGGGATCTGGATGAATTGGGGGAGGCTAAGCAGGGACCCTACCCAACCTCTGCTTGGAGTTTCAGATTCTTTTCTAATTCAACACGTTTAGGGAATTCCCTGGTGGTCCAGTGGTTAGCGTTCTGCACTTCCACTGCGGGGAACTAAGATCCTGCATGCCACACAATGTGGCCAAAAAAACAAAAAACAAAAGAAAAACAATAAAAAAAAACCCCAACCATGTTTAGACTCTCTGGCTTTCTTAGTCTTTATAAAGGTATTTATCTTGTCTACCTCCCTGAAAGAAACAAATTTTCCTGGCCCAAACAAACCCCATCCAAAGAGCTGGAAAAATACCCCTTCTGGAAAGGTTTATTTTTTTTGCTCAATTCTATGATCTCTTTGTTGACTCTTGGTATTTCAGTTTAATATTAAAACCATCAATTTGCTTCAAGAGATTAAGTCACAACCAATAGAAACCCTGAAGAAGAGGCAGTAGGACCTATTTTATTTATAGCCTTAGTCTTTGCCTTCCAGACATTGGTGAAATGGAACTTAGAGGGCTGCTGTAATAAAGCAGAGTCCAGAAGAAGAGGTTTCACTGCACAGCAGCTGCAGAGATGCTAGGGCTCTGGGCAGCCGGCTGGTAGACCATATGTCTGCAGGCTCGGAGGAGGGGTGGTTGAGGGAAGAGCCACCATTTGTCACCTTCCCAGGGAAAACTCACCTTGACCTGAAGCAGGTGAAGAAGAGTGGGGAGTGTCTGTGGGAAGGAAAGCCACAGGGGAGGAATTGGGTTTTTTTTTTAAGATTTTTTTTTGATGTGGACCATTTTTAAAGTCTGTATTGAATTTGTTACATTATTGCTTCTGTTTTCTGTTTTGGTTTTTTGGCCTTGAGGCATGTGGGATCTTAGCTCCCTGACCAAAGATTGAACCCACACCCCCTGCATTGGAAGGCGAAGTCTTAACCACTGGACCACCAGGGAAGTCCCCCAACTACTGATTTTAACTGTGCCCTTTCAAATTCCCTTTTCCTATCTCTGAGCAGGCAGCTCTCATATGTTTTCTAGATATACTGAGTTATTTAAGTCCAGTCTATTCCAACTGGCCTATCTAATTTAAATCTCATGCCCTCTGTATTCGTTTGCTAGGGCTGCCATAGCAAAGTGCCCCAGACTGGGGGGCTTACACAACAGAAATTTGTCTTCTCACAGTAGTGTGGGCTAGAAGTCTGACATCAAGGAGCTGGCAGGATTGGTTTCTTCCGAGGCTGCTCTCCTTGGCTCGTCTTCTCCCTGCATCGTCACGTGGCCTTCCTCTCGTATCTGTGTCCTAACACCCTCTTCATATAAGGATGCTTGTCATACATGATCCCCTCTTAATTACCTCTTCAAATACAGTCACATTCTGAGGTACTGGGCATTAGGATTTCAACATACGAATTTGGGGGGTACACAGTACAGCCCATAACACCTTTCTGTACCCAGCGCAGGGGTGAGGAGGTGCACTGGGGAAGCAGGGAAGGTGGCCTGCCTCTGGAATAGCACCCCTTACCCTTTAATAGCCCCTCACCCCTTCTGTGTCGGGTTTGGCGATGACAATGGAGGAAGAAGGGGAAACGTCTTTTTGCCTGATGACCAGAATTTGGTGTCCTCTGCTGCTTTTCTTGCCACAATTTCCTCGTCGGGGGCTCTTCCAGAAAGGGTACCCACGTGAGCTCCTCGGGGGTCTGTGGTGAGCAGCGTTTCTGCACAGCTCCCTGGGAGCTGGTCTCTTCACCTCAGCAGAAGCCTCAGTCCCTCTTAAGTGCCAGAGACCCCTCACCAGACACCCAGCCCTCTTTGAGTGCATCAGGTATGGGGGTCCATGCCTGGCTATTTCTAGACTCCCGGAAAACTTGTGTTTCCTTGGCAACCGAATGATGGCAATGCAGTCCTGTTCCAATTCCCTGCTCAGGGTGGCACAGGGGCAAACCTGCTTGTCTACTGTGTCAGCAGACAGCTAACTAGTTAATAAAATGCAAAGGCAGGTAACCCACAGCTTAGAAAGTCCAAGGGAGGTGTCTGATCCGAACTGATCAGCTCTTTAGAACAAGAGGAGTTTACTTCCCTCTGGCCTTTGTCTGGGCTTCAAGAGCCAATCCCTAGACAACAGGAGCAGGCCCACTGCCCTTCCACCAGAACGATCACTGCGCAGGGAGCAGTCAGGACCCAGCACTGCTTGTTCATCCCCTGAGGACAGTGAGTCCTGGGGAACCTAGAGTAGCCAGTTAATGAGGACCCATGCTGGGGACAAGGAGGTGAATGTGGGAAAATCCGAACCGCATTTTGAGGCTGACTTACAGTAACAATTTCTGAATCTTTACCTTCTTTCCCTCCATCCTACCATGACTCATCTTGATATTTTAAGTCACTCATTTCTCAGGGCTCAGTAATGGACTTGCATGTACTTGTGAGGCTTCAAAAATCATTTGACACAACAAAGGAGCCTGCGTTTATTATTATAAAACGAATTCTAATAGATTCCAAAAAAAAAAAAAAACAAACCCAGACAAGCCCTGCCTCTTTTCTTATATAAATTTCAGCCAATAACAGATTTCACAGAGAACTTCAGTGACAGAATCACTGGTAAGAATAACCCTGGACTTTGTTTCGGAAGACCTTGATGTGGTCTTCCTTCCAACCCCTCATCTTTTGTCCTCAACTGTGAGACGTTGAGCAGTAACCCAATAAAAGGAAAATACCGACTATTTCACATGGTTGCTGGCTTTATAAATCATGTCATATTTATTATATATTTGAAAAATCTTTAAAAACCAAGTTCTGGACAAAACTATAATTCGAAAAGATACATGCATCCCTATGTTCATAGCAGCACTATTCACAATAGCCAAGACATGGGGACTTCCCAGGCGGTCCAGAGGTTAAGACTCTGTGCTTCCACTGCAGGGGGCACAGGTTCGATTCCTGGTTGGGGAACTAAGATCCCACATGCTGTGTTGTGCGGCCAAAAAAAAAAATAGCCAAGACATGGAAGCAATCTAAATGTCCATTGATATATGAATGGATAAAGAAGATGTGGTACATATATACAATGGAATATTACTCAGCCATAAACAAGAATGAAATAATGCCATTTGCAGCAGGAAAGATGGACCTAGAGATGATCATACTAAGTGAAGTAAGTCAGAAACAGAAAGACAAATATCATATGATATCACTTACATGTGGAATCTGAAATATGACACAGATGAACTTATCTACAAAACAGAAACAGACTCACAGACATAGAGAACAGACTTGTGGTTGCCAAGGGGGGGATTGGAGAGAGACGGATTGGGAGTTTGGGATTAGCAGATGCAAACTACTATATATAGAATGGATAAACAACAAGGTCCTACTGTATAGCACAGGGAACTCTATTCAATATCCTGTGATAAACCATAATGGAAAAGAATATGAAAAAGAATGTATATATATGTATAACTGAATCACTTTGCTGTACAGCAGAAATTAACACAACATTGTAAAGCAACTATACTTCAACAAAATTTTTTTAATTAAGAAAAAAACAAGTTCCATACAAAATTGAAAAATGGCTACACATCCTATATCAGCTGGCGGTAATGGCAATGATGGAGGCATTGAGAGCAAGCAGGAGACTGTCAGCTCCTGAGGGTTCGGAGGCCAAGTCCAGATGGTCTTTGACGGACAATCCCTTCCCAGCCGCCTCCTCCAGAGGAACACATGGTAACCACCACCATTACCCCAGTTTGAATAACCAGCATGAATAATCATGACTTAATAGGACAAGACATCCTTAGACTCTTGGCCTTGCATGCACACAGTGATCTTTCTGCCCTGTTTATTATCTCACAGGGTGTGCCTAATAAGTAACGACTTAGGTTCAATCTAAACATACCTGTAACTAAAATACATTCTAAAGTGCAGTGATGGTCATTTGCAACACAGCATACACCCTGCGTTGAGACAGCGGCTGTATGACACTGAACATGGCCAAGAGCGTGATCACCCCCGAATCAGAACTCCTAGGTCCGGACCTTTGATTTCTCCACCAGTTTGTGGGGAATGAGCTGGGGAAGGGGGACAGCGTCCTGGTGATGGACGCGAAGGCCCACATCCTGCTGAGCTCCTTCTGGCTGTGCACAGCCCGCTGGATGGGATTGGACTTGATCTTGGGCACCGGTCGCCCTGCTCTTCTTGGCTTGCAGAGCCCTGTTGCTGGCCAGCTCCGGCATGAGGGCCGAGGGGTAGGGCGGTTTGGCGGCCACGTAGCCAGACGCCACCACGTCCACTCTGAGTATCCTGCCCCTCTCCAGGTGGCCATGGATGCGGCCGTGGGAAATACCGACCTGCTTTGGGAGGCTTTGTTCCTCTTGGCTCCTGGCTCCTTCTGGACACAAAGGGACATGACTTGTAGAAAGTGACTAGAGGAAGGAAATCGACAAGGTCAGGCAAGAGTCCTTCAAAAACATTTGAGCCGACAGGGAACAAAGTGATAAACAATCCTGTCATCAGGGAGCTTCCAGCCTAAGGAGATAGGCTCAGGGGGATACCATAACATGACGCTGCAGGTGCAAGATTATGCAAAGGCATCGGGTGGGACCTTAATCGGGCCCCCACATGACACAGGTGAAGGTGCATGCTTGTGCCCCGCCCAGCCTTCCCTTTCACATCCTCAGTCATAGGCTTCACTGCTTCTCCCTGAGAGGAGTGATTCAGGTCAGTAACGACGGCAGGGCTTTCGGGAGTACTGTGGCGCCAGTAGTTTGTAGAAACCAGGTCTCCTGGGACTTCCCCGGTGGTCCAGTGGTTTACACTCCATGTTTCCAAAGTCAGGGAACTAAGGTCCCACATGCCACGCAGTGTGGCCAAAAAAAAAAAAAAAAAAACAAAATCCAGGCCTCCAGCTCAGCCGGTTTCCTTCCTCTGTCTGCCAGGGAATAGATAACAAACACTGGTAGCCCTCCCCAGCAACTGGACACATCTGAATTCCCTCCCTTCTGCTGTCTCCACCAATGAAGCAAACTAGAGAGATGCTCTGGGGCCCATCGGGAGCCTCCCTTGCCTCTGAGATGCTGCTTGACACAGCATTTTGCTGTCACCACTTCCCCTGCATCAGGATCTCAACAGACTTCGGATCTCTGGTCTCCTTATTCCAGGGTGAGCCACAAGCCTGCAGCCTTGTTAGAAACATGGAGCAGACTCTGGTCTCTTCTGTCAGGAGTGTTTTCACATTCTCTGGAGCTGAGGGGTTGCAGAGCATAGAGCTGGTTCCCAGAGACAGGGCCACCCTGTCAATCTCGGGGGGCAGGGTCCTGGGAGGTTGGCAGGTGGGATGGCTGTACCCACAGGCAGAGGCGAAGGTAAGGGTTTTAGAAAACACTCCACCTTTTAAAGGAAGTGCAGTGGAGGGTGCCTGGGGCAGTATTTGCCCACTTTGATTCCAGTTCTTGGCAAAATCCAGTCACCACTCACAGCCTTGGGAGCTGACTTAGCTGAAAAAGACTTATTAATGAAATAGGGTTCTGAAGTGTGTCACCTTGATGCTTCTAGAAGAACTCTGGGCGAGCACTATGAGAATGCCTTAGGGAAGATGACCTCCAGGTGCTGAGTTCACAGATGGAGACGTTTCTTGGGCTTGATGGTCCCTGACGGTCCAGCAGTAATGTACCTCTTACCGGCATCTTCAACTTGTCATACGTCACTTCTCACTATGAGAACAGTATGTATTCATTACATGAAACTTGCAAAGTACAGAAATGTAAATAAAGAGTTTCCTGTTTGCCTACCACCCAAGGAAAACCGTTAATATTGTCACGCATTGCTTTGAAATCTTCTATTTTTAATTTTCAAATTAATGTTTGTACCAACTAAAAGCATATCTGTTACCAGAACTAAGGAAGCCACAGACTTGGTTCCCAAAGGAAAACATTTCAACCAGGACACAATTTCATCACCCGGAGCCTCCTGCTTGCATTGACTGAGTGAAAAGCAGACAACCTTTGTGCACTGAAACCCAGTAGGGCTGCTCCAGGCAAAGATTCTCATTTATTTATTTACTTTGGCCACATCAAGCAGCATGCAGGATCTTAGTTCCCTGACAGGGATCGAACCTGTGCCCCCTGCAGTGGAAGTTTTAACCACTGGGCTGCCAGGGAAGTCCCAAAGATTCTTATTTGTAACCCCTGGGATCATTGCCTTTGTTAGCGCCTCTGCCGGGATGCTTCCAGAGGCTAAGGTGACACACCTGGGTATCAGTTAGCATCCTCTTGAACACACACTTCACATTCAATCATCATCTCACATGGGTGATGCCAGGATCCTGGGACCTTGGTCATGAATGGGACAGGTAAGACAAGTGGGGAAGAATCCTCCCCAGACCATAATCATTGATGGTGACACCACAAAAGGGTGTAGCAACCTTCCTAGCAAGAAGAGGGTTGCAACAAGATTTGAATCACAATTCAATCATTTTTCAAAGAACAAAAAAAGCTGTGCATCAAGACCCTTGGCTTCAGTCACTTGCTAACTGTGTAACTGGATTAGGTTACTTAAACTCTGGCAATCTCAGTTTTTCATTTGGAAAACTGGAGATAATAATATCTGTTCTACTGAGTTGCTATGAAGATCAAACAAGAAATGAAGTGAAAATGCCTGCTGTAGAGTAACCACTCAAATGCTAGTTTTGTTTTTTCTAAGTGTTGTCACATAGCCAGGCTGAGATCAGGAAAAGACAGCCGTATATGTAGAGAGATATTAGCAGGCAAAGAAGTGCCCCTCCCCCAATCACCTCCCCACCATTGATTGACACGTGGAATGTCTTGGTCAGAAATTCATTCCAGTGATTTCTGTCATTGTTCTCCCTTCAAATCAGAGCTATATTTAAATCTGTGTCTCTGAAATTTTCTCAGACACCAAAACCGTGTTCAATACCCTTAAACTGGCAGGTCAAAATAGTAATTTTGAAAGTACAATGAAATCAATTTTATTATGTCAAGGATGTGTACATGTTGTGGAGAATTTCTAATTCAATTCTATATATTAAAAAAAAAAATAGAGGCCAAGTAGGGTGGCGGTTAAGCATATGGGGTGTGGAGCCAGACTGGTGGGGTTCAAATCCCAGCTAGGCTACTTAATAGCTGTGTGACCTTCAGCAAGTTACTAAATATCTCTGTGCCTCAGTTTTCTCATCTGTAGAATGGGCTAATAGAACCTTTGTAGATTGTTGTGAGGATGAAAGAAATTAGCACACAGAAAGCACTCCTGGTGCCTTGAACTCAACAAGCATTAGCTACTGTTATCAAAGGCAGATACTTCTGGAGGAAGGGATGATTAATCAGTTTCCACTTGAGAGAAAGTTCATGAGATCTTTTCCTGAATGTAGGCTTGAAGGGAGTGAAAGTAGAGACTCTGAGCATATGATGTGTCTAAAGCAGTGGTTCTTACCCTGGTGTGCGTCAGAATCCCCTGGTGGGCTTGTTAAAATAATTTCTGATTCGGTGGGCGTGAAATTTGCATTTCGAACGAGTTCCCAGATGGCACTGATGCTGCTGGTTGGGGACCGCTCTTTGAAAGCCTGCAGCCATATATATCCCTGCAGGATTTGGGAGCTTCTGCAGTGGACTTTACCAGCAAGGTACGTAAGTCCTGCGGCAAACACACCCCCTAAAGAGAGATCTAAAAGGGAAGGGCAGGGAAGTGCTTGGAGCCAGGCCACCCTGCAGCCCTTTAGACCACCTCTGGAAAGAACTGGTCTCTTCTGGAAAGAACTGGTTTCTCAGCATGACCCTGAAAAATCTTCTCTGAGGCTGAACATTCAATTTCAGATTTCCCTGGACTTGAGAACAACTGTGCAACAACTTTTATTGTAACATAATATAAACTTCAGTCATTTAATGATATTAAAAATTATCATTTATAATATTATAATAATTATTTATATTATAGTTATATTATAATTTATAATATTATAATAATTATAATAGTAATAATTATTATTTATAAGGTGGTAAGTGCCTTATAAAAATGTTCCAAGTAGGGCCAGACTCTTTTCAACCTTCTACTAGAGGACCACTGGAAAGATGGAAGATTGTCATGAGGTTTTGGCTCCATGTTTTGGGGAAGTAGCTTGGGATGGGTGTTGGGTATCACCTTACCCCTCACAGATGGTCACGGCTTGAAAGAGTTTATTCAAATCCTCATCCACTAGAGTTCCTAGTTGGATGTGGCAGGGCACGATCTGAGCTTTCTTGCTCTCATGAGCAGCAATTGCAGACAGATCCAGAAATTTGGCAACTAGACAGTCTATCACTGCTGCCTGGCAAATGAAAGACAAACAGCCAGTTCTATAAGTGTAGTTCCCATTTTTCAAGGGCTTGCAACTGGCCCAAAGGAAACTGCAAATCCACTGTGGAAGACTGAGAGCTCTTGGGGAGCACATTCGTTTAAAAAATCCTCTTGTTTTTTTGGCCAACATAATCACTCAGCTACCAGAGATAAGAAAAAAAAAGTATGAGGTTAGGAAGGAAGGGGGGATTATTTCAGAGCCTAGATATTTTTGCAAATTGACATCAGTATTTCCCAGCCTATTCTATCAAACTTTTCAAAAGTTGTAGCTTCTTGATATGTTTGAGAATCAAAGAATCAAAATACAGCACTTCTTACTCATCTGGTGTTGAGTCAGCTATGGGGTCATGAAAGAGGGGTAAGAGTAGCAGATAAGGCGTGTGTTCAAGTCCCCGTTGTGCCATTTAATGGCTTGGCCTTGTCTCCTGATCTGATCTTGTTTCCTTGTCTATAAAACAGAAATAATACCACTGTGTTCACATGAGTGTTGAATAAACGGAAGAGTGCTGTGCCGACATTGTGGTGTGATATAAAGAATGAGAACAAATGCCTCCTTTGGGTGTTGGCACAAACAAGCTTGGTCAGCAGGGAAGGTGAGGCGTGGCAATGGCTGAATATGGGCTCAAAGGCTGTCTGGGGTCTTTGCCAAGGCTGGCTCCTCAAGACCCCACAGTTCCTACTTTTCTACACCAACCATTTAGAATCTCTTTCCCCCCAAAGCTTTCATTCCCACCCTGAAGGTTTACAGCCTGTGAGATTTGGAACGTGGTCCATGGCAGGTATAAGGCTGGAGTCTATGGAATCTTTGAAAACAAAATAAAAAAACTGTGGCCCCAGCCTCTAAGCATTGTGGCCACATACATCAAATAATACATTCAGGACACTCACTGTGAATGTATACAGGTATGTTAAAAATCAGATTCCTCCGGGAGCGGTAATGAGATCATAGTTACTCCTGATTATTTGACATCTCCTCAGTTACATCCTCACTGTGCTAGAGGATTGGCAGAATCTCATTTTAGGGAGATGTTCTCGTACTCAAAACGGTTGGGAGCCACTGAGATGGTTTATAATTGGGGATTCCACCCAAGACGGGGTCTTTCCTCACCGAAGTCTGCATTCTTCCCAGGGCAGAATCACTGAGCCCCAGATGTCCACACTCCTTCCAGCCCTCACTTCTCAGCTGTTAGGGAAGACATGCGTTCCTTCATTTTCCAACGGTGTGAGCCTGCACACATTTCTTAAGTTCTGATTATTTCCTCTTGCCCAGAATATGATAAATACCTACCTACTTTGCAGAGATACAGTAAGAATCAAGTGAGGACACATGGGAGGCATTACCTCCTCAACGAAGTCATCAATTTTGACAAGTGCTAACATCCATGTCAGATAAACCTGACTTATTAAGCTAGTTGAATTCAAGGAGAGAAATTGCACCTTACGAATGGAGACTTCTTTGCGGAAGATAAATGCCTGTTTTCTCTCAATCAACCTAGGAGACTTCAATCATGAAGACCATCACTCTCATGGACGTGTGAAATCTCCAATCCAGGTGTTTCACCAACAGGAGGCTCAACTTCAAACCAGTATTTCCCAGTTACTTTCTATAACAATGTTCCTACTATTATTTTTCCTCTTCGTGACTCACCCACTTTGAAGGAGTTCTTTTACCAGATAAACTACATTCATCGTTCACTCCTCCAAATTTTTTCCTCCAGTTTGAGATAAAGTTGACATACAGCACCGTATGTCAATTGTGTCCAGCATAATGATTTGACTTACATACATCATGAAATAATTGTCACAGTAAGTTTGGTGAACATCCATCATCTCATAGGTACAAAACAAAAGAAAGAGAAAAAAAGCTTTTCCCTTGTGAAGAGAACTTTTAGAGTTTACTCTCTAAACAATATTCATATATAAATACAACAGGGACTTCCCTGGTGGCGCAGTGGTTGAGAATCTGCCTGCCAGTGCAGGGGACACGGGTTCAAGCCCTGGTCCGGGAAGATCCCACACGCCGCAGAGCAAATAAGCCCGTGCACCACAACTACTGAGCCCACGTGCCGCAACTACTGAAGCCCGCTCGCCTAGAGCCCTTGCTCTACAACGAAGAGAAGCCACCGCAATGAGAAGCCTGCATACCTCAACGAAGAGTAGCCCCTGCTAACTGCAACTAGAGAAAGCCCGCACGCAGCAACAGACCCAACGCAGCCAAAAATAAATAAATAAAATATAAAAAAATAAATTAAAAAAAAAAGAAAACAGTATACCAAGTCCTCAAAGAATTAAACATAGAATTGCCACATGACCCAGCAAGGCCACTTCTGCATATATACACAAAATAATGGAAAGCAGGGTCTCAAAGAGATACTTATAAATAAAAAAAACCAAAACATACAGCAGTGTTCATTATATTAATCATGTTGTACATTACATCACTAGTACTTATTTATCTTATAACTGGAAGTTTGTACCTTTTGACCCCCTTCATCCAATTCCCACTCCCACCCCCCAACTCTGGTAACCACAAATCTCTTTTTCTATGAGTTTGGTTGTTTGGTTTTTGTTTGGTTGTTGTTGTTTTTTTTTTTCTAACATCTTTATTGGAGTATAATTGCTTTACAATGGTGTGTTAGTTTCTGCTGTATAACAAAGTGAATCAGCTACATGTATATGTATATCCCCATATCCCCTCCTTCTTGCGTCTCCCTCCCACCCTCCCTATCCCACCCTCCCTATCCCACCCCTGGTTGGGTTTTCTTTTTTTCTTTTGGATGTTTAAGTGACCGAGAACGGTTTGTTACAACCAAGCAGGACCCTCCGAGGCCTTCCCAGAATAGACCTCCATCCATGTCCTCCGCCTGCCTTTTGTCTGTAGAAAAACTTTATTCAAAGAATAAATTTAATCAGAGAAGTGAGAAAATGCAGAAAGAAAGGAAAACAGTCAAGCAAGACAAAATAATAATACTTTAGCCATTAAACAAAGTCCAGGACCTTTAGTTCCTCCTCAAGGACTATAGAGAATATTCTGAGCCCTGTTCCTTGAGCTGTTTTGCAGATAGTGAAACCCCTACCAGGTGGAAGACGTTAACTGTCTGCTGCCCACAAGCACGGAGACCTCAGACCGGTTGGAACCAGAAGGTTGATGATGCTGACTCCTGATTACCTCACCACCAGCCAATCAGAAGAGTGTCCACGAGCTGACCACGCCCTGCTCCTTGAATGCTCTAAGACTCCTCACGACCCCCTCCAGAGTGGGACATACAGTTCTGAGGGCATGAGCCCACTGTGGCCCCCTTTGCCTGGCAAAGCAATAAAGCTCTTCTTTTCTACTTCACCCCAAATTCTGTCTCCACATTTCTATTCGGCACCAGTGAACAGAGGCTGAGTTTCGGCAACACCCGGTGCACAAATTTTTTGTCAGAAGTGTTGAGGTATGTAATCTGTGACATCCTATAAAAGTAAAGAACCGTGATGTTTTGGTGAATTTCGGATTCATTTTCCGCCAAGCTGTTTGAAAAATAGATAATAGCTTATTGGTTCCTACCTCAACCATTCTTACCTAAATGCTGGCCTCAAGCTAAGAGCTAAATTCTCACAACGGTACTGGAAGGCAGGCCTTTCCTGAGGACCTCCCACTTCCCACTGCAGACCCAGACTCTCAGGTACATCAGACCCTTCACTGTTCCCTGCTCTCCTCCTTTCCTTTTTTTTTGTTTTGGCTGTGCCATGTGTCTTAATTCCCTGACCAGGGATTGAACCCGTGCCCCCTGCAGGGGAAGCGTGGAGACCTAACCACTGGACCACCAGGGAAGTCCCTCCTCCTTTCCTTTTAACTCCCTTTACTAGGCAGTGCATGGTCCTGTCTCCTGCCAGGAATAAGTCCCTGAATTCAGTAATCAGGCCACTTAGGATTTTTCACAGTCCTGGTCTTTCCACAGGTATCAATACTTGGCCTCATTGCTAAAGACCTAACATGGGGTCTCCAGGCTCAGCCTAAGACTGGCCTTCTCTTAACCAATATAACATCAACGGTCCCAAGGTTTGGTTGAGAACTGCACACGGATTTATTTTAAACAGTAGGAAAAAAGTATGACTTAAATTGACGTGGGGAGGGGTGGAGGAGGAATAAATTAGGAGTTTGGGATTAACATATACACAGGACTATATATAAAATAGGTAACCAACAAGAACCTACTGTATAGCACAGGCAACTCTACTCAATATTTTGTAACAACCTATAAGGGAAACAAATCTGAAAAAAAAAATGTATGTATTATGGGTATATATGTATGTAAAACTGAATCACTTTGCTGTACACCTGAAACTAATACAACTTTGTAAGTCAACTATACTTCAATACAAAAAAGTTTAAGTTAAATATTTAACAAATTAAATAACAGAATCGGAATCAGAATCAGAATTCAGTCTGATTCTCTCCCCACCACCATTCCCTGAAGTCTTTCTAGGAGAAAAATGAAAATTTAAATCACATAGCAATCGTTCTTAGGTCTGAAAACAAAGAGAAGTCAATTTTCCCCCTGATCAAATAGCTTGTTTTTTCCTTAGAGACATTGTGAATCTTGAAACTGATGGGATTTCCCTTGTTTTCTAGGAAGCTCAGAGTCAAGTCGTCAACAATGGCCTTTGGCAACTAGGTAAGATGCTGCAGTGTATGTTTTAAATAATAACACAACTCCTGGCTTCTTTGTATTTCCCTACCACTCATATTCCCTTAGTCTGCAGTTTCTCATTTACTTATTTTCCATTGTATTGGTTGAGTGTATCTTTGAAATCTATCTTGAGGATAAGGTGAGAGGTAGGAAATCATCCAAATAATAATTAAAGCGGCTAACACTTAGAGAATTATTAAGTGCCAAAGACAGTCCTAAGCATTTATTCAGTACTCAACAGTGCCCTTATGAGGCAGCTACTATTATTATTGTACCCATTTTACTGATGAGGAACCAGAGAAGCTAAGTAGCTTGCCCAAGCTTACAATGGCAGTGAGCTTTTGAGCTGGAATACGTCCCCAGGTGTTCTGGCTCCAGACAGGGGATAGAATTATGTATGTATCAGGGAAGGATGGGTGCTGGGTGGGTGAGGGATCCCTGGGTTTCTGAGAGAGCCTCAGTTACCCATGTTGTTGTTATGTGAAGAAAGCCTTAAAGTATGTGTGCGGGTGTGTTATGATACATGCATGTTTATTTGCTACAATAGCTAAGCCATTGGACTGAGGTGGCTCCAATGCCTTGGTAGCTTACATAAGCAAACCACAACCTAAGAATCAACGCACTCGAATCTGAGAAAATACGACTTAAGTACCACCAGTAAGAAACAGCCAGCTAGGCTTTCCCAAACAAGGCAACTGCTTAAGCTATAGCCAGTCAAATAATTGCTTTGCTTTGCTTTGCTTCTGCATCATCTCCGTAAAATCCTCTCCCCTTCCTCCTGTTGGTGGAGCGCTCCTAACCACTGTTAATCTGGTGTTGTTCAGTTTGAATGGATATATGCTCAAAAAAAACTCTTGAAAACTTTAGCGTGCCTCGGTTTGCCTTTAAACAATATGCACTCATCTCTGCATTGTAAACATTATGTAAGGTATGCAAAAAACTGTTACCTGCAGTTATGTCTAGGGAATATGGGAGAGGAGGGAAACTTACTTTTCTCTACGTATTCTTCTATATTGTTTACATTTTAAAATGTAACATGTATTTTTATAATAAATAATTTTTATAATAAAAATCTGGCAAGATATTAATTCTTTAAGAGATTCAAAATAATTTTTACTTCTACACACCAGGAAGGCAACTGAGTTTGTGTTCTATGTTCTGGGTACAATTGTTCCGTGGTGTGTTGGAGGGAGTGGGTACAGTTTCTTTCTGTTTCAGGAACTCCACCAAAGACAACCTACAGGTGGTGCTTGTGAGACAGGCTGGGACCTGGGACCCTTTGCTGCAGTGCTGCAGTGCTTGCACCTGGACACACCTCTCCCTGAGCTACAAGATACAAGGAAACTCTATGGGACTAAAAATAACTGCATGCATGCACAGTTAGGGCAAATTCTGGGCAAAAGATATAAAGAGACCAAAAAACCAAACTGCCACTTTTGAAGAGCCCCAGAGCAAAAGCAGGGGGTTGGGAGCAAAAGCAGGGTACTGCGTGTGCCCCCTGCACTCAACACCACCTAAGGGGTGGGCAGACCACCTCAGCCAACCCCTCCAGCCAGATGCCTGGACACACCCCTACCCTCAGCCCATTAAGGAACAAGCTCGTCCCCCCTCAGGGAGCGAGCAAGCAAGGGGAGCAAGCCAGGGACCCTGTTGCTTGTTCTCGCTGCCCCCCTGCTGCAGCAGGGGCCCCAGTAAAGCCTTGCCTGAATTTCTTGTCTGGCCTCTAGTCAATTTCTATTGATTAAGGAGGCGGAGAACCCCGGTCGGTAACATTTGGTTGGGAAGCGGGAGCTAATAGGGAGAGGTGGGGACCCTGAGTTTGCAAGCTGGAGACTGCGCCGGGGTGGGGTGCAGGGGCAACTTCCCCGGGGTTGGGAAGGGGATGCTGAGCTGTGGACGCCAGGAGTCGTGGAGACTGCTCATGGTGTCCAGATGCAGCAGGGCTGAGGGCTGCCTGCTGAGACCCCAGAGAATAGCTCTGTGGGGTTGCAAGCAGCCGTGAGATTTCAGGGACCGACCTGTGGTCAGTTTGCGGACCTCTCTGCCGGGCGTCAGCACCTGTCCTACAGGAAGGGCAAGGTCACCAGGAATGTCATGTAGCAGAAGGACGACAATGACCACCGTGGTCTGTGGACTGGGCCCCCGGCGGCTGCTCTCAGGATTCTCCTCCAACCTGAGGAGGGCAAGTGCAGGAAAGAGGTCGAAGTCCCTCTACCCGGAAGTCAGATGAAACTTGACCTGGAAAAAACGAAGTAGGTGTCACTTCTTTTTTTTTTTTTTTTAAATTTATTTAATTTATTTATTTTTGGCTGTGTTGGGTCTTTGTTGCTGCATGCAGGCTTTCTCTAGTTGCGGTGAGCAGGGGCTACTCTCCGTTGTGGTGCGTGGGCTTCTCATTGCAGTGGCTTCTCTTGTTGTGGAGCACGGGCTCTAGGCGCACGGGCTTCAGTAGTTGTGGCTCGCAGGCTTCAGTAGTTGTGGCACACGGGCTTAGTTGCTCCGTGTCATGTGGGATCTTCGCGGACCAGGGCTTGAACCGATGTCCCCTGCATTGGCAGGCAGATTCCTAACCACTGCACCACCAGGGAAGCCCCAGGTGTCATTTCTTACGCTGATTTGAAAGAGAGAGAGATTGCCGTTTGTGGGGTTTCTTTATTTTTTACTGAATTCGCAAATACACCTTAGTTAGACTTCGAGGAAAAGGTAAACAAATTAGATGAAGTGGCCCCAAGAACCTAGGATGAGCCACCAAATCAAGGGGAGAGGAAAGGAGAAGGGGAAGCACCTCTCTTAAAGGGGTTTCAGAACCAGCGGGCAATGCAGGCGTGGGGTTTTCAGATTTCATCCTGCTTAGAAGGCAGAGGAGAGCCTCCTGCGGGCTTTTCAGCTGGGCGAGGCAGGATCCCAGGCTTAGGCGGGGAGAGGAGCGAGGCCGCGTGGGGAGAAGGCTGAGCTGAGCTGAGAGGCTCTTCACAGCCCGTTCAACCAGATCCGCGGCCTTGGCGGGACAGCGGAGAAAGGCTTCCATGCTACAGCCAAGCTTGAAAGCCACTGGCACTTTGGATGCCCGTCCTCCACCAGCGTGACGTGCCAAGTACCGCTCTAGGCTTCAGGGACACAGGGAACAACGGATCATCATTACCTACAGAACGACAAATCACAGTGGCAGGTAAGTTCTATGAAGACAAGTAAAGGGGGGTCAGGAGTGACGTGGAGGGGGGAGGCTGCTCCTTTAGAAAGAGCCACGGAGGAGTCTTCTCCGGGGAGCTGTCTGAGCCAAGAGCAAAAGACGTGAGGAAGTGACCCCCACAGAGATCTGGGGCCAGGTTTCCAGACAGAGGAAACAGCAGATGCAGAAGCCCGGACAGAATCGTGCTTGGCACTTTCGCAGACCAGCAAGAGGCCAGTGTGGCTGGAGCGTAAAGAAGGGGGAGCGGCTGGGTGGTCGGGGAGGGGCCTGAACACATGGAGACTCTGGGGCCTGGTCTATACCATGAGGTGGAGCCACAGGAAGGTTGACAGAAATAACATGATCTGACATCCTCGTTGGACAAGAGCCTTTCTTCTCTGGGGAGAATGGACCATGGAGTGAGGAGTGGAGTAGGGAGGTCCATGAGGCCATTGCTCATTGCTGCATCTGGAAGAGCATGAAGGTGGCTTGATGGGAGGGGAGAGGGGATGACAGGATGTAACGCCGGATCCCATGCGGGATATGAGGGACGTGGAAGCATTGGGGCTGGACCCAGGGCTACCAGGATAAGAACCCTGGAGGGGAAGACTGGGGGTGGGGTAGCCAGACTTCTGGGCTAGTTCATGTTAGATTTGAGAATCCAGGCCATGGGTCCATGAGCCTGGATTCAGAGGAGAGTCCAAGGTCAGAGTTTCATATCCAAAAACTTCACCAGACATATGGCATTTGTGTTATAACCATGCACCAGCTGAGATCACCCAAGAAGAGAGTGTAGAGAAGAGGGCTGAGAACTGAGTCCTGGTGAAATCCCAAGCTTAGAGTTTAGGAAGAGAGAAGGATCCAGCAAGAGGACTGAATAGGAGCAGCCAGTGAGGGGGGAGCATCACGAGAGCCTGGGGGTCGGGGTAGCCAAGCCAAGAAAGGGTTTCCAGAGGCGGGAGCAAGCAACCAATCAAATCTACTGAGAACAGAGGAAGAAGTACACAGAGAATGAGCTGTTGGATTTTCCAGTTGGGGTCAAGGGTGACCTCAACAAAAGCCTATTTAATGGGTGAACAAAAGCCTGACTGAAGTGAGTTGAACCGAATGGGAAGGAGGGGGTGGAGACAATGAATACAGTCCTCTAGGAGTTTTGCTGGAGAGCAGCTCTGAAGAAGGTTTCTATAGCTGGAGGGCAATGTGGGGTCATGGAAGGGTCTTTGTCTTTGACATTGGAAAGATGTCAGCCTGTCATGTGTTGATGAGAATGCCCCACTGTGGAGGGAGAGGTCTACAGTGGGCACAGGAGTGGGAGGAGGAACGATGGCTGGAACAAAGTCCAGCTGTGGACAAAAGATGGCAGCGGCTCCACACACAAGGTGCTTCCCTTTCACGGGAGCTGGGACAGGACGATCTCAAGGCAGGAAGACAGCAGAGACGATGGGTCCATGTGTATGTGGATGGGTGGCGCTGGTAGTGTGAGACCGAGAGGTTCTCTTCTGGTTGCTTTTCTTTTTTTTTTTTATTTTTGTATTTATTTATGGCTGTGTTGGGTCTTCGTTTCTGTGCGAGGGCTTTCTCTAGTTGCGGCAAGCGGGGGCCACTCTTCATCGCGGTGCGCGGGTCTCTCACTATCGCGGCCTCTCTTGTTGCGGAGCACAGGCTCCAGACGCGCAGACTCAGCAATTGTGGCTCACGGGCCTAGTTGCTCCGCGGCATGTGGGATCTTCCCAGACCAGGGCTCGAACCCGTGTCCCCTGCATTGGCAGGCAGATTCCCAACCACTGTGCCACCAGGGAAGCCCCTGGTTGCTTTTCTTGGTGTAATAAATGCAAAATCATCTTCTCAGGCTGGGGAGAGGGAGAAGGCATTGGGATTTTGAGAAGAGAGGAGGTGTGAATTTGTTCTCCAGGACAGAGGGAGCATGAATAGACAAGGGAAATCAAGTACTGGGAGCCCACAGGAAGTGTGTGGTCATACATTTAAAGCAAGACATGTCGGATTGGTTGTGTGTGTTTCTACAGCCATGTTTAGCTGCTACGGTCCAGGCCTGATGTGGGCAAGGGATGGGATATAGCTAGTGCTGGAATGTGGGGTGCAGGTCTGATGAAATGGGGGGGCGTCTAGAGAGATCAGGATGAAAGGTCGTGAAACCCCTCTCTCCCTCCTTCCAGCTTGAGCAGCCTGAGAAACAGGAGGCAGGTCGATGGGTCAGAAATGGTTGGAGTGGAGATATTTGAGTGAAAGATAAGAGTAGGGATTCAGGGAGTGGAGCTCTTGGGCCAGTTTAGGTCCTGCTTGAGTTTGGGGTGAGCTGTGGGTGAGTGGGCATCTTATCTGGAGCAGGTGACTCTAGACAGTCCCTTGAAGCCTGCCAGACAAGGGGAGGCCAAGAACTTTCCACGAGATGTTCCACTTTGAGTTTAAGAAGAGCTCACCTTATTTTATGGTACTATAAGCCCTACAATATGGCATCATACAGATGGTCCACACTGAGCCTCCACCATGTGCTGGCACTGTTCTGAGTTTACACGTATTAAATCATGGACTCTTTTTTTTCATTTTTCTTTTTTCTTTTTAGATTCTTTTCCCATATAGGCCATCACAGATTACTGAGTAGAGTTCCCCGTGGTATACAGTAGGCTCTTATTAGTTATCTATTTTACATATAGTAGTGTATATATGTCAATCCCAATCTCCCAATTTATCCCTACCCCCCATCCCCTTTAACCATAAGTTTGTTTTCTACATCCGTGACTCTACTTACGTTTTGTAAATAAGTTCATTTTTACCCTTTTTTTTTTTTTACACTGTTGGTGGGAATGTAAATTGGTACAACCACTACGGAGAACAGTATGGAGGTTCCTTAAAAAACTAAAAATAGAACTACCATGTGACCCAGCAATCCCACTCCTGGCATATACCCAGAGAAAACCATAATTCAAAAAGATACATGCACCCCAATGTTCATTGCAGCACTATTTACAATAGCCAAGACATGGAAACAACCTAAATGTCCATCAACAGATGAATGGATAAGAAGATGTGGTACATATATGCAATGGAATATTACTGAGCAATAAAAAAATAACAAAATAATGCCATTTAAATCATGGACTGTTTATAACAACCTTAGGAGTCCTTGCCCCCATTTTACAGTTGAGAAAACTGGTAGAGATGAGTTAGCCTTTCCCATGGGTTAATTCTTATGTACAAGCCATGATCATTGTTTGCTTGAAGTAGTTTGATAACATTGATGCAGCCAAGCCTTTTCCCTGTGGGTAGAAGAAAGGGGGAGGCTGTTTATTTTGGGGAAAATTGTACCAAGGACATAAGGATGCTGTGCTTTGGAAAATACCACATCTTTCTTAGTATTTTCATACATTTTAAGAAATGTCCTTTTTGTTGACCTTAGGATTAGTGAAGCTGATTTTGAATATATCAGCTTGACAAGGCAATAGTTTCCAAGGAGGGCAGGGACAGCCCCTAGGGGATGTCTCAGAAATGAGTCAGAATTTTTTGGTCCCTTCACTGACTAGATGGGGAGAGGAGTTCAGATGGCACCCATGGGTGGAGTTGAGGAACGTAGGACTTTCCTGTAGCTGTAAAACCTGCCTAAATGTAAGCATAAATTTTTGTCCAGTTTGAAGTGAATTTTTCTAGGGCTACAACAAATTTTCTAGAAGGTCAATTCTCTTTAAAATCCAGGGAAGATTGTACTTTGTTTTGATTGGAATTTTGCCTAATTGTTCACCATTTTAGAAAATCATCACTCTGCCCATAATATTTCAGTTACCATGGCAACATACCTATTAGTCAACATTAATATCTGTGTAATTGCAGTGATTCTACTTGTGTATAGACAAATATATTTACTTAGCTCTTATTTTCAAATGTTAGAAATAAAGAAAAATGAATGTTTTTCATTAGAAATTGGTACAATCGCCTGACTACTTGATTATATATTCTAGTGTAGCCATACTGAAGGACTCACATATTGAAAATGGATTATTCTACTTTATAGTTAAGACACTATGCTGATATTTTTAAATTATTGTTTGTAATTATGTTATCTTTCAACTGAATTTCAGAATAAGAAAGAGAACATACATAATATCTGTTAACCTAAGGGGTGCAGGTCTGGCACTATTGAGAACCATTGTGGGAAAGGAAAACCAGGAAAGTGATTATTGTCACATCTGGGCTGAGGTGGCAGATTATTCCCAGAGCTCTTTGGCACAGAGGGAGCCCAAGTGTGTGATTTGAAGCAAAAGAGAAGCCTCCAGAAGGGAAGAACCCCCAAATTCCAGATGGGTAGCTGGAATGCAGTACTGGAGAGACCAAAGAAGCCACCATGATAAAGAGAAGTGAGGATTTCTGGCCACAGAACCTTGTAGGGTCTGTGAAAGGGTATGTGTTCCATTCAGAAGTCGGTGAGAGGTTATTGACAGGTTTAAATAGGAGAATGATCAAATTTTTGTGTTAGGAAGAATTCAATATGCAGAATCGATTGGAGGAGAGTGAGATTAGAGTAATTCCATAGGAGACTGCTCAGGAATCTAGGAGGGAGATAATGATGGCTTGGATTGGGGTCTAGACAGTAGAAATGCTGAGGTGTGCAAGAGGTGTTCCAGAAGAACTCAGAAGGTAGAATAGGCAGGACTTGGCAGTTGCATGAGGAGAACCCTGCAACATGCAGCTCCAGCTCCTCTGTCGGCACAGCCATTCTTCAGAAAGAAAGCATGGACCTGCCAACCATGACCTGAGAACATTTTAACACAGTCAGATTTATTGAGATACAATGTTGAAAACAGATAATTGACATACAATAAACTACACATCTAAATGTACAATTGGATACATTTTGGCATAGGGATGCACCAGTGAAACCATCACCACAATCAAAATCATGACCACACCCTTCACCCCAAAGTTTCCTCACAATCCATCCCTTTTGCCCCTCTCTACAACCTTCCCATTGCAGGCACAACAGATAGGCTGTCTGTCATTACAGATTACATTGCATTTTCAAGGATTTTATATAATAGAATCAGGTTAGCACAAGTTCGTGTGCCCGATGCACAGTGAGGCCAAACACACCAAAACATCAGAGTTTGGAGCAGAGAAAGGTTTATTGCAGGGCCATGCAAGGAGATGGGTGGCTCATGCCCTAAAAAGCCCCGAGTTTCCCGAAGGGTTGCAGCAAAGCATTGTTAAAGGCAAGGTGAGGGAGGGGGCTTGCAGGGTATGTGATCAGCTCGTGCACAATTCTCTGACTGGCTGATGGTGAGGTAACAGGGTGGTGTCACAGGGGTTCACATTATCAGTCCTTAGCCTCCAGGAAAAGCAGAGGATATGGGAGCGGGCCTGTCCTGGGAAGACCCCATAGGGTCCTGCTCAGTTACAATCATACATTATGTATTCTTTTTGGTCTGGCTGCTTTCAAAACACAATTGTCTTGAGATTCATCCATGTGGTTGTACATAACAATAGTTCATCCCTTTCGTTCCTGAGTAGAATTCCATCGTATGGATATACAACTATTTATCTATTTCCTTTTTGATGGACATTTGGGTTGTTTCTAGTTTGGGGCCATTTAAAATAAAGCTGCTGTAAGCATTTGTATACAAATCATTGTATGGACCTATGCTTTTTTTTTTTTTGTCTCTTAGATAAATACCTAGGACTGGAAGAGCTAGGTCATATGGTAGATAGATGGATATTTAACTTTCTAAGAAACTGCTGAAGTGTTTTTCCAAAGTGGTTGCACCATTTTACATTTCCATCAAAAGTATATGAGAAATCCAATTTCTTCACATCCTTGTCTACACTTGGTGTGGTCAGCCTTTTAAAATTTAGCCACTCTACAGGTAGGTACTGGTTTAGATGGTTTAATTTTCACTGCCTTAGTGAGTAATAACATGGAGTGTCTTATGTGTGCTTATTTGTCATCCTTGTATCTTTTTTGGTGAAGATTTTTGGCCCATTCTTTCATTGGGTTGTTTGTTTTCTTAATGAGTTTTGAGAGTTCTTTACATATTCCAGATACAAGTCCTTTATCAGATGCACGATTTTGCAAATATTCTCTACCAGTCTGTGGTTTACCTTTTCATTCTCTTAACAGTACCTTCTAAAGAACAGAAATTCTTAATTCTGATGATTTCTAGTGTATCATTTTTTCCTTTGTAGATCCTGTTTTTGGTGTTGAATATAAGAGCTTGTTGCTTAACACAAAATCACAGATTTTGTCCTAGGTTTTCTTCCAGAAGTTTTTAAAATTTTAGGTTATATATTTAAGCCAATGATCCATTTTGAACTTTAATTTTGGTTTTGGGTGTAAGATATAGATCTACATTCTTATTCTTTTTTGCATATGGATATCCAATCATCCTTTCTCTACTGAATTGCATCACACTGCATTAATTACTGTAGCTTAATATTAAGTGTTGAAGTCACGTAATATTAGTATTCTAACTTTGCTCTTCTCTTTCAAAGTTGTTTTGGCTATTCCATGAAATGCATAAAATATGCATTTCCATTTGAATTTTAGAATCAGCTTTTCATTTTCTACAGAAAAGTCTGCTGACTTTCTTATTTTGTTGCATTAGCTAGGACTTTTGGTAGGATGTCGAATAGAAGTGGTGAGAGTGGGCATCCTTGCCTTGTTCCTGATCTTATTGGGAAAGGATCTAGTTTTTCACCATTAGGTATGGTGTTAGCTGGTGGCTTTTTGTGGATGTTCTTTGTAAAGTGGAGGAACTTACCCTCTTATTCCTTGTTTGCTAAGAGTTTTTATCATGAACGGGTGTTAGATTTTGTTAAATGCTTTTTCTGCATCTATTGATATCATGATATACTTTTTCTTTTTTACGTGTTAATGTGATGGATTACATTAATTGATTTTCTAATCAATTAAGGGACTAGGTTTGCATGCCTGGAATAAATCCCACTTGGTCATCATGTGCAATTATTTTTACACATTGTTGGATTCAATTTGATACTATTTTGTTGAGAATTCTTACATCTATATTCATGAGAGATACTGAAATGTAGTTCCCCTTTCTTGTAATGTCTTTGTCTGGTTTTGGTATTAAGATAATGATGTGCTCATAGAATGAGTTAGGAGGTATTCTCTCTGCTTCTATTTTCTGGAAAAGATTCTAGAGAACTGGTATAATTTCTTCCTTATATTTTGTAGAATTCACCAGTGAACCCATCTGGGCCTGGGTCTTTCTTTTGAAAAGTTTTGGAAGGTTATAGTTATTGATTTAATTTATTTAATAAATATAGGCCTATTCAGATTATCTATCCAGAAACTGTACTGCTGGCATATGCATAGATGTATAGAATTGAGAGTCCAGAAATAAACTCTCACATTTATGGCCATATCATTTTTGACAAGGATGCCAAAACAATTTAATGGAGAAAGAATAGTCATTTCAACAAATGGTGCTGGGGAAATCCCCTGGTAGTCCAGTTGTTAGGATTCCGAGCTCTCACTGCTGAGGGCCCAGGTTCAATCCCTGGCTGGGGAACTGAGATCCCGCAAACCCCATGGCAAACTGCCATGTTTTATTTATTTAAATAAATAAAATAATATTTAAAAAATGGTGCTGGGATAGCTAGATATCCACACGCAGAAGAATGAAGTTGACTCCTTTCTCATACTATGACAAAAATTAACTCAAAATGAATTATAGACCTAAATATAAGAACTAAAGCTATAAAACTCTTAGAAGAAAACATAGATGTAAATCTTTGTGACTTTGGATTGGACAAGGGTTTCTTAGACATGACATCTAAAGCACAAGCAAGAAAAGAAAAATTAGATAAACTGAACATCATTAAAATTTTTAAATTTTTTGCTTCAAAGGACACTATCCAGAAAGTGAAAAGACAACCCAGAGAATGGGAGAAAATTTTTGCAAATCACATACCTGATAAGGGAGTGGTATTAGAATGTATATAGAACCCCTACAATTCCATAATAAAAAGACAAATAACCCAATTAAAAATGAGCAAAGAATTTCAATAGATGTTCAAAAAATATACATATATATGGCTAATAAGCACATGGAAAGATACTCAGCATCATTAGTCACTGAGAAAATGCAAATCAAAACTACAATGAAATACCACTTTACACACCCTAGGATGGCTATAATCAAATAGACAAGTGTTGGTGAAGATGTGGATAAATTGGAACCCTTATACACTGCTGGTGGGAATATGAAATGGTGCAGCAGGGTTAGAAAACTGTAAGTTCTTCAAAAAGTTAAACATAGAGTTACCATATGATCCAGCAATTACACTCCTAGACAATTCCACCCAAGAGAATTGAAAACACATTCACACAAAAACTTTCACACAAATGTTTATAACAGCAAGTGTTCCACCAAACTCAGCAAGAAGCATGACCCCAGGCTCTGGGGCTACTGGCAAGCAGGCAATAAAGACACAGGCACAAGGATAGAGAAGCAATATCTAAAGAGAAAATGCCCCAAATGCCCATGAATAAAGTTTAGTTGAGTAAATCTATTCTATTTAGAATTGCTGATAACATTTAAAAGACACCAAATCATAGGGTAAGTGTTTTAATGAAATGGTAAATTCAAGGGAACTTTATGAGTTTCCTTTAGAGAAAATTTATTAAATTTTTTGTTTTTCAACTTTTCCAATCACAGAAAAGTCCTGTAATTCTTTTGATTCTAAGGGACCTACAGTGCCCCAAAAGCATACAAGATGGTCACAGGGCTGCTCCCCGATTTCTATCATAGTAGCCAAAAAGTGTAAACAACAGAAATGTCTGTCAACTTATGAATGAATAAACAAAAGATAATATATTTATGATAGAATTTTATTCAGCCTTAAAAAGGAATGAAGTAGTGATACATGCTACAACATGGATGAACCTGGAAACATTACATGCTAAGTGAAAGACACCAGACACAGAAAGCCACATATGTATGATTCCATTTATATTAAATGTCCAGAATAGGCAAATCCACCAAGACAGAAAGTAGATTAATGGTTCCCAGGGTCTGAGAAAAAGGATGAATGTGGAATGAGTGCTAATAGGTGTGGGGTTTTTTGAGGTGATGAAAATGTTCTGGAATTGGATAGCGGTGATGGTTGCACAACATTATAAATATACTAAAAACTACTGAATTGTATACTTTAAAATGATGTATTTATGGTATGTGAATTATAGCTCAATAAAACTGTTATTAAAAAAAGTAATTCAGACATATTAAAGAAAATGTAAACAGTGGAGAAAAGAAATGGCCGTAATTTCACTGTGTTAGGATCCAGTCAGGAAAAAACAAACTGTACTAGATATTTCAGATGGATGGGATTTAATATAGAAAACTAGTTCGAAAGTGCTGATAGAACTAAAGGAGCCACAGAGGAGAAGGTGAGATATTGCAGAGATTAGTAAGTGCAGAAATCACCCACCATGCCCAGGGCTAGGGGAACAAAAGGAGTGGGGGGAGGGTGGTGCTGTCAGAACCCAGGAGCTTGCTCCCTGCTGGGGAGGCCCCGGGGAGTATTGGAACAGCCCAGGTGAGGCCACCTGGGCCGGTACTAAAACCCTGGAGAGACATCTCTGGGGGTGAGGAAGGGTGCAGGGGTCCCTTCAATGAAGGAGTGCCCGCCCAGAGCATCCGGAAAGAGGAGCGTCTCCCCTCCCCCACCTACTTCTCCCACTGCGCTTCCTTCCCAGGATCAGAACCGCAGGTGAGGCAGCCAGCTGGGAAGGGGTGGGAGCAGTTTGTCTGCAGGTCCCAATCCCCTGCAGCCCACAGCAGAGCTCTGCAGGTAGGGAATGAGTTAGGAGGACAAATGTCAGGACCACCCACCAGGAATCTGACGATATTCTGACTGTGGAATGCGTCTAATTTCATTTTTATGGAGATTCATTTTATGGAGATGTTTTAGAAATACTATATTTCCATTTGATGCCTGCTTTTTCTATTTTACATTATATAAAGACATGGAAAATACTTATGATCATCATCATGACTGCCATTCCTCAAGGCCATGTAGAGCCCCAATGAAACACTGAGGTCAGATTTCACAAACTGTGGTCTAAGCACCACCAGTTTCAGGATCACCTGAAAGCGTTATCCAAAACTCTACCCCTTACCTACGGAACCAGAATCTCTGGGCGTGGGACCTGGAATCTGCATTTTTAACACTCTCCAAGGAATTTTTATTTACACCAAGATTGGTGAACACTCCTGAAACCTGGAGAAGCTGAAATATTGTTCTATCAAAAGCTGTTCTATGTCAATCCCAATCTCCCAATTTATCCCTCCCTTCCCCTTCCCCCCTGGTAACCATAAGTTTCTTTTCTACACGTGTAACTCTATTTCTGTTTTATAGATAAGTTCATTTGTACCCTTCTTTTAGATTCCACATATGGGCAATATCATATGGTATTTGTCTTTCTCTGTCTGACTTACTTCACTTGGTGTGATAATCTCTAGGTCCCTCCATGTTGCTGCAAATGGCATTATATCATTCTTTTTAATGGCTGAGTAATATTCCATTGTGTATATATATACGTACCACATCTTCTTTATCCATTCCTCTGTTGATGGACATTTAGGTTGCTTCCATGTCCTGACTATTGTAAATAGTGCTTCAATGAATATTGGGGTGCATGTATTTTTCAAATTATGGTTTTCTCTGGATATATGCCCAGGAGTGGGATTGCTGGATCATATGGTAGCTCTATTTTTAGTTTTTTAAGGAACCTCCATACTGTTCTCCATAGTTGCTGTACCAATTTACATTCCCACCAACAGTGTAGGAAGGTTCCCTTTTCTCCACACCCTCTCCATCATTTATTGTTTGTAGATTTTTTGATGATGGCCATTCTGACCCGTGTGAGGTGATAACTCATTGTAGTTTTGATTTGCATTTCTCTGGTAATGAATGAGAAAAAAAAAAAAAAAAGCTGTTCTGTCTTTTCATTTTGCTTCTTTTCCTAGAAAATTGTTGTTGAAATCCAATAGCTATAGCCTTCTGGGAAGACCGGGAAGACAGCTCTCCCCATGGTCATGGTTACCAGCATTTTCCCCTAAAGTTTCTTTCACAATATATACCTCACTGGGTTCAATAATCCTCAAGGTTCCAAAAACTTCTAAATGTTTCCACTGTAGACACCATCTCAGCACCTAGTTTTTCCTGTATCTACCATCTCTGAATCATCTGAACTTCCGGCCAGTCTCACAACTGATAGAGGCTGGCAGCCATGCAATCATCTCCTGTGATAACACATCAACACATTCTCCTTTTTTTCTTTTTTCTTTTTAAGACGTGTAAGCAGGGAACGAGAGGCAATGGAAAGAAAAGAAGGGGAATTGAGTGCCGTTTTTCACTGAGAAATCACACACTGGCCAATCTTGGGAAGATGGCTGCCTAAAGATCAAATAGAAATAAAGTTTGGAAGATGGAATTTCCAAATTATTTGGTAACAGTTGTGGAGTCCCAGGTTTAATGATAGCTCATTAAAATTGCTCTTTTAAGCACTCAGGTGAATCTTCCTATGCAGGCCTTTGTCTTCGAAAAAAAGGAAATTTTGAGATTAGCTCACCATGTGAATCTACTCATCTATTTCTTCTAGGAAGAGAAAGAACAATGGACTAATAACACCATTCCTATATTCAGGGTCCTATAAGGCAAAGACTCACAGTCACCAAATTTTAATGCCAGCTGCAGCTTTTCCAGCAATCTGAGGAGTCATTAATACCAGGCATTTTGCTCAGAAAATACCTGTGCCGAGGCATGGTAATATCCTATGTGGTCACATATCCAAGGAGAATCCTCCGTGAAGTATGTCTAGGTGCGAGTCATATTTTTTTGTTGTTGCTGTTGTTTTGTTTTGTTAACGCAGATTTTTGGTACATTTCTATCTACGGGTGCTTGGGCTTCCTGAAGGGATTTTTCTTGTACTTGCCTGTTTGGAAATCCATACAATGCATTTAATTTCAGGACTGGCTGCTCTGTTTTATTAAGTCCATTCATCATTTATCGAGGGGTCCTAAACACCTACCCCGGAAGGGAGCGGGGGAATAGGCAGCCACTGGTAGAAAGGCCAACCCAGGACTCCCGTGGTTAAGACTCCGAGCTTCCAATGTGAGGGGGCTCAGGTTCGATACCTGGTTGGGGAACTAAGATCCCACATGCCAAGCGGCCTGGCCAAAAAAACCCCCAAAGAATTCACTGCGTGACAGTCATTGCTAAGCTAAGGAGACGGAGGAGAAAGCTGCTGAATGCCGTTCTAAAGATTTGCACAAGAAATACGGTGGATGGGAGCCCTTTGCCTGAGACTGGGGTGCTGGGGATCAAGGACAAAGGGGCTTGTGACTGTGACAGGTCACGAAGGGCTGCAGAGGATAAATGTGGCCAGGTGGCAGGGGACAGATCCCAGAGGAGACAGGCAGGTAAAGTCACTCCCCTCCCCAGGACTGGGTTTGAGGCCCCTCCACCCCGGGGGCATCAAACACCAGAGGCCCAGCTGTCTTGGAAAAAAGATGACCATGAGACTTGAATCTTATTTTATTACACACCCCGTGGCTGCCACACAGTGGGCTTGTTCAAGACCTCAGGGAGCAAATCGGCCACAACGGTACGCGGGAGACCGTGAAGTGTTTAAGTGTGTGTGAGAGACACCCGATCCTGCCCAGAAAGAGAGAAGTGACTGACGTGGACAGGCCTATGCGAAGGATGCCTCTGGACATCACAGCCATCAGCCCACAAAACTGCTGCTTAAGGTCACGCTGCTGCCTGACCAGACCCAGGCTGTGACGAGCACACTGTACGTGGGCAGGCCCCAGAGGGAGAGCCTGCGGACCAGGCTACCTCCCTCGAAGTCTGTGAGGCTCTCTGCCCATTATTAAGACGTGCAGGACCTACGTCTGACACTTGCCACTGGCTGTGTCTCCCTTCAGATGTATGGGATACCTCTTCGCTGATCGGGACAAACTCCTATATTTCCCGAAGCCACACGCGGAGGGTCACAGCAGCTCCCAGGCCACCCTGGCTGGGGACGCCAGTGGTTATGCCTGTGTCTGCGGCAGAGGATGGGAAGAGCCCAGGGCCAAAGTTCCAGGGAAAAGGGGATCAGGACCCACCAGGTACCAGGAGCGCTCCCGGGGTCCCTGAGTTGTCCCAGCCCCCCCCCACTTCCGGTGACGTCGGGGGGAATCAAATCCAACGTGCCTCCCCTACACCGTTCACGGAAGGCCCAGTGGATTCCCTTGAGCCCATCTGCTCTGCCGTCACGAAACCTAAAGGGTCGGCCGCAGACCCTGCAGCAGGCGCGGTGCACGTGTGTGTGGAAGCAATCGAGTCTGTAGCCCCAGGACAGAGAAACGCAGCCATGGGAGGGCAGACAGCAAGGAGGAAGCCAAGCCCACGTGGCTACGGTGGTGCTGCAGACTTCGTCCTCAGAAGATGCTTCCAGTTCGTCAGCAGGGGCTGCCGGTCTCTGCCCAGAGGGTGATATGAGTGATGACTCCGGGAGCAGGGCCCGCCAGCGAGGAAACAGCTAAAGGTCCATAAGGGGACCCCGTGATGCATGCTTGCAGGATGAAGGCTGCAGTATCCCAGCCCGAATGCTGAGGCCTGGATGGGAAGAATGGCCAAGAAGGACGTACCTGTCCGCATGAGAAGTCCCAACCCCTATCTGATGGGTGTAAGTTGCTGCAGGGCAGTGGGGGACAAGCGACTCGAAAGATCATCCTCCAGCCTGTCGTGACCCAGACGTGGAGCCACGAGAGATGACAAGAAGAGAACAAGACCAGAGCAGCCCCGGAGGTGGCAGGCTCAGCTCCTCCCTTCCCCTCACAAGAGCACCAGACCCACCCTGAGGAGTCCAGGACATCTCGTAAGTGTGGTTGCTGACCTACAACTGGTTCTACAGCCAGGAACTTCAAATCCAGCCCTATTACGAGACACATGGTAGGCAGGTGGATGGTGGACATTGTATCTGAGGTTACGGAAGGGAGCAGCATGGAGGCCACCCTGGAGGCAGCCGAGGGGGCAGGGCTGGAAGTTGTGAGGTCCAGGCCACCTGAGACCAATGAGACAGTGCACTTTGATGTCTATTAAACGGGTGTCCAGGGAGCAGACTCCAACTCTCTTTACTGACATTTAAATAAATGAAAAGACCATCACATGATCTCGGAATGAACTGCTGCTTTCTGTTTGGATGTCCCACAGCCTAGCAGTGACCTCAGAGTAGACACTCTCATGTCAGCAAAACTGAAGCCTGAGACCCTGATCTCCAACCAAGTGGAGCCCTGCGTCACACCAGAGCCCACAGAGCCAGTAGGAATGCTCCATCCTGCCTGAATTGCTGTCACTTTTGTTTCCCCAGAGCTATGGCTGAAAGTCACAGTCTGTGGTCTGGGAGGTGCTGTCCTGTAATGTACTGAATTGTGTTCCTCCCCTCCCCAAATTTATATATTGAAGCCCCAACCCCTAATGTGACTGTATTTGGAAACAGGGCCTTTATGGAAGTAATTAAGGTTAAATGCTGTCATAAGGGTGGGGCCCTGATCCCATAGGATTAGTGTCTTTATAAAATTAGAGGGTGAAGAGAGCACGTGCTCTCTCCACCATGTGAAGACACAGCAAGAAGGTGACTGCCTGACTGCATGCCAAGAAGAGGGCCTTCCCTAGGAACTGAATCCGTAGGCACCTTGGTGTTGGACATTCCAGCCTCTAGACTGTGAGAAAATATATGTCTATTTTGTAAGTCACTCGGTCTATTGTATTTTGATATGGCAGCCAAGCAAACTAAGACACATCTGTCCCCTCTTTTTCACTGTCCTAGCCCCTGTAGATCCTCAAATACAGACATTTGGTCCAGTCCACACAGTCTACAGACTAAGCAAGGACAGGACTCATACCGCATCAGGGAAGGTAGGAGGGGGTGCAGCAGCTTTTGTTGGCAATCAGAACAGGAAAGTCTATCATCATCTGACTTAGCAACTCCATTCCTAGGTATATACCTTACTTACATACACATATTCCAGGAAACTCTACAGAAATCGTGTGCAGCAAAATAACTCGCAATGGCAAACACAGCCCAAATGTCCATCAACAGCAAAATTGGTAAATTCTGGTATAAGCATATAGTGGGATATTATACAATACAGTGAAAACAGTGAAATGAATGTGCTATGCATATTATCATTGATGAATCTCAAGTAGTGTTGAGTTCATAAAGCACATCAAAAGAATCCATATGATATAGTTCCATTTATACAGAACTTCAAGACCAAGCAACATATTGTACATATTTGCAATAACTGAAGAGAAAAACAAGGAGCAATGAACAACACAGCATGCAGGTTAGAGGTTCTTTCCAGGGGGAAAGGAGAGCGGTGTACATCCCAGAGCTTCAACAGTGTTGGGAATTGTTCTATTTCTTAAACAGGGTGGTGATTGTCCATGTGTTACTGAGTTTTTTTCTTTTTTGCATTTCTCTGAAATTAGGAAAGTCTTACAATCTCCATCAACCGGGTGACAGCTGTCATATGTTATTTCCTTAGAAATGCCTTAACGAATTTATTTCTGTTATGTTTTCCTTTTTATAGATGCACAAGAGTAGCATGTGACAGAGATCTGTCTAAATCTGAATGACTTCAAAATTCCAAGTGACAAAAAACATTCTGAGCTCCTCATTTGTTCAGGCTTCTCCAAGGCACTGGAAGGGTTGCTAGCAATGTGTTCATATGTATGTTTCTTTTTTCTTTATTGAAGTATAGTTGATTTACGATGTTGGGCCAATCTCTGCTGTACAGCAAAGTGACTCAGTTATACACATATAGACATTCTTTTTTTTATTCTTTTCCATTATGGTTTATCCCACAGGATTGGATATAGTTCCCTGTGCTATACATTAGGACCTTGTCGTTTATCCATTCTAAATGTAATAGTTTGCATCTACCAACCCCAAACTCCCAGTCCATCACTCTCCCTCCCCCCTCCCCCTTGGCAACCACAAGACCATTCTCTATGTCTATGAGTCAGTTTCTGTTTTGTAGATAGGTTCATTTGTGTCATATTTTAGATTCCACATATAAGTGATATCATATGGTATTTGTCTTTCTCTGTCTGACTTACTTCACTTCGTATGATAATCTCTAGCTGCATCCATGTTGCTGCAAATGGCATTATTTCATTCTTTTTTTATGGCTGAGTAGTATTCCATTGTATACATGTACCACATCTTCTTTATCCATTCATCTGTTGATGGACATTTAGGTTGCTTTCATGTCTTAGTTTTTGTGAATAGTGCTGCCATGAACATAGGGGTGCATGTATCTTTTTGAATTATAGTTTTGTCCAGGTATATTCCCAGGAGTGGGATTGCTGGATCATATGGTAATTCTGTTTTTAGTTTTCTGAGGAACCTCCATACTGTTTTCCATAGTGGCTGTGTGTATGTCTTTTTGTAAATGTTTGCAAAGCAGGATATTTAAACCATAGTCAGTTAAGTTCACTTGCTTTCTACTGCAGCTTCCCTTCAGTCACACAGACAACCCCGCACCTCTTCTTTGTCATATGGTATTAGAGCAGCTATGAATATTTTTGGAATCTGGCTTAGGGAAAAATGAATTGGGGGGATATTCGCTGGTATACATTTATGTACCTGCAGCTATCTCTAGGCCCAGTTATTGCTGACCGTCCAGGAGAGAAATGACTGGCAGGGATACTGGCCTCTCACCCAGTGATGTGACGTGAGGTTAAAGGGCCAGAGAACAAAATGTGATATGAATATAATCTATGAACCTCTGTCCTTGGAATGAGGTATTTAGGTAGTTCTAGGAGAAACAGGCTTTGATGAATACAAGCCAGAAGTGAGTCTATGATATCACATAGACATGCCAGATAGTTAATTAATACAAATATTATGTCCTTTTCTGAATTTTGTGATGTTTGTGGTATTTGCCAGCTTTTGAAAATTGGTAATTTGTAACTATTACTTTTTCCATTCTAAATAAATGTTCACTTTCATGCCTACTTTTATGTTCATAATTTTGTACCGTTAGTTTTTGAACTTTGTATTTTTTAATTTGGTCAAATGTCATCATAACATTTGTATAGGCTGATCTCTACTCAACACAGAAATTGTACTTTATTTCTCTTTCTGTGTGCTTACGTTGTATCAGTTAAAAATTATAAGGACAGGAAATACAGCATTGTAAAATTACTATTCTTACCATATCACAGCTAATGTTATTTTAAAAAACATTTATTGAATGCCTATTCTGTGTAGAAATTATTCTAGAAGATGACATATCATTTAATCTCTATAACAACATTTCTCAAAATCCCTCAAATGGGGTCTCAGGACCCCTTACGTTCTATTTTTTCTTTTTCCTTATAGTTTTTTTCCAGCTTTATTGAAAAATAATTTACATACATCACTGTATAAGTTTAAGGTGTGTAGCATGATGGTTTGATTTGCATGTATTGTGAAATGATCACCACAATAGGTCCAGCTAACATCCATCATCTCATATAGATACAATAAAAAGAAAAGAAAGAAGAAAAAAGGGAAAAAGAAAATTTCTCTCTGTGATGAGAACTCTAGGATTTACTTTCTTAAAGACTTTCCCATAGCTCATACAGCAATGTCAGCTGTAGTCCTCATTGTTGTATATTACATCCCTGCTACTTATTTATCTGATAACTAGAAGTCTGTATCTTTTGACCACCTTCATCCATTCCCTTCTCCCCCTACCCTCTGCCTCTGATACCTACAAGTCTTATTTCTTTTTCTGTGAGTTTTATTGTTTGCTTTTTTAGATTCCACATATAAGTGCCTTAAAGAGAGACTCCAAGATCAAATGTGTTTCAGGCCTCACAAAACTTATCTGCCCCTAAATAAAAGTTTATCAGAGGATTCTCACTCTGAACTTTCTGTTGCTACCACTTGATCTCCATGCCCCCTTATCCTACAACAAGTTAACCACTTCATGAATTTCTGATTTCTTCTGTGAGTATTTTTGCAAAATTAAGCATATATGAATATACGCACACATGTATTCTTATTTAACCTTTTATTTTACACCAAAGGTGGCATGTATGTATTCACTATTTTAATGCAAATTTTTAAAATTTAATTTTTATTTTATATTATAGTTGATTTACAATGTTGTATTACTTTCAGGTGTACAGCACAGTGATTCAGTTATACGTATACATATATCCATTCTTTTTCAGATTCCTTTCCCATATAGGTTACTATAGATTATGGAGTAGAGTTCCCTGTGCTATACAGTAGGTCCTTGTTAATTATCTATGTTATATATAGTAGTATGTATATGTTAATCCCAAAATCTTTACTTATCCCTCCCCCCACCTTTCCTCTTTGGTAACCATAAGTTTATTTTCAAAGTCTTTGAGTCTGTTTCTGTTTTGTAAATAAGTTCATTTGTGTCATTTTTTTATATTCCACATATAAGTGATATCATATGATATTAGTCTTTCTCTGTTTGACTTGCTTCACTTAGTATGATGATCTCTAGGTCCATCCATGTTGCTGCAAATGGCATTATTTCATTCTTTTTTATGGCTGAGTAGTATTCCATTGTATATATGTACCACATCTTCTTTATCCATTCTTCTGTCAATGGACATTTAGGTTGCTTCCATGTCTTGACTAATGTAAATAGTGCTGTCAAATCTGTCATTTTCTAAAATTTTATTTTCTGGATTTTGAGTGATAGTTATCACAGGCTTTTTGCATTTTTAGGTTATAAAGAAACCATCCCATGTTTTAATCTAGTACTTTTAGCTGTTAATTTTTAATCTAATATACACTGTGAAGTACATATCCAATTTTATCTATTTTCAAATGGCTATCCAATTGCCCCAACACCATTTATTAAAGAGCCCATCCCCTTACCCCAGCAGACTTGAGATGCCATCTAAAGCAAACACTAATGTTTGTATGCACTTGGCTCTATTTCCAGACTTGTTCTGAACTTGCTGTTCCATTGATCTATTTGTCTATTCCTGCATCAATACCACATAGTTTTAATATCTGGTTGGGCTAGTTGTCCCCTCAGTCTGCCATTCTTGTTGTTTATTTTATCATAAAATCTTTAGAATCAACCTGTCTAGCCTCAGAAAGTAATTTGTTAGGTTTTTAAAGTGAGATAGTGTTAAATTTTACACACTGACTTGGAGAAAATTGACATCTCTGTGATGTTGAGTCATTCCACCCAAAAATGAGGGATTTCTTTCCGTTCATTCAAGTCTACTTTTGTTATCTTCAGGAATGTTTTATAATTTTCTCATGTTGGTTTTTGTGTACTTCTTGAGTTTATTCCTAGCTGCTTATTTTTTCTTTTCTGGTGTTATTGTAATTAGGGTCCATTTTATCTTCTAGTTTGTTATTATAAATACAGACTAAGGCTATTTTTGTATGTTAATTTACTATCCTGCTCCTCTACCGAATTCTCAGATTGTTAGTATGAATTTAAGACTTGATACTCCCAGGGTTTTCCAAGTACGCTATCATATCATATCACCCACAAATAGAAATTTTTTTTTCCAATTCTTTTCTTTTTCCATTCTTACAGTTCCAATTTTTTCTCCTGAGCCCTAATTATTTTCTCCAGAGCTAAGAGTGATGGAATGATGGACAGAAGTTTCTGGGGAGGTGGGAGGGACGGCAGTCTGGAGCACGGGAGGATAGAGTCTTTGACCAAAGTGGGAGAGGCACCTTTCTCTGATAGAGGAGAAGGCAGTAGAGTTTGAGCCTTTGGCTTGTTAATCTCCTCTGGAGAGAGGGATCACGGGGTGGAGGTGAGTGTCGGCCTCCGGAAGTAGCAAGGCTTGGAAAGAGAAAAGGGTAAAACAGCACCCACTCTAGTGCTGTGGAGGACACTAAGCTTAACATTGGGCCGAACCCACTCCAAACAAGCCTGGGTCCTGACTTTTCTGGTGAAACCAGGAAAATTCATTCACAGTGTGCTGCCAAATAAATGAATAACCAAATGTTTTAAGTGACCTATAATTCTGTGGGAAGGAGTTAGGTAATCGTAAGAATCCTTATAAATGATTAAATCAAAGCTCCTTGCCTTCAAGGAGTCATTTGATTCACTTTATATCAATGGTTGTGTATATTAGCAACACCTGAGGATCTTTAAGAAAATAATCAGTTCCAGGTCCCATTGCTAGAGATTTAATTTGGGATGGAGCCCCAGGGTAGCTGCAGTTTTGGAAGGCTCCCAGGTGGTTCTAATGTAGCCGAAGTTGAGAGTCCTAGCCTACCCTACAGATGTGTGGGTCTGTGTTACCTGTGTCTGCTTAAGCTGCCAGGAGGCGGCCACCTAGCTCAGATGTGCAGGGAGGAGTACTGCTTTCTTAACTCAAATTCCGAGTGCTGCATACACAGAAGCCTGGGGCCCAGCCCCTGTATCTTACAATTCAGTTTGCTGAGTTCTACTCGGTACCTCCAGTGTGCCCCGCAAAGGGCTAAGCACTTCTGCAAATATGAAACGCCTGAGGCTCAACCAGGTGAAGAGACTTTCACCTTTCTGTTTTAGGTAACCCTGCATCGTTCTTAGTTGTAACACTGAATCACTGAAACGCGTTTCTATCTCTGACTTCTTGGGCATAGACTTCAGACACCTTCCGGCCCCCTCCGCCCCACGGCTCCGAGGCCGAAGACCTGCCCTAATAAGGTAGCGCCCGGGGATTGGCTCAGAGTCACACTTGTAGGCGTGTCCTGCCTCGCGCACGCGCACAGCTTCCGCGCCAGTGTCTTGAGAAGCGGGCGCAGGCTCAGAGGAGAGTTCGCTTCCCGCTGGCTCCGCCCAGCTCGCTCCCTGGGGGCGGGGCGAAGGCCGGGCTGGGAGAAGAAGCGGGGCGGCGACTGCGCGCGTGCGCGGAAGAGAGCTGAGGGGCGGGTAGGCCGTCGCCGGCCGGGCTCGAGGGAGTTGTGAGAAAATGCAGGTAAGCAAGCCGGGGGGCGCGACATCTGGAGGCTGCGGCCGCTCGTTTGCCCCGCTGGGTCCGCGCCGGCAGCGGGCTGTCCTTGCCGGACCTGTGGGAAGTGCCGGGCCCCGCAGGCACGGGGAGGCCACGCGAGGCGAGGCCGGCGCAGGCGCGGTGCGGACGGGTGGGCGTGGTCCCGCGGGTCCGCGGGCTGGGCGTCCCTACCTCGTGTGTCTCACTCCGGAATCTCAGCTCTGGGGGTTGCCTCTCCTTGAGCTCGTCTCCCGTGTGGCCTGCGAAGGCCTCTCCGGGTCTTACCTGACAGTTACTTCCTACTTGTTAACTCTCTTAGCGAGCACCTGAGCAGGTGCGTTGTGGACCCCTTCGCGGATGGAAGCTGAGGCTTGCACGAGTGGAGGGTCCCGCCTGGGGCGGGCGGGGTGTCCCATAACATAACCCGTGTTCTGACTCCACGTAGAGCAGGGTGAGGGGTTATTACACCCGCCCCCCCCACGTTGGTGTTGAGGTTGAGGTGCGCCCCCTTCTGGACTCCCTGGCTTCCAGAGCTCAGCCCGAGGGTCCCGCAGCCCGGTTACTTTCCATCCTAAAATGGATAAAACCACATCCCCCAGTTTTGTTCTTTCATTGTATCAGGAATTTGCTAATGGAATTTGACTAAAACCCACGGAAAAGTGGGAAAAAAGGACACCGTGGAAATGGATGTTTTTATGAGAAAATCTCTGACAGCTCAGTTTGGTCACTGTTGAAGGACCCTTCTCCAGAGGTCACTCTGCTGCCCCCCAGATCTCGCTGTGGTCAGGAATCCCGAGGGACTCATCTCTGACTCAGTGGCAGAAGGGAAATGGAGTTAGCGTGGGTTTGGTTGGGGGCTGCAGAGGATGATCATCTCCAAATCCAGTGCGTCTGGTGAAGGGGAAACTCAGGGCTGACCCGGCCTCCTTCGCATTCTCTGTCCTTCAGGTCCCGGCTTAAAAACGTCACCTCCTTCCTGACCACCCTGTGGAAAGGATTCTGTTAGTTTTCCTTCTGACATATTTCAGCAAGACTGGGGCGAGGAGCTGGGGCTGGAGCCTGGTTTTCCCAGTGCCCTTTGCACAGCTCCCCGGTTTCATCTTCCAGACCAGGTCCGTTAGCAGTGTTCCTGCCAAGCGGTGCCACACCAGGGTTTGGGCAGCTGGGTTCTGGAGCTAAGAGCCCACTTCGACATTTATCCTTCTGACATTTGATCCTGGTAAATTTGACTTGTTCCAGCCTGGCGCCGTGGCTGTCCCAGGCTTGTGAGGATTCACTAGGTAGATACAGGTAAAGGGCTTCGCAGGGTCCCAGCGCCTAGGACTCAGTAAGCGTCAGCCGCTGTGAGCTCTTCCACGGGGTCTCAGCGCTTCCTCTCAGGTTTGGCCGTTAGAGAGTTTTCTTTTCCCTCTGATTTTCTTGCAGCCACTCAGGACTTTAGGATGCTTGATCTCTGCACTCAGGCCCTTTGCACAGGCCGGTCCCTCTGCCTGGAAAGTCATTTCCTAAGTTTTCACTCCTCTTTGTGGTTTCGTCTCACCCTCCAGTCATGGTTAAACGTCACCTCTTGTGAAAGAACGTCCTTGGCCATCCTGTGGAATGCAGGCCCCCTGGAACTCTCTAGCTCAGCAGCCTGTTGGTCATTGCATTTGCCATAATTTGTAACATCTCTCTTTGTGTATTTAATTTTTCATTGCCTAGCTCTTCCTCTCACCTGTAAAATAGATGACTTTGGCATTCACCATGCTTCCCTATCATCTAGTACAATAATTTACATATAGTAGGTACTTAATAAGTATCTGCTGAGTGAATCACTCCAAGTCATTAATGAAAATACCAGAAGCCAGGTCAGAGCCTTGCTGTCAGCACTGATGCCGATCTGCACATCATAGCCTGATTTTTACCCCAAGACAGGAAGATTGGAACAGGGGTTGTGGGTCTTTTGATGCTTTCTCAGAAATAGGCCACAGAATAATTTGGTGTGACTTCCCCTTCCCACCACTTTCCCATTTGACCCCTCCTTACCCATGGCACCCTCCACGGTGGACTTGGCATTCATGGTATCCTTGGTCCACCTGCTCTAGGACCCCAATGCAGACACCGAATGGAATGACATCTTACGCAAAAAGGGCATCTTGCCCTCGAAGGAGAGTTTGAAGGATCTGGAGAAGCAGGCAGAAGAGGAGGAGCAGCGGGTCCTTCAGCCGTCCATTGGTGAGCTTGCTGATACTGTTTATTGCGTGTCTGTCTGCTTAGGAGACAACTTGCCCAGCCTCTCACTGCTTTGGTAGAAGGGTCCTCTGAGCAAGAGTTGGGAGCCAGGGATTGGGGTGCTGAGCTGGACGCTGCCTCTGGGATCTCAGGTGGGTCACAGGGCATCTCGGGCTTCAGCTTGCTGGGCCATAGAATTAGGGGGACTTCAGAGGCCCCCTCCGTTTCCACAGTTCCTCATCTGTGTCGGATGAGCACGTGATAACCCGAGGAAAGTTATTTCCAAGTCTTGACTTTCCTGGTCTGTGATTCACTTTGGATACTGTCATAGAAATCTGCACAAAAGTTCTTAGTGTTCGTATTCTCGTGAGGGTATACTTTATCTTTGTGGTTTGATTACGAATATTAAAATAGCTTGATTTGGGGAAGCATAAGATGTTTGCAGTGTACAGGGTCTAGGAGAGGGGCTTTCTCACATGTAGCTGTATCACCTGAATCGGAATCCCTTGGGGTGCTTGTCCCAAAAAAAAAACAAAAAAAACCAAACACGACAACACACAGACCCTACTGAAACAGAATCTCTGGGGGTAAGGCCCAGGACTCTGCATATTAAACCAGTGCTTCAAAGAGTTTCTGATTTACACCAAAGTTTGAGAACCATTGACCACAGGGGCTAGGCCTTTTGTCCCCTGTTGACACGTTAGAGCTAATGTAGAGAAGGATTTATTTCAAAGCGTTTATCCTGCAAAAGTTTACTGAAGGATTGCTGTGTGCTGGGTGTTGTTCTAGGCAGTGGGGCTTTAGCTGTGCACGGGTCGGACAAAACCGCCTGTCCTCTTGGAGCTTACATTCTAGCGGGAGAGACAGACAGTAAACGATACGTGAGTGAAATGTAGGAAGTTAAGGCAGGAAGGGGCCGGAGGAGGGGTGGGTATAATTGCAGAGAGGGTCCCCCTGGCAGTTGAGTAGACCTGAGGGAGGTGAGTGAGAAGTGGAAAGCATGTTGGAGAATCCGCCAGGAAGCCAGCAGGGCTGGGAGACAGTAGTAGGAGGTTCAAAGAGGCAACTAGGGCTCGGACCATTTAGGACCTTGTAGCTTCTAGTGTGGACCTTGGCTTTGCTGCCAAATGAGGTGGATGTCACTGGAGGTTTGAACAGAGGAGTGATGTGTCCTCTGTGTTGACAGCACCGTCCTGTTGTTGCCTTACTGAGTGCAGACTGTGGGGGGCAAGGCAGGAAGTGGGGAGACCAGTCTGGAAAAGGCTGCAGTGGTACCATTGGCAAGTGGTACCATTGGCTTGGAGCAGCGCGGTGAGCGGAAGTGGTCAGATCTGGATGTATTGTGAAGGTAGGACCGACAGGATTTGTTTATGGATCCTATGAGGGTTGTGAGGGAAGGTAAGTCAGGGGTGACTGCAGGGCTCTGGACTTGAGCGGCCAGAAGGACGGAGTTACCACCAACTGAGATGAGGAAGGCTCGGGGAAGAGCAGGTTTGGAGGTGAGATCAGGAGCTCTGTTTGGGACATGGTCACTTTGAGATTTTTGTTAGACGAATAGAGATGGTAAGGGAGCAGTTGGGGATGCTGTCCCAAACCAGAGAAATACGGGCTGGAGGCACAACTTCGGGAGTTGTCAGCATGTTGCTAGTACTTACAGCTGTGAGATGCAGTCAGCCAAGGGAGTGGGTATCGATGAGGAAGAAAAGGAGTCAGTCAGCAAAGGGCCTAAGGGAGCGGCAGCCATAGAGGGAGGAGGGGAGGGGGCCACAGGAAGATGGGCTTTGGGGGAGGAGCTGGTGATGGGTTGGGTCAGATGTGCTCATCCGCTGAGAAGACAGAGGTCATTATTGACCTTGATAAGAGCAGTTTCGGGTAGTGATGGGGTGGGGGTCTGGGGACAAAAGCCTGATGTGATGTCAAGAAGCAAGGGTGTTTATGGCAATAAAAACAAAATACAGAGTTTATAGCAGTTGATTAGAAGAAAAGGTAGAGCTGCCTAGCACTCACAAGAGAAGACCAGGGGATAGCCCTTTCACTCTAGGAAGGGTGTGCTGGGGGGGACCTCAGTGGGTATCCTCCCATCTCCTCAGAGGCACGAGAACTGTTATGCACCTGTCCGTGAATGTCTGTGCTTGAAGATCCGGCTAGGTTAGCTCAGGCAAATACAGCTCTCCTCTTTTATAAACTTGCGAAATTTCCCGTTTGTATCCTTATTGTGTGGAGGTAAGAGAGCCAGGCCGGCAGCTGTCTTTTAAAAACACCCTCCCCTTCTTATTTACTAGTGTAACACCTTAAGTACTTTTTATTTGGGTTTTGGTGGGCTGGGGATCTTTTGGCATTGCATGCACTCCTTTAGGAGAAGAGTGAAGGGAAGAAAACCAAAACGTGTGTTTGTTCATCTTTTACATTTCTGGTTTCTTGCCACCTCAATGACATTCAGTGAAAACTTATGAGGACATGACTTTGGAAGAACTGGAGGATAATGAAGACGAATTTAACGAGGAAGACGAACGTGCAGTTGCAATGTACAGGTTAGTGCCACCCCGAGGGACTGCTTGGCTTTTTGTGTGGCACTAAAATGTGTGTCCTTTGAAACATTAATAAATCTGGCAAATCAATAAATAAACCTGGACCTTTACAAAGGTTGCTTGTGAAAGGGGTGGTGTGTGTGTGTGTGTGTTTGTAAGATGTCTCTCTCTTCCTTCTGTTGTGCAGGCAGCAAAGACTGGCCGAGTGGAAAGCAACCCAACTGAAGAATAAATTTGGAGAAGTTTTGGAAATCTCAGGAAAGGATTATGTTCAAGAAGTTACCAAAGCCGGTGAGGGCTTGTGGGTCATCTTGCACCTTTACAGACAAGGGTGAGCTGATCTCATGACTGTCTTTAAATGTTAATTTGGATTTATATCTTGAACATCTCAGGCTTAATCCACCCAGGAGGTTTTTTTGTTTTTTGTTTTTTTAACTAGTGTTTTTGTTGCTGATATGCCCAAACCTTATAGCCTAATTTTTGTCTTAAGACTTTCAAATTAATATGTGACTAATAGGAATGCCTTTGTTACAGTGTAGCAGAGGAGACTCTTTTTTTTTTTTTTTTTTTTTTAATTGTAAATGAATTCATCAGTCACTTGTCCCTCTGGAGAAGCTCGGGCATTTTACAATTCCATGTAATGAACCACTCTCGTCGATGGCGAGGGTGACCTTTGTGAGAATTGTTCATGGCGAGTGAGGCAGTGGACCCCCGGCGCTTCTCACCTCCAATTTTAGTCCCATCCTGTGGAGTCTAATGCTTGTGTAGGGAGTTTCTTTCGAGCAGGAAATGCTTTCTGAATCATACATTTTAAGCCTTGAATGCTCTCGCCTATAGAAGAGCAAGACAGTTATCTTTTACATTGGAGCTGTGTTTCTAACTTATTCTTCAGTCAAATTAAGTTGGGCTTTGGATTTTGAGTTCCTCCCTTTGCCTAAACATGTTAGAAAGTTTTTTCTAAATGTTAGTTCATCTTGGCTGGAGTAGCAGAATCACTTGTGAAGTCATTATGAGGTTTTATGTAGGGCAGAAGGGTAGTTGAGATTTATTATGTACAAATGCAGAATCACAGTTGGCTTCTGTTTCTATTTTTATAGGATTCCCCTCTGTGCCCTGATAAATCAGCACTTTAGTGGACTTGCCAGGAAGTTTCCTGATGTCAAATTTATCAAAGCCATTTCAACCACCTGCATACCCACCTATCCTGATAGGAATCTGCCCACAATATTTGTATACCTTGAAGGTGATATCAAGGCTCAATTTATTGGACCTCTGGTGTTTGGTGGCATGAACCTGACAATGGATGGTAAGGGCCTCTTTGAGGTGCACGTGGGAGATGGGGAGGAGATGCTTCTGTTGACGAGGGTGCCTGTTTCCTAGACACACATTAGGATGACTTGTCAGATTCACTTTTGCCCCCATGCGAGTGATTGTAAAAAGGGAAGAAGCACGTTGAATCTGTCATCTTAGACAAGTCATTGGGGGCAGTTACAACTGGACTCTAGTAATTCTCAGTTAAAAGGGGGCACAATGGACTTTAAAATATTTAATATTAATGTCTGATGTGTTTTATTTGTCCCTACAGTTGAATATGTTCGTTTTTACTGGTAGCTCAAGATCACATCATTCATTTCTTGTTTAATTCACATGAACGTTATTAGTGACACATGCTTATATGTATCTACATATGTACAAATGTACATATATATAAATCTATAGAAATTTTTTCTCAGTTGAATAGTAGCTTTTAAATTAAAAGTTTATTCTCCCTCTTAACTCCTGAAGGATATGTGTTTTTTTTTCTACCTGTTACACAGGAGGTGTTAAAATACATATGCACACATAACATGAGAGAGAGAAGCTGAGGCCTGCACGTTTCTTGATAAGTCAAATTCTTTATCTCTTTAGTGAAATAATGTGTCCAGCTGTGCTTTAGTTAGTAGTCTTTAAAAATGTGTGTTAAAATATGACTTTATATTCTACTTTATGTAACTCTTTATGTGAGATATTCAATTGGGAAAAGTATAAACATATACATACATACATAAACACACATATATGTTACATCAGTTATGCATTATTCCCGTGTTCAGAGGCATATGGCGTTTCAAACTAAATATGGGTTTGCTTCTTATTTTGGTCTTTTTGCATATACCATGAGGGAAGAGAGATAGGTATACAATAATGATTATAGTTTTTATTTCTAGGAAAAGTTTCATTTGAGGATTAGTGAACTTATAATGATTACTGCATATAAATGAGCAGTAACATTAAATACATTCATTTATACATATGTGTGAATTTAAATATATTTTTAAGAATCAGAAATCTTAAAAAAAAAATCATTTTTAAGAAATTTGTTGAATTTTTATCACACTGAACCAAGGTACCTAGAGCTGAAAATACTGGTGGAGCACTTTGAATTAACACGACTTCAGTAAAATTGGTGTTCAGATTTTAACAGAAGTTTCTAATTGGTAGAGCATCACTTTAACCAGGCTATTTGTAGTAGAATCTCTCAGCTGTCCCTCAGTCCTGCCTGGGGTCTTTTCTGCAGTGGAAAAATACATCACTTGATTGTGCTTCACAAGGTCTCACTGATTACAAGAGCATAAAATATAAGAGCTGAGCCTTTAGTCACTGATTCTTTATTTTCCGGTACTTTTAAAAATTATTACTTGGAACAAATGTATCAGACCTAGGATGTCATCATACATTGAGCCTTTGACTCTAATAGGTTGAGATATTGGACATGAGGTTTAAGAATTTCCTTTTGTTAACTAAATTTAGATTTAATGATTAGAGTGCCAGCAGAACTGTGAAAAGTATTTCCTTTACATGTTTCATGCTGATTTCTTTCCTGGGAAATTGTGCAAGCTGAGAAACTAGCTTTTAGAAGGTAGATTTAGTCTCTTTTTTATTTTAGTTATCATAGAGGTTCAAATGTATGTAATATCTCATTTGATCTCATCTTCTGAAAAAGTGTTTGCAGGTATTTTTTTCCTTCTTAAGGGTCTGATTTTTTCCTTTCTTCCAGGCACCTTATAAATATGGCCCTCAAATTAAATTGTCATCAAATGTTGATGATCGTAGTTTCTGCTTAGAAAAACACTGTGGCTTGAGGGCCCCATGCAGACTGTGTCTTAGGCGATTTGCTTTTTCTTTATCATGTAGAGTTGGAGTGGAAATTGTCTGAGTCTGGAGCAATCAAGACAAGCCTGGAGGAAAACCCTAGGAAACCCATAGCAGATGTGCTGCTTTCGTCCGTGCTGTGCCCCGTCCCTGCCAGGAGGGGCAGTGATTCTGAGGATGACTAAGGCTGCGGCCCTGGTAACCTGATGAGCTTTCTTGATGTGACACATCATCTGAATTTTTTTTTAAAAGGAACAAGTAGGAATGTATACTTTGGTTTTAGCCTTTTATAATTGTGTTTCAAATCTCATAGATCTCAGAAATAATCATTGCTGGGAATCCTTTTAAATTTCTTGGAACTCTCTTTTTAAATTAATAATATTTCCTTAAGGAAAAAATAAAAGCCAGATATTAGTATGGCAGGTGTCTATGTTTTCCTCACTTGTATTTTAGGTAAGCTGTAAAGCTGTTGACTATTTGTTCACATAAAACTATAAAAGAAGAAATATGGAGGGGTTTTTTTTTAGTAATGTGAGTAAATTATACAGTGGAAAATGGCAAGGTAAGCTTTGCATTTATATTATTATTTGTTTTTATTTTATAGAGGTAGCAACAGGATTATTAACTCAAATAAAATAAAGGCATAATTGCTAGGAAGAAGTCTTAGTATTTATCCTATTTAGAAGAAATAGGCAATAATTTTTGGGAAACAAATACTGCCTTATCAAAGCAGTAACTAAAAGATTCCAATTTACTGCCATTGGGGGTAAAATATTTTTTCTGGTTAAAATAATTTTTTGTCTCAGGCTGTTAGATGTCAGTCTCAGTTACTGTAAAAGGTCACCTTAAATTCTTTTTTAGAAATAGATATAAGCACACACATAAATAGGTAACGTGTATCTCAGTCAGTCAGTAAAAAATATAGCAAGATGTTTTCTGAACCAGAATGCTCTTAGCATTTACCACTTCTTGTCAAATTGACATTAACAGAATAATTAGGGGAACTATTATTCCCTAATGCTTGTGTTGAGTGATGTAGTACTCAGTGCTGGTTTGAATCTTAAAAGTATGAATCAGAGAGGGCACAAAGTTCCTTCAGATTATTGTCGTTTATTTTTGCCGTAATTTGGAAAATAACAAGCAGCTGTGACCCATTTGATCTGTCAGAATGATCTGTGTTAGTGACTTTGTTTTTCTACACATGAGAGCCAGCACTGCTGATGAAAACATACTCTATGTTACAGTCTTCCTTGAAGGGTTTCTCATGAAATTTTAGTTGAAGGGTTGAAATAAGCGTGGTCGGTTCTGTCACTCGTCTGCTGGTCCCATGGGTTAGATTTTCTGTTGTCAGCTGCCATCAGAGTGAAGTGCGGTGGTGCAAGCGTGGCTGCTGCATTGGCCTGAGAGCTGCGGTGCACACAGCTCCCGGGGGAGGGAACTGTGCCTGAATGTGGTCGGGGGCTGTGTCCACCGTGACAGGGCAGCAGACTTCACTCCACTGCGGAGCCCGTACAGGGTGTGATTCTCAACATACGCTGTGCCACTTTGATCTGTGCTCCTGTGAAACCTTGCCTCCATGCCAGACTCGGGCACTTGGTTTGCGCTCAAAAGCTCAGGTGTCCGTGGACTTGGTTCATAAGCCCTGTCTGGCCACATGGCTCCCAGGCCCCAGGAAGCTGTTCAGTCGTTCTGACTGAAATTGATTAAAAAGGGGGAAAAAAAAAAAAAAAGGGGGGGAGAGAGCAGCATGTCTGTCCTAGAATTAGTATCGTGATTTCGAACCTGTCGTGCAGACTTCTGCGGGTTGGTTAATTCTGGGAGACTTCGCTGTGTTACTTACCATTAACTTCTTTCTGTTTCATTTGGAGCATTTGTGATGTGGTAGAGGTGATATGGCTTGGCTCTTAAGCATTGAGTTTGTCTCATTCCACAGCAGAAACACACAGCGACCAGGGAAAACCAGCAAGAAAGATCCTGAGATTCTGTCTCCTGGTGTTGGCAGGAAAGGTGTATGGGGAAGGGTGTTGAGCAGGTGCTAGGAAACCCTTTCTAGTGACTGGTGAGAAATGGTTCCAGGAAGTCGTGATAGTAAGTGATTGGGAGACGTGAAATGGAATAAGACTCTCGCCCCTCAGCATCGGTGGGTGTAGGTTCCAGGAGCCCCGTGGCGTATCCTCGGATGTTCACGTCCCTCACAGCTCACTCTCCAATCCTCAGAGCGTTTTCAGTCCATGGGTGGTTGAATCCGCAGATGCGGAACCTGCAGATACAGAGGGCTGATTATAATCAAATGCAGTTGATTCTCTTTATTTTCCTTATTTTGTGGAGGAGAAAAAGGATACGGTTAGGTTGTGTACACCTACCTCATTGCAAACCTGAATTTACATCCTCTTGTGCCGAGGTTGCAGACAGAACGGCTTCCTGGGGCATCTTCTTCCCAAAGTGCCTCAGAGAAGTTGTCCTGGATGCAAAAGGCGCTTTATGAGAGACGCGAAAGGGCTGCTTAGAAGGGGGTCCTCTGTCACTAATGCCTCGGTTTTTCGTCATTTTTTACTTCCAGCTTTAAATTCTGTTTTCTTATATAACAAGCCCAGATTTTGCCAAAATGCTTTTCAAGTGTGACAGGCCAAATGTGTTTTGACTGTGTCGCCTACTTTTTTTTTAAATTAATTTATATATTTTTGGCTTTCTTCGGTCTTCGTTGCTGCACATGGTCTTTCTCTAGTTGTGGCGAGCGGGGGCTACTCTTCGTTGCGGTGCGCGGGCTTCTCATTGCGGTGGCTTCTCTTGTTGCGGAGCACGGGCTCTAGGCACGTGGGCTCAGTAGTTGTGGCTCGCGGGCTCTAGAGCACAGGCTAAGTAGTTGTGGCGCACGGGCTTAGTTGCTCCGTGGCATGTGGGATCTTCCTGGACCAGGGCTCGAACCCGTGTCCCTTGCATTGGCAGGCGGATTCTTAACCACTGCACCACCAGGGAAGTCCCCTGTGTCGCCTACTTTAGAAGCATGTTCCTATGGAAGTGGTTTTGTCCTGTTGTGGAAACCAGTTGTTCCTCATAAATAAACATAATCTTTTCGACAGGTGTTCTTGATGTTTACGTTCACACAGCCAATGGTCCGGGTGTTCCGCCCTCTGCAGACTGCCCCCGCTCGGTGGGTCCACAGGAGAACTGTCACTCATGTGCTACCAGGAGTTCCCTGGGGCCAGTCTCACCATCCATCCCTGCAGTAGCCTCGTCTTCTCTGTGTTCAGTGTCCAGTCAAGATGGGTCTGCTCTCCACGGCTAAGCCGTACCTCTGTACTTTTGACCTCGTTCTCCTCCACATTCTTTAGGACTTTGTTCTAGTAAATCATCGTCTATCTCAGTCTCTCCCTTGATGTGGGGCCTCAGGCAGTAAGTGTTTGGGTCCAGTGTCAGGGACTGCTAGTTGCCTGACAAGGGCCAGGATTCTCCAGCTCTGCTTGAGCAGGAGTGGGACCAGCTAAGGATTAAACTCCCAGCCTCCCTTGGAGCTGTGGGTTGCCAGAGGGAGGTGGGCAGAAGCTGGCTGGGAGTTCTGGGCAAGCTTCTTAAGAAGGACAGACATTGTAGATGTGATTGCAGCCTACTTGGGCTGTAGGGTGTGCTTACAGAGCCAGAGCAGTGAGGATGATATTTCTGATGCCACTGTAACCCAGCTCTTGACTGCCCTCTCTGGACTTCTCTTATTGGGAAAGAAGTAACCTCCATCTTGGCTCTCTTAGAAGCAGCTTATGCATCTCCCATTAAAGGCCCCTGCCCTTCAACAGTCAAAACCACAACCTATCTAAGCTTTCTACTCCCCGCTTTCAAATTACTCAACAAAGCAGAGCAGTGTCTGTTCCCTGCCTCTGCTTCATCATCATTGCCCTTCAGTAACTTTATGAACCAGACCAGGACTTCCATTTCCATCTGTGGAAGACCAGATACTCTGAACAGCCCACCTGATGGTAACTCAAAGTGTTGGATGGAACTTTTTTTAAATGTTCTTAAATGTGCCACTGAGCTGTCAAGAAAGGAATTCATCCTCTGAGGCCAAAAACAAAGTGAAAGCAGAACTGCGGAAGGATGGGCGAGCCTGTTTACCCCCAGGGGCCCCTACTCTTGGTGACATCGAGCTCCTGTGAGGGTGGATTGTGGGGGACAGGTGGCAGGAGATGAGCCTTCAGGGAGATCCCCTTGCAAACAGCTGGACTCCCAAAGGACTGCCTTCAGTCTTGGGGGGAGCCAGCACTGGTTGGAAAGGAGAGCACAAGCATCCCTAAGAATTCACTTACAAGCCTTCCCTCATGTGGGTTTAAATTCTTATGGTACATGTGATCTAAACATTTTCCCTGTGAAGTTCTTAAAGAGGTCTTAAGTTGTAATGCCCCTGGGCTCTGGACCAAAGCAACTGCATATCCACATGAGAAGAACTCAGCTTTAATTTAGCCTTCAAACACTTTCCACAGGGACATGAGCTCAGAGTCATAAATCACAACCCCCCAAATCACAGGATGCCTTGACTTTTGAATGAAAGCCAGCAGAAAAAGAGTGCATTCATATTGCAAAGATTGAGGGTAGTGGAATTTTCAAAACCAAAAATATGAGCACATTTAACATGTTTAAATAAATAAAAGAGTAAAGAACAAAAGAGTTGCTTATATAAGTCCCTTATAAAAATAAGCATTGGGGGACTTCCCTGGTGGTCCATTGGTTAAGACTTTGCCTTCCAGTGCAGGGGGTGTGGGTTCGATCCCTGGTCCAGGAGCTAAGATCCCACATGCCTCGGGGCCAAAAACCAAAACATAAAACAGAAGCAATATTGTAACAAATTCAATAAAGACTTTAAAAATGGTCCATATAAAAAAAATCTTAAAAAATAATTAAATCTTAAAAATAAAAATAAGCATTGGAAGAATGAATTAGTAAATTGGAGAGTAGAGGCAAATAATTACCACATAGGTAGCACACAGAGACAAGTAGGTGGAAATATAAGAGTTAGGTGAAGAGATGTGGAGGAGAGGCTGAGAAGGTGTAACGTATCTCTTAATATCTTAAAAGGAGAGTATTGGAAATAGGTAATACTTGGAAAGATGAAGGTAGATTTTCCAGAACTGATGAAAGACATCAACCCTCAGATTCAGAAAGCTATACAAATTTCAAGTGAGTTAAATGAAGTAAATCCACACCTTCGTGTATACGGCGAAACTGCAGAATATCAGAGAAATTTGTAAGTGCAGTCAGAAAAGTCAGATTACCTACAACACAGTATGGCGCACTGCCTTTTCAGCAGTGGCAGTGAAAGCCAGGAGACTGTAATAGTGTCTATGGGCTAAGAAGATGCATCAACAAAACAGAAGCTATCAACCAAGACTTAATACCCAGTGAAGCTCTGTTTTAGGAATGAGGATGAAATGGACATTTCAGATGTAGAATAAGTACGTTTATCATCAAAAGACTCTCCCTAAGGAAATTTAGAGGATTTACTTTGTGCAGAAGGACAATGATGAAAGCTCTGAGATTCAAGAAAGCATAGCGACCAAAAAATTTATGGGTAAATCTGAACATTGACTTTACAAAATAATACAAATAATGTCTTATTTATGACATTCAGATGAAATAGAACTGTGAAAAATAGGACAAAGTAGCACACAAATTGAAGGGGACTTAATTGGAGTTTAAATGTTCTTAGACCCTTAAAAAGTATTCAAGAGGTTGGCAAAAATGTGGTTTAAAAAAATTCAAGTAACAGTAAAATAAAAGCATATAACTTAAAATTGTGTGAGGGTACTCAGTTAATTCAATGAAAGACTAGATTGAAGAATAAAAAGAAACAGAAAAGGCAGAACCACAGAAAATAAGATGCTAGAAATAAATCTAAACAGCGAGCACAATAAATGGATAATACTCTTAACACTTTTCACCGTATGATTCTGCTGTCATGCTCCTAGGTACTGGAAACGAATGTCCGCACAAAAACCTGCACACAAATGTTTATAGCAGCTTTGTTCATGATGACCAAAACCCAAACAACCAAAATGTCTATCAATAGATAAATGTATAAACAAATTGTAATTTCATACAACGGAATGTAATTCAGCAATCAAAAGAAATGAGCTACCAAGCCACAAAAAGCATGGGTGCTGAGTAAAATAAGCCAGTCTGAAAAGACGGTCTACTATATGTTTCTAATTACAGGACATTCTGGAGAAGGCAAAACTATGGAGATGTTCAAAAGATCAGTGGTTTCCAGGGGCTCAAGGGGGAGGGTGGGAGGGTTGAAGAGGTAAAGCACATAGGATTTTTAGAACAATGAAACTATTCGGAATGATACAATGAAAGTGGAGGTATGACAATATGCATTTGTCAAAACCCATAGAACTTTACAGCACAAAAATTGAATCTTAATGTATGCAAGTTTAAAAAAATCACTTAGAGAGTCGGGATACATGGATGGAACACAGACCGACAAAACAATTAACTGCATTATAAATGTATGAAACAACCTCGCGGAAGGGGTTGGGGGGGATGGTGCTGACCTAAGTAACCTTGGAAATGAGTGGAGTCTGTAAGATAAAGCACCAAAGAAACTGCATAAGGACTATACTGCAGCTCGTAAAGTAATTTCTCACATTGGTATGCAGTAACAATTCTGATACTGCTGTAATATTCTAGATTTAAACAAATAAATGGCTGGCAGATGGTGGGAGCCAGGTTTCTCACTGTTAAGAGTGTAAGGTTACATACAGATAAGCTGGGGGAAGAGCCTAGAGTGATCCAGGTGTAATGGATTAGAGTTGGAGCCATCAGTATGAACTCATGCAGACACCGGTGGTCGCAAACTTAGATAGTGTAATACACAGGTTAGTAAACACATTCCCTTGCTCTGTCAGTCGAAGGGGCTTAAAAGCAGTGACACCCCCCGTTGCAAAGACCACACCTACCATTCAGATATTGGTTTCTAATAAACCATTCCCTAAAAAAGGAACCAGAGCTCTTTAGAAAAGTAGCTGATTATAAAACCGGAGCAGGAAATAGACGAGATTCGCCTGGATCATCTTGCAGTGCCAGAAAGTAAAGACGTGCTCAAAACAAAACCAAAAATCACAATGGTAGCAGTGAGTCACAGGGATGCAGGAGTTTCCTAATGGCTGGACGGTTTGAGCAACAAAGTAAATATTGGATAACAACCCGAAGTGTAAAGTAAATCATCCATGAGTCCATACAGACAAATGATGAGATTAGATACACAAGTGGGGAGAAGAGACCATCTCCGGCACAGAATTCTGCATAATTTATGTGGGTGCTTCACACTTGAGATATTCCACTCTTCAAGCACGGGCTGCACGTGGTGACCTCCTTCCAAAGTGACCAGCGTGGAAAGGGAGGAGTAGCTTTACAGTGCAGAGAGCTGGCAAGCTCTATCAGCCAGGTGACCAAGGTCAAAGTCACCAGCGATAAGGCATGTTGCTAGTTTGGCCCCTGGATATGATGGGATGAAAATGATGCAAGGTAAACTCTTTGATCTTCCTCCCCCAAACCCATAATTGTGCACAAACATCTGACAAATCCCAGTTGAGGAACATTCTACAAAACAGCTGATCAGAACTCCTCAAAACTGTCAAGGTTACCAAAAACAAGGAAGATCTGAGAAAACTGTGAACCCCCCTGCCAAGAGGTGCCTAAGGAGACGTGACTACCTCATGTAATGAGGTGTCCTGATGGGATTCTGAAGCAGAAGAATGAAAGAATTCTAAAGTATGGATGTTATTAGCTAATAGCCGTGTATCAGTATTGATTCATTAACTGTAACACGTGCCATATTAACGTAAGATGTAAGAATAGAGGAATTGGGTGCAGGATGTATGGGTACTCTCTCTACTGTCTTGTTAATTTTTCTGTAAATTGAACACCGTACTACAAAATAAAGTTGATTTTAAAAAATATGGTGGTTCACGAATCACATCAAACCGGTGATTGTAACTAGTGTAAAAAGGTGGTGCTCGGTTCTTGACTTTCTTCTGTGATAAAGTGCCAGGATTAAAGGGCACAGCTCTTAGTTTGGATCTGCCCAAGGGTAGAGCCTGAGTCAAGGGCTTGGGTGCAGAGTGAGAGGGGGTCCAGGAGGCAGGAGTGAGGGAGCTGAGAGGGAGCTGGAAGGGGGAAAGGCCAGCATAGGGGTGAGAATCTGTGGTCAGGGCTGCGGGCGGTGGGAAGTCCATCCCTTAGGGCCCTCTGAGAAGTGCGCAGCGTTGTTCACCCACGGAGGGGAGGCTGGGTCACTTATCCCTCAATCCTGGCCCCCACTGCTTGGAGCCTGCTCCCAGGGGGGTAAACTCCCATGCACTTCTGGGCTGCGCCTACACAAGGGCCGAGCAGGTGTCGACCTGGGAGAAGGACCTGGACAGACAGACACGGGGTGGGATGCTGGTGGTGCAAAGCCAGTCTGAGCTTGCCCGGAAGTTCATTCTACTTTATATGTTTAAAGAGCTCGCTTAGACGTATTCAAACATAGATTTTTGTCACGTATCACTCTTGTGCATGCATAAAACGGAAAACAGAAGCAAAATAAATCCGTTAATTAATCCTAAAATGTCCTTCCATTGGGAGTCCAGCTCTGATGCCCTGTGCTACTAGATTTGACGCTGGCACTTCCTCGCTTCTACCAGAAGGTGGCGAGCAAAGCCAACTTGATCCCTGCAGGATGCACCCGGACCTCGGAAACGTCAAAAATGAGGGGGAACGGTGCTTAGAATTGATGAAATGAGTTAGTTATATCCTATAGTGGATGAAGAAGCCTATTTTAACTTGACCAGTCTAGCTTTTAATTTTGAAAGCAGATCATAAACTCTGAAGCCGTTCACTGACATTTAAAATGTTGGAAATACCAGCTTCCTGATAGGAAAAATGCTGCTACTGTTCTTTGTATACCTGTTAAAGCAAATACAGTATTTTTTAAAAAAATTAAAGACCAGTACTTCTTTTTTTGTAGGTAACTTTCTCTGAGATGGTGATTTTAAAAAAACGTCAAGAGTAATTACAAAACATATATGTATAGTTCATAAAAAGTTGTAGTTAGTAAAAAGTTGACTCACAAATCATCCTTTGCCCTTTTTGCAAATGTTACAGAGAACAATAAAAAAACTTGCAACTGTTTGTTCTATCTCTTGGATTTGAGATCCCCAAATAAAATAGTGTAATGAACACATACACACACACACATGCAGGCACGCAAACTGGACTGGACTGGTCTATAGTACCGTAACCACAGTAACTAGATCAAAGTTGGGACAGATCTGTCAGCCCCTTGTTACCCAGCCCTTACTGACTTTGAGTCCCAAAGGTTTTCTCATTCTGTTTTGGTTTCCCAATGCTACTGGGAAGAAAATGGGTGAAGTCCAATACACTTGACAGTTGTATTTCTTACTATAAATTAGTGCAGTTCCCAAACTGTGTGCCGAGGTACCCCAGATTCCTGCAGCAGGTTAATGGGGGCGGGATATCCTAAGTTGTCAAGGGAAACACAGCAATATTGCCCATTTAGCAAACACGACAGCAACTGCTACCTCCAGGGAGTTCACGGCTTTGACATAAGCTTGCACTTCCCCTGTTTTGACGATGTCATATCTTTCCTAAGTGGGGTTTTTGGCAGTTGCTGTGCTAAAAGCAGATACAGCTTAAAAATCAACCTGAAGCAGGAAGTGAAGGTGACAGTGTCAAATTCCAAGGTGGGGAAAGTGTGCAGTGCCTGACAGGCACTCACATCCCATTAATAAATAACAAAGTTATTTTTTCTTTCAATTTTCTCATATATATATTTTCAAACAGCTAAAAGTTTTTAGGACATGAGTGCTTAAGTTGTTTGCCCCTAACTACTTAATAAAAGAAACTGGTACATGGTTTTTTTTTGGCTTAGGGGTACAGTGAAAAATTTACTGAGCTGTGAACTAATGGACGTTTGGGAACCTCTAGTAAATGGGTATTCTGGTTTATAATTAAATCTGGATTATAGTGGTTTGTACAAATCCATCCCTGAGACTTGATTAGCTGTAACTTAAAGGATAATCTTGAATATGTCAGGCTGAGGACTACACCCTGAAGCCTGGTATGACTCCAGATTACCCAAGGGACCCACCTTCGTGGAGCAAATAGCTTCATCTTTATCACTACCTGAAGCACCTACAGTGGCTTCTCATGGTGCCATTAAAACGTGTGTAACCTCCCTGTGCCTCAGTTTTCTCATCTGTAAAATGGATCCAACCCAGATGGTTATTGTGAGGGCTAAATGAACTGAGATTTGTAAAGTGTTGAGAACACTTTGCTGATGTCTCATTGTTGTCGAGGCTGTAGTAATAGTAGTCGCCATTGCCAGCAGCAGCAACCTGTTTTTTGAAAGCACAGAGCCTTTGGCATCATGGTGGATTCGCTCATTTGAGATGAATTGCTTGGTCCTAGTACTTGTGATTATAAGCTGGGCCTCATTTGACCCAGAAACTCTTACAGTAAGTTTGTCAGTACAATTTGGGAAGAATCTTAAATTCTTATTTGGGGAACTTCATGTAGTTTTCTTTCCTTTTTTATTTCCACCATTACATAGTCCTTCTGTGTAATCTATTTTTTCCTCTGGTCTTTTAAATTTTGCTTGGAATGTTAGGAAATAACATCTCTTTCTAGATTATCCCTTACTTTCTTGGTGTCCCAGTGAGTAAAATTCTCAGTCAAAAGCATATGAGGCTTTCATGTTCTCATACTGTTTCATTTATCACTTTCCAGGACACCTCTCCTCCACATGGATTAAATGCTGGGGGTTTTTTTGCCTTGATTTTTCTCTCTTTGAGGTCTCTACTGCATAACAGTTGATTGTGTGATCCCAGACTGTTCATCAGCCCTCTTAATGGATGCACCCTGTCAATTACAGGAATGGCATCATCGTGGAAAGAGGGCCCCGTGCTGGGCTGTGAAGCATCCGGGCCATTCCTGTCCTCTTCCGGGATCCTACATGTGAATTCTTTGGGAATAATGTACAGCTCATAGAGGCCTGTGACCACATTCACAGACAGTAGGATGAAGGTCACTGAGCTTCAAGGCACGTTTTTCATTTTCCACTGTGTTAGAATGAGTCAGAGAGAAATGGCATCAGCCGGCAGGACATGAAGCAGAATGAAAGTTCCCTGGACTTGAGAATTCTCTCCGAGGCTTTTTGTTTAATCTCCCCTCACTTTTCCTCGGCAGATCCTACTGCTGATATTCAGCCAGACATGTCCTTGGCAGTGAGAGGTCTTGGGAGAATGAACTTTCAGTGTTACTGGATACATTTTTATGCTTCAATCAGTGAACAGTGGATTGGGGTTGGGGGGTGGCGAACCTCTTCAAAATGAATTCTGAGTCATATTTGATCTGCTCTTCTAGTGATTTTGTAACACGTTATGATGTATCAGATAGATACAATTCTTCCCACGCTCTCCCAGCGTCCACTTGTGTTTGTGACCTCTCATTGTTCTCACCCTAAACCCAATAAGCACATCATTTAAAGAAAGAAAAAAGAAAGGGGGTTGGGGAGGAAGAGAGGGAAAGAAAGTTGGAAAGGGGGTGGGAGGGAAGAATCAATGTTATTTGGAGGCCCTGTGTTGGCAACTATTTTTAAGTTAGTGAGTTTGTCCTTCTCTTTTGCAAATAGAACACTAGGTGGGTCAGAAGCTTTCCCATTTTTGTTCAGGGCTTTTATTTGTTTGGAAAGGACCATAGGGAAGGTTTTGTTAATTTTCAATTGGTACCTAGAGTCAAGGAGACTTCTGCAGCGGATTTTTGCACGATCTAATGGCACCACTATCAGGGTTTGATTCCATGGTTCTAGGAAAAACTTTTAAAAAGCCGAAGTGGAGTTTAAGAAAGAAAGTTTTTGCTAGAAGTCCACAAAATGTTATCCTTTATTGACCAGGATTTGCTTATGGGTGTGTATACATGTTTGCAGAAGCAAAGAAATTCAACACCTAAGAGCTCCCGCAGGCCTTCCAAGGCACTACCATGCAGTGTCCTCTTTTGGAGACAGCAGGCCTGCTGAGTTAGCACACAAGAACCCAGGGAACTCAACGTGTACCCAAATAAAATGACTGTTAAGCAGGGTCTTGCAGCTCAAGAAGCAATCTCTGGTTGCGTGTGTGGCTGCAGCAAAGTGAATTAGCCCCTGCCTGGGCTTGCGGAAGAATCAGGTCAGGGCCGGGAGTCATTGTCAGGCTGGTCTGAACGGTACCTAATGAGTTTGCCCATTCCTAGGGAGCAGGTGTCTTTCTATTAGGTTTTTCTTGAGGTGTACAGAATAGGTGAGTTTCCCTGGAGCATCTGATCACAATTTAGCAAGGCCAGACAGAAGCAAAGGATGCTGGGGTCTGTTGGTGGAGTCGATACATGAAGTTTAGGCTACAGAGATTTGGGCAGAACCAGCGTACCTACCAAGTGGTTGAGGAGTGTGTGTTCCAGAGTTAGATCACCCCAGTCTGGAAGCTACCTTTCCTGCTTGATAGCTGTGCGACTTTGGGCAAGTTACTTAATTTTTCTGAGCTTCAGTTTCCTCAACTGTAAAATATAGATGGAAATGATATGGACCTCGCAGTGCTGTTACAAAGGTCAATATTATAATTATAATACAAATTAATGTCTGTGTCTTGCTTAGTAGAGGGCATTGCTCTGGTAAGTACCAGGCAAGCGTTTATTACGTGAATTCATTCATCAGACCTGGAGTTCCAGCTGTGATTACCGCCCCACAGCCCACCACAAACCTAGTGGCATGAACAGCCTCCTCTGTGTTGCACTCACGAATTCTGTGAGTCAAGACCCAGTGGGCATGGCTTTCCTTTGTTCCACAGTGTTGGGGCCCTCGGCGAGGAAGACTCACGCCAGGAGTAACTCAGGTGGCCAGGGCTGTGTCACCCCGAGGCTCCTTCACTCACGCGCGGGGCTGGGTCAGGCTGGCTCGAGGGCTGGGCTCACTGGGACCATCGGCCGGAGCCCACGCATGCCTTGGTCACGGCCCTGGCTTTGTCCATCCTGGAAGCTGGGCTCCGAGAGGGAGTGTCCCAAGGGCATGTGAAGAGAGCCATCAGGAAGCTGGTGGCCTGCTGTGACTGAGCCCCAGACATCACAGGGAGTCACTCCCACTACATTCTGCTGGGTGAAGATGTCCCCCGCAGGCTGAGGTTCAAGGGGAGGTGACGTGGACTCCACGTCTCCGTGGAATTTGATGTGACAGGAGAGCCTCACCAGCCCCGTCTCCTGTGGAAGTCCCACGTGCATTGCTTGAGTGGGCAGAACTGACGCCCCGGCTTCTTCCCGAGGCGCAGAAGCCTCTGCTTGATGCTGGTTCACCCTGCTGGGCGGGCCTGACCGACAGGAGTCTCAGGATCAGTGTCGCTTTTCGTAGGGACTGAGTGCAGGACCTTGGAGTGGCTTCCAAGGCCACAAAGCCAGGGTCAGACCCTTGTTGCCCACTTCCTGCTTCTAGCACAGTGGCTGATGCACCCCATTACCTGAAGTCAGTGCTGAATCGCTATTCTTATTCCATGAGGTTGCCTGTGCTCCGTTGTTTTAATTACAGGCTGTTACTTCATTTAAAAAATCAGCACTAGGATTAAGGGAACTGTCATTTAAAAAGCCAGACTCCTGGCCTAAAAACTCATCAGTGAATCAGAGGACAAATGTTCCCATTGTGCTGGTTAAAAATAGGAGCTATGGAAAAAGTGACAGAATGAGATGAATGCCATTAAAGTGTAATTACATTTACTGTAAATGTGAGCCTTGGGAAGAGTATTCTAGGCAGAGAAGCTCTACCAGAGCCTGTGACACGGAAAACCCAAAGTCTCAGCTGAATGCTGCTTTTACGTTTTGAATCATAATCAATATTATAGTGTATTATTGTGGATTGTTTTTAGCGTCTGTTAGCCTTATTGGGGGTATTTGAAGGAATGGTGTCACTCCAAAGGGAAGTAAGAACCACGCAGCTCACCTTGAACCTCAGAATGTAGCTTTTCTGTTCTCTCAAGGCAATGTTTCTAAGCATCTGTATTCCATGTATCTATAATCTGTATAACTATATGTTTCCATCCATCTCTGTATCTCCTACCTCAATGCTTAAGTGTGGTCACTGGATTGGACGTATTTGAAAGGCAGGGCTTGTGTGTGTGTTTGGGTTTTTTTTTCATGAAAATAGCTTGTATTTTTCTGATTTTAAAACAATACCTTCTTGCCATATAAGAGTCTTTTGAAATGTTTGAAGAAAGTAAACTATCCTGAATCCAGCCACACACAGATAAAGCACTGTTAACATCTTGATGAACATCCTTTCCAATCACAATCTTTTTATGGATTGAGAGATAGTTCTCACTTTTCTGTTGCTGTTGTTAAAGCTCAGAAATATACTCTAGTCCTATTTTATGATAATGTAGAGTTACATTATCCTGTCTAGTGGCTAATAGGATAGGATGATATAGGGTTGGTATACCATAATTTATTTAATGAAGACACTATAATGTCATAATGAGCCAGTTAAAACTTTGGCTCATAGCTAAAAATTATTCTTTTCCATTATTGAAAGACAAACGATTTCAGGTTTATACCATGTATATACCATGGTTCAATGAACATGTTGCTTACGCAGTTGGCCAATTATTTTCTTGTTTTCCTAGGAGTGAGATTGCTGGATAAAAGACATACACATTTACCATTTTGTTATCTCTAGTCCAGAGATTTCCCTCTGGAAACATGCCAAATTTATACTCCCACAAACACCTTTGTCAGCATTAGGTATTATAAATCCTACCAATCAAGAAAACAGTTTCATTTTCACATTTATATAATTGGACATTTGTATGTCTTTGAAAAATTACCAGTTCTCTATCCATTTTTATTGAGGTATTCCTTTTTTATTGATATGTGACTGCTGTTTGCATATTAAGGATACTAGCACTTTGTCGTGTGGTTCTTGTTTTTTCTCAGTTTATCTTTGTTTTTGTTTTTTTAAATTAATTAATTAATTAATTTTTGGCTGTGTTGGGTCTTCGTTTCTGTGTGAGGGCTTTCTCTAGTTGTGGTAAGCGGGGGCCACTCTTCATCGCGGTGCATGGGCCTCTCACTGTCGCAGCCTCTCGTTGCGGAGCACAAGCTCCAGACGCGCAGGCTCAGTAGTTGTGGCTCACGGGCCTAGTTGCTCCGTGGCATGTGGGATCTTCCCAGACCAGGGCTCGAACCCGTGTCCCCTGCATTAGCAGGCAGATTCTCAACCACTGTGCCACCAGGGAAGCCCCTTTGTTTTTAACCTGTTTATTTTTGTTTTGTTTTAGTCCATTTTTGCCATATAGAAGTGTTACAATGTTCAGCATTTCATTGTTTACAACTTCTGGTAGCACACAGCCCTGCCCTAGGCCCAGGTGAAAAACATCACTTATGTTTGTTTCTGGTATTTTAATGTTTTAATTTTGTTTGATATACTTTTAGTATAAGAAACCGACTTCTATTTTTGCTTCCCAAATGGTTATCCAATTAGGATTTCTTTAAAAGCTTGTTTGGAGAGGTAGAAGCCAAAGAGAGCGTAGAAAATAGAGGCTAAAAAGCAGGACTGGCTTCTCTATCTGACCTCTTGTCTTCAGCATCCTTTGCGCGCATAGTAGGACTAAGGGAAGCCAGTGTGGCTTTAGGCGTTGACTTTCCAGGAATGTTGGCTGAAGCCAGGAATAAAATTGGGACAATACCCCGAAACTTGGCATGCAAGTTAGCTTTAAAGGGAATGATAAACAGGATGATGATAAGAGGTAGTTTGTGTGATGGAGTTTCCAGTTCCCTGAGAGGCTGCCTTCTCCACGCTGAGTCCATGACCATCAGAGACCAAGTGTCCTTCCCCTTTCCCCGCAGTGGTGTGACGTTAACACCAGTGCTGACGCTCTGGTGAGCAGCAGTTGGTGCCTCTGGCCCAAAACCCCTTGAGGGTAGGTGCTGGCACCCACCCGTGTGTCCCCTGCACTTACGCGGTCCCTGGCACACAGCCGGCGCTTTGAGGGCCTTTACCGGAACAAAAGGAGAGGCACTGTAGTAGTTCCCCAGGTTTTGTTGGGTCCACAGTGGAGATGAGTCATCACCCGGAGTCATGAGTCGAGCAGCGTTCGGGCGCAGAGCTAAAGGTTATGCTCTTACTGAATTCATTTGCATGCCTTTGTTCACTTTTCCAGCGGGCATGGGCTGAGCGTCTGCTACATGCCGGGCCTGTGCTGGGTACCGGGAACCTGCCCTCGCCGAGCTCCCGGACGCAGTGTGGAGAGAACCACAGTGGGTGTGGAGACCAGAGGCAGACCCCCGAGAAGTCAGGAGCGGCTTCTAGAATGAGCCTTGAAGGATAAGGGCAGGTAAGAAATTCCCTTCATTAAAAACACTTTCTCCCAGGAAGCACAGGGAGGAAGGGCGGCCTGTAAGCTGGTCCAGGTTTTGTTCTTGTTGAGGATGAGCTTTTAAACCTGCCAGGAAGCTTTGGCAGGGGTTGGCTTCTAGCTCCTTTACCGCCTGGACATGTGTTGCAGTTCGTACGTTTTCATGCTGTCCATCAGACTTCCTTGACGGTTCCCTCGTGGGCCCTGAGCACTGCCAAGAAGCAGGGGCAGGAGGTGGGGCTGGAGGGGGCTGCGTAGTCCACTGGCTCAGGCTGGGGCCTGGGGGACAGCGCTGGGCTGGGCCGGAATCCTGGCGACCTGGTCCCCACAGACCGATGGAGAACAGGCTCCTTTGTCCTGGACACTTGGCTTATGTTTCCACGAAGTTTACAGTAGTTTTGCCAGCAGTCGGGCATGTTCATAGGGAGCTGTATCAGTTCAGATGTGCAGGCCTTTTAAACAGGAGCTGCTGTTAGAGCAGAAACTCCCCAAGTCACTTATACAGTTTGATTCCTTTTACGTTATTAAGTAGCATTTGACACAGACGTAGGTACCTATGTAACAGATGTTACATTCGTGTAAACTGTGAGGCATAGTAATCAAACCAATGCTCATGAACTTGCCGTGAACTAGAATATTGTCAATGTCTCTGAAGCTACCCTGTGCCCACCACCCCATCCCATCCCCATCTCACCCCCAGAGGTCACCACTCTCCTGGATGTTATTTTTTCATTAGTTTGCTCATCTGAAAGTAGCTTCACCATCCATGTATGTACAGGTAAACAATACACCATGTCTTTCTGCTTGATTGTAAGCTTCATAAGTACGTTGTCTTCTGCGACTTTTCCCACTCAACTTATGTTTCTTTTTTTTTTTTAATTTATTTTATTTTTATTTATTTATGGCTGTGTTGGGTCTTCGTTTCTGTGCGAGGGCTTTCTCTAGTTGCGGCGAGAGGGGGCCACTCTTCATCGCGGTGCGCGGGCCTCTCACCGTCGCGGCCTCTCTTGTTGCGGAGCACAGGCTCCAGACGCGCAGGCTCAGTAATTGTGGCTCACGGGCCTAGTTGCTCCGCGGCATGTGGGATCTTCCCAGACCAGGGCTCGAACCCGTGTCCCCTGCATTAGCAGGCAGATTCTCAACCACTGCGCCACCAGGGAAACCCTCAACTTATGTTTCTAAGACTCAGCCATGTGGCTGTGTGTGGCTAGAAACACTCATTTTCACTGCAGTGTACTATTCCTTAGGTGTCTCTGCCACACTTTATTTATCCTTTTGTTTATTATTAATTTTTATTGGAGTACAGTTGCTTTACAATGTTGTGTTAGTTTCTGCTGTACAGCAAAGCGAATCAGCTGTACATATCCATATATCCTCTCTTTTTTGGATTTCCTTCCCATTTAGGTCACCGCAGAGCACTGAGTAGAGTTCCCTGTGCTATACAGTAGGCTCTCATTAGTTATCTGTTTTATACATAGTAGTGTGTATATGTCCATCCCACTCTCCCAGTTCATCCCACCCCAACCTTCCCCTGCTGGTATGCATACGTCTGTTCTCTATGTCTGTGTCTCTATTTCTGCTTTGCAAATAAGTTCATCTGTATCATTTTTCTAGATTCCACGTATAAGCGATATTACATGATATTTGTTTTTCTCCTTCTGACTTACTTCACTCTGTATGACAGTCTCTAGGTCCATCCATGTCTCTGAAAATTGCACAGTTTTGTTCCTTTCTTATGGCTGAGTAATATTCCATTGTATATATGTGCCACATCTTCTTTATCCTTCTTTATAGATGAGCATCTGGGGCTAGGTATCCGTGTATTGTTTTTCTACTGCAGACCCAGGCTTCTCTGCCCTGCTTTGTAATATTGGAGTTGGAACCTGTAAACATTCTTCTTTTGCTAGATTTGTCACTAGAAGGTTCTGGATGGACATAGCAGAAGTAAGGGGCTTCTCTACCTGGTTCTGGGTGCTCTCCCCGCTTCTGGCTTGTGTGATGTGGCTGCTGGTAGTGTGTGTGGCACCAGGGACTCTCACCCTCTAACAAGCTTCGCGTCACCCTGGGGGGGAGGCTTCCTGCTCGCCACCCTCCTCCGCCTTGGCTGCGGACCAGAGGGGGCCCAGAAAACCCTGTGAACACCCTCTCCGTGAGGTCCGAGTCCCAGCCAAATCTGCTCCCTCCCTGGACCGCTCCCTCAGCTCTGGGGCATTCTTCAGAGCTCGTATCCCTTCTCCGTAGAGAAGCCCCTGGTACTAGTTAATACGCCTTTATGTTACATTTTCCCTGTTCAAATTGCTGGTGTGGTTTTCGTCTCCCGTCTGCACCCCAGGTGATGTAATCGTACGCAGGTCCTTTGGTGCCCTGTTGGTCAGGCAGGGCCGAGGCAGGTGGCGGGTACAGTGGCCCCAGCGCACACGGTGTTAGGTCTCCCCGACTCTGGGCCATTAGAGCCGGTGGCTGGCACCCTCAGGCCGGCTCTGAGCTCCAGGCTCTCAAGAGGTACATGTTTGCTGTTGCCCTTTAACCTCAGTCGTTACTGCAAAAACTAAATCATTCTTGTGATCATTTTCGAATTTTGAATTCCCAGTTTTAAAAAATAACTTCCTTTGTAATAGCTAATACCTGAGACTTACAGCTCACTGGGTTTTGGTCAGTTGGCAGTGGTGTGATTCACCATGTGAGGTTGAATTCTGGAAACATCAGCAAGGGGGGGTGGGGCAGCCATACTCAGGTCCCATCATCTCTGGAAGATGTTTTACTCCTTCCCACTTCCTGCCGTGCGGGGAGAGGAGAGGATTCCCAAACAAACTCTTCTCTCAGGAGGGCCAGGGAGATGCTCTTCTGGACAGAAATCTCCTCTTGCTTTGCTTGTAAGAGTGGAGTTCTGAGGTCACCAGCTGCCCTTGAAATCTTTCATCCAGAGTTTTTGTTCCTTGTCGGCTTACGCACCTGGATGTCTTACGTGTAGCCCAGCATCCTTTTAGAAATAACCTGTGGTACCCAGGCTCTGCTGTCTGACAGACATTTACACCTGAACAAGTCAAGTTGGTCTCTGAGCCCCCATTTCCCCAGAGCAGAGACCAAAATGGGATGAGCCTTCTTGGTAACTGAGCACATGACACAGTGCAGAGTGTAAAGGGCTTGGGGAGCCTGGTGCCTGACTCAGCACTGGCTTGATTAGTGTGGCAGATGAGTGTGCCCAGTGGCCAGCATCAAGGGACAGAATTCAACCAGTTGGGAAATTCTGCCTACAGGTACCACTCCATTAATGAATTCCTTTTACATGAAAATTTTCATTGAAAAACGAGAAAGGAAGAAAGAAGGAAGGACAGAAAGGAAGAAAGGAAGGAAGGCAGGGAGATAGATGTGTACCAAAATGCCATTGTATATCATTATTCTAGGAATCTATCCTGCATATAGGTTTGGGGAGCCTCTGGAATAACATTCCCAGAAAATTATTTTTAAGTTATTTCTAGGTGGTGGGCTGTAGGGTAATTTTAACTTTTCTATTTTGTATTTGTCCATTTTTTGAATAGTTTTACAGAAATAAAGTTAAATTCAGTAACCAGAGAGAAAGAGAAATAAAAAAGCCTTTTCCTCCTGGAGGCCAAGCTGGCTGGGGCAGCAGAGTTTGCGGGGCAGCGGGGGCCAGGGGTCAGCGGGAGGAAGGGCATGGGGAGCTTCAGGATGGCGCGAGGTGCACGCTGGCTCCCGGGAGCCTCAGATCGCTCACCCCGTGGACCCCGGGGCCGCATCCACTGCACTAAACTCCCCGGCCCCCCGCGGGCGCAGCTGTCATGCGGGAAGCGGCCGCACGAGGGCGCGGTCCCCCAGGGAACTGCGCCGGCCCTCAGTGCCACGTTTCCTCTGCTCACCTGGCTGAAGAAGGGCTGTGGGGAGCTTGGGGAAGCTTGTGACACACGGGGAGCGGGGGCAGCCTCATTTTCAGGCATCCTCTCTGTGCGGTTCTTGATACCCTGGGTGTGTTTCACACAGATTGCTCATAACTGATAGTGACCATAAACTTAACCTCACAATGACACCCTGCACTCAGGTGGTGCCCTGAGCCCTGAACGTGCCCTCGTGGCTGTACCACGTTTTTCACAGGTCCCTCTGGCCCTGCAAGTAAACCCCGTTTTGCCAGGGAGGGAATTACTGATACGTTTCAGGGATGAAGCATGTCGTGGGGTCTTAGGGCAGAAGCATCTGGAGCATAAATGACCGGATGGCTCAAGCGAGCAACAAGATGTTTTTCATGACGAACTTTGTCCTTTAAATCTTTTCTCTGCTCGGTTCTCCCTGCTCAGCACACTCCCCTCTCATTCCGGCTCTCAGTTCTGTGTGTTCAGAGCCCACCTCTGCAGGCCGGGCTCTCATGTCCCGTCCCTCCTGGGTTCAGGACTGTGACGGTGCGCTTTGAGTCTGCGCTCTGCCCCTCTGCCGAGTGACCCCCAGCTGCTCTGAGCTTCCCATTCCCCCTCCGAGTCCTCACGGCTCAACTGGGAACCGAGGCCACAGTAAAACCGATTTGGGAGTGGAAGGGCCGTTCTTTCCTCCCATGCGCTGCTGGAGCAGAATGCAGCGGGGTGTGCCCGGAGCCCCGCCAGCATCAGCAGTGCATCTGTCTAAATGCTGGCGATTCTTCCGGCACAGGCCGCTCTGCCGATCCCCCTTTACCATGGCAACATCTCTGCGGCCGTCACCGGTGTGGGAGGACGTCATGTCTCCTGATAGTCAGGGTGGACCCTGAGCCTTGCTACCTCGGCACGTGGAGGGAAGCAGGCGCCCACCCGGACTGTGGCACCCCTGCGCCCAGAGGAGGGCCCAGGCCGAGGCCCACACCACCAAGGCCTGGGGTCTTGCTTAGAGAGTAATACCGGCCCATGAGCTCTGGGCAGAGGGTCTCGGGGAGGCTCGTCTCCGTTCCACAGAGGCTCCTGGGAGACGGAATCACTTGATGGGCAAGGAAAGGTGGCAGAGGGGTGGATTCTGCCCCCTCTGCAGGCATCGGGAGGCACTGGGCTCCCGGGGCCGCCTGCTCCTCCGGGCCCGCAGGGGCTCTCCAGGGACGGAGCGCCGGGTGGGAGCACGGCTGCCCCGCCTACAGAGGGAGCGTCTGGCTGAAGCCGAGGCCACTTGAGACTGTTTTCTGCTTGGGGCGAGCTGCTCAGGAGAGTGCGAGGGCCGTTAGGGAAACGTTCACCCCACAGCTGGAAGCTAGGGTCACACCGTGCCGGGGAGCCCGTGCGAGGGGACACAGACACGTGCGAGAGCCGGTGAGTGCCCACGGACCCCTCTTATGAGTTCCTGGACTCATAGTGTAATGAGAAAATCAGCAGGACAATCTTCCGTCTGGCGTTTGAGGACAGAGGCTCAGAAAGGTGCAGTGACTTGCCCAAGGCCACGCTGGCTTAGCCAGAAATCAGGTCTCCTGATGTCCCAACCGCTCCCCTTTCTGCACGGCTCGCTGCCCACCCACCCCACCCTGCTTCCTCCCCGCCCTCGTCCTCCACTCCCTACAGTTGCCAAGGCTCAGCGCTTTTCAGCCTGGGAGCAGGTGGCCCCTGGGAGCAGCGTGGGGCTGAGGCCTGGGCAGCTGGTGCCAGGCAGCCGCCAGGTGGGCAGTGGCACCGCTGTCCCAAGGGCAGCAGCCTGTTGCTGTGCCCCAGTGATCCTTAGAATCGCAGACTCCCTGAGGAGGGGCCCAGGAAGGCTTTCTGTGCAGACTCCCTCTCAAGATGCGGGAGAGGCCGTCAATTCCCAGAGCTCAGAGCGTCCATCTGGCCGCCTTCAGCAAGCACAGGAGCAGGTGGGCTCCTGAGACCAGAGCCTTCCCTCGAGGAAGCTGCTCACCTCTGGCCTGGACCCTCTGCCAGCTGTGCAAGCGCCCTGAAGGCCAGATGCTTCTCAGCGTCCACGCGCCACCCCGCCGCCTCCTCCCTGCCCACGCCGCATCCTCCCAGTGGCCTGGGGCCCGGGCTCCCCACCACCAGGGAGCAGCTCTCACGGCTTCGCCGGCTCTGACCCTCTGACGTCTGCTTGGCTGCTCTCCACCCCCCAGGCCTCCAGATGACTCAGACCCACATCCTTCTTCCCTGCTTTCCTGCCGCTTCCTTAATTGCTTTCCTGCTTCCAGTTTTGTCCCCTTGCAGTTGCTTCTCCGCAGGCCACAGAGTGAGTGTCTAACATACACTAAAATCCACCTTTCACCAGGGGCCCCAGGGGCTCCTCTCTGGAAACCAGTCCTGCCTCTGTCTCCCTGCTGCTCACCCTCACCAGGCATCACTGCTTTGTCATTGCCTGTTTGCTTCTCTGTTCCCCCAGCAGGGAGGGCCTGGGGGGGCAGAGCAGTATACCTGCCCAAGGGTGTCACCCAGAGGCGTGACGGGGCAAGCGTGGGTTCAGGAGTGAGTCCAGCTGTCGGGGCCCCGGCCTGGTCCTGGGGGCTCCCGTGGCGCCCCCAGGCCTCTCTGGTGTTTGGTGTGAGGCCTGTGCGTCTCCCTCAACACCCTCCTGACGGAGCAGGCTGTCCGGCCACTGTTTCAAGCGCACAGTTTTTTTTTTCTTGAGCACATTTAAGGAAGGAAAGAAAGAAGGAGGGAGGGAGGGAGAAGGAAGGGAAAGAAAAGGTGGAAGGACTGAAAGAAGGAAGGAGATGCATTGACTTCCAAGCTCCGGCTCTCCCGCTTGCCAGGGTTTCCTGTAGTCAGAAGATTCCAGGTCTCGAGGTCCCACACGGCTTTCATAGGCTCCGGGCACTTTTGTCTTTGCGGGCTCCTTCCTCCATAAAAAAGTATTAAAAATTATATTTCATGACTATGTTCGTATAAAGATGAATATAATCTAGGCTGGAGTTACTATTTTATAGTCATTATTAGTCATTATTGTTATACTCATTTTTCCCTCTGATCTTAAAATAAATTAAAGCGTGTTGTGACCCCTCTCAGTGTTGTGGGCCCAGGCACTGTGCTTCCCACACCCGTGGAGGCCTCCGGGTGGGGAGGGTCTGAGTGCCTCTTCATCTAGGGGTTCGCTTTCCCTGGAGAAGGAGAAGCTCCCCGCCCACCCCCAGCTCTGAATGGGGTCAGAGGACGAAAAGGCAGGCCCTGCCGGAGCGTGTGCGTAAATGCTGTAAATCTAGAAACACAGAGACTGGCACCGTGAGACCTGCCGGAAGCTGGTCCATCCGGTGTCCAGGCTCCTGGCCTCTGCTGGGAGGGCGGTCACCCACGTCTCTGACTGTACCCCCGGCGGGTCACCCACACCCCTGACTGCCATTGCAGCAGCAGCCTGTCCCACTGAGGCTCCCAGAAGCGGTCGTGATAAGTCCTGGATCCCTGCCGAGCCCAAACCATGTGGACCTGATCGCACACGTGGGAAGGAACCAATGGTGGGAGCTGCTTTGAAGACCCTTGGGAATAAAGAGTGCGTGGGCCGGAGGGGGTGCTGTAGAGGGGGCAGGAGCGAAGGGTGTGCAGGCACAGGAAGTCACTTATTCTTACGATTCCGTGAGTGAAATTATACCTTCAAATCAGTCAGTTCTGGTAGTGTGTCCTGAGCTGGGCATTGGACTTGTGAAAAGGCTTCATAGAGAAGTAATTCCCTCTTCAGATGGATGTTTTGGATGAAAGGAGAGAGGATGTAAACTCCTGTGCTCCGGAGCTGTACCCAAAACCGTGCGGTGTTCAGATTTTTCTGTCGAGGGAGGGGACACTGCTGTCGTCACCACCCCGCTCGCAAATCCACTGCGCACGTGTAGCAGGGGAGCAGGGGTGGGGCCGTGTCCCTGGTGCGTGGGCGGGCCTGAAAATCGGAATTCCAGTGAGTTCCACTTCCTCACTGTGTCAGTAGTTACGCTCTATGCCTCGGGCACCCTCGTCCCCCATTTCCGATTCAGAGATGACTAACACTAGTACAAAAAAACAAATTACCAGAGTGATAAAAGAAGAAAACAGTTTTACTGGGCAAATCTCCAATTGCAGCATCTTTTGGCTTCAGTGAATAACTGCAGGTCCCCAGCTGGCAACCTTTTTACCTAGAAACTAAGTTCGGCAAATCCAAACAACTGGCTCTCCAACAAGAAGGATGGAACCTAACTCTACTTCCTTGAGACATTTCCGAGGAACGAGGATGATATTTATCAGGTCTTCCACTGTCTGAAGCCCCTTAGGATGGAATCCTCTCCACGGAGGCCCCACGCTGGGGTGACTGCTCGAGGCCGACTCCTCGGGACCCTCTCCCTCTTGCCCCACCCAGAGCCTGACATTGCTGAGCCCAGAGGGTGCAGGGCACCCGGAGCAGATCCCGACTGCCAGCCCCGAATCAGGTAACCCTCTTGTTGAAACCAGGGATTGTTTCAGAAGATGATCCCATTGGCCCTTCACTCAGCCTAGTGAAGCAGCTACTCAAATCCCACGTGCCCTGGAACAGAAGTGACTCCTAATGGACCCAGCTGAGGGTCTGATACTCCTGGGCCTGGTGCCCGGCTCACCAGCCAGCAGCAGCCCACCTTGGCGAGTTCTCACAGACAAATGTAGATGATGACGCCACCTCCCCCTTGTTGATCAGAGCCTTCCAGACCATGGAACCAGCAGAGACTACGTCCAGTTGGGAGGGAATTGAACCGAACTATTGGCATTGCCCCAACAGGAAGCGTAGGACCTGCCCCGAAATGAAGAGATTCACAGGCGAGGAAATCATAGACTTTCCAAGAACCTCATTCCAAAGTCAGCAAGTTGACCAAGCTATAGGTGAGGCTGCTTTTCTTTGTGTTGCGTTAATACACGTGTGTGAAGAATGAGATCTCAAGATGAATTACCAATTCCACCCTGATTCCTGCACAAACTTTGAAACACACCTGGTTGTAGCTGAGCTGGGTCTAACCATCAGGTCAAGGAATGCTCCTTCCCGTTGAAGTTTTATCGACATGAGATGGAATCTAATTTGTTTGTACCTATTCATCCGTGAAAATGTTCTCTGATGTCTGAGGATGAGGCAACCTGAATCCACCGCCATAATCATCTGCTGACATTTTCAAGGAGAGAGGCCAAGGCCATTGAAGGCAGTTTATTATGAATATCGCCACCTGGACTTATTTGGATAAAATCATTTTTTAACCTAGGAGTCCTTTGTCTCCAGAAATGGAAATCGTGGTAAGTCATTCACTTGATTTTGTGATTTTCCAGGTTGGGTCACATGCCCACCGGAGCCTGGGATAGACAGGTTCACCCAAATCAGATGAATTGGATCCAGAGCAGGAAAGAGATGGAGAATCAGGGCGCTGCTGCCTGAAGAAGGTGGGGAGAGGGGGTTGCTGTTGAGGCAGAGCAAGACCCACCCCCTGCCTTCCTCCTGACCCCATCCTCCAAAACCTCGTGGGAAGATGCTGTCATGACTGCCACGCCCGACTCCGAAGGCATGAGCTTTGTTCCCTCGTTTGTTTATTCAGCAGCCGTTCACTGAGAACTCAGCCTGGACCAGGACCTGGGCTAAATACTGCTGAGGATGCAAACTAAGTCAGATGGGGTCCTGGTTCTTAAGGATCTGAATTTTTTGCACGGCTCATACTCCTATTCCTGTCATGAGCCATGAGCCGGGGGTGACGTGATGCCTGCCTTCTTGATGGAATCACCTGATTTCCTCTTTCTGGCACAGAGGGATGAAGAATCCTGTCCATCATGGAGAGAAGGCATTTGATGTTCGCTGAGGCAACAAATCGTCCTGATGGCTCGTGGGGGAAGGCAGTTTCAGTGGTAGTGCGCACGGTGATTGTCGTCAGGGGGCCGGGGCCGAGGGTGCCGCACAGAGAACAAGCTGGCTCATCCGGTGTCCTGGTCTGTGTATCCAGGGCCGCACCTGCCCCGCCGTACCCGGGGACCTGCCACGGCCGTGGGGCGGGGCCGGCAGTGGGCGAGCGTCTGCTGGGCCACAGCCGGGGTTTTCCCTGACTCCTTCAGTTTTTACTTCCCTTCATGCCAAGCACGTTTGATTTTTAAAAAATCAACTTTTTTCTTCCAATGAACTTACTCATGCTCTTTGAACCTCGAGATGGAAAAATCAAAGTCAGAATCCAAAAGTTTCCCAGGAGCTCCTGACCTGCTTTGGGGGAAGCCAATTCTTGTCGGAAGTACAAACAAGGGAACTGTTTCCAAAGGTTCTGCACATGAGTTGTCCGAAGCATCCCGGAGGGTGGTACCTGGGGCCCCTCTGAAAGCCAGTGCTCGGGCAGTCGTGTCCAGCCTCGCTCTCAGCTGGGTTTTACCTGCACGGTGTCCAGAGCAACACTGAGGTCTCAGGCGGGACCTGCCAGGTCACTCTCCTCCTGCGCTGTTCCCACGTCTCTCCGTGCCTCCAGCACAGCCCTTGGCTCTCGCCGGCCTGAGGCAGGGGACCCTGAGAGAGCCCCTCGTATGGGAACAGGAACACGGTGTCCATGCATCTCGGACCTCAGGCCTAGCAGCTGGTTCCCTTGCTGCCAGCCAGGTAGCTGGGTCTTTGTGCGTGAACCCTGCCTGGGTCGTCTCCCGTTCCCCCAGATTCCCGGCCCTGCCCTGCCCTCGCCTCCTGCCCCAGCCCGGGTGCTGGAGCCGGCTCCTGCACCTCTGCGTTCGGGGCCTTGCCCTCCACACGGAAGCTCTGACTTGGCCTGTTCTTGGATGCCTGTTGGGGCACATCCTTCTTCTCCCAGCGCCTTCCTGCATTCCACGGCCAAAGCCAGCAAACTGACCCGCTTCCTGCATATTATACTGTTAATGCACTTTGTAATCCTCGATGCTTCTCTCCTGGAGAGGAAAATTAATTTTCACATTTTGTGATTTCCTTTCATAGACTTGACTGTTCATGTCTCACACACACACACACACACACACACTCTCTCTCTCTCTCTCTCTCTCTCTCTCTCCCCGCCCCCCCGCCCCTCACAGTTCGAGTTGGATCCAGGAAACAAACTGGCCAGAAAGGTTCGTGCTTGCTCAGGACCCACAGCTCCAAAAGCCACCCTGCCACCGCGATCCGTAGATGGAAATTTGCCCCACTTCATGCTCAGAGGGGGTTAAATTGTTGCTCTGAGTTAGAGCACATTCTGCCTTCCCGAAACTTCTGGGCACTGGGTTTCTGCACGTGAGATGGAGCTGGCCCGGACTCTGATGTGGGGATCGTGCGTGCTCTCAGATGTACCTACTCCGTGGGGTTCCTGTGAGGGTTAGAAGAAAACCGGAGTGATGGGGCTGGACCTGGAGCTTGATGCCTAGAGTGTGCTCAGCGATGCTGAGATTTGCTGTTACCCTCCCTGAGGGGGGCGTCCACCAGCCCGAGGGGACTCGGGAAGGCTCACACCCAGGCTCCCACGGAGCTGGCTCTCCACGTGTCCTGCGTCTCTTTGCGGATTACGCCCTGCGGGCCAGGCTTCCCTCGGGGGAGCTTTCTTGGTCTTTCATACCTGACTCTCTGCCTTATTCCAGGGGTGGGGGGCTGTCAAGGGGCAGCAGTCCCAGTCTGGGCTGCAAGGAGCCTTCCGTTTCGACACGACCCTCTCCGGGTCTGGAGAGCTGCCCCGGAGCTGGACAGACCCAGTTCAAACCCCAGCCCCGCCCCGTCCAGCTGGGAGGCCGTGAGAATGCCTTCATTTTCCCCATCCCATCTCCGCGTCTCTGAAATGGTGATAACAGCACTGGCCTGACTGGCTCGCTGAGGTGAAGGACCGTCCAGCGTCATGCAGCGCTGAATTCCGGCCCAACCCGTGACAGCCGCTGTGGCTGGGTTACTGGGTGGCCTTGCCCCACACGCGCCTGTCATTGTCGTCATCTGTGACATCTCTGTGAAGCCCCTCGCTGAGGAGCAAACTAAGGGAGGTCCTTGAGAGAAACCGATATTAGGAAGAAAGTCACAGACCCATCGTTAGAGGGTCTGCAGAAGCCCAGCCCCAGCCCTTGCCGAGCCTTCTGGGTTTGTATGAACAAGCTCGCTGGCTTCCGCACGCCGGGGCCCTGCGCCGTGCTGCGGCCCATCTTGATCACACCACGCTTGGCTGCCTTATCTATTCCCTCCTGTCCTTCTCCTGTGGGACCCACAGCTCCTTGAGGACAGAATCCCTTTCGAGCAAAACGTCCTGTATATAGTCTCCGTGATTCTGTCTGCTCTACGTGCAGTGACCTGCATCGCTGCTCCGCTGTGCCTGCGTAGCTGAGTGATGCTGAGGCCGAAGGGGCCTTGATGACTGGCTCAAGCTCGCACGCAGCAGCCCCTCCAGGTCCCTGGCTAGCCCCCTGCCCCTGTCAGTTGTCATGGCGATGTCATGCCATCATCACCACCACCATCATCGTCTGTTGATAGGGCAACCATGTCATTTGTCACTCAGACTGGCACACTTGTGAATGTGAAAGCAGGAGCTGTTGGTAGTCACTCCAGGATCACAGGTGGGACCACTGGGGACAGTCCCCCCATTTATGGAACAAACACTGTGGAAGCCTCCCTGCTAAGCATTCTGCCTACCTTCTCTCTAATCTGTCAAAGGCTCCGTTAGGTCAGTCTGTCTCTACCAACCGTATTGATCAGAGTACTGAGGCGCCAGAGAGGAAAGGGCCCAGACCAAGGCCGTATCTCCTGTGAGGGGCAGAACCGGGCTGTCTGCGCCCAGAGCCGGGGCCTGCAACCACCTGCTGGCCTGCCTGCTGCTCACTTAATTGGGTGCCTCAAACGCATGTGGAGGAGCCGCGTTACATGGGCACTTGGTGAGGCCCGGGGGCTGCAAGGGTAACGCAGAATCCTGGGGCCCCGGCCAGGCTGGGGGTCGGACAGCTGTCAGGGCCCTTTGTTTATCTGGCTCTGCATGGACATCTCGGGCTAATTCACCAATCCCGGTGTGATGTGCGGAGCGCTCTGGACTTGGGCTTTTGCAGGGGATGGTGGCCTGGTAGCCTTCCTGCCCCTCGGGTTAGTCCAGGAGCAGTCGTCTCCCGCTCAGCTCCACAGCTGGGGAGTAGGAGGCCCTGTCCCCAGCCAGGGGAGCTGGAAATAGTTCAGGTGTTTCTCACTCTTGTTCAAAGCAGGGATCGACACAGTGGATCCCGGTGCCACCCTGTGGGCGCTGTGTGTCCATGAACAGTGATTGACAGCAGGGACAGCTGTCTTCCTGGGGCCGTCACAGGCAGAGGCTGCAGCATCTCCACACACTCACCAGAACAAAGGCTCCCGGTGAGTCTGTGGTCTGTAGCCCACCTGCCGTTCCCTTGTTCCTCCGGCAGCCTTCTCCCTGCTCCCTTCAGGACCCAGACAACCAGGGGGGCCCGCACCCCAGGGCCATAGGGGATGCGTGCGCTACAGGGGTCATGAACACCCAGGGTTTTCTGGAAATGCACTTACCCAAAGCGCCAGTGTAAGAGTAGACGACCAGGAAAGAAAGACACAAAGAAATACCGCAATCAAATTTAGAAAAAGGGGTGGTGCATCGATTTTCTTTCTTCATATTTATATTTCTAGGTCATTGAAAAGTCATCCAGCATGGTAATTATCACTCCGTTCCTGTCCCCCGGCACAAGTTCCTAATCACTCTTTTGGGGAACTTCCTGGGTAGGGTACACTATTTTACTCGTCGTACAGAACTTCTGTAACCAAAGACAATCCAGAATATCATGTGCTCTTCTACTCTGTGTTACTGAAAAATTGTGGGTCGTCTGGGCAATAGTGCTACAGACTGGGCAAGAGGAGCTCCACCTCCCGTGTGCCTGGTGGATACGTGGCATCGAGATATACCACGTGGTTTTTACATACGCTCCTGCCTCCTAATAACATGACGGTGTTTTATTGTTTTCCTCACCAGTGCTATTTGCTAACACATGTACAGCACTGACTGCCAGGCACCGTCCTAATCCCTCTCTACTTCTGATCATGTTGAACTCTCCCCACACCTCTGAGAAATAGGGTTTTAGTGAGGATAACTATAGCTGCTTTGAGAGAGAGATGCAGAAACGCGGCGGCTCTAACCAGATTGAAGATTCCTTCTCCCTCACGTGACAGCCTGAGTTCCAAGTTGGAAGGCAGCGTGGTCGGGCGGATGGCTACTCTGCCCTTGTCTACGTGTGCCTTCCAGAGGGGCTCTGGTCGCTGCTGCCCAGCCCTCAGAAGCAGAGAGCAAGAGGGTGGAGGGAGATACCTGGAAACAGCACAAGGCAGTTCCTCCTCCTGTGGGAGAGGAGGGAGTCACGTGACCACGCTGCTAGGAAGGCTGGGGAACGTGGTCCAGCGCCAGCCCGGCCACAGGAGGAGGGTGTGGAGAAGGGTGAACAGCCAGGGGTTTCCTTACTGATGAGGGAAGTGGTGGCCTTATTGATGGGGAAACTGAGGCCAGCGGAGTCAGGAGCTCCCCTGACAGCACAGACAGTCCGTGTGGAGCTGGGATTGGTACTCAGGTTGTCAGCCTCAAGTCCATGCTCTTAGTCGTTATGCTGTATTGCATTTTTTTTTTTTTTTGGTTTATTTATTTATTTTTCGTACTTTAAATTTTATTTATTTATTTATTTTTGGCTGTGTTGGGTCTTTGTTTCTGTGTGAGGGCTTTCTCTAGTTGCGGCGAGCGGGGCCCACTCTTCATCGCGGTGCGCAGGCCTCTCACTATCACGGCCTCTCGTGTTGCAGAGCACAGGCTCCAGACGCGCAGGCTCAGTAGCTGTGACTCACAGGCCCAGTTGCTCCGCGGCGTGTGGGATCTTCCCAGGCCAGGGCTCGAACCCGCGTCCCCTGCATTGGCAGGCAGACTCTCAACCACTGCCCCACCAGGGAAGCCCTGTATTGCATTTATAATTCAATATTCATTTAAACAGATGACATAGGTCTTCACATTTGACCACCTACCGTATCCTTCTGCCCCAAAGCATCAAAGCCACCCATTTGTCAGGAAAGTACCCCAATGCATCTGATGTCTTGCTGGAGCGCTGGGTGTTACCCAGACTCTGGAGTCTAGAGCCCTGAGGAGCTGACGGGGTGGACGGACGAGACATTGGCCGGTGGGTAGGACCAGTCCCCAAGGGCCGGGAGGGGGCCTGCTGCTCAAGGCTTTGCAGGGACCGCTGCCTCGTCCTCCATCAAGTCTGGGCGGCGGGGCTGCTTCAGCAGGAGCTGCCGAGGGTGCGGCCCCAGGGCCGAGGGCAGCCAGCAGCTGCAGGTAACGCTTCCTGCAGCCAGGCACCTCTCCTCGGAGGGATTTCCAGAGCCTCTTTGCATCTTAGACAGCTCATTGCTGCTCTCAGCAACTTCATTCATCATGGTCCCTTTTATATTCCTCTTTTCTCCCTTTGGACACCAACATTAGGACAGAATTGGGAGATGGAGAAATTGGGAAGTCAGAAAAACAAAGCAGCAGGTGCCATTTGGTGACAATTTCCAGTTACGGAGGCATTTCCTGCGTGCATCTTTGGAGGCACGGAGGCCTCCAAGGTCATGGTCAGGATGGGGGAAGAGCCTGGCAGAGGTTTGGAGGCTGCGTAGAGCACCAGGCAGTTGTGGCAGGTCCCCCATCCCAGCTCCGGTCCCCTCGCCTGGAATGCACTGCCTCCAGGCCTCTGGACTGACCACACAGTGTTTTAGTCTAAATCGGTTCATTTTCCCTGCTAGGGGTTGGCAGGGACAGCACGGCAGATGGCCTGGGTTAGTTTAAGCAGACACCCCGATCCAGCAATTTATAGCTTCCAGGAGGTTACGAAACCAGCATTCCCCAGGACAAGTTCTGCGTTGTCACACACCTTGGCAGCCTCTCACACACACCCTTTTAGGGTTTCCAGACACCTTGAAACCCATCCGTGGGTTCCCTGGGCAAGGACGAGAACTCCTCTGCTAAATTTCTCCAACTTGATTCATTTGTTCATCGCACCTATGAAAATGGATCAACTCAATTGTTTATCGGTGAGAGAGTAGTTAAGAGGGAGTAGTTACATAATCAGGGCCAACCCACGGCATGAAATATTTTGCAGCAATTCCAAAGTGCGAGATAGATGCTACAAACAACAATATGGAAAAATCTCCAAGACGGTAAAGTTTGAAAAGTAAAAGAGAAGTTAATTTGTTTAGTTTGAGTACATACATTGAGAATGTGCCATGTGCTATGGCTGTAAGCAATGAACAAGCCGGAAGTCCCTCCCTGGGAGCTCACACCTCTGAAGCCAGGGTGGGAAATGGGACAGAGAGATGTGCTGGGTGGGCCACACAGGGCCGCTGGTTCTGTATGGGGGTGGTTTGAGGTGGGGAGAGCCGGTCGGGAGGCACGGCAGTAGGTCAGGGTAGGCAGAAGTGTGGCCTGACCGCGGTGGAGGTGCGGGTGAGAAGTGAGCAGATTCTGGGCGGTAGAGGCCCGGGACTTGTGGATGGTTTGGAGTGTGAAAGAAAAGAGAGAAACCAAGGAGGATCTCCATGTGGCAGGAAATGCTGGTCAGTTGGGGAGGGGAGCAGGTTCAGGGGGCACGAAACCAAGGGCTCTGCTTCGGCCCCGTCTGCACGGCCGATCAGGGGTCCAGGCTGAGCTGTCAGGCGGGCAGGTGGTGGTCCAGCTTCAGGCTGGAGGAAGATGTTGAGAGGCATCATCTTCTAAACATGATGCATGGCCGTAGGACTGGAAGAGGTCAAAGGGGAAGAGACATGGTCCAGGACCGAGCCGGGGACCGTCCCTCATTTAGAGTAGGACCCAGCCTGGGAGGCGGAGAGGGACCAGACAGTGAGCAGTGAAGTAGGAGGAGAGCCTGGAAAGGAAGATCCCCAGAAACAAGGGCAGAAAGAGCCTCACGAGGGAGGGAGAGACCAAGTCTCACAAGTGCTGCCGATTCCACTCGTGTAAGATTGTACGTATATATAATATATATATATGTATAATATTATCTATGTGTGTATATATATATGTATAATATTATCTATGTGTGTATATATATATGTATACACACAGACCTCGGAGATATTGTGGGTTTGGTTCCTGACTACCACAATAAAGTGAATATTGCAGTAGAGCAAGTCACACACATTTTTTGGTTTCCCAGTGCATATAAAAGTTACGCTTACACTATACTGTAGTCTGTGAAGGGAACAGTAGCAACATGTCTAAAAAAAGAACAATGAAAAATACATTAGCTAAAACATGCTAACCCTGCCCCGAGCCTTCAGCCAGTTGTAATCTTTTGCAATAGTAACATCAAATATCACTGATCACCGACCACTGTACAAATATAGTAACAATGAAAAAGTTTGAAATATGGTGAAAATTATCAAAATGTGTCCCAGAGACACGAAGGGAGCAAATGCTGTTGGAAAAATGGTGCCGAAAGATTCGCTCGGCACAGGGTCGCCACAAACCTTCAATTTGTAAAAAGTGCAACATCTGCGGAGAGCAATACACTGATGTATGCAACACCAGACATGTAAATGCATGGGGAGTTCTGGAAGTATACAAACCAAAGAGTTAGCGACTGTGTTTGCAGGAGGGGGTAAAGGGAAATTCCTTCCACCCTCTTGTGTCAGGTGTCTCTGCGTTACTCGTGTAATTTTAAAAGTAGAACAATAAATTTAAAAGCAAGGGAGCATCTCCACTGGAGAGGGCCTCTCCCTGCAGGGCCTCCTGCCTGCACATGCCTTCCTGAAAGGGGCTGGAGGTGCCCTGGCCTGGCCTTCTCCCCTCCATCCCTGGCGCCCACCACTTCCTTGTCCCTGACCCAGGGCTGGCTCCACGTTCCAATCCTCTCAGCGCTTCCGCATCCTGAATCCCGTCTGCCTTCCTTCCCTGGCAGCTGTCTCCTTCCAGACCAGTTAACACGGCAGCAAAAAGTAATTCCACGATTGGTTGCAGCGCTCCGTGAAAGTATAAATTATATGTGACACTGTGACATTTGCGACAGACCGCCACATTGATTTGGTTCTGTCTGTGGCGCTTGTTTTACCAATGCGCTTTTTTTCCTGCACAATTTCAGACTCTGTTTTGTGCAGATGATTGAACATTCTGGAAATTTCTTTCTTTTTGAATGATCCACTCCATCCAGACATCCCAAACCTTTGAGGCATAACAAATACAGCGCACACACACACACACACACACACACACACACACACACACACACCCACTCACTTTCGATCTCTGTCAGGCTGAGAGTCTCAGGGTAAATGAGCCAATTTGTTTTCATTTAAATATGAAAGTGGGAGAAGTAAACCTAACAGACACGCATGAGCGAACACAGAGCTATAAGCTGGAAAAACACAAAGATGAATTTGTCACCTCTCTCATGATAAATGATGTCTGTGCAGTTACACAGGCCCAGCCCGGCGGCCGTGAGCACCTAGGTGCATTGTATTTTTATCTGTAGGGCCATTACCCTCATGTTTCCTGTCATAGGCTCTAAACATCACAGAGCCATGGGGGAGAGCGCTCTGACTGCAAGGATGCTGAGTTACGCCAGAAGCTGCACAGAAAAGTAGGTCATTGGGTCACCCGTGAAAACCAGAACAGAAAGTGAGTCTGTCTGACCCCTGCGAGCCCAGCGCTCCCCGAGCCCAGGCGGCGGCTGATGGAGCCCCTGGATGGGGGAGTCTGGATGAGGGGCAGCTGCATCCCAGGGAGCAAGAAACCTCCGAGGAAAGACCAGTGTTTAGGTGGAGACGCAGGAAGAGCGAGAGATGGGCCTGAAAGCATCCTTCTGGAGCTCACAGCTGGGGACATCTGTGGCACAGATGAGAAGTGTACACATGTGTTTGGAGCCCAGAACAGTGGGGCTCCCACACTTGCAGGGCTTGCCCCTTATGGCTGTTGACCCCATGCACCCTGCTTGGAGCTGACTGAGAGCAAGTAGACAGATGATTACCTTTCAGTGCTCTGGGGGCGCTTGGGGTTGGGGGGGCATTATTGAGCTCGACCTTCCATCTTGAGCGGGAATTCCTTCCCCAGGACCCTGGACAGAGGGCCTGAACGTCCAGCCCCACCCAAACTCAAGGAGTGGTGGGCGCTCAAGAGTATGTGGCTTCATGGTGAAGGCTCGAGGTCCGGGTGGATGGGCTGATCCGCCGGACTGAGCGGTGCCCCTTCCTCACTCATGTCCCGTGCACGAGCTTTCCGTCCCTACGGCTTCCCGCGCAGCCTTCCTGTAGCGACGTCATGCTTCTTGGGACAAGTATGTGCAAGTGACCGCGCTCCCCTGTGGAAGCCAGTGACATGGGCTCAAGGCCCACTTATGTGACACCGACATCGGTTTCCCAACACCCAGGTGGCCACCTGCTGGTCCTGCTTCTGCCCTCGGAACCGCAGGGGGAGCCAACAGCATCCACCGGGTCTTCCCGTCACTGACCTGCACGGGGGCAGGGTGGTGTGTTCTCCCACAGCGTGGTTTCTGGCACCTTCAACATCCTGGTCACCTTCAGATCTGCCTGTGCCTCCTTTGAATTCCCCAGCGGTGGCCTGTGGTCGCTGGAGAGGGCGGGGAAGCGTTGCCTTTATCCAATCAGTACCTCGTAGTTGAACTCTGGGAGCTCAGATTTTTATTTTTTAAACAAGCCGGGAACATTTAAAGCTCCAGAATGGGGTTTGGACTGAAACAATGTAAGCAGTTTTCGCGATTTCCCAGGACAGGTTGAGGAAGACTGGCAGAGTCCCAGGAGCTGGGGAGTTGTGGCTCAGAGGAGAAGGACGGTCTTCCGGGCAGGGACACCAACAAGGGGACCAGAGGCTGGAACCGCCCTGGGCCCTGGGGGCTGCTCAGGGGCAGGGAGGCCAGCCTTAGCTTGTCTGGGCTGTAGCCCTTGACCTCAACTGTGATGCTCCTCGGGGCTGCTTTGTGATCAGCTGCAGAGTCTCTAGTTCTGGGAGCTGCTCTCTCTAAAGCAGGAATCTCTTTTCACACCTGGAGAAGGTGCTCCAGCTCTCGAGTCCGGGGCCTCAGGAGAACGTGCTCCCTGTATGGGTGGTGGGACAGGATGGGACTCTGGGCTCGCCTCCTCCTGACACCCACTTGGAGAAGAGAGCCCCAGGGTTCCTGCTCTAAGGCCGCCCTCCGCCACTGCCAAGGGCTGAAGTCTCTGGGGATGCAGGGCGGCCCCCTCTCCGCCCACAGGCCCCTGGGCTCTGGGCAGTTACTCCTCATCCTCTGACCTACGTGCGTCTTTGGAAGGTGATCCTAAAGCTTTCCCTGGAGGAGTCTCCTTTTCCTCGTGCCCACTTCCACGGCTCCTGCCTGCCCTCTGCTAGATTTCGGGGGGCAAAACTTAAGCTGCAATTTCCTCACAAATGTTTTACCTGCAGTTACTGCTCCCGGTCCCCAGAGAGAGGTTGGCTTCGTGGGGGCCTCGGACCCCTCACCAGGTTTCCTGCACACTGATATCAGTCAGGGAAGCGAGTACGCGGCATGCCTTTCCACTGTTAATATTCCTTCTGAAAAAAATATCTCTTTATTACTATGTTTGGACAGAATTTACTGGGACTTCAAACTCACGATGCTAAAAGTTTTTTTTGTTTTGTTTTGTTTTTAATTTTATTTATTTATTTATTTATTTATTTTTGGCTGTGTTGGGTCTTCGTTTCTGTGCGAGGGCTTTCTCTAGTTGCGGCAAGTGGGGGCCACTCTTCATCGTGGTGCGCGGGCCTCTCACTATCGCGGCCTCTCTTGTTGCGGAGCACAGGCTCCAGACGCGCAGGCTCAGTAGTTGTGGCTCACGGGCCTAGTTGCTCCGCGGCATGTGGGATCTTCCCAGACCAGGGCTCGAACCCGTGTCCCCTGCATTGGCAGGCAGATTCTCAACCACTGTGCCACCAGGGAAGCCCTAAAAGTTTTTACCTCAGATTTTAAGGGATGACTGATTGTGCAGAAGACGACTGACTCAGTATCTAGTGGACACCAGAACTGACCACACCGGCTCTGCCCAGTTCCAGGGTCCGAGGTGGGGCTACTAGACACAGGATTTGTACCTGGATGCCGTCTGGGCCACAGGGCAGTGAATCCACGTAAGGCACGCTCTTGTGTCACAGGCCTCCACAAAGCTGACTCAAAGCAAGGAGGAAAAAGATGCTTTGCGCTGCAAGATGCAACCTCTCTGCCTCCCTGCCACCCCCCAGCCCAGGAAATGGGGACCCTTCCTCGAGATCAGAAGCGGTAATGCACTGACACTGTTCTTACACGAAAGTGGTGAGCTGGGAGCGAGCTGGATGCACTTGTGTCTGAAGAGGGTTGTGGTGATGATGGGTCCTCAGCCGGTCTCTCTCTGCGATCACACTTGTCACAGGGAACCAGGGGGAGAAGTATCCCACAGGAGACCCCACATAAAACACTCCACCTTCTGCAGCTCTGCAAACAGCCAGGGGCAAGGAAGAACTGGCAACAAGGAGATGAGCACAGTGAGGGGGCAGAGGCTAGTGGCGGGCTCAGCCCACCTTGTGTTCGTCCTTGGTAAACAGCTGGTATGGAAGCTGGTGGCGGCCGTGTGAATAAAACCCGCTCTAGGCAGCGGTGAAAGGCACCGCGATGACCACGAGGCGTCTGCTGGTGGCTCCCTGCGGCCTCCCGAGTGAGATCCACATGGGTCTTGTCTGGTCTGTAATACCATGGGTCCCACTGCCCTGTAATCTGTCTGCATGCGTGTCTACCATCCCCACTGGACGGAGAGCAGCTCAAGAAGAGGTCATGTCTTATTCATCTTTTTTCCTACCAGCTGAATAATAATAGCCAACATTAATGAAGCACTTACTGTATGCCAGGCTTTGTGCTAAGGAGGTCACATACCTTTAATTCTCCACACTGATCCTGAGTGGCTGATAGTATTTTCCTGATTCTAAAGATGGGGCACTGGCCCAAGATGACCTGCTGGTAATTGGTGAAGCCAGGATTGGGATTAGATGGGCTGATCTGGTGATTAGGCTTTTAACATTGTAGGCCACAGCTCTCTCAGTAAAGCTCCTGTGCCTCTCCCCACCCCACTCTCTGAACAGGAAGTCATCTCTCCCAAGGTCCCAAGGCCCCAATGCATCAAATCTGTCCTCACTCACAGCTCATACCAAAGCTAGTCTTTTATTGCGTCCTTGGCACAGAGACCCTCCGTGTGATGTTGTCAGCTGCCTGAGAGCAGGAACTCCTCTTTATTCATCTTTGTTGCCCTAGATATCTCAGGTTAGTGCCTTGTATATAGAAAATGCCAACACTTGTTTAGTTGAATCGAATGTAATCATTTCTCATCTAGGGTTATAGATGGGCCCAATATAGGGTCCTTTGAGACTAAATAACATTGTCTATTGAATGGTAACCGTGATATAATTGATAATAAGCTGAAAGGTGAACACAAGAAAGAAACACTCCTGGCAGAAGCTGGGTTGCAAACATGAGTCATGTCTAGTGATTTGACAGGTACACATGTGAAGTGGCTCGTTGATGGTTGCTATGAGAACCGTTACTCGGGACTCCTGTCGGACCATAGTAATAACGCCATCTCTGTAGCTGTGCATGTGATGTATGTGAGTGACAGATGCAGAGCATGTACTGAGAGCACATGCCAGTGGTTGTTACATGGAAGATTGTCCTTGGAAAAGGTAAATACCAAATCACGGAAACTTTTCCTAGTCTCTGTTGATGAAGATGCTGATAACCTTTCATGCCTACTTCATCAGGTGATAACATCAATTATAAGGGAATTCTCAGGCTTCACTGAGAAACTACTGTGTGAAGGGTTCTGGAGCTAAGTATTGTGTGAGGAATAAAGAGCCAAAGCAGGTGCCCTTGAACTTGAGAAAATTTTAGTCCTATTGAGAATCCCCTTCTATACTTTGCCATTTCCTCAATAGTAACATTTTGCAAAACTATAATATCACAACCAGGATACTGACACTGATACAATTTACTGGCTTGATAAGATTTCCCAAGTTTTCCTTGTATTTGTGTGTGTGTGTGTGTTAGAACCTATGCAATTTTATCACCAGAGTGGGTTCATGTATCCACCACACAGTGGAGATGTTGAATAGTTGCAACATCGTAAGTATCCTTCACATTGCCCTTTTACAGTCACACCCACCTCCCCTATCCCTAACCCCCATCCTTAACCCCTGGCAGCCACTAATTTGTCCTCCATTCCTTACACTGTGTCATTTCAAAATTTTTATGTAAGTGAATTCATACAGTATGTAACCTTTTGAGATTGGCTCTTTTTCACTCATCATAAATCACTGGAAATTCATTTAGGTTACTTAGTGTATTAATATTTCATTCCTGTATACTGCTGTGTAGTATTCTGTAGTATGGATGTACCCTAGTTTGTTTAACTAGTCACCTATGAAAAGGTATGAATTTCAGTTTTTGGCTATAGCAAATAAAGCTGCTATGAACATTCATATACAGGTTTCGTGTAAACATAAGTTTTCATTTCTCTAGGATAAAAGATGAGAAGGCAATTGCTGAGTCAAATAGTAGTTGCATGTTTAGTTTTATAAGAAACTGCCAAACTGTTTTCCAGAGTGGCTGCACTGCTTGACATTACCACCAGCAATGTATGAGAAATCCAGTTTTAACTCATCCTTGCTGGTTTTTGGTATTGTCACTATTTTTTATTTTAGTCATCATAATACATGTGTAGTAGTGTCTCATTGTGGTTTTAATTTACATTTTCCTGCTGGCTAATGATGTTGAACATCTTTTCATATGCTTATTTACCATCTGTAGCTCCTCTTGGGTGAAATGCCTTTGCATGTCTTTTGCCCATTTTCTAATTGGAGTTTTTGGTATTTGCTGTTGAGTTTTGTGCTTTCTTTATATATTCTAGATACTAGTCCTTTGTCCAAAATGGGTTGCAAATCTTTTTTCCCAGTCTGTAGCTTGTTTTTTCATCCTTTAAACATGATCTCACAGGGCAAAGGTTTCTTTTAATTTTGACGAGGTCCAATTTGTCAATTTTCCCTTTTGTGCATCATGCTTTTGGTGTCAAGTCTAAGACCTCTTTGCATAGTTCTAGTTCCTGAAGATTTTCTCCTACTTAATAAAAGTTTATAGTTTTGCATGTTACTTTAAAATTCCATGATCCATCTTGTGTTAATTCTGTATAAGGTATGAGGTTTAGGTCATGGTTCATATTTTTGACCTACAAATGTCCAGTTGCTATAGCATAATTTGTTGAAAACTCTTTCTTCTATTGAATTGCCTTTGCATCTTGTCAAAAATTAGTGGCATATTTGTGTGGGTCTATTTCTGAGTTCACTGTTGTTCCATGGGTCCATGTGTCTATCCCTCTGTCACTACCATGCTATCTTGATCACTGTATTTATATACAGGCCTTAATGATGGGTAGAAGGATTCCTCCCACTTCATTCTTCTTTGTCAGGATGATTTTAGCTCTTCTAGGGCCTGTGCTGTACCATATGAAATTTAGAATAAGATTGTCTTGATGATATCTCATCTACTTTGCTGGGAAAACCTTGCTTGGATTTTGAGAGCAATTGCATTAAAGCTATAGATCGCATTTCCCTGGTGGCGCAGTGGTTAAGAATCCACCTGCCAATGCAGGGGACACGGGTTCTTCCCTGGTCTGGGAAGATCCCACATGCCGCAGAGCAACTAAGCCCGTGCGCCACAACTACTGAGCCTGCGCTCTAGAGCCCGCGAGCCACAACTACTGAGCCCGCATGCCACAACTACTGAAGCCTGCATGCCTAGAGCCTGTGCTCTGCAACAAGAGAAGCCACCGCAATGAGAAGCCCGCGCACCGCAACGAAGAGTAGCCCCCGCTTGCCGCAACTAGAGAAAGCCCAAGTGCAGCAATGAAGACCCAACACAGCCAAAGATAAATAAATAAAATAAATAAATTTATTTTTTAAAAAAGCTATAGATCAAGTTAGGGAGAATTGACATCTTTACTCTGTTGAGTGTTCCAATCCATGAACACAGTATGGCTCTCCATAAATTTAGGTCTTCTTTGATTTCCTTCATCAGCATTTTATAATTTTCAGCACGGAGATCCTGTACATGTTTTAAGTGTACACCTAAGTATTTTACTTTCTTTGCAATGATTATAAATGGTCTTGTATTTTTAATTTCAGTTTCCACATGTTCATTGTCAGTGTATAGAAATGCAGTTCATTTTTGTTTGCTGATTTTGTATCTTGTGACCTTACTGAATTTACTTGTAAGTTCTAGAAGGTTTTTCTTAGATTCCTGGGGAGTTTTTACAGAGACAGTCATATCATCTATAAATATAGTTTTATTCCTTCCTTTCCAAAATATATGCTGTTTATTTCTTGTTTTTGCCTTATTTCAGTGGGCAGAGCTTCCAGTACTATGTTGAATAGGAATGGTGAGAATAGACATCATTGTCTTGTTCCTGACTTTAGAGGGAAAACGTTTCCTTATTAAGTATGATATTAGTCATAATTTTTTTGTAGAAACTCTTTGTCAAGTTGAGGTGATTCCCTTCTATTCCTAACCTGCTGAGATTTTATTATGAATGGTGTTGGATTTTGTCAAATGCCTTTTTGTGTGTCAATTGACACAATTATATGATATTTCTGTATTAACTTATTGAAATGGAGCTTAACACTGAATGATTTTTTTGAATGTTGAACCATCTTTGCATACCTGAAAGACATCCTACTTGTTTATGGTGTGTAATTCTTTTTATACATTATTGGATGAGGTTTGTGAATATTTTGTTGAGGATTTTAACATCTAACTTCATGAGAGTTGTTAGTCTGTAGTTTTATATGTTTGTAGTATTATTTTTCTGGCTTTAGTATTAGGGTAATATTGGCCTCATAAAATGAGTTGAGAAATGTTCCTACCTGTTCTACTTACTGGTGGAGATTGGGTAAAATTGGTGTTAATTCTTTAAATGTTTGGTAGAATTTTCTAGTGAAAACTTGTGGGCCTAGAGATTTCTTTTGGGGGAGCTTTTCAACTACTAATGTGATTTCTTTAATGGCTATAGGTTTATTCTAATTATCAACTTCACCTTGGTTGATGTGATAGTTTGTGGTTTTCAAAGAATTAGTCCATTTCTTATAGTTTCAGATATACAAGTTTAATGTTATTCGTAATATTCCCTTATTATCTTTTTAATGGCTGGAGGATCCATAGTGATATACCCCATTTCATTCCTGATATTGATGATTGGTACCTTCTTTCTTTCTTTTTTTTTGTCAGTCTTGCTAGAGGTTATCAATTTTATTGATTGTTTTTGAAAAACCAGCATTCATTTTTTTAAATCAATTTTCTCTGTTTTCCTATTTTCAATTTCATTCATTTCTACTTCTTCTTTCCTTTTGCTTCCTTTGTGTTTATTTTGCTCTTCTCTTTCTAGTTTCTTGAGGTAGGAACTTAGATTGTTATTTTTTTAAAGTTTTTTAAAAATAAATTTATTTATTTATTTTTGACTGCGTTGGGTCTTCGTTGCTGCACGCGGGCTTTCTCCAGCTGTGGCGAGTGGAGACTACTCTTCATTGCAGTACACGGGCTTCTCATTGCGGTGGCTTCTCTTGTTGCGGAGCACGGGCTCTTCAGTAGTTGCGGCACCTGGGCTCAGTAGTTGTGGCTTGGGGGCTCTAGAGCACAAGCTCAGTAGTTGTGGCGCACGGGCTTAGTTGCTCCGCGGTATGTGGGATCCTCCTGGACCAGGGCTCGAACCCGTGTCCCCTGCATTGGCAGGCAGATTCTTGACCACTGCACCACCAGGGAAGCCCCAGGAACTTAGATTACTGATTGGAGATCTTCCTCTTCTCTAGTGTGAGCATTTAGTGCCGTAAATTTTCTCACAGTACTCCTTTAGCTGTATCCAACAAATTTTGATACGCTAGCCCAGCCTTCTTGCTCGCTCTCTTCCTCCCTCTGTGAAAGAGAGAAAAGCAAGGTTGCCAGCGGTAATGCCTGTAAACTGCTGGGCATCACGCCGAGAGCCCAGCATGGTTACGTCTGGAAGGCAAGAGCAGCAGCAGCCGTTGCAGCTGGGGCCTGGGGCGTACACAGCCTCCCAGGGCAGCTGGGGCCACGGCTCACACTCACGCCCAGACTCCGGGCCTGTGCCACACTCCTCACTGCATCCCTCCTTCCAGGAAACCCTGGCTCAAGGCCGTCTCCCTCCCATGTATTAGGGTTATCCAGAAAATCAGAACCAATAGGCTGTCTCTCTCCGTGTATATCCCTATCTATCGATCCATCTATAGAGAGAGAAAGGGAGATTACTTATATCTTCTTTGTTATCTAAATGATTACAGAGGCTGGCAAGTCCAAAATCTGTAGGGTGGGCCCGCAAGCTGGAGCACCAAGGCAGCTGCAGTTCAGGTCCGAAGGCCATCTGTCTGCGGAATTCCCTCTTCCGAAGGGGAGGTCAGGTTTTTGTTCTATTCAGACCCTCCACTGATTGGATGAGGCCTCTGCCCATTGAGGGCAATCTGCTTTACTCAGAATCCACTGATTTCAGTGTTCACCTCCTCTAAAACCACCCTCACAGAAACCACCAGAATGATGTTTTACCACATAGCTGAACTCTTGGCCCAGCCAAATTGACACAAAATTAACACTAATTCAGATGCCTTACAGCCCGTCCCCTTGATCCTAATGCGTCTTCGATTTGTCCTGTACTCATTTCAGCTGCAAAGCTTCCCACACGAAGCAGGTGCATGTCAGAGCAGAATAAGCTGGAATGTTTCTAGAGCCTCTGACTTCCTAAGGCTCCCCTGGGCATGGTCTGCCCAGGGGCCTCCCTCTGACCCTGGGCGGCACATGTCCAGAGGGTCAGGCCCCCATTTTCTTCTCTCATTCTTCCGTCCATGTACAAGGAGTTCTCAGATTCCCTTGTTGCTGTCCAGCTGGGGATCCTCAAGGTGGCCTAGATTGTATAGGACCTGGATTTAGAGGCTGCTCACCCCACTGGGCAGAATTATCGTTTAAAAATGGAACTCTGAGATCGTGTGTCTAATGTGTGAAAGGCTCAGGGATCCGCGTTCATCCCTAAGTCAGCTGTGGCAGCGGCCATCCCTACCCAACATGTTTCCCATTGTAAAGATCTCACGCAAGTTCAGAACAGCTTTACACAGTACCAGTGCTCCTCCTGGAGATGACTTCTTTCTTTCTTTTTTCTTTTCCTAATCCTTGACCTACTTTTTTCCTGCGCTCAGTATACCTAATGAGTCATAATGACTTCAGAGAGAGCAGTGCCAGAGGAAGCCACGTTGAAGGGATGCCTTAAGAGAATGGCTCTGGAGCCCGGAACTCAGCCAGCTCTGCTGTCGGGGCAGAAATGAGCGTGTCCATCCACAGGGCAGGTTTGCTGAAGATCTCTACAGCTGTGTTGTGCCCCTGTTCACAGTTGGGGTGTTGCAGAGGTGGCTGATGGTGGAGAAGGCAGAGGGGCTGCCATGCACGTGCACACACACACACACACACACAACCACATACACACACAACTACATACACACATACACACACATTCACACACACACACATACACACCACACACACACACACACACACACAACCACATACACATATATACACATACATACACACATACACACATACACACATTCACACACATGCATGCACACCACACACACATACACACACATACACACACCACACACACAACCACATACACACACATACACACATACACACACTCACACACATACACACACACCACACACACTCTCACACACACACACAACCACATACACATATATACACATACATACACACACACACAACCACATACACCACACACACACATTCACACACACACCACACACACAACCACATACACACATATATACACATACATACACACACACACACACACACACACACACACTCATACATGTACACATTCACAAACCCACCCCACCCACACCCAAGCTGTATGGTGCTGTAAGAAGAATGCTTCGGGGTCTGGCACATCAACTGCTCTAGAGGTGTTCTTCTAGAACGGATTCATTAATACTGCGATCCGTGCAGGAAGGGACTAGGGCCACTTCTCTGCCTCTGGAGCCATAAACCCGAATTGTACAAGGTTGTACAACTGTGCATTCAACATGTGAATTTGGGCGGGGGTATCCTGTAACAGCAACGCTGATCTGCACCCCCAGGGGCTCCATGGTTTCATTTTCTTCATGGGGAAAGAATCTAGGCCATCTAGAAAGTTCTGCCTTTTTCATTTCTTCTAGGTTTGGTCTGTTGTGTCATTAGGGCAGACCCCAGAAAAAGAGGGAGTGAATCACGTATGTGTGTGTATTTAGGGGACTTAGAAGACATCAAATAGCCCCAACCGTGCTGTTTTCCAGCCACAAATGAGGATAGGTCACTGCTAACGGACTCTTCTAGAGGGATTTCTTTGGTCCACAGATTAATGTTTCAACCCCTACCCCCCCAAGACCTCCATTCCTATTATTTCTCACCCTCTTAGCATTAAATCATCCCCTGCCCCCCTACTATCTCAGCCTCTTTGGGACATTCCCTTCCAAAAAGGGGGCCCCATCCCACCATGGGAGTCGGCCCGTCTAAGAACAAATGACCCTCATACCCAACTGGCTTAGACCCTTTCTTTGCAACTTTCTTCTCAGCATCAAAGCAGCGCTCTCATCAGAAGATGTTCCTATCTTGCGCTCAACTCTGAAAATGCTTTCAGGCCCATGTGATCTTTGTGTCTGGGGGAGGGGGAGGGAACAAGCCTGTACTGAGCTTGCTCCATGTTTCAGGCTCATTGTGAGTGGTTTTACATCTGTGGTTTCTTTAACCATCACATCAACCTACGGCATGGCTGTGCATCAGGAAAAAAGATGTCATTATGATGTGTAAACCCGCCAACCCCAATCTCACCCCACTGAGGTGCTGCACAGAGAGAGGGGGTGGAGTAGAGACCAGAGAGGCCTGAGTATCAGGTTACAATGATCTACAGAGCAAAGGGCACAGAGATCTCAGGAAGAAGAAAATATCCTTGAAGCTGGGGGGAGGGGAGGTAGAATGGAGAAGTGGATAGAGAGAGAGCTGGTCCTGTGAGAGTTTCAGAAAGTTGTGTTGGGTGTTGCTGGTGGACTTACCTCCTCGTTGTGCTGTAAACAGCTCTAGTGCCATCTCAGGAGGTGTCAGAGAGCTGGGACTGGCCTTGTCACTTTCAGGTATTGTTGCTGTGAGAGCCACTTTATAAATGAGGAAATTGGGGCTCAGAGTGATTGAGTCATAGCTCATCAGTGACAGACCCACACACTTAAATGCGGGTTTGTCCGGCTGCAGTCTGGTACATAGTTGGCACTCCGTTGATGCTTATGTGAGTCTGTTTACTTTTTCCCATTCGGGCCCAAATAGGAAACAGAGGCACTGCTTAAATTTGACGTTCCCCTGGCCAACCAGCTTTCTAAAGTCATCAGAGGCGAGCAGGACCATCTCCCGCACTGCATTCACCCTTGCACTTGCTGTGCATATTTGCACGCAGAATTCCTTACTTCCAGGTACCTGCATACCCCCTCATCTTCTTACCTCAGTCTGCAAAGAGGACCTTCTTCAGTGTCAAGAAGGCTGTAACCCATTGACTTCATGCTGTAAAATTCCCAGCCTATTACTTCGTATCTGTTCACATTTCCAAGTATTTCCCACTTGCTTTTTATCAACAACAATGTAATAAAACTCACCTTACTGGGTTCCATCTCTAGGGAGAAGAATGGAAGCTTTGTTTTCCTCTCACAGCTTGGCCAGAAAAAACAAGTCCTAAAGCCAGCATTCTTTAATTTCAGTGGTTATAATTTCCACTCCTTATTGGGTTTTAAAACCAAATGGTCAGGTTAAAAAGCAAAGCAAAACTGCTTTTTATCCCTAAATCCAAAGGGTGTGAATTTCATATTCAGAGCCCTTCAGGAGCAAAGCCTTCCGGGATAAGTGATGAGGTCTCCCACACAAACGGATTAGGCTGGTGTCAGTGCTGTTAAGTGCTGCCTTCTGACGCTGAGCCTCGTCTTCCTCTCTCAGGCATCATGGGGAGAAAGAATGCCCAGAGTTAAACCCATGCACATATGGGCACCTAATTTATGACAGAGAAGGCAAGAACATACAATGGAGAAAAGACAGCCTCTTCAATAAGTGGTGCTGGGAAAACTGGACAGCTACATGTAAAAGAATGAAATTAGAACACTACCTAACACCATACAAAAAAATAAACTCCAAATGGATTAAAGACTTAAATGTAAGACCAGACACTGTAAAACTCTTAGAGGAAAACATAGGAAAAACACTCTTTGACATAAACCACAGCAAGATCTTTTTTGACCCACCTCCTAGAGTAACAGAAATAAAAACAAAAATAAATAAATGGGACTTAATTAAACTTGAAAGCTTTTGCACAGCAAAGGAAACCGTAAACAAGACAAAAAGACAACCTTCAGAATGGTAGAAAATATTTGCAAATGAAACAGCAGACAAAGGATTAATCTCCAAAATATACAAACAACTCATGGAGCTCAATATCAAAAAAACAAACAATCCAGTTAAAAAATGGGTGGAAGACCTAAATAGACATTTCACCAAGGAAGACATACAGATGGCCAAGGGGCACATGAAAAGATGCTCAACATCACTAATTATTAGAGAAAAGCAAATCAAAACTACAATAAGGTATCATCTCACACTGGTCAGAATGGCCATTATCAAAAAATCTACAAACAATAAATGCTGGAGAGGGTGTGGTGAAAAGGGAACCCTCCTGCTCTATTGGTGGGAATGTAAATTGATAAAACCCCTATGGAAAACAGTATGGAGGTTCCTTAAAAAACTAAAAATAGAACTACTATATGACCCAGCAATCCCACTACTGGACATATACCCTGAGAAAACCATAATTCAAAGAGAGACATGTACCACAATGTTCATTGCAGCACTATTTACAATAGCCAGGACATGGAAGCAACCTAAGTGTCCATCAACAGATGAAAGGATAAAGATGTGGCACATATATACAATGGAATATTACTCAGCCATAAAAAGAAACGAAACTGAGTTATTTGTAGTGAGGTAGATGGACCTAGAGTCTGTCATACAGAGTGAAGTAAGTCAGAAGGAGAAAAACAAATACCGTATGCTAATGCATGTATATGGAATCTAAAAAAAAAAAAAAAGGTACTGATGAACCTAGTTGCAGGGCAGGAATAAAGAGGTAGACATAGAGAATGGACTTGAGGACATGAGTGGGAGGGGGAAGCTGGGGCGAACTGAGAGTGGCATGGACATATATACACTACCGAATGTAAAATAGTTGGCTGGTGGGAAGCAGCTGCATGGCACAGGGAGATCAGCTCGGTGCTTTGTGATGACCTAGAGGGTTGGGATAGGGAGGGTGGGAGGGAGGCTCAAGAGGGAGGGGATATGGGGACATGTATATGCATATGGCTGATTTGCTTTGTTGTGTAACAGAAACTAAAACAGTATTGTGAAGCAATTATACTCCTATAAAGATTTATTAAAAAAAAAATTGTACCTCAATCATAGGGTTGTTGTGGGGATGAATGACTTGATGTATATAAAGTAATTGGAACAGTGCCTGAATATGTGGATTACCTCCTGGGCACGTTTTTCCCTTTTGATAGTTAAGTTTTAAAGTAAACAACATTTCTTTAATGTAAATGTTAAACTGATGAATATTCCCTTATCTCTCTTTTTTTTCTTTGGATGTCTTTGGTATCTGTTTGGTCTATAGTCTCCCCTCCCCCACCAAAATACTCATTGTTGATAACCTATTGAAATGACTCAGCCTAAGTCATAGAACTCAGTAAACTTTCCCACAAGAAGATCACAGCATTTCTGAGATTGGACAGTCTTGCAGCTGCACACTGGAGTTACATGGCACATCCTGTAAATCTGTAATTTAATGCCTACAGGGATGGAGCAGCAAATATTGCTCTTCCCCACTGCCAGACCATGTAGCAGTGCCTGGGTGACATTGGGATCATTTTCACCTGCTCTTACCCACTCCTTGCCTGTCCCAAAGATGTGCATCTGACTTGTGAAAAAACGGCAAAAGCTGTCCAGATGAGAGTTTGTGGGGACAGATCTGGTCTAGTGCTATCTTTTTCGAACCATGTCCCTCGGATCTCTGAGGTTCAAGGGATAAATTTTAGGGATTCTTGAAAATGAAGCCTGATTGTGACAGACAGGACTCAAGTGTCTCATTTTACCACCACGAAACTATCCCCCAGAGCCCAATCTATAAAGTAGGGAAGGTTTGTCCTTGGCACATTCATACCCTCAGCCCCCGTTTTTTTCACCCCCCTGACTCGGGCAGGACAAGCTTTGGAGTGTCTGCCCCATCTATAGTCCTCTTCTATGAGTTGCTCCCATGTGGGCAGCCGTGTTGGAACCATGATCCTGTCACCCGGAGGCCACAACCGATTGGACAAAGGCATAGCTGTAGCTGATAGCTGATTGGTAGGCAACCATAGGGACACCGGAGGACAGACCAGCTGGGAGCTGAGTGAATGTAATGGCAAAGGGCTTCTCAGGACTCCTTCTGTGACACAGTGACCGCCCCCCCAAAAGGCCCTCCAGTTCCTGCACTACTTTCCTGTCTCTGTGAGGCCTGGCTCTAAGAATATTTCTGGGATCCCACTGAAGCTTGCCCATGCAGTCTGTGTTCTGGCTTCCGTTATTCCAGAACTATCCTTATAATGAACGCAGCTTACCTGAGAGGCCTGAGGGCAGCTCAGTTTCTTGACACCTAAGACGAACACACCTGTTGTATATCCCTGCGGGCACTTCTCCCCTGCTCTTGACCCGGGGCCTTCACCCAAGTGCCACGCACAGCCCAGCTGTCAACTACAGCTAGTCCATGGTCACTTGAGGTTCAACAGGGGACCCTGTCTTTCAAGCTCAGTAACCTTCCATTAATGCATTATAAACTCTCTTCTTCTGCCCCCTTAAAACCCAGCCCTGGCCCAGTCCCCTCCGCAGCACTATAGTGGAGCTTGGAAAGTAGCCCAATAGGAGTTTGTCCCATGGTGGCAGAAAGATGAAAGAAAAAATCTGACCAAATGGGTAGAGGGGTGACGGAGCAGTCCTGTGCTTCGGTGCCTTTTCTTTCACTGAAGTTCAAGGTTGTGTTGTTCCGTAAGTCACTTGCCCCTGTTTTGTGCTTCAGCTTCCCCATGGGAAATGGGAGCAGTGATGGCCGATGCACGCTGAGCTAATGCTTGCTGGGTACCTCCCGTATCCAGGCACTGTCCTGAGCATTGACTACACCCTGACCCTCACAAGAACCCTATGAGGTTGGCCTAGAGTGGCCCCGTGTAGAGATGGGGACGTTGAGGCACGGAAGGGTTAAGTAACTGTCCCCAGATTGCACAGCTGGGAAGCCACAGAGCTGAGATTTGACCCTGAAGAGCCTGACTTTTATCTGCAGGGTAACTGCAGGAGCAAAGCCCTTCTCATCCAGCCGCATGGTTCCCAGGTATGTTGGGGAACCAGCCCCAGGGAACTCAGGTCTCTTCAGAGGGAAGCAAGAGAGTGAGCCTTTTTCTCAAAGTTGTAAAAATCTGCTCCCAGACATATTTTCTAGTGGCTGACATTCCATCACTTTAAAACCATTTCCCTCACATGAAAGCTTTACATTATTCCCGAGTTTTCCGTATTTCCCACGGGATCACCTTTGTGCTTGCGTGGTGGTCTGCCGAGCCCTCTCCCTCCTCTGAGGTGGGTGACCCCCGATCAGTCCCGCGATGGAGGCGGCTTTCCCTCCAGACTCCCCGCAGCTTCGCTGGGTCGCCCGTGGGTGTGGTCCACCACCTCCCAATCCTTCTCCGTTTGTCCACTATCTGCAAACAGAATGCTCCGTGGAGATTCAGCAGCAGCCTTTACCTCTCGGAGATGTTTACCAGCCAGGGTACAGGCCGCCTGGCTAAATGTGATTTTCCAATAAACAAGCGGTGATTTTTAGTATAAGTATGTCCCAAATATTACATAGGCTATACTTGCACTCAAATTTTTCCCCGTTTATCTGAAACTCCCATTTAACTGGGCACCCTGTGTTTTTATTTGCTCAGTGGGGCAACCCCCTCTCAGAGGGCTTTCTTTTCCCTGCAGTTTTAACCAGTTGAACACTTTGTTTCATATTTGTGACAAGCAGGATGTGACTGGCTTTCCCTGTGCTGAGAGTGGAGCAGTGGGGAGCTGGGGCATTTCAGGAATTAAAAGGAATCATTGCTCGAGTCTCTTCACCCTGATCTTCCTCGGCCTCAGAATTGCTGCTCTTCCTTCCCTCGCTGTGTCCTGGCTCTGAGCTCAGATGGGTGGGAGCTTGTGGGGTTGGGAGCTTGTGTTTGCTTCCATCAGGGGTCGTTCATTGAATTCTCCCAGGTATAGCTGTCTCCCAGGTCAGAGGGAGGTGGACGAGGAGAAACGCATTAACCCACTGCCCCTGCTACCCCATCCGGTGGCTCCTTGACTCTGGAGTCACAGGCCCTGCTGGTGAAGGTCAGCCGGGACGGGCGATCCTTTTGAGATCAAGGGAACAGCAGGCCTTGAAGAATGGAGGCATTAGCGTAAATGAGGGAGGGAGGAGAGAGGACAGTGAGGCCCCCTGGGGGCCTGTCAGGTTCACTGGAAGCACAGAAGGGCCCAGGGCCCCCCGACCCACCTGGCTTCATGTGTGAGCTCTGTCTGTACGATCATGACACCTGAACGTCCACTGTATCCGTTCACCTCAACACATCTCAACTGAGCACCTACTTTGTGCCAAGTACACTACTGGGCTCATAAAGATGAGAAAGATTCAGTCGCTGCCCTCAAAGGACCCACGTCTTCTTGTGAGGGACACGTGAAGAGGACATTTCAGCCCCACGAGGTGGGTGCTGTGAGAGTGATATGCCCAGGGCACCGTGGGCCAGGCAGCCGGTCGGGGACACACATCTGGGCTGTCCTGCCTGCCTCACGGGGTGAGACCTCCCCTGACACAGACCCCAGGAAGCAGCCAATACCTGACATTTCAAACCATGAGATTGAGGGGAAATACTCTTTTTTAAGAGCCCCCATTTTCAGGAAATATCTTAGCCCAGTCTAGCCAGGGGAACCTTCTGCCCTTGGAAATCCAACACAGGAAGCTGTTGGTTCCAATGCTCATTACGCACAAGCACCTACCACTTCCCCGGGCTCCCTTCCCGTGCCTGGCCCTCCTCCTCTTCACCAGAAAGCTCATCTGCCTGAGCTAGTTTGGGCTAATTACTGAACAATAAAGGGTCTGATTTTTACATATTGGCTCTGCTCAGAGCTGCCAAGAACATTCAAAGTGGGGCCGGGTGGGAGAGAAAAACATGTTTTCTCGTTATTTTACCTACAAGATTCATTTGAAGGGGGGGAAATCGGCCCGTTCGTAACCAGCTAGTTGTGTGAAAACAGATTCCTCATTAATTTTAAGTGTGTCCACTGGAGAAGGCGATTAAAGTGAGAATGGCTAGTGAGTTGTGTTCCTGGGGACAGAGAAAGCACACACAGGGAATGGGGCGAGGCCTGGCAGGGCCTTGGCATAAACAGAGCCGCCCTCACCAGCTCTGCACGGGAAGCGGGATCCGGAGGGCCACGGAGCAGGGGCACCGTGGCTTCTCCCTCCCACGGCGGGGTCTGGGGCTGCTGGTCAGTGGGCAGTTACTATGCAGTGAACTAGGAACGTGCTCCCATGACGCAGGAGCAGGAGAGGAAACACTGCAGGCTCTTGGCGTCCACCTACGTGGCCTTGGGAGCCTGAGCCACTTGGGGATTACATATGGCCATCCATAGGCAAGTTGCAAAGCCGGTGGCCTATATTAACTCATTTGTCTTCTCGCCACTCTGTAAAGTAGGCAGGTCTACGGTGTGTCCAGGAGAGGAGTGCTGCTTGGTTTCTTAGAGCAGCTTAGACGACTAGCCCCTGGTACCATCCTCAGATGGCTGTATGGATTCCAGGGAAATCCTCGGCCCTTATAAAAGGGGCAAGAAGGATGTGAGGAGGGCATATCAGCAGGAGAGGGAGCCAGTGTCAAAGGAGAGCTGGGCTACTGCCCATTGTCTGGTCCCTTTGTGGGAAGACCTCCAGCCTACCCCAGAGTTTTTATGGGGTCTTTTATAGCATGTTCTCTCTTCACTCAGCCTCCTCTTTGTGGACCCAGTCCTTCCCACTCTTGGTCCAGATGATTCAGTCAGGAGTGGGCATGTGACCCAGACCAGACCAATCAGAAGAGTCCATTCTCCTGGGCATGTGACTTAGCTGGACCAATCAGAATCAATCTAGGACTTTTCCAGAGGTATTGGAAGAGAGAGATGCTTCTTATGGGGTTGCTAACCTGCTGGAATGTAAGTTACTTTGCCATCATTGAGGAAGATTCTGGGAATAAAACCAATGCAAAAGAAGGCAGAGCTAAAATGAAGAGAAATGGAATCCTGGCAACATGGTTTTAGTTCCTGGGTCAAGCTATGTCTGAATCCCTTGGATTTTCAGTTACCTGAGCCAATGCCACCTTTTCCCTTAATAAGCTTGGGTTCGATTTCTGTAATTTACAACCAATAGACTTCTGTCCAGTAATCTCAAGATATAACCTTGGACAAGTTATATTTCTGAGATTCAATTTCCTCATGGGTAAAATAGGGATAATAATGCCCCATCTATAGGTATTGAAGAGACCTGGCCATACAACTAAAGGTATAATATTTCCTTGGCCACATTAACCATTTTTGCCCTAGTTTCCCCTTGTGAAATAGGGCTCAACCTCCTAGGAGTGGGAACAATTTGGATAATGGATATGCAAAGGAATCTGTACATTTATATGGGAATATTTTCCCCCAAGGATAATTGCACTTTTAAAAAACTTTTGATTTTAAGATGATTGTAGATTCCCATGAGTTGATAAGAAGCAATACAGAGAGATTCCATATCCCCTTCACCCAATTTCCCCCAATGGTAACATCTTACATAACCGTAGTATAATATCATAATGAGAACAGTGACATTGACGCAATGCACGAAACTTACGCAAATTTCACCACCTCTGCATGCAGTTTTGTGCGTGTGTGTGTGTGTACTTAGTACTAGGCGATGTGTAGATTTGTGTGACCACCATCACAGTCAGAATACAGAACAGTTCATCACAATGATCCCTTGTGCTATCCTTTTTTACCCACCGTCACCTCTCCTTCTGCCCAACTCCTGGCAGCCACTGCTCTGTTCCACCTCTATAATTTAATAATTTCAAGAATATTATATAAATGGAATCATATGGTATGTAACCTTTGAGATGAGCTCCTTTCACTCAGCATAACTTTGCTGAGATCCATCCAACTGTGTGTATCAATAGTTTCTTCCTTTATATTGCTGAGTAGTATTCCATAGTAAGGAAGGACAACAGCTTTCTTAACCATTCATGTACTGAAGGACATCTGGGTTTTTCCCAGTTTTTTGCCCGTAACAAATAAAGCTGCAACGAACATTTGTGTGCAAGTTTTTGTGAACGTAAGTTTTCATTTCTCTGGGATAAATGCCCAAGAGTATAACTGCTGGATAGTACGTTAAGTCCATTTTCACTTTTAAAAGAAATTGCCAGATTATTTTCCAGAATGGCTGAATCGCTTTACATTCCCACTAGCAAGGTATAAGAGATCCAATTTCTCTGCATTTTCACCAGCATTTGGTATTATTACTATATTTTATTTTAGCCATTCTGGCAGGCGTGTGATGATATCTCACTGTTGTTTTAATTGGCATTTTTCTAACAGCTAATGATGTTGAATATTTTTTCATGTTCTTATTTGCCATCTGTATATTCTCTTCAGTGACATGTCTGTGCACCTCTTTTGCCATTTTTGTCCACTTTCTAATTGGATTTTTGAGTTTTGAGACTTATTATAGATACTAGATACTCATCATTAGTCAAATTTGTGATTTGTAAACCTTTTATCCCAGTCTGTAGCTTGTTTTTTCATCCTTTAAACATGAGCTCTCACAGAGTAAAAATTTTTTAATTTTGATGAGGTCCAATTTGTCAGTTTTCCCTCTTGTGCATCATGCTTTTAGTGTCGGTCTAAGACCTCTTTGCATAGTTCTAGTTCCTGAAGATTTTCTCCTATTTTATAAAAGTTCATAGTTTTGCACGTTACTTTGCAGACGGATTCCATGATACGTTTTGTGTTAATTCTGTATAAGGTATGAGGTTTAGGTCGTGTTTATGTTTTTGACCTACAAATGTTCAGTCGCTGTAGCATAATTTGTTGAAAACTCTTTCTTCTATTGAATTGCCTTTGCATCTTGTCAAAAATTAGTGGCATATTTGTGTGGGTCTATTTCTGAGTTCACTGTTGTTCCATGGGTCCACGTGTCTATCCCTCTGTCACTACCATGCTATCTTGATTACTGTACTTATATACAGGCCTTAATGATGGGGAGAAGGATTCCTCCCACTTTATTCTTCTTTGTCAGGTTGATTTTAGCTCTTCTAGAGACTGTGCTTTACCGTATGAAATTCAGAATAAGATTGTCTTGATGATATCTCATCTACCTTGCTGGGAAAACCTTGCTTGGATTTTGAGAGCAATTGCATTAAAGCTATAGATCAAGTTAGGGAGAATTGACATCTTTACTCTTTTGAGTGTTCCAATTCATGAACACAGTATGGCTCTCCATAAATTTAGGTCTTCTTTGATTTCTTTCATCAGTATTTTGTAATTTGCAGCATAATGATCCTAGACATGTTTTGTTAGGTTTATTACTAAGTATTTCATTTTCTTCAAAGCAACTATAAATTCTGTTGCATTCTTTATTTTGGCTCCCACTTGTTTGTTGTCAGTGTATAGAAACACAACTGATTTGTGTGTGTGTGTGTGTGTGTGTGTGTGTGTTGATCTTGTATCCTGCAACCTTACTGAGCCCATTTCTTAGTTCTAGGAAATTTTTTGGTAAATTCCTTGGAATTTTCAAAGTAGACACATTCTATGTTTTCTGCCAGTAAAGATAGTTTTATTTCTTCCTTTCTACTCTGAATGCCTTTTATTTCTTTTTCTTGCCTTATTGCAGTGGGTAGAACTTCCAGCACTATGTTGAGTAAGAGTGGTGAGAGAAGACATCCATGCCTTATTCCTGATCTTAGAGAGAAGGCATTCAGTCTTTCACCATTAAGTATGATGTAAGCTCTAGGTTTTTTGTAGATGCTCTTTATGAGGTTGAGGAGGTTGCCCTCTATTCTTAATGTACTGAGAGTTTTTATCATGAATAAGTGTTGAAGTTCATCTAATGCTTTTCTGTGTCAGTTGGTATGATCCTGTTTTTCTTCTTTAGCCTGTTGATATGATGGACTACATTGATTGATTATCAAATATTGAACCAGCCTTGCATATGTGGAATAAAGCCCATGTGGTCATGGGATTTATACATAAGTAAATATACACACACACACATTGGTCCTGTTTCTCTGGAGAACTCTAAGTAATCCACCAGATGATATCTGTTTAATCTCCTAAGAGTCTTTGAGCCACAGAGGTCTCTTCACCTTAGGCTCCAAAGGGCCATGAGAAGGGGGTTCTGGTACCTGAACCCTGGCCTCCCCTGGCGCAGCCTCGTGTTCTTTCCCCTGAAATGAGCCTCCAAAAAATTCTTATTTCGCAGGCAGCTTCTCCCTTGGAAATGAAGGTTCTGTTGTTGTAAAGCAGAAGCATTTGCCTTCAACAAGAAACAGCGTATTAGTATGGCCGTCAGGGTCTCCTCACTCTATAAAGTACCAAAGACAAGATGGATAATACTCTAGAAACTTCTTTCTCTAATTTTAGAACAGCGGAAGGAGCATGGGAAACATTTCGGGGGAATGTGTTGGTCTAGTGCCCCAGGATGATGGGGAGGGTACCTGGAGGGAGTGAGAGTGTGCCCTTGATGTCTTTGGGCTCAGCGTGGGCACAATGTGGGGCGCAGAGGCCCAGGCTGCTGTGCTGAGCTCGGGACCCCTCTTAACAGGTGCCCTGGACGGCGATGTGGATTAAGTTTGATGAAAGCTTGTCTGCAGAAATGACAGTGAGCCCTCACATACAACATTTCCAAAGGAGCCAGACTTAGGTTTAAGCTGAAAAACAAAGACCCTGGGTTTTCATAATTATTCTATGGATACTTTAGGAATAGACTGATCACGGCATGCTAGGAAGTGAAACCCATCTTCTCCATCTCAGTTGTCTGCGTGAGTAGCCTTTTTGGTCCCCTGAAAAAAAAGAATTTCTTAGCACCAGCTCAAAACCACTAAGAAAATGACACATTTATGGGGGTAGTTGGGGGAGGGGATGTTTCCTTCCTGTCTTAAGGGAATTTTTTAGAATCACAGAATCCCAAATTTGGAAGTTAAAGACCACCTAGTCTAGTGGTTCTAGACTCTGGCTGCGCATGAGAATCATCTGGGGAAACTTGTGAAAAACATCAATGCCTGCCCCCCACCCCCAGAGATTCTGAGTTTAAACGACCACAGCTGGGGCCTGGGCTTCCTTCCGTGTGTTTGAGAAGCTCCCCCGGTGATGCCAATGGGCAGTCAGGGTCAAGGAGTCCTGATGGAGTCCAGTCTCTGCCCCATGCCTCAGCCTTAAAAGATGCAGGACACAGGATTTCTGAGCTTTCTGCCCAGCATATACGGATGCCTTCTGTCCCAGGAAACTCACTACCCCCCGAGGTGGCCCCGTTCTATTTCTGGTTGCCTGTTAGAAGTACCTTCTGTGTGTTGAGATGTTCTCTGTCCCGGGAGCCTTCTGTCCTCTTCTCCCCTCTGGCATCCTGCGGAACAACCCCGGTCCTTCTTCCTCAGGCCAGCTCCTCAGATACTAAAACACTGTGCTCCCAGAACCTTCTCTCCACTGCAGTCCTCAGATGACTTATGGATTCAAGGCCCTGGTGGACTTCAGTTTGTCAATATAGCCTTCTCCTAGGTCTGCTCTTGGGAATGGTGTACTGGGAAGCTCAGAACTTGAGGCCAGAGGTCCTCGCTGGCCCAAGCCATGACCCTGCCACCCACCATCTGTGTCCTCGGGCAAAGCAAGCCCTCCCCTGAGCCTCCATGTCCTCATCTGTAGAAGGAAAGGAAGTGACTGAAATCGATGGATCCTCGGCTAATGCTGTGAATTTCTAACAGCTGTCTGTGGTCAGCACTCGGGGTTGGAAAATAAAGCTAAGAAATAATAATATCATCTTCTATGTACATCATGCTTTGTATTTTTCACAAACATTTTCTCACTCTGTACTCTCACCTGCCCTAAGAAGTGAGTTCAGTGTGACTGTCCCCAGTGCAGACCTAGGGAGCTTACGTGACCTGCTTTAGGTCACCCAGGTAACCGTGGGCACAACAGAAAGGGTGATGCTATCAGTCTTTACCATTAGTTCTTTGTTCTTAATTTAACATCTAAATAAATCACACCGCTCCTAAAAGAACTGGTTGTATCTTCTATGCCTCTAAGACCCAGGAGAGCACTGAGGTCATGGGCCCACATAAGTATTAGTTGAATTAACCAGTTCTTGCTGTAAGACTTGGGTGCCTTGCACTGTAAGGGGCCCCAAGTGGCCACAGGGTGATCCGCCTCCAGGGTGAAGGTGAGCTCCATCTCCCCACGGGAGGGGGTTTCAGGCCCAACTGCCTGTGAATCACTCAGGGAGCTTTCAGAAATACCAAGGCCTGGTCCCTTACAGATCAACTAAATGGGAATCCCTGTGGGCGGGGCCAGGCATTTGCACATTCTTAAAGCACATCAGGTGATTCTAATGTGAAGTTAGGGTTAAGGAGATCAGGGCTAAAGCTGTAGTTCTCAACATGCTGGGGCCTCAGAATCACCTGGAAGGGCTTGTTAAAACTCAGATCACCGGGTACCACACACAGTTTCTGGTTCAGTAGGTCTGGGATGAAGCCTGAGAATTTGCTTTTCTAATGAGTTCCCGGGTGGTGCTGATACCTCTGGTCCCAAGGCCACACTGATAATAGATGATGACATCTAGACCCTCAGAATTTAAGAAAAGCAAAACTCCAGGAACACTGATGTCTTCTCCCACCTCCCCCTCTGCTCCATCTTCTTACGGCCCACAGTAGCCATCTAAGGAGATGCCTTGAGCGTGGATTGGAGCGATGAGGGCCACCCAGAAGCTAGAGTCCCTGCCGGGCACCCGCCAGCAAGGTGCACTCACCGCTGGCACCGGCAGCCTCATTCCTGCGCCAGTTTGGTCGCTGATTCAGCAAAGATTCATCGAGAGCTTCCTCTGCCCCAGGCGCTGGTCTAACTCTGGAGCATGTAGTACACAGGACAGGCAAGCCTTTGCCTCCGAAGGGGACAGAAAGAAACAAAGTCATTTTAGGTGGTGATTTTGAAGGCTTTATGAAGCAGATTTGAAATGTCAACGTTACGGTGATTAACTTCAGGGAACAATTTAAATTGGGAGGTCAGGAAAGGGCTTTCCGAAGAGGTAACAGCTGAACCGCAAAAGGAATCAGTTGTTTGAAGAACTGGGGGAAGAGAGGTATAGAGGAAACAGCTGGTGCCAAGGCTAGCAGCGGGAGCAAGGCTGGGGTCCCCCAGGAAAGCAAGGCTGCCGACGTGGCTAGTGACAGTGACAGCAGAGGACGGAGAAGCGGGAAGTGGCCAGATCGTGGGGCCGTGTGGGCACAGGGTGTGAATTGTATCATTGGTGTAACAGGAGGCCAGGAGCGGACAAGAGCACGGTGTGATGTGGCAAGGTGGCTGGATAAGGAGCTGACCATGGCGCCAAAGCAGAGGCCCCTGGAGCCGTGGATAATGAAGGCGCTTGCCGGACCTGGGCAGAACTCAGGCCCCGCTGCAGATGCACCTGTCTCTTCACGGGCCTGCTGCCAGGTCCCTCTCCCGTCTCTGCTCACAAAAGCATCGTTTCAGCCCTCTGGGGAAATGTCACTTCCTTCTTTGCAGTTCTGAAACGAGCTTGTTTGCCACTCAGCAGCTCTCTGATTTATGAACTTCCCAGCTCCGCATCTTGGCATGCTTTGAGATTGTAGAGGATGCTCTTAATGAGGTCAAGAGGGGAGGGGGCCCCGGGATGGAGTCTGGTGACGGGGGTTCTATCCCTGACGCATCCCAAGTCCCTGACCCAAATATGCCAACCCCATCGTTGACGGCGGGCCCAGACTCCCACCACCCTCCAGACACAGCTGTGCCCACAGCGGAGCCCAGAGGTGTACAGAGGCGGGGGTAAGGTCCTGCCGCTACTCTCGCAGGCCAGAGTCTTTGGAAAATTGCTTAAACCCTGAATCTCAGCTTCCTCTCCTAGGATGGGGTCTTTGAGAGGAATAATTCCGTTAATGCATGTGGGGCATGGCACGGAAGCAGCTCTGCGTAGAATTATTATTACTGGTTTTTTTCTCAGCAACTCTACTCACTGTGTCAGATGCAAGTCACAAATCAATTGTAGGATTATATCTAAGGGTACTTCTGCATCCCCTCCTTCCCCAGCTGCCCCTCACGGAAGCATGTAATAAAGGTAGTAATTATTAGTAGTATAAGATCAGCCAACCGTGACCTCCCTTTTCATGCTCTAAGCACTTTATACACCTCGTATCATTTCATCTTCACACCGTATCATTGAATCTTTGCAAAAGTGTATCAGTCTCATTCTGTCAGCAAGGGAACGGAGGCCTGGAGACAATCAGTAACTTGTCCAGGGTCACCTAGCTAATATGTGGCTTGAGCCTGAGGCCATCAGTTGTGACCCTGAGCAGGACATGCAAGTTCTCGGAGCCCCAGGCTCCTCATCCGAACTTTGTAGTGTTGTTGTTTGCAGTAAATGGTGCAGCGCACGCTCCTGCTGTGGGCAGGCCGAAGGCGTGACTATTCCTGGCCTCACTTGTACGAGCAGCTCCACTTCTATGCGTCAGATACCCCTTTGCCTTGATCAGCTCGGCAGACGTGCATTGCCAGGGCCTGTGCTAAATGCAGACAGAAGTCAGGGTGCTTATGTGTCATGAATCCAACAGTTCATGTCAGTGGGAGAAACTGGAGCCAATGCTGCGTGAAGAGAACTTGCTAGAAAGGCTCCTATAGGCCCAGCAGTTCGGGGCACAGCCTCCCTGGCTGTTGGTCTGATTTGTCTAAAACCCCCAGGTCTGTCTTTTCTACTCGAGGCTCTTTAAGGCAATGGCTTCTCACCTTTTGGGGGATTATGTGTCCCTAAGGACAGTCTCCCCAGAACGATGCACGAACATGCACAATTTCAGGGCTTAGTCACCCCAAAGCTTCCCCATAGCCCAGGCTGACGTGGGGTTTTAGAGGGAAGGAAGGGAACTTTGACCCCATGACAGGGCTCAGGGGAGGGCTGTCCCAGCCCCTTTCATTTGAGGACCTGCCCTCACAGAATGGGATTCACACGAGGCATGCGTGTCTCAAAGGCATCCTTCCTCTAATTTTACTTGTTTAAGGGGGCCGTGTTAGCTTTGCAGGAGACCAGTTCACATTCAGTGTAACCGTGGGGCAGCATCCAGCGGGCCTGCGGCCTCTCTCCAGCTCCCACGGCCTCTGCCCATCCCAGGCCCCATAGCCTCCTGTGCGCCCACACTCGCCCAGGGTTCACGACGAGCCGTGCTGGGGCCTGGCCATAGCGCTTTTCAGCACTCCCTTCCAGAGCCCTTGCCCACATTACAACGCAGCCATGCCAGGCAAGGCTCAGACAAGCCTCCGTGACCGCCCCTCCTCCCGATCCTGAGGCAGTTCTCTGTAACGTTCCACAGGACTGTGCTTCCTGAAATTCCCACCCAGGAGCCCATAGCAACAGTGAACCCCACAGAGTATGGGGAGGTAGGCCGAAGCAGCCAGAACCTCAGAGTTCTTGGAAGTCTTCTGTTTTCTGTTTGGAAGTGATTCAATGTTTGCATCTCATCCCATGATATTTCCAAGTTCACTTGAACATTTAAAGAAGTAAAATTGATGCTGCAGGATGTGTGCCATGAATCACCTGTAGCTTGTTTACACTTCCACCCCATACCCTGACTCCCCCCCAAGAACCAGCACCCAGTTAGTAGGAGCTTCTGGCTTGTGGGTGACTATTTATTCATTAGTCTACCCCCCGAATATTGGGGGAGAGTTGCCATGTGGAGGATGGCACAGAAGTTAAGCCCTGGAGTTCTGAGTCAGCTGGACTTGAGTTCAAAAATCTATTTACTTAACTAGCTGTGTGACTTTGGGTAAGTGACTTAACCTCTCTGAGTTCCAGCTGCATTATCTATGGCTATAACTGCATCTGTCACATTGGACTTTTGTGAGAATTAACCGAAATAATGTCTACAAAGCTTTCAGTGCCTTTCAGTACATTGTCCAATGCAATGCTGTTTATGTATTGGACCCCTTATATGTCCAATACATATAAGGTGGCACCTTATATGGAATTGTTCATATGCAGTTGTTAACTGAAGTGTTAAGTCGAGAATTATAAACAAAGATAAAGATATTAAACTTGTGTGTTTTCAACAACAAAGCTCTTTATTTTCACATTCGTGTTTCATTAATTTGTAAGTATTGAAATTATGTAAACGTGAGAGCAGGGACATCCAGCCAGAATGGGTTTGGGAAGAATCCCTGTGACTCTGGGTGGAGAACACCGCAACTAGTGGGAACAGAGGTAGTGGTCTAGAGACCCCATCCCAACGTTGCACGCGTGACACTGAACCCCCGGGCATGAGCACAAATGGAGGTCCACGTGCCATTCTGCTAAACCTTTAAAAGTTCTAAGTCAAGCTAACATGAAAGATAGTGGCTCTTTCTCTCCTGACAAACGCAAAAGCCAAGTTGTAACATCGAATTCTTGGACTCGGTGTTTCAGCCTGGAACACGGTGGCCTGAGAGGGCCGGCTTGAGGCCCCGGGACCAGATCTGCCACTGTCATCTTCCCACCCTCACTCCTTACCCACCGAGGGGGCCTGGCCCTGACAGTGCCATCCCAGCTCCATCTGCACCCCCTGCAAACAGTCACCCCTGGGCCGCCGTGAGGAAGAAACCCAGAGGAGAGGCCCTGCAGACAGAAGGGCTTTGGAGCCCTGTGGGCAGCAAATGCTGGGTCTCAGGCGCGCTAAGCAGGGGTCTAGCCCCGGGGTTGGCAAGTATTTCTGTAAATGCCCATGGGTCTCTATCATAACTGCCACGTCTGTCATCTTGGGTGAGAACAGCCAGTCAGTGTGTAAGTGGAAGAACATGGCTGTGTTCCAGGAAAACTTTACCTACAGACACTGAAATCTGAATCTTATGTAATTTTCACGTCATTCTTCTTTTGATTTTTTTTCAACCATTTAAAAATAGAGAAACCATTCTTAGCTCCTGAGTTGTATCCAGACAAGTGACAGGCGCCCTTGGCACTGGTCTAGAAGGTGAGCTGGAGCTCTGGGTGGACACGTCGCATGGAGCCCTGGACCTCTTACCTTGTGGGGTGTGGAGCAGGGCCCTCAGGTCACAGGGCCAAGGGCAGGAGCCCCCCTAGCCCAGCATCAGGCTGGCACTGAAGCAGCCTGCCAGGCAGGAGCTGTGGCGGTGACTTGCTCCGGTTAAGGAGGGAAGCTGGTTGAGGGGAGCTTGTACTGTCAGCAAGAGTGGTTTGATTGTGATGCCGGCCAGGCCTCTTCAGCAGCATCCCCGGGAGCCGTCACGCCATCACTCACCCCTCACTTTTCTCTCTCTGACCCACTATTTCCAATATGCCAGGCCTCCTCAGGGTTGTGAAATGTGTGTGTGTGGGTCCCTCTCTCTGATCTCTCTGATAAATAGAGCCGCACGTCATAAACTCCCTGATCTCTAGAAAACTCATTCTGGAGCCCACTGTGGAATCGACTCTCATCTCAACCCCCTGCCCCTGCCCCGGGACACATCCAAGCAGGAATCATGGCCACAGCAGACCCAGTCCTGAGGGCACCTCTGTTCCCTTCTTCCTGCTCGGGCGATGCGCTGACGCCCGTCTGAGGACAGAGCATTACTTTTCATTTCAGTTCAGCTGCTGGATTTCGGCTGCTGTCGCAAATGCTGTTGATATGGTTGCTGGATAATCTATTTTCCGTTTGCTCACTTACCAGCGATTTCTAAGGCTCTTATGGAAATCATTGTTCGTCATCCCTGTATTTAGCCTTGAGCTGAACCAATCTGCTGGCTTCAAAGCAGGGGTGGGGGGGGAGGGAATGAGGGAGGGAGGAAGAGAGAGAAGAAAAGAGAGGATAAAGATGGACTTGTCCACAATTTTCCCTTTTAAAAATAGCAACATACACTCCAGAGGTGGATGTGATTTTTGATAACAGATGCAGTCAAAGAAAACTATTTAAAATCACATTTTATGTCTAACTGACCAGGCGGTGATGAGCTCCTTCGCCCACCGTTTGACTCAAATTACCATGGGAACAAGCTGCATCTTCAGAGAGGTGCTTTGGGAAAAGGGCTCCGGCAGCCTGTAGCTCCTGCCTCAGCCCTGCCCTCCCCCAGGAAGGTGAGCAAGGGCTCAACTGAGCCCTTCGTTGAGTTATTCATCCAGGGTCTCAATTCCAGCCCCCGGTGTCTAAGGGTCAGGACACTTTGGGATCCTTTTATCGTTTGGTGCAGGATCCGCAGGAAGATACATCTGATTTTAGTCTTTCTCTTCCTTTAGCACCAAAGAATCCAAGCTTAAAATGGACCATCCTTCCTCCTGCCCCCCGCCCAGCCCCCAGCTGTCCTCTCCCCCTCTTCACAACACTGAACCCCAGACCCTTACGCCTCAGGATGCCCTCCAGAGGAGCTGGGCCAGCCCGTGCCCCTGACCCCCTGTAACAAGGATCTCCCCGATTAGAGCAGTTTTCACGAGTTGGCTGCATATGAGATGCACCTGGAGGGGAAACTTTCCATGCTCATGCCCAAGCCAGACCTGCAGACCAGATAAAGCAGGATGTCCAGGGGCGGGGACTGAGCCTCAGTTATTTGTAAAGGCTGCCTGGGGACTCGCATTCTGTGGTCCCTGAGGATGACGGCTGCTGTGATGAATGACTCGTACTTAATTCTCACCCCAGCACACCCTGCTCCAGACCTGTGGTCCCTCCCTGCCCCCATCTCAGTGAAGAGCACAGACATTCCACGAACAAGGCATCTCTCCAGGGCCCCCCTGTTTCCACCTCTGCGTCCCTCTCTAGGTGATAAAGTCCACAGGGCCAGGGGCTGTGTTTATTTTGTTCACCCAGCACAACACCTGCCACTTAGCGAGGCCTTGGCATTTTCTATTGGTACAAATCATTGAGTGAAGGACTTTGATAAGAAGCCACCCTAGTAACCTTGAAGCCCTGGATCTAAGACAGAGACCTAGAGTTTCTGGATTCCCAAGTTGAATGGGTCAGCTGCTTGGAACAGAGCCCCTGGGAGGCTCATGTTTGCACGAGCCAGCTGAACAGGACACTGCTCTCCAGGCCCGAGTCCTTGGTTGGAGTCTGTGGTCGCCATGATTGCTCCTTGGCTTGACAGCCATCGGAGGTCCTGGAGGGACCACATCTGGGACTCTCAGAGGTGCTTGCACCCCCCTGGTGTCAGAGCCACTGAGCATTTGCTTTCTCGCCTACCGTATCCACTATGTCACCTATGAGGTCCTCTCTACTGTGTCACCCATGAAGGCAGTGGCTCTCAGCTCTGGCCACCCACTGGAATCACCTGGGAGGCTCTGAAACGTCCCGATGCCTGGGCTACTGCAGATCGTTACGTGGGAGCCTCTGGGTGGGGCTCAGGCATCTGTAGCTCTTAAAGCTCATCCAGGTGACTCCAAGGCGCTGCCTAAGGCTGAGACCTGCTGGGCTAAGATGAGACCCAGACATGGGGGCGTTTCAGAGCTCCCCCAGATTGATTTAACAGCCAGGCAAGGCTGTGAGACTGGCTACAAAATAAGGGTCCCTGTGTCCTGCTGGTTTCTAGGTAATGCGTTTGTTAAGCATTTACTATGTGCCAATTGCTGTTCACATGTGAATTAACTCGTTTAATTTTCACAACTGGAAAGGCTCTGATATGGGTGCCGGTCCCAGTGGTGCTTTGTACAGGCTATTTAAGCTCTTTGGACCTCAGTTTTTCTCATCCATAACATGAGAACAATACTATCTACCTTACTGGCCACTGAAATAATTAAATACGTTGATTTATGTCAGGTGCTGGCAAATGGTAGGTCTCCAATAAATGTCAGTTCCTTTTCCCGGGTTTCAAATATAAAACTAAAGTCTGGATCTCAGAGACACAACGTGACATGAATTAAGGGAAGATATAAAAGTATAGCAAAGCGACCCTTGCCTCAGGAAACAGAAGATAAGGTGGCCCCCAAAGTTCAGTTCGTGAGAACCAGAAAACTCAGATCCCAGTTGGAAAATTAGCAACTGTTTTGAGCTATCTTAAAGACACTCCCACGACCTAAATTCATAGGTAGGATCATTTACTCTATAAAAGGATCCAGTCTTTTAAACAGAGACACCGGTGAACATTGTCCGCAGGGTGAGGAGTTGGGGGAAGAGGTGAAGGAAGGAGGTGATTTCGTTTCAGTCTCTTTCCTGCGGGGTCTTTAGTTGCTAGTGTTGGTTGTTTTGTTGCTGTTGTTATTGTTCCTACTTTAGTCATTTTTCTTTCATTCAAGACTATTTCCTTTTCAGTCTCTCTGGAGATTTATACAGAGGACAAAAACAACATTGGTCCACTCTAGTGAACAAAATATCTATTTTGAATGTGACATTTTGAATTTATGAAAACTTTGAACCGGACTTAGCTGGAGATTTATGTTTCAGTTATTAATGGAGCAGAGACTCAAAACGTCCTTTGTCAGAGCTAGTGTGTGGAGAAGCAGAACTTACATCCAGTCTTGTGGGGCCTGACTCACTCTGGCTGGGTGTTGGGAAGAATGCCCCAGAAGGCACTTGTCCTGCGAGGAGGGTGAAGACCCTCAGGCTTGAGAAGTCAAGTAGCTGGGCTGAAGCTCAAGTTCAGGTCCAGTGACAACGAGTGTGGGCTTCTTTATTAAAAGGACCTTGTCTCTTAGGCCTGAGGGGCTCCGAGTCTGGAGAGGCTGCTGGAATGTGTGGCCCCTCGTAGAGAACAGATCCTCTTTGCGGGGCAGGCGACGGGTCTGGGGTCCTGGTGCGCTCATGCCCCAGGAGGGTCGTAGCCAAGGAGGTGCAAGGGGCTGTATGTTGTCACGGTCTAGCACTTGGTCTCTGGTCACACTGTTTGAGTTCACATTCTCCTTGCACCTTTTCTACTTTGCTTGGCATATACGGTGTGTGTGCCCAAGGAAAGGGAGCTTTTCTGATTACCTGAAGTCAATCCAGGAGTCATGTACGGGCACCTGCTGTGTGTCATGGTCAGGGCACCGGAGACTCAGAAATGGACAGGACAGACACGGTCTCTGCTCTCATGGAAAGTGGCCAGAAAGCCGGGTGGGGAACACTGCTTAAATAAGTAACTGCAAGGCTGGTGAGCGTTACGACGGGGAAAGAGGTGTATGCTGTGGGGTTTATAGTTCGGGACCCTCTTCCCAGTCTGGGGTCCAGGGCAGACCTCTGGGAGGCAGGGATGTTTGAGAGGAGACGGGAAGGATGGGCTGCACTTGGTACGTCGAGGAGGCCGGACCTCCAGGAGCCCACAGCCCCATGCGGGCAGAAGCCGGCGCTGGGCCTGCATTCAGCGGAGGGCAGGGAGGATGGTGGTCCCCAGCAGCAGCAGTTTGGGCCCAGCTGGGGTCTCTGTCCTCAGAGAAGTTCAGACCCCACACGGGGCAGTCCCCCCACAGCACCCACCCGCTCCATGAGTTTTCCACGCCCCTCCTGGCGAGACTGTCAGTTGTCTGTGTTTCCTGCTGCTGCCCACGAAGCAAGGGAGTTTTCTTCTTTACGGATAGTGGTGTTCCATGCGTTGCGGCAGCCCTGGCAGGCACTTTCCTGAGTTTGTGCATTTCTTGTGGGCAAGCTGTCTGCATTTTTATCTTTGAAAAGACTCTTCAGAGAGTTTACTGTCTAGGGGAGGGGCTCGTGGGCCTCGGTTCAGGAAGCTCTGAGGGGCCTTCCAGGGGTGTGTGTGTGTTTGTGTGTGTGTGAGAGAGAGAGAGAGAGAGAAGGAAAACACAGCCGATAGTCATGCCCGTGCTTGGTCATGGGCACGACCTGCTTTAATTATTGGAGGGTCTGGCATCAGAGGAGATACCAGAGGCCAATGTCTCTTCAAACGGATGTTGCAGTTCAAAATCATAGCAGCCCTGGGGTCTGGCAGGGCTCCTCCTGCAGTTATTTCCAAGACATTTGATTGAACTGGGCCCATTTCCTCCCTAGCCTGGCACTGAGATTGCCCAATGACAATGGACTGGGGTCTGATGCAAAAGAGGGAGCCCCCGAAGTCCAAGAGAGACCCAGGAGTGAAGGAGAGGACACTTTGGACACCTTCTCTCTGGGCCTCAGTTTCCTCATCTGTAAACGAAGAATAATAGGACCCATTGCAGAGACTTGCTTTTGTTATCGCATTAAGTTGTATGGACCCTGCCAGGCCAAGGCTCTCTGCCTCAGGGCGGGAGGGTTCTTTTTTTTTTCTGTTCGGGTTCCAGTAGGCGAATAACAAAAGTGAAGCTGAGATCGACTTGGCACACGCTGTATTCAGTGGCCAAAGACTGGAGAAGCGGGAACTAAGTTCACGATCAAATTCTTGCCCACATGGGGAGAGGGATTTAATTTTAAAGACTAAAGGCAAAGGGAGGAGGGGTGAGGCTATGGGAAGGCATATGCATTAGTCTACAGGGGAAGGCGCAGGGCTTTTTGGGGAGTGGGGTGCCACCTCCTTTTCATCCTTTTTTTGGTCCTTAATGTCTGGTCAGGGCCACTGGTAGGTATGTCATTTAATACGCTAATGTAGTAAAATCAGTGTATAATTAGACTCAAGTTCTGCTGGAGGTCAGATTCATCACCATCTTGATCCCAGCTGGTTCCATGTGGGTTTGTTTTTTTTGTTTGTTTCTTTGTTTGTTTGTAGTTTCCTTTCTTATCTCTGGACCCTTTAACTTAAAGATTTATGTTCACTCTTGGTAAAGGAGGGGGGGAGGTTGATGGGTTTTGAGCAAAGACCTGGAGCAGCTGTGGCACCACTTTGAAGATGAAATGAGTTAATACACATAAAGTGCTCAGAAAAGGGCAGGCACTTATCGATGGCTTGATAAGTGCTATTATTATTGCTGCTGCTGCTGTTGTTGTTTTGCTGTAGTTGTCGCCAACTTTTCTTTTTCCTCTCCTTGCTATTAATACTCTCAAGCCTGTGGAGGGTGGTCAGTGGCCTTCATCTGAGCAGGTCCAGCCCTGGAAGGCCAGGTCAGGTGGGGAGGATCCTATAGACTCAGCCCTCTCTGAACCTCTAATGACACCACATAGCCTCCAACTCCCTCCAAGCCCAGAACAGAAGCCAGGACCTGTGCACCCTTGAAGCACATCCCAGAGCTCAGCACTCAGGGGGTGTCTGCAGCACCAGGGACCGTCCATCCTCAGGGCGGCAGAGCCAGGGGAGCCCAGGAAACGAGGCCCTCGATGTTGGAGGAGACAGGAGATGAGCTGAATTTACACTTGCGTTTCTAAATTTCTGACGGCAAATGCTGTTTTGATTTATGCACCGGTGCTCTTAGCATCAGATTTAGCTCTCCTACCTGACCCAGAACATTTGTGACTTACCGATCGGAAAATGGATGGGTTTGCATCCTGAGACAGTCTTACAGCCTCTTCAATAAATTCTTCATCGGTGGCTCTAAGCTCTTAGCCACTTCCCTTGCGTTTGGCTGCTCTGTGAATTATAGGCGAGTAAATCATATTTTATAGAGCTCCATTCCTGCAGGTACAGTCTGCTCATTTGTCTCTCTGGAAAATACGGGCTTGTGCATTTTGTGAAAATTAGCAGAGGAACGTGTCATCCCCTTGGCAGGCCAGACTTTCTTGCTGGAATCCCTCCTTCCCCAGGATGCTGGTGCCTTCCCCCCAGCCCCTGCCCCATCACTCTGCGTCTTGTCCCCTTGAGGCCCCTTCCAGCCGGCCTTCCTCCTCTTGCAATGGGTTGCCCTCCTAGCTCCAGTAGAAGCCTGCTTTGCAACATTTCCTGGGAAGAGCATCCCAGCTTGAAGGGGCTTTGCCTCCTGCCTTTGAGATCAGCTGGCTCAGTGGGTAGCCACCTGGGTGCAGAGAGAACTCCTTCTCCTAAATATCCCCCAAGACCCGAACTTTCCGATACACACGAAGGGTAACTCACGCAGGATGTATCAGCTTCCAAGTAGAGGGCAAGAGTCATGCAATCCAGGAACCCCCTGTTCACCCCCTCTGCAAGCTTCCAATAAGTAAAGTGCTTTCCCCCCAAGATTAGAAGGCTCCTGTGATTCATCTCAGGCTTGTCAAACAAGATGGGGTGGGGGTGGGGGTGGGTGGCAATGTGGGGAGCCAGGGTCACCAACCTGGCAGGGTGAGATGGGGGTTGCCTCTAGAAGTGCCACTGTGGCCACCTCTGCATATAATCACTTCGACCGCTCTTTAACTATTCTATCTTCTGCCAGAAGTAGTTGTTTAAAGGGTCTCAAGAAGGTGCAGTCACTCTAAATGCTGCATTGCTGTAAACAGCTCTGGAATCCTCTGAAAGCCTCAACCTTTTCCTAGACACCAAAATTGCTGTACAGGGAAATGCATTTGTACTGCACTTAATAACTATAAAGTGTATTGATATGCATTCTCATGTGAGGTAGACAGGGAAGGAATTACTTTTTTTTTTCCTCATTTCTTCAATGAATTTGTGTTACTTTAATTAGTTTCACCCCCTGTGTAATGTACAGATCTCAAGTGCACAGTTAGATGGCTTTGGACAAATGCATACACTAGTGTATCCCATACTCCTATCAAGATCGGGGACACTCATCCCACCCCAGGAAGTCGCCTTGGGTTTCTCTTTGCAGGCAAGTGCTCATCTCCCCCACCCACAAGAAGCAACATGTATCACTGTAGATTGGTTTTGGCTGTTCCAGAGCTTCATAAAAATGCAATCGTACAGGATGTACCCTTTTGTGCCTGGCTTCTTTTGTTCAGGATCATGTTTTTGAGATTCACGCTTGTTGTTAGGCTTATTAGTAGTTCTTTTTATTGCTGAGTTGTATTCTTTCCTACGGGGATTCTATAATTTGTTTACCCCTTAGATGGATATTTCTAGTTTTTGGCTATCATGAATAAGCTGTTATAAACATTCTGTGCAGGTGTTTTTTGGTGCACATATGGTTTTTATTTCTCTTGGTATAATACCAAGGAACGGAATGCTGAGTTGTAAGAGAGATGTAGGTTTAATTTTTATAAGAAACTGCCAAAGAGCTTTCCAAAGTGACTTCATCATTTTACACTTCCACTACTTACGAATGAAAATCCTGGTTGCTCCACATTCTCACCATATTCTCTCAATAGTTGGTGTTGTCAGACTTTTAAAATTATAGCCATTTATAGTGGGTAAGTAGTGCCATCTCACTGTGGTTTAATTTGCATTTCTCTGATTACTAATGATGTTGAACAGTTTTTCATGTGATTATTGACCATTTGTATGGCTTTGTAAAGTATCTGTCCAAGTCTTTGGTTTTTAAAAAAGTCTGAGTTCGTTTTTTAAAAATATTGAGTCATAAAAGATTTTTAATAGGTACTATATACACTTCATTGTCAGATATATGTGTTGAGAATATTTTCTCCAATCTATGGTACTTTTTTAGGACAGGTTTTTGATTTTGATGTAATTCAATTTTAAAATATCTTCGCTTATTCCCATGGTCATGATGGTAATCTTCCATGTTTTAGTCTAGAAGTTTTATAGCTTTAGTATTTATACTTGGATCTGCAATCAACTTTGAATTAATTTTTATAAATGTCGTGGGGTAGGGATCAAGGTTCATTTGTTTTTCCTGCATGAATATCCAATTTAGCTCCATTTACTGAAAAAAAAGGTCTTTCCCCATTGAGTTGCTTTGGTTCTTTTGTTAAAAATAAGTTGACCATATGTGTATCTGTCTATTCTTTTTTTTTTTTTAGGCCACTGTGTGGCATGCAGGATCTTAGTTCCCCCGACCAGGTATCGAACCTGTGCCCCCTGCATTGAGAGCACAGAGTCTTAACTACTGGACTTCCAGGGAAGTCCCTGTATCTGTCTATTCTGTTTCATTGATCTATTTGTTGATTTGTATGTAGATATCATACCATTATGATTCTGTAGCTTTATAGTATGTCATGAAATCAGGCAATATGCATCCTCCAACTTGTTCTTTCTAAAAATTGTTTTGGCTATTCTAGGTCCTTTATATTTCCACATAAATTATAGAATAATTTTCTCTTATATTTTCTAGAATAATATTGATTTCTACAATAAAAGATCTGCTGGATTAGGGAGAATTGATATCTCAGTAATTTTGAGTCTTCCCACCCATGAGCCTGTTATTTCATTCTGTTTATTTAGGTCTACTCTGTCTCAGTAATGTTTGAAGATTTTAGTGTATAGGTCTTGTGCATCTTTTGTTAAGTTTATGTTGAAGTATTTTTATTTCAACAACTATTGTTAATGAAATTGTTTTTCTTAAACTTCGTTTTCAATTGTTTACTGTTAATATATAAAAATAAAAATAGATTTTTATATATTGACCTTTTATCCTGTGACCTCACTAAATTTATTTATTCTGGTAGCTTTTCTGAAGATTCCTTTGTATTTTCTATGTACATAATCCTGCTGTCTGCGAAATGAAGACAGTTTAAGTTCCTCCTTTTCAATTTGTGTGTCTTTTTTTTTTTTTTTTTTCTGGCTTTATTCCATTAGCTAAGAGATCTCATTCAATACAAGGCTGAATAGAAATGCAGAGAGCAGATTTCTTTTTTTTTTTTTTTTTACCTGTTTCCAATCTTAGGAGAAGTGTTCGATCTTTCACCAGTAAGTCTGAGGTTAAGCAGAGGTTTTCCACAGATGCCTTGTATCAGGCTAAGGAAGTCCCCTTCTATTCCTAGTTTGCTGAAAGTTTTCTTTTTTTTCTTTTTTCACCATGAATGGATGTTGAATATTGTCAAATGTTTTTTCTGCAATTATTTAATGAGTGTAGGATTTTTCTTTTATTCTGCTAACGTGGTGAATTACATTCTTGATTACGCTAAATTAACATTGAATTTCTATGATAAACCCCACTTGGTCATGATGTATTATCATTTTGTATATTGTTAAATTCTATTTGCTAATATTTTTTTAAAGATTTTGGTTTCTATGTTCACACGTAATATTTGGCTGATATTTTTACTTTATGTAGCATATTTTTCAGGCTTCAATAGCCACATAAGTTGAGTCAGGAAGTGTTCACTTCTTTATTTTCTGAAAAAGTTTGTGTAATATTGGTATTATTGCATTCTTAGATGCTTGATATAATTCATCAGTGAAATCACATGGGCATGAACTTTTCTTTCTGGGGAAGTTTTTTAGTTACAAGTTCAATTTCTTTAGCAAATAAAGGAAAATTCAGAACTTCTATTTCTCTTATTTCTGTTTAATATTTGTATCTTTCAAGGTATTTTATATAAGAAGTTAAATTTATTGGCATAAAATTTCCATAATATTCTTTTATTATTATTTTACCGGCTGTGAGGTTTGTAGTGATGACTCTTCTTATATTCATGGGATTGACAATTTCCTTCTCTCTCATTAGTATAGCAATGGAGTTATCAATTTTATTAATATTTTTAGAAAATCAACTAATTGATTTCCTCTATTTGTTTTCGCTTTCATTATTTTTGTTTCTTATCTTCCTTATCTTTTTCTTTCTACTTTCTTTCTGTTTAATTTGCTCTTTTCCCTAATGCCTTAAGGTGGTATATTGTATCATTGGTCTTAAATCTTTCTTCTTTTCTCACATAATCACTTCATGCTGTATATTAATATCTCTCTCTAAGAACTCCTTTGGTTGCATTCCACAGATTTTAATATGTAGTATTTTTATTGTCATTCATTTAAAATATTTCTAATTTCCCTTGTGATTTCTTCTTTGGCTCATAGAATATTTAGAAATATGTAGCTTCATTTCTAAATATTTGGAGATTTCTAAATTTATTGTTACTGATTTCTAATTTAATTCTATTGTGGTCAGAGAAGATGCTCCTTATGATTTCATTATTTTATCATCTATCTTGGTAAATGTCCCATGTATTCTTGAAATGAATGTGTATGGTGTTGGGTATTGTGTCTTTTAAATACCAGTTAAGTTGGTTGATATCCTTTTGCCTACTATTTCTATTACACATCTAACTATGATCATGGATTTTTCTATTCCTTTCTTTTTTCTGAATGTATTTTGAAGCTCTCTTACTAACAGCACATACATTGTCATGTCTTCTTGATGAATTGACCCTTTTATTATTATGAAATATATATTCCTCATTATCTCTGGTAATATTCCTTAAAGCCTATCTTGACATGTTAATATAGCTACTCAAACTTTCTTATAGTTAGTGTTTCCCTGGTATATCTTTCCCTTTCTTTTGCTTTTAACTTCTCTGTATCTTTATTTTTAAAGTGTTTATCTTATAAACAGCATATAGTTGAATCTTGTATTTTTATCCAGTCTGACAAGCTCTGCTTTTTAATTGAAATGTTTAGCCAACTCTGCTATTTGCTTTCTATTTGTCCCATCTGTTCTTTGGTCATTTGCTCTCCTTTATTCCTTTCTTTTGAATTAATTGAATAATTTTTAGTATTCCATTATAACTGCTCTATTGATTTTGAGTTTTGTAGTGGTTGCTCTAGAGATTAAAATATGTATTCTTTAGTTATTATTTTTAGATAAAATTATACCATGTCGTGTAAAATGCAAAAATCCTACAGTAATATTCCATTTATTTCCATTCCATCCTCGTGCTATTTTTAACTACATTTTAATTCCAAGTACATTGGGTTGGCCAAAAAGTTCATTGGGGTTTTTCTGTAACATAACCCCAACGAACTTTTTGGCAAACCCAATATTATAGGCCCTATAATATATTCTTAATATTTTTGTTTTAAAGAGTCAATTGTCTTTAAAGAAATTAAGAAACAAAAAAGTTTACCATTACTTCTCTCTTTGTTCCTTTGTGTAGATTTTGTGATTCCATCTGATTTTATTTACCTTCACCAGATGAACCTCCTTTAATATTTCTGGTAATGCAGTATATTGATGAATTCTTTCAGTCTCTATTTAGTTTGAAAATGTTATAGTTTCACTTTATAAAAAGCATATATTTACAGGAAATAGAATTCTAAGTTGATAGGTTTTTTCATCAGCATTTTAAAGATAGCATTCTATTTCTCATTATCCTTATTGTTCTCTATCAATGTATCTTTTATATCTTCCTGGTTAAAAAATTTTCTATCATTGGTGTTTAGAAATTTTACTTACCCCAAAATGTAGTCTTCTTTTTGTTTATAATACTCAGGATTTGTTTACCTTGTTGGATTTGAACTTGGGTTGATATATTTCATCAAATTTGGAAAATTTTCCACCATTATATTTTCAGTATCTTTTTGCTCTAATATCTCTTGCCTCTATTTCTGAGACTACAGTTACACATGTGTTAGAAATTTGTGTCAATTTCTTTTCTGAACATCCCATCTGTTTGCTTATTGTGTCCACATTTTTCTTATAAATCCTTGAACAAATATGTTACAGTTGTTTTAAATTGCTTGTCTGCTAATCCCATTACTTGTGTCATCTATGTGTCTGTTTTTATTGACGGTTTTTCTCCTAGTATTAGGTCATGTTTCCTGCTTAGGTCATTTTTCCGGCTTTATTTGTCTAGTGATTTTTGAGTGTATGCTGTACATTGTGAATGTGATATTGTTGAGGGCCTGAATTATATTTCCTTCCTTTAAAGAAGGTTGCATATTTTTTTGGCTGACAGTTAATTTACTGACAGTGCAGCCTGATTTTAGGCTTTGGTATGATGGGCAAAGAGTAGGTGGGATAAGAAAGAGTAGCCCTTAATAATTTAGGACATAGCTTTTCTGGGGTCTTAACTGAATGCTTAGGGTGTTCAGTGAAGTTCCTCCCCTTTGGAAACTTGGACCTCCAACATTTCCCAGCACTGTGCCATCTCTGGAATCTCCATTCAGTTCCCAGCTCCCAGTAGTTGTTCTCTGCCAGGTCTTTCAGAGTCTCACCTGTGCATGTGTAGCTTAGCATTTGTCCATTGACTCAAGAGGTCCTTTATACAGATTTCTGGGACTTTTTTTCCTGCATAGCTTCCTCTTCTTTGGTATTCTGCCTCTAAAATTCCAGCTGCCTCACCAAGAACAGACTCTAATCTTTTTCCTCCACCCAATGAGAACACTGCTGTCTATTTCAGTTCCACTTCCACACCATGATTTAGAAAGTGTTCCCAGGCAGAAAGCTGGCAAAAATGTGAAGTTATTCCATGTGTTCTTCTTCTCACAGGATCATAGCCCTGCACTGTTTGTTGTGGCTGAAAACATTTATTTAAAAATTTTTCCAGTTTCGTAGTTGCTTATGGCGGAAGATAAATCCAATACCCAATATTGTGTTATGGCCTGGACCGGAAGCCTCCACGAGCCCCCATTTTACAGATGGGAGTGTGAAGGCTTATAAACTCTATATGTTTTTGCCCCATTAAGGTCACTCAGGCTATGAGTGTCAGAATCCTGAGCAGAGCCCTGATTTCTATGTCTACTTTCAAATCTCTCTGTACCACATCTCACCTTGTGTGAGAACATGGCGGTTCAGGCCATGGGAGCCTCCTGTTCTCACCCCTGCTGTGTTCTGTATTAGTGCTTCAATCTTTTGGAGACTCTGGACGGCAAAGTGTGCCAGGTGGGCTTTGGATCTGGCAGGCCTGTGTCGGAATCAGAATCTTCACTTACCAAGGGGTTGACTTTAAACAAGTTTCTTCACATACATACCTTCATTTCCTTATCTGTTAAAAGAGGATAAAAACAGTCACCTTGCGAGAGATTTATGATGATCAAATGTTTAGAGCTCAGCATTGTGCCTAGCAAAGACACATGTTCCATAAAGGTGAGCCAGCCCCACTCAGACTCTGTGAACTGGGGGTTGATCACTAACAAATGCTGCTCTGTCTCTTTCCATGCACATGGCAAGCCTGAGTTGTTTTGTTTATTCAAGGATTTTGAGGCAATAGCACTTGGCAAGTCCCAGGTGTTACTAATATCTCTGAATCACTATGTAGTTCTATAAATACCTTTCCTAGCTGTTATTGTTTTCCCTTATCTCACTAAAATGTAAGTCAGCAATGAAGTTATGAATAACCAGCTCCCTTATTCTCTGCTCTGTAATTAAGGAAGTGCTAGGTGAGAGCCCTCGCTGAGGAAAGGGAGTGGGTAAGTGCAAGCAGGCAGCGTGAATGCAGGAGGCTGCCTGCCACTAAGGCGCTACCTGGAGAGAGAGCGCTGTGGAAACCACTCGACTCAGAGTAGCGGAGCTTGGTACCCAAAGGCTGAAGGGTATACTCAGTCTCAGTCCACGAGCATTCTCCTTGTTGGGCATTAGCCTTGTAAAACCCAGTTTCCCAGCCTGGCAAGCACTTAGTTTTAGGCCTTAGCATTTCATCAGCATCTCTTTTTGTTTACGCATGCCTACCAGAATCAACCAGCCCATTTCAGTTGTACCCTGTGTTCTTTATTTTAAGTTGGAGAAGGAATATCTTCAGTGGAATTTGATCTTTTACAGAAATCTAATTTCTTAGGACCCAGGGCAGGCAATCTTGTAAAACTACTCTGCGTCTAATCCCATGGATTTGGAAAGACCTTAAAACATGAAAAATGCTCTTAGGAAGGGGAAAAAAACCATAATTTCTGGGGGAAAAAAACATTGCATTTGTTTTCTTTGACCAACAAGATGACTTCTCCCTTAATTACCCCCAGTTCTTAGAAAGAGAGAGAACTATAACCACTCAGAATGGCATCATCAAAAAGCCTACAAATAACAAATGCTGGAGAGGGTGTGGAGGAAAGGGAGCCTTCCTACACCATTGCTGGGAGTGTGAATTGGTGCAGCCACTATGGAGAACAGTATGGGGGTTCCTTAAAAAACTAAAAATAGAGCTACTGTATGATCCAGCAATCCCACTCCTGGGCATATATCCAAAAAAGATGAAAACTCTAATTCAAAAAGATACATGTACCCCAATGTTCATAGCAGCACATTTACAATAGCCAAGACATAGAAACAAACTAAATGTCCAATGACAGACGAATGGATAAAGAAGATGTGCTACATATGTACAATGGAATATTACTCAGCCATAAAAATGAATGAAATAATGCCATTTGCAACAACATAGATGGAGCTAGAGATTATCATACTAGGTGAAGTAAGTCAGACAAAGACAAATAACCTGTGATATCACTTATATGTGGAATCTAAAATTAATACAAACTAACTTATTTACAAAACAGAAATAGACTCACAGACATAGAAAACAAACTTATGGTTACCAAAGAGGGAAGGGGTGCCAGCTCCAGAATATGACTTAATATGGCCTGTGTATAGGAGTTACTTGACTTACCCCATCCTTGACGCTAGTGAGGACCCTTTCTTTACATGGGAACAGGGTTGTGTTCCAACTCTCAGGAGATTGTCTGAATAAGAAAATAACGCAAAAGGCATGAGCTGGGAACTTCCAAAATGGCAGAGTGAGGAGCTCAATGGGTCCTCTTCCCAACAAAACCACGTTTAACTGGAGAAAATTGAAAAACAACAAGTATCCAAAAGTCTCTGAAAACCTCCATAAGGACATACAGAAAATGAAAAGATATTAATTCAAGAAATCCATGAATAGTGGATCCACTGTTCATGGATTTCTTGAACAGTGGGTGGTTCTTCCAACACCCAGCCTCATCATGCCTTGGGGCCTTCGATTCCAGGGTTCAGACCCTGAACGTCAGCTCCCACGAGTATGGTCACACCCTGGACCTTCTCCTCGTCTGGAGCTCCTCCTCCGTTACCACCGCCACTGAGCCTTCCTCCTCCCCGTCCCACTGAGCCTGTCATCTTGCCACCTTCATCCCTCCTCAACACCATTAAACCAGCACCTTAGAAGAGGAAGCCCTGAGAGGCTGAGGTCCACGTTACAAATCCGGGTTCTGCTTCGCTGGTCAGACATTGCTTCTCACCCACTGCTTCATCCTCGTGTGCACTTGGCCCCTGACCTCAGGCTTGGCCACCCCTCCCCCTTGAATAAGACCACACATTCCACCTTTTGGCTTGACTGTGACTGTCCTCTCTGTAGAGTTTTTGCATTTACCCCCAGGCTCCATTTTTCCCCACATCCCACTGCTTAACCAGACCCCCCTACTTGGCCCCAGTTCAGCCCTGTGAGTCTGTACAGCTGGCCTCCCTCCACAGTGGGATCAGGCAAAATCTACTCTTTTGTGTCCTGAGACTCTGCTCCCCCGACCCCCCGTCTATTGGCTCCCGTAGTGGTCCTCATTGCCTCCCCACCATCCCTAATTATCTTGCTTCCCTGCCCCTTCCAGCTGCCACTCCACCCTTGACACTTCCTCCCTAACAAGAGATACCCCCCGCAACTTAACACAGGGGGAAGTGCGTAGCTGCCTCATGGTATGTACTGTGAGAGTGGGAATGCGTGTGCGTCAGGGACTTCTGAGCAGGTCAAAGCATTGTTGTGGAAGGAAGAAAAAGCCCCGCGATGCTCATTTCTGGCAGGAGTTCCATTTCCAGGCCAGGGGCTGAAGAGATGCTACCCTTTCACAGTCCCTGCCACAGGAAGGGGAGCATAGGAGCCTGGAGCTTAAACTCAGCCTAAGACCTTGAAAGCTTCACGAGAGGAATAGAGGCCATGGAACCTGGTGAGCAGGGGAGAGGTAGGCTCAGAGGCCAGCGATGTGGCATCTCATGGACCATGATTTCTCTTGGTGGACAGATGGGCTCCTGCTGTCAGCATCTTTGGGAAATGTGCACGGGCTCCTCTGTTAGCATTGCTCACTACGGGTTTCAGAATTGTTTTCAGGTCAAGTGAGGTACAGGTTGGAGGAGAGGGCCGTTCCATTTTCTTGTGCTGAACCTAAGGTCTTCCCGGCACCCGGAGACAGGAGGCTCTGGGAGCATCAGGGAACGTTATTGTCGTCCCTGATGCTGGTGTTCCCGTGCAGGGCAGCAGCAGGGCTCACCCAAGCGGCTGGAGAGATGTAAACTCACCCGAAGGGCAGTAGAATCCAAGAGGAGGAGGTGGCTGCCGTCGTGGGATGGGCTTCATCATTTGTTTTCTCCAGCCTCACTTTGCTCCGTCCATGTTGAACCCTTCCATCCACACACCCATGTAGACACACACACACACACACGCACACACACCCCACTCACACACGCCATCCTCAGGGCCCTGCTCCAGTTGTCACCCTCCTCTGGCACCTCCAGACTTTCCCACCCCTCAGCTCCGTTGCCTCCCCGCTACAATATAGTCCAGCCTCCCCCATCCAGGGACAACCACCTGTCAGTATTTTCTTTCCAATGGACCACTGGCCATCCCTCTCCTTCCCTCATCAACACATGTCCTATAAGAGCCGTCTTCTCTCCTCGTCCTCAACCACTGCAGCCTGAACTTGACCCTCAGCAAAATCACGCCCAACTCCGAGCTCCCGGATCCAGGGCTCTCTCCTGGGTTTTTGTCATTTCCACATCCTCGGCAGCATTTGACTGACCACTTCTTGCAGCTCCAGACACCTCCCTCTGGCTCTCTGTTTCCTAACTGCCTTTTCCTTGTCCTCCGCCTGGCCTGCACAGGACGCTCCCCTCCTGACATCCCATAAAAGCCTCTCACCTCTTTCCTCTACAACCTTGACCAGAGAGCTTCCTCCCTCTTGCAGCTTGAAGTCCAATCAGAATCTCCCTTCTAAAAAGCAGCTGAGCTCCAGACACCAGATTTCTAACCGCCCTCAGCACACTTCTTCCTGGAGGCTGGGAACCATTCAGGTACCTTCAGCTTAACTTGTTCAAATGGAACTTTTCTGTACGACCCTCCAGTGAAATGATGAGGCAGAGAAGAAGGAACCCCACACCCTCCTCTCTCGCATCTCCAAAACCAGCGTGCCGTGTGGGGCTATAGGTGCATCGAGTGACAACGTCACCCATACCGTTTTCTAAGCACAGGTGAGCCACGGTGCAGATCGGCCAAAATGAGACCAAAATTCTGACTGTAACTTTTATGGAAAAAAATTGACCATGGTGAAAGGCTTTCAAACTATTCTATTCTCTAGGTAATTACATGTTATGTTACTACTAACTATTGTCCCAATCATAAAAGCAATGCACTGGTTGGGTGAAATGTTGTCTGTGTAGTATGCCAGCTCCGTCGTACAGCCCTCTTCTCCTCCTCCACAAGCATCAGCAACTTGGCCATCCAAACCCTTCCGGCACCCTTGCCTCTCCGTCTGATTCTGTTTCTGTACAGCACCCGGGAGCACCCAGTTATTCCATTTTTTACTTTCCCGTCCAGGGTGTCAGTCACAGACAGATCACAGGCGAGCCTTCAGCATGGGTGACACTTCTGTTCTGCATCCTCACGGCGAAAGGCATGATTTGACTTTTGCTCTAGTTTTCTTATTGATGTCAGTGCGGGATGGAGCATAGAAATATATCCGTGTTACAAGTCACAGTGCCTCCAGCAAAAAAACCACTGCAACAACAAAGGAAATTCATTTTCTCACCCTACTCATTGGTGCATGATTTGTTTACTCATGGAGAGACAAGCACACAGCAGAAAGTGCACGCCTGCAAGCCTGCAAAAGGATTTAAATGGCGTGTATATTCCCGTTAAAGTTCAGTCTTAATGTCACAGCAGGAAGGCAAAATCATAGAAGTCAATGATGTCGTTTAGAGATAATAGAGCTGCTGTGGGATGAAAGAAGGATGGACCAGGAAGGGGGAGAAGGAGGGCTTGGGGAGGCGAGAGAAAGATGCTGGAGGGGACGGGGGTTAGAGGACAGATGAGACCTGTGACGCGCACCCAGGCAAGCTTAGCCCCTCCGTGCTGTGTGAGTGCATTCCGGAAAGCCTTACCTTTTCTTTCAGAGAATTTTAAACCTTATGGCTATGAAGAGAGAATTGAAAATTGGGGCAGAGAGAAATTCTCTAAATCTGCAGCCCCCTTGAGGTTCTCACTGGATTTCCTAGTGACTCTCTTTCCTGTTCTGTGAAATATAGTTGTAATGAAAAAAAATGTTTCCTAACCCTCTAGAACACCTTTCCATAGGTGTTTCGTCTGTGAGTGGATGCGGAGGTGCCTCCGGTACCTTCAAGTCTGTGAACGAGTCCAATGTTGGACGCACAGCTGGCTGACCTGCTGGAGGGGCGGCCAGGGCTCGCGTCGGGGTGGAATCGAAGGTGGTTTGTCCAGTTCATAAACTGCTAGGTGTCGACACCACGATCAGTGCTCCTCTGGATGCTTCGAAATGAGGGAGCATCATTTCAGTCAAAAGAGTAAGAAAGGGGTAGTGGTCAGCCACGTTCCCATGGTGGCCAGGGGAGGAGAGAAGCCGCGTGCTCAGACGGTCCTGGAGGCTGAGCTTTTCTGTCACCTTGATTCCGGCATTGACTGGTCCCGAGTTCAGTTCCCAGCTCCACCAATGACTGGTTAGCACCTCTCCAGGCCTCTCTCCCCCAGTCTAGGGAATGAGAGTGACAAGGGACACATCTTGTGAGAGCGTTGATAGGACTTTAAAGTGTTGTGTGTATAAAGTGCTTATCTCAGCGTGCCTGATAATGGACACGTGCTCAGAAAAGCGTTGGCTACTTCCGTGGTCTTTCTGGTCTGCAGTAGATGCCACCACTCCTTAGTCTCTGCTTGTTTTCCTTTGCGCATCTTTCCCTCCGTGAGTGGCTCCGCTTTGCTCACCCCAGAGGTGGACACCCGACTAGCCTGGCCAATCAGCACATCGTCCCACTTCAACACAGACATAGGTCAGGTGGGCTCGGGACCCTCAGGGGCCAACGAGAGCCCTCTTCAGCCATGCCCCTGTCTCTGGACTTCCTCTCTGCAGGGTGATGGTCATCTCTGCCTTCCCTCTAGAGAGAGTCGGTCTGACGGGGGACAGTCAGAGCTGAGAGATGGAGACAGAGGATCCAGAAGGCCCATGGGGTCCCGCCGAGCCAGCTGGAACAACCAGCCGCTGAAACGTTCCCAGTAGGGAGCCAACAGACCCTCCTTTCAGCTTGAGCGACTTTAAGTTGGATTCCTCTCTCTCGATGCTAAAAAGCCCTAGCTAATGCACCCTGTTCTCCTATTTGGGGCGAAGAATGTAAGAGTGCCCACCTGCACCATGGTGGTTGTCAATCCTGATCATGCGCCAAGATCACCTGTAGGGCTTTGGAAACAATGCAGAGTCTAGGTCCCAGCCCTGGAGATTCTGATTCGACTGGAGGGCGTCCGGGCATCCTTCTGTCTTAGTAAAGAAAGAATGAGGAACCAGGCACCTCAAGGAAAATCCAGGGCATCTCAGTTCCTGTGGGGAGAAGGAGGCTGGGCTGTCGACTGAAGTCAGGATACGGGAATCAAAATAGAAAACCCAACAGTTTTCTTGTAAAGAAGTCAGAGGAGGGCCATCCTATCGTCGTCTTTGTTTTACTTGGTGACACTCGGGCTCTTTTTGATAAGAATCGTGATCTTCCATTTGATGCAAACAAAGATCTAATTATAGCATCTTAAAAGTTAGAAACCATTTCTACCATTCTAACCATTTCTTAATTCAGGTTCAGGCTGAGTCTTAGCAGTGGTTACTTTCTCCCACTGGTGTCACCCCACCAAATGTCATTTGTGTGCGGGCACTTCCTGTTTGCAAGCCCCTCCCCCAGGCCCTGGAAGAGACCTGCCAACCCTTGCTGAACCGGTGTGTGTTGCCATTCTCCATCCAGTGGGGACTCTCCCCACCCCCTCCCCTCTCCTCTCCAAAGGGCACTCCGGACAGCATCTTTGTTCAGCCAAACCCTTCTCATGTTTGAAGGAGAAAAAAGGGAAGTCTTCTTTGCTGTCCTCCTGTGTAAGATGAGGAAGGAGAAAGGATTTTGTTTCAGTTCAGGCCTGATTTGATTAGCCGGCGCTTGGAATGAATATCTTAAGGCTGGTTTTCCTTAAAACCAGCCCCAGCCATCCAGCACGTGGGACTCAGCTTCTAAGCTGAAACCTGGGGTCCACTGTTATAATTCTACACCCAGTTCCGGTGTGTGTGGTTTTTCCCCACACCAAGTAATTCTCTGACACCAACTGGGTGTTGTACAATTCTACTCAGTTCTGACACTATTTACCAGAAAATGACGTCAGATCCTATAGATCAGGGGTCCCCAACCCCCGGGCCATGGACCGGTAGTGGTCCTCGGCCTGTTAGGAACCGGGCCGCACATCAGGAGGTGAGCGGCGGACAAGTGAGCGAAGCTTCATCTGTATTTACAGCCGCTCTCCATCTGTCGCCTTACCGCCTGAACCATTCCCCACCCCGCCAACCCGTCCATGGAAAAATTGTCTTCCATGAAACCGGTCCCTGGTGCCACAAAGTTTGGGGACCGCTGCTATAGATTAAGAGCTCAGTCCTACAAGACCACCCACCAACCCCTTCAGATGCCAGTTGCAAATCCAGGTCATCACCTGTGCTTCTGACTATAGATTGGAGGTTCCAACCACCCCCTCCTTGGGTTCAATTAATTTGCTGGAGCTGCTCACAGAACTCAGAGAAACATTTTACTAACCAGGTTACTGGCGTGTTATAAAGGGTATAACTTCTACCTGGAACAGACAGAGGGAAGCGTTTATGCATAGGGCAAGGTTTGGGGAAGAGGCTGGGCGATTCCATGCTCTCCAGTGCGTTCCTCTCCCCAAATCTCCATGTGTTCACCAACCCAGAAGATCTCCGCACCCCGACCTTTTGGGTTTTTCTGGAGGCTTCCTTACAGAGACTTGATTGATTAAATCATTGGCCATTGGTGACTGAACTCCAGCCCTTCCCCAGTGGTACGGAGTTGGGACTGAAACTTCCAGCCCTCTAATTACATGGTTGGTTCCAGTGACAACCAGCTTCTCTCCTTGGGTGCTTCCAAAAGTCACCTCATTAACATAACAAAAGACACCTTTATCACTCTTAGCACTCAGGAAATTTCCAGGGTTTTAGGAGCTCTGTGCTAGGAAGGGGACAAAGACCAAATGTATATAATCACCATATCACAGGGGTCTCGCCCTCACCCCTTCAGCCTTATCCAATCCTACGGTCAGCACCTTCTTGCTCCAAACTCCCAGACTCCTCCACGATCGTGAACTCATGAGTGTAATTTCTAGGCACTGGCTTCAAGGGGAAGTTTCTCAAAGTGAGGTCCAGGGACTGTCCACACCCAATCCCTGGAGATAATTGGTTTGAAAAAAAAAAAAGAAAAAAAAGCCAGATCTGTATTCCTAGACCTCTCCCAGAGCAGTGGAATCAGACCCTCTGTGGAGCTGGGGCTGGGAATCTGCATTCTATGCAGCCCCCAAGGCATTCCAAGGTGCAGAGTTTGAGCATCTCCGTGGTGGCGGGGGCCCCTGCTGCTCCTCCTCTCTCCCCTCCCGTGTTAAATACTGGAAATCAGACAGCTGGGCCCTGAGCCGGGCACCGGGAGGAAGCCGGGACCGCTGCCTGGTCTCCCGGGTGAGTGTCACGTGTTAGGAGACCAGGGCTGAAAGGCAAGAGGGAAAAATGGTTCTTCACTAGGCTTGGCATTTTAGAAAACCCTGTTTCAAACACCCTGAATTTTGAGGCCTGAAAATAGTTATTTTTGCCCTCATTACCTTCTTTCCCTATTTAAAATGGAATCATTGTCAGAAGAAAACTGCAGTTCTGCACACCCGTGCCATAGCCTCACACAATAGACACTAAAAATAGGGCTCTGCCTCCGAGCTCGGCGAAACTCTCCAAAATGAAATATATATACACAGGCGTATTACCGGAGGTCTGTCCTGCCTTGTCTACTGACATCCATTTTGCCTTCTCTTTCCCCAAAATAGCTTCTCCTTCTTTTCCGGATGACCTCCTTTTCCTGATGTGCACTGGTCAGCGGGCAGTACGGGCCTGGACTGGCCCCCTTGGCCACTCTTCTTGGGTTTTCTATTTTGATTCCTGATCTAGTTAACTGGGGACAGAGCCCATCCATCTGGAACCTTCTTGGCAAACATCAGCCTTGCCCACAGCTGTGATGACACCATCCCATCCTGCCCACACTCACAAGAGCCCAGGAGGTGAAAAGCACTTGGAGATTGACTTGAACGTGGGCCTGGCCGGTGGCTGCCCAGGGTCAGAGCAGGAGGCAGGTGCTGAGGGGCGGGTGGAGGGGAGGGGGCCGCACAGCGACTCCCCAGAGGAGCACCTGGAAAGGCGGATTACTAACTGGGGGCCCCAGATCAGCTCGGTGTCTGGGGAGCGGGAATTTCACTCGGGCAGACATACTGCTGCCTTGGCCTTCTGGCAGATCCTAACACCCGAAATAGCACGACTTCTTTTCAATTCCTCCTGGCATCTGCCCACAGCACCCACACCCAGGAAATGGTGGGTGGGGTCTGTTTGGACCCACTGCAGTGAGCCAGAACCATTTCACTCGCTTGGGAGACGAATGCGGTACAGCCCAGGGCAGGGCTTTCACGGAATGCGTCCATTCTCTCGGGCTCTTCCTTCTGTGACTGGGGCCCCGCTGTCGGTGTCGCGCGTGCTGTCACACACACCCTGGTGGGGCTCTCCAGCCCCCACTAATGTGAAGCCCCGTCCCCATCAGCTCCACAGCTCCCTGATCCGGAGTCTGGAAGCCGACTTGTCCCCGTCCTGCTCCCGGGCCAGGGGTCCCGTCACCTCCGCAGCCTCCCCTGGATCTGGACCGGGTTTTCTTGTCTCTGCAGTACCACCCTGAGCGACTCTTGTTTGCTCTGTGAAGCGGGCCGAGCAGCCCAGGGCTGACTCCCCTGCGGTGTCTTATTCTGTTGAGAAGCCGAGGTCAGTCATGTTAACGTCAGACTTTTCCAGCATCACCTTCTCTGGGCCCCTCTGAGTGCGCTATCTCTTGGGCACCAACAGCTGTGTTCCAGAAAAGTGCCATGTGAGAGGGATTTTCTAAATCTGACCTTGTGCTGAAAGCAAATAATGATCTTAATAGTTGCAGAAGTTCCGTTCTCGGGACTAATTCTCTTAAGCTGCAGCTCACCTACAAATTTTTAGTGGCTTTCCAGAGACCTGCATGGTCACATATACGCGGATTCTCTCAGTTACCCCTGCTGTATGAGAAGCCACTCAGATCTACTGGCTGAAAGTAACCATTTTATTATTTCTCATGACTCAGTGGGTTGACTGGGGCTCCGCTGGAAGTTTCTTCTGCTCGTCTTGCGTGGGGTCTCTCATGGGCTTGCAGTCAGATGGCTGGGACGTCCAGTGTGCCTCTGCTCTGGTGCTTTGCTGGGCCGGCTGGAAGGCTGGGCCCTCTCGTTTAACTCACGTGGTCTTTCCACGTGCCTGACTTGAGTGTCTTCACAGCATGGCGGCTGGTTCCCAGAGCAAGCCTTCCAAGAGGATAAGCCCCACTTTGCAAGCCTCTGCTTTCATCCCTCTTGCTGACGACCCTTTGCCCAAAGCAAGTGACATGGCCAAGCCCAGGGACATCGTGGACAGTCCCGGCGGGCAGTGATCCCTTGGAGCCAGAAATGTAAACCATCCACCCCACCAGTTGTTCCACTGAGGCAGCCCCCTCAGGGATAACCGACTCTGACATACATGCAACACCATAAGCAAATCGTGGTGTCTGCTTTTCACAGAGAGGAAACTGGAACAAATAGAGAGCCATTCAGGGTAAAAGGAGGAGCTGACCAGCTCTCCCTAACAGGCAAATTCTCATTAATGCCAAAGGAAATCGGAGCGCTTTTTTGGTCTGTTTCTTTTGGTCATTTTGGTTTTCGTAACTTTTTAAAATAACACTTTAATAAAAAAAAAAAGCGCAGACATCATGGTTCATTGTTTACAGTTCTTCCAGTCACTGGATTTCATTGATAGTAACGACGTCACCTCCAGCCCACAATCCTCCCTCACACTTCCTTCCCCTGAGAAACAAGACCACCACGTTGGCTGGCAAATCCCCTGCTTCTCCTGCACATACGTCTCCCCTCAGAGGGATGTCTCAGCCATCAGATGCCGGTCTTGCCCTCTGTGTCCACAAGACACAAAACATCTAGTCCCACACGTCCCCCGCCTCGGCCATGAGTATCCGTGATGTCTAGACACCAGCACTTTAAACACTTAAATCAGGAGGAGGATTTGTTTTGTTTCGTTTTGTTTTGAAGAGACGTGATTCACTGTTTTGGAGACCAGCAGATAGCAAGTTTGAACTTCAAAATCTCAGAAAGTAGATTCAAGGGAAATTACTTTGAATGATAGTAATAGACAAGAATTCAAGACATGCAGTATAACATGAAATAGCAACCGGTTTGCAAGGCAGAAATAGAGACACAGATGTAGAGAGCAAATATATGGACACCAAGGGGGGAAAGCGGGGGGTGGGGGTGGTGGGATGAATTGGGAGATTGGGATTGACATATATACACTGATATGTGTAAAATAGATAACTAATAAGAACCTGCTGTATAGCACAGGGAACTCCACTTCGCTGTACAGTAGAAACTAACACAACACTGTAAAACAACTACACCCCAGTTAAAAAAACAAAAACAAAAACACGAAATAGCACAAGAAGAGCAAGATGGAGCTGAAAAGAAATTTTTTTTAATTTTAAAATTTAGAAGTAATTTTAAAATTTTTAAATTTTTAATTTTTTAATTTTTTAATTATAAAATTTAAAAGTAATTTTTTTTAATTTTAAGGAAAATTTGAAATATTTATATAAGTAGCCAGAATAGTGTGATGAACTGCCTGGTGCTCGTGATCCAGCTTCAATAATGATCAGTTTGTAGCCAGTCTTAGTTCACCTTCACCTCCACCTGCTGTCTCCAGTCAGGTAAGTTTCAGGCACATCCCAGACATCACATCATTACATCTGTGACTAGTTCAGTGAATCTCAACATAATTATGCTGAGGTAAGGGAGCTAGACAAAAAGAATATATACTTTATGATTCTAGTTATTTAAGATTCTAGAATGTGCAAACAAATTTATATTGACAGAAATTAGATCGGTTACTGGGGACAGGAATGGAGAGAAAAGAGGGGGATGATTACAAAAGAACATCAGAAACTTCTGGGGGTGATGGATATGCTCATTATCTTGTTTGTGGTGATGGTTTCACAGGTGGCTACATACGTCACAACTCGCCAAATTTCACATTTTAAATATGTGCTGTTTATCGTACATTAATTGTACCTTCGTAAATCTATCTTATCACATTAGGGTTGAAGGTTGGGTTTAAAAATAAGCAGAGTTTAAAAATTGAGTTAGATGTTTAAAATCATTTGTTTTATCCTTTCTATTTTTATTAACATAAATATTTAAGGATATACATTTTCCTTTGAGGCTTGCTTCAGCTATAACTCACAGGTTCTGTTGTATAGTTTTTTTTAATTGTCATTGACCCAATAGATGTTTAGGAGAGAGTTGTTTATCTTTTTTAAAATTCCAGATAGAAGAATCTCTTCTGTTGCTCTATTTTGTAATCGATGTCTAGGTTGAACATACGATCAGAGGATTTTGCCCAGTACTGTTCCTACTTTTGGGAATTCATTAAGATTTTCAGTATGGTCTATTATGTTACCAGTTTTCACTGAAAAGAAGGTAAATTCTCCGTTTTCAGGAGATAAATTCTGACATGTATCAGCCAGGTCAACTTTCTTAATTTTTACTTATTTTTGCTACCTGATATAAATTCTGACATGAATTAATAGAATTGAAAAGTTTCCCACCACAAGTGTGTTTCTATTTGTCCTTATCTCTTTTCTAACTTCTGCCTCATGGGTATTGCTGCTACGTGATTTTACACATAGATCTTCATTAACTCCTCTGTCTTCATTGTGTGACCTCCGCCACATATAATGATTTTTATCATGAGTTTCCCTTTCTTTGAAGGCAGTCTGACAACACGTGCTTTTTTTTGGTTTGTGCTTGCCCAGTACACCATGTGCATCCTCTTCATTTTGAAACGTTATGGTTCACTGTTTTAGATACGTTGTGTTTAAACAGCATACAATTGGATTGTGCTTTATGATGTAATCCCATTTATATGAGTTAATCCCATTTATGTCTGTTGATGTGATAGATGAGCTTGTTTTTTTTTTTTTTTTGGCTGGGTTGGGTCTTCATTGCTGTGGGCAGACTTTCTCCAGTTGCGGTGAGCTGGGGCTACTCTTCGTTGCGGTGCGCAGGCTTCTCATTGCGGTGGCTTCTCTAGCTGCGGAGCACAGGCTCCAGGAGCGTGGGCTTTGGTAGTTGCAGCATACAGGCTCAGTAGTTATGGCTTGCAGGCCCTAGAGCACAGGATCAGTAGTTGTGGTGCACAGGCTTAGTTGCTCTGCAGCATGTGGAATCTTCCTGGACCAGGGCTCGAACCCATGTCCCCTGCATTGGCAGGCGGATTCTTAACCACTGTGCCACCAGGGAAGTCCTGTGATAGATGAGTTTTATCGTATCTCTGTCGTATTATTTTGTTCCCTGAATATATTGTTTTAAAATATTTCCATATAAGGTCTATTTGTTTCCTGAGGGGTGGGGGGTCAGGGTGAGGAAAAAGAGAGGAGAAGGGGGTGGAGGAGAAAAGGCCTCAAGAGAAGAGAAGTTCTGGTATTTAGAAAGATTTGTGATGTCGTTCTATTGATTATCTTTATAATCACATCATCATATAACCCCCTTGGACATCTGCTTTTTAAACAGTATTGAGCAATGATAAAATTAGTATGTACTTTCTTCCCTTTCTCCTGCCATTCCTCCACTTCCTGACTTTACTCAATAACATTATCTATCAGTTTTTGCTTTGGACTCTGTGGGATAGGGAGGGTGGGAGGGAGACACAAGAGGGAGGAGATATGGGGATATATGTATATGTATAGCTGACTCACTTTGTTATACAGCAGAAGCTAACACAACATTGTAAAGCAATTATACTCCAATAAAGATGTTAAAAAAATTTATATGTCTACTATTTGATTCTTTAGCTTTAAATTCTTTCCTTTGTCTCTCTGGTTTTGTAGGTATGGCAATTATCAACTTCCTGCCATCTTTACCCGTTTCCCACCCCAGTTTTTATGATTTGTACTATTTCTGCATTGTCAGAGCACATAACCTTTACATTTTGTGTTGTTACTCTAATCATCACATTACATTTGCTCTTGGATCTAAACTCAATATAATCAATGCTTACAGTGAGACTTCAGGCTAAAGTTTCCGTAGTTGACTCTCAGTGGGCCGAAGTTCATTTTCTGGTCTTTTCCTCAAGAAGCGCTCATGGGAACCATGTTTTCTGAGTTCTTGAATGTTCAAGTGGTTTGCTCTAGCCTTTAGAATTGTCTAACAGCTTGGATGATATAAACTTTTTGGTTTACACTTTCCTTAAATATCTTCTAAATGTTGCTCTATTCCCTTCTAATGTGAAATGCTGTTTTTGTGAGGTCTGAGTTGCACCTGATTTTTTCACTCCTTGAAAGTGACTTGATTTTTTAGGCTTTACTGCCCAAAGGATACCTTCTTTAAGTCCAGTAACTTGAGTAGGCATGTCTTATGGGGTAACTCTCCTGAATCAGGTTTCCCTAGTAAGTGTTGTGAACGTTCAATAAGTAGATTCAAGTCTTGTTTCATTTTAGGAAATGTTTTGAGTTACATTTAAAAATATTTGTTACATTGCATTGCTTTGATCTCTTCAGGGACTCCAGTTTTGCGTATGTTGGTTTTCCTTAGACTTCCTGCCATCATTGTCATTTTCTCTCTAATCCTTTTAAACTCCTTAACTCTATTTCATTTAGTTTGCATTTCACATTTCTGTCCTTTGCTTCCCTTACAGTGTGTTCTGCAGTGACTCTGCTCCCTTTTTCTCCTTGCAGTTTTGTCTTCATTTGTGTGACGGCTTTATTTTTTTCTACTTCTTTTCTGAGTCTTCTAGTCCTACTTTATCCCCCCGCGTTGCCTTGTCATCTTTTGAGTTCCTGCTTTTGTGCTTTGTGGTTTTCCTTCAGAGAGAAAATTGTTTTGTTAAGGTTTTTTTTGTTCTGTTTTGCTTCTAATTCATGGTGAAATGTTTGATCATACTTTTATGTCTTCCGGGCTGTATTTTTCTGGTGCATGTTCTTCTGTTGACATGATTTGCTGCTCTTTGTGTCTTATGTTTTATCAGAAGTATTCTGTTTCCTTTTTCATGACATATAGAGCATATGGGTTGAACTTTCCTAAATACAGCTTTTTTTTTGCAAGAAGTTCTAACCAGAGGTGGGGCAAGAACAGCTTTCTAGAATTCTTAAGCCCAAAGGATCTCTCTTTCTCTGTTTCCACAGAGATGGGCTGCTTTCTGAAAATATTGTGTGACTCTTTATAGGGTTCTGCCCCTTCAGCTTCTCTGAGTCAAACCTGGTCCACAAGGGCTCCTGCTGCCCGTCTTAGGACTTCCAGTTCCTTCACCAGCCAGCGCAAACAAGGGCAGATGAGCACTCCACCTTCAGGAAGTGTCGTTGTGCTTGCACTTTCTAAGCCCCACTGCCACAAGCCCCTAGACGCTCCTGTACCTCTTCCTGTGAGGTTTCTGCTCTTGGCAGCCCTTACACATGTTTTAGAGTCTACAGATTGTATCCATCTCTAAATGTCAGTGCAAATTAAACTCCTTGAAGCTGTGTACGATTTCCGTGAAGAGAAATAAGCACCACCACCGTGCCCATTTCCAAGTCTGATAATTTGGGGGAGTCAGCGCTAAGCTTCCGCGCTCTCCTTCTCGAGGCATTCAGCCAGGTGCTGCCTGAGGCATGATGGAGGTCCAGTCTTCCTCCGTCACTCTCCTTCCCCATCTCTGAGTCCTGTACCCCGGTTCCAGCAGGTAACGTGGTAATGTACATTAGTGAGGAGGAGGGTCAGTGGGGACAGCCAGGAGTGGTGGGAGCTTCAGCAAAGTAGAGAACACACGTGTCATCCAAAAGCCTTCCATATCAACTAAGGGGAAACACGCACACACACACACACGCACGCACGCACACACACACACACGCACGCACACACACACACACACACACGCACGCACACAGAACACATCGGCAGGCCCTTGGTGTACCACCTGGTCTGGACTGTCTCTGGGGTCCTGCTCTGCTCTCCTGCATTAAGAATCCTCACCATGACTGCATATCGTCTTGGTGGCTTCTCCACCCCGCACCAACCCCAAGGCCATCCTTCATGCTGACTTTATCTGGTCACAACGAGTCTGTGAAGACACCTTGTTTTTTCCACCTACCCTACCACCCCACCTTTGGCCCTGCTCCAGTCCCATCTCATTCCCTTTAACAGGTACCTTCCCATCACGCAAGGCCTTAACCCAAGCAGCTCTGTGCAGGCTGGAGTTGTCCTGGGTGCATGCACCACCCCAGGGGCTCTGGCTGATTGCAGAGTTAGACTGTGACCACCCCGACCTCCCAGTGCCCAGGCCCACACGCGGAGTGAGGAGACATTGGCGTGGGCCAGCCCTGTGCAGAGAGCGAAGGCTGGGTGAGCTTCCAGAAGGGGACAGGAATGCTAACGTGACAGAGCGGCCTGGGTGGGCCCGAAGGGGAGCTGAGGACAGGCCCGGGAGAGGAGGCCTGTGCCCTGCATGTCATCTGCGGCCCTGCACGGGGATTTCCAGGCTGCTGTGGAGCTCCAGCAGCTCTGGAACAAAGTTGGAATGTTGCTGGAGAACAGCCTTGTCGGGACTAGGGGCCAAGTGTTCTTGGACACTTACCAGCAATAAACAGACTGCCATGAAATAGATCAAGAATCCTTTCCAATTAGGACAGTTGTGTGGGTTTAAAAAAATTTTTTTTTCCTGAAGTAAGAAAGGGAACAAAATGCAAAAATCTGTTCTTTTCTTCCAAAAGTCTTTAAGTAGCAAATAAGCAAGGTGTCAGGACTGGGAAAACCTTCTGTCTAGGCTCCGAGTAAATGAACTTGCCTTTTGATAAAGAGCTTGAGTTAAAATTAAACAGATACATATGCATCGCTTGCAATAGAATGATCCTGCATGTGGCGCCTTAAAAAGAAATCTGAACATTTTTCTGAGTAGGGCAAGCACAGAGAATCAGACAACAGTCCCTCCTCCAGAAATCCATAAGCAGCCCTCTCCTTCCACAGCAGAGGAAGTTTCTCAGAGTGCCCACCAAATGTCCTCCTGATCTTAAAACAGATGGCCCAGGCCTTTCCCTGGGCGCTTCCAGACAAAGCCACTTAGGGCACTCCTAGAGACAAAGTCAACATCCAAGACAAAGTCAAGTATCTAGGACTGCTGCGCCTACCCCAGGTCCACCCCCATCGCTGGTGGTGTCTTCAGAGTCTGCAGAAACGTCTCCAGTCCTTACCCAAATTACCTGTGTTGGCCCATTTTAATGTAAATTTGAATCCAGTTTCAAATTCCGATTTAGATCCTGTGTTCTCAAGACGTAGAATGGTGCCAGGCTCATGGTTCACGCTCAGCATACATCTAGAGATGATAGAGGATGTTGTTATAACGTCACATAGTAGATTTAGGAGAACTATGGAAACTTTGAAAGCATTTCTAACACACATTGCTTGGCTATGGGAGATGAGTAAAGTAAAGACAATGAACCATCATTTAGGCCAGTAGTTCTCATTGCTTTTTGGTCTTAGGATTCTTTGATACTGTTAAAAGTTATTAGCAGAAACTAACACACCATTGTAAAGCAATTATACTCCGATAAAGATGTTAAAAAAAAAAAAAGTTATTGAGGACTTCAAAGATCTTTCGCTTATAAGGGTTACATATATCGCTAATTCAGAAAATAAAACTAAGAAGGTTCTAAACTATTCTTAATTTATTTAAAAACGATAATGATAAACTCATTGCTTATTAACAGAACATTTTTCCTTAGGAGAAATAAAACCAAAAATAGTGAGAAAAGTGGCATTGTTTTACATTTATCAAAAAAAAAAAAAGAATGAAACTCATGCCTTGCTGTTGCGTCCTGTCTTCTAACTTCCTTTCCTTTCCTCTTTCCAACCGTAGTTGACTCTGAAAACCTGATCTTAGGGAGGTCAGCTTTTTCAACATGGCCACAGGATTGCCCAGCAGAAGGCCATCAACAACCTTAGGGAGGGCTCTTGGGGCGCTTGGGTGACACCCCAGCTCTTCACTCTGTAGAAGAAAGGGCCCTGTCAGGTTGACTCAAGGGATACTGGCAGATACTAGAAACAGTCTGAGCAATGCAGACTCAGGAAGATAAATCACTTTTGGAGTGAACTCCTCACCGAGGGCAAGCTGTCTAGAAGTACGGTGGCAGGAAGTTGTCTGCCCCTGACCCCTGGATGAGTCACAGGGAGCAGGCCACCCCGTGCGTTTTTCTTTCACACACTTGCCTGTGTCATGACCCCCGCATTCTTATTCATTGCTTGTCTAAGTAGACAGACCACTTGAACTTCCCTGTAGGGTCTGGACTGACTGGGCCCAGGGAAGGGAGGTGTCCTGCAGCATCACACACGGAGGTGAGGAAGAAACCAAGCGCCCCAGGGCCACTGGTGCAGAGCACAACTTCTTTGTCCCTGAGCAGTGCCATGGAATTGGATTTTCCCCCTGAAACCACAACACATTCAGGCCCCAAGGATAAGACTATCTGCTTGACACATGGACCCCCAGTTCCACATTGTGTGCCTTCTGCCCTTCAGGGGCCCCACTCTGTCCCCAACCCCCTCCCTCCGCCTGGCAGCTTCGCCCTTTAGCATCTGGCATTTTTGCCAGTAGAAATGCCCACCAGGTGTCACAGGCACTGGCTATCTTCTCCTCCTGGTCCCCCTTCTCAGAAGCACAGTTTGGCTCATTTATACTTTTCCTCTGTGTGCCCGGTGATGACTCCTCCCTCCCCTGACACCATTCTCATCCCTTCCTCCCTCCCCTGACACCATTCTCATCCCTTCCTTGCTACTCGTGTGGGAGTGGCCCATGGGATGGATCTCAACTAAAACCTTTGGTCAACAGTGTGAAAGTCTGCAGGCACAGGGAGGTGCTTCCCGACCAGTTCTGGGAAAGCCAGAGGCCCTTTTTCAACTGCCCAGGCCTCTCCAAACATCAGTGAGCTCCCTGGGAAGCAACATTAACTCTTGTTCCTGGAGTACTGCGTGGGAGCTGGGTGGGATGCTGGGAGATGATAGAAAATATATATTTGTCTCTGCCCCCGGTTCCTGGCACAGAGCTCCTAAAACTCTTGTAATTTCCTAAGTGATAAAAACACTAGGAGCATCTTTTGTTCTAATGAGGCAACTGTGAGTGGGCTCCTAGAAGGGGGCTGGTCCTGGAAAGACCAAGGCATGATTAGAAGCTTGGAATGATCAGCCCCACCCCATCCACCGGAGAGGGGGAGGGGGTGGAAATGGAGTTAATGATGGATCATGCCCGCGTGAGGAAGCCTCCCTGCAATCCCAATAGTAGGGGGTTCAGAGAGTTTCCAGGCTGGCAAATACATCCACACTGGGAGGGTGATACACCCCCATTTCCCCCAAACCTCGCCCTGTGTATCTCTTCATCTGGCTGCTCATCTGTATCCTTTATCATATCCTTTAATACACTGGTAAACATAAATAGGCATTTCCCTGAGTTCTGTGAGCCACTCTAGCAAATTAATTGAACCTGAGGAGGAGGTCATGCGAATCTCCGATTTGTAGCCAAATTGAACAGAAACTGTGAGGAACCTGGGGCCTATGACTTGCAACTGGCATCTGAAGTGGGTGAGAGCAGTCTCGGGGGCGCTGAGCCCATACCTGTGGGATCTGACACTATCTCCAGGTATTGCGTCAGAACTAAGTTAAATTGTAGGACACCCAGCTGCTGTCGCAGAGGATTGTTCAGTGTGGGGAAACCCTGCCACCCGCTGCTCTCAGAAGTGTCGTGAGTGTCCTGTGTGAGCAGTAAAGGAGACTCACAGAAAGAGAAACACAGAAGGACGTGGAAAACTGGGATATGCCCTACAAAGGAGACTGAGTTTTTCCTTTCTAGATGCATTTGTGATTTGCATGATGTGTCCATTTCAGAGAGATCTGCCAGGAATGTTCAGGGGACTTGATTAATTTTGACCAAGTTTGGTATTTGCTTTCAGTTCCATTAAATCTACCACCTCGAAATATAATTTTCTTAATTAGGAATCTGCAAAAGGGTTTTTAAATGGGTTTTAGTGCATTTCCAGGATGTTAATAAGGCAAGAGCTCTGAGTCACAGCAACTGCAGGCTATTTCTGACACAGTTATTATTTCCATTGTTAAAACCCCATTCATTGTCCTCATAGGGAGACCATTCAAACCTTGCTGTGAAGGGGACACAGGGTACCATACAGTCCTCCAAGACAGAGCTTCTAAACTTTTATAACGCAGGCCCCTTCCTGTGAATGTACGAATCTCACCCTGTTCCCACGCCACCCTCAAATCCTGAAAGGTCTGCAGCTGAAAATCACTATACGTTTGCTATTTCCTTCACCCAAAAAACTTCTGTTGAGCTTTACTTTGGGTCGTTTACATTGCAAGGACTAATAGCTTTTAGAATCTACTTTATAATACTAAATGTTTCTGTAATGTTGACTAGGCTTTTTCCACACCAACATACATGGCTCCTTCCATGTCCCTGGGATGAAATCTGCGGCTAGACACCCACCTCCTAGACAATCTCTGCTCTAAGAAACAACCTCCTGAGAGCAAAGAGTGAGGGCTTTTAGTGTTGGTTTTGCAGATGTTTAAGCCTGGACCACCACCGCTTTCTGCAGGGAGAGAGGAGGGTGAGGGAACAGTGGGGCTTGACACGGGGAAGTAGCCGTTGACAACACCATCCAGAATTTCCTGGAACAGTTGAGTTGGGGAGATCATCAGCAAATTAGATATGTTAGAATGGGGGCGAGTTACCCAGGGCCGCTGGACCACTCCAGCCCACCCCGCTTCTCCCTGCTGCCCGGGTTTTAGTTTCAGAATGAAAGGTTAGAAACATGCTCAGATACTGTGTCATCAGCAGCCGTTTCATTGCCAATGTTCTCATCCATATTTGCAGGGATCAGTTGTTGCCGCATCACCAATGACCTCAACACTCAATGGCTTAAAGAAATATTGATTTACTGTTACTCACAGCTGAGTAGTCCGTACCTTTTATTCATTGATGCTTTGAGGTCTGGGGCCTCCTCGCTGACCCTGCAGGGACCGCCCCTCCCAGGTTGGCTAATTCCTAGAGACAGTAGGTGACTCACCTGCACGTGTACCTTTCAGATGCAAACCAACCAATCCAGAGCCTACATCCTGACCACCATCTTTATGGGGCTCCCACACTCTGGGCCACTGTCCTCTGCCCTAACCACCACAGGGCCAGGTACCAGACAACTAGGGACAGCCCTCATGCCCCAGAGCCCACTGAAATTATTCGCACTAGCAAACCCTAAGCTGGATTACCCTGCCTCAATCATTCCTTCCATGGAAACCACAGTAGCGCCTCTTGCTCACTTCCCCCCAGCTCCTGACCGACCCTGGTGCTTTCCCATGTGACCCCACCCTAGTGTGGTGGGCCCCCTTCTCTTGGGATCTGTAAGTATAACAAACTCTCTTTTCAATGGCAGTCATCTCCCGCTCTGTTTGCCTCACCATACCTGAATCATAGTACAACCTATATTTTAAATCTACACTTTACAAATCAGTGAGGCAGCTCTTCTGGACTCAGTAGAGCATCTGCAGTCAGCCATGGGTCCAGCAGGCAGCTCTGCCGGTCTTGACTGCACTGCCATGTTTGCTTGGGGATTAGCTGCTTTCTGGCTGTAAACTTCTAGAATGTCCATGGCTGGGCCAGCTGGGCTCTCCCTCCTATGGTCTCTCTCCCTCCAGCAGGCCAGCCTGGGTCTGGTCACGGGGCAGTGGCAGGGAGCCAAGGGGGTAGACTGGGCAGGACCTCTTCCAGCCTCAGCTTGGAATGGGCACACAGCACTTTCCCTGCATCCTGTTGGCCAAAGCAATCACAAAGCAGCCTAGATTCCAGGGGGAAAGAAGTAGACTCTACCGTTTGATGAAGGGGCAGCAGTGTCCCATTGAAAATGGCCTGGACACGGTGGAGACATTTCCCAATCACTCCACCACCACGTTCCTCTGCTCAAAAGAGCAAATTCTCTGAATACAATTTTCCCTTGTGGACTCAAATAAAGCTATTGACATTTTAAATTAAAAAAGAAAAAAGGAGGAGGCGGCCTGTGTGTGAACAATTCTTCACTGTTCCATTAGAACTAGAAACTAGATGGTATTTCATCGTCTCAGTGGGTGGAATCACATAAACATGAATGATTGGGACAAAATGTGGGAATCACTTGGAACACTTGCTAAAAATGCAGGTTCCTGGCCCCAGAACATCTAATTCAATAAAACTCAGGATGAGGTCAAGGAGTCTGTATTGCTAACACCCACTTCAGGGGACTCAAGGCAGGTGATCCTAAATACATCTGAAAAATGCTGGTGCCAAAAAATGTGTGTGTGTGTAATAACATCTCCATTTTACAAAAAGGAGCCTAAGGCTCTAAGGCCTAGACCTATTTAGTGACCTGTCCAAGTTCACTTAGAAGATTAACTGCAGAGCTGGGATTAGTACCCAACTCTCTTGGCCCTTGACCTATGAGGTGTGGTTTGAGGGGTGCAGAGAGCCCCCATTCCCCTTAAAAACATTTCCTCTTGGGTCTCGCCACAGTGCCTGAGAGTGTCCCATCAGCCATCCTGGGGCTTCTTTTCAGTGTGAGCAGGATTATTCCCACCCACTTCCAGACCTTGCAGGGGGTCTAGAATTACTCGGGCACTGGGAAGGTGGGGGAAGAGGGAAGGCGAACATGTTAAAACCTGCTGCCCTAAAAGTCTCACACCTTAGCTTAAATTGATGTGTTGTATTAGTTGCTAGCTACCAGCTTAGTCCTGGGGGAGCCTTTTTCATCCCTTGAAAGCAAGCAGTGAAAAGAGAGCAGGAGGGAGAAAGGAGGAGGAGGAAGGAGGACATTGCTATGATTGGTCCTCTCTCTACACAAGTGATCCTTGTACTCCCATGATGACGGGGCCAGCGCTGTGCCCATTTTACAGATGGAGAAACAAGGATGCACAGAAACCTACCCATACTTCCCGATGGAGACTGGACCCTGCCTCTCCTGCCCTCCTCCTGGAAAAGGACGATTTGACAAATAGAAATCCCCAAGAGGCTTCGATTTGGTGTTGTTCCTCAGGACCCTGGAAGAGGTATTGATGGGTTTCTCTGGAAGGAAAGTGAGGAATCAGCTCAGTTTTAAGATGAACTAGGTCTTCAAGCTTGATGTGGAAAATGACACCCAGGACATACCCCCAGCTGGGAATTTGTGATAACACAGTTCTACCCCGACTGCCCTTAGACATAGCACAATGTTGTCAGGAAGACAAAAATGCAGCCCTGCGTCCAGTCTGCTCAGAATTGTAAGCAACAGTGTCTGATCACTCCTCAGACTGACGAAGGAAAACAGTCCTCATCAGTCTGGCACTGGCCTCATCTCTGGGTTGTTCCCCTGGGGCTCTGTGGCCACTTCAGACGGTGTATTAGTCAGGTTCTCAAAGAGGATGTCTGTGGATGTTACATTATTACCTCTCCATAGATAGATAGATAGATACATAGGTAGGTAGATAGACAGATAGGTGGATACATAGGTAGATAGATGGATACATAGGTAGACAGATGGATACATAGATGATAGATAGATGGATACATAGGTAGATAGATGGATACATAGATGATAGATAGATGGATACATAGATGATAGATAGATGGATACATAGGTAGATAGATGGATACATGGGTGGATAGATACATAGATAGATAGATAGATAGATATAGAGAGATTTATCTTAAGAAATTGGCTCATGCCACTGTGGGGCTGACAAGTCCAAAATCTGCAGGGCAGGCTGGCTGGAGACCAAGGGAAGAGCTGATGTCGCAGTTCAAGTCTGAAGACCATCAGCTGGCAGAATTCCTTCTTCCCCCAGGCACCTCAATATTTTTTCTATTAAGACCTTCAGCTGATTGGCTGAGGTCCACGCCCATTATGGAGGGTAATCTGGTTTACTCACAGTCTCCTGATATGAGTGTGAACCTCATCTAGAAATACCTTCACAGCCACGTCTAGGCTGGTGTTTGTCCAAGACCTGGGTCCCATAGCCTAGCCAGGTTGACACATGAAATTAGCTCACAGCTGGACGGGGAGTACCCAGAGATGAGGGTGGGGATCTGTGCTCAGAAACAGGCTTGATGCTGAGCTGGATGCGATGGGAGGAAAACAGCACAGCGGTGCAGCCCCTGCACCTCCTGCTTCTGCAACTCGGCGGACAGGGTCAAGAGCTGGAGTGGCCTCCCAGGCAGCGAGCTGATTGCTTCCGACTGTGTTGTGAGCAAACTGGACTCTTGCTGCCGAGCAAACTGGACTCTTGCTGCCGCGTTGAGATGGCCTGGCTTCCCTACCCCACCGCCTCCTTGTGCGTGCCACACACCCCGTCCTCCCAAAGGTACCCCCAGCACACAGGCGGGAGCGCACACACCCCAGCTCCCAGAGGGACCCACAGAGGGCCTCGGAGTGACGAGAGCCCTGCATTGCTCTGCATGGCGGCTCCCTGATGGTTGTGCATTCGGCCAACCTGGTCCCTTGGAGCCGCGGTCCTAGGAGTGCGACAGAAGAGCCGGGGCAAGTCCAAAGGGGATGCTTTCAAGCAGCGTGAAACCCAGGGAGATGTTAGAGCATCGGATACAGTAGGAAAGCGCCTCTTTGTTCTCTCTAATGAGCTTCTGCCTCAAAGACGGGAAGGGGTGGGGACACGGTGGGGGGAGGTATAAGGGTTGGGCGGGGCTGCCGGCGGCTCAGGGGAGGTGGAGAGAGGGGCCAGGGGGAGGGGGGAAGAGCTGGAGAGGAGAAGCGGGGGAGGGCGGTGACCTTCCGCAGCAGAGAGTTCCGGCGCTGGTCTCTAGACAAACAACAGAGAGTGAGCTGGAGACGCGTCACCCAGAGCCCCGGGGGATCAGGGCTTAACTGGGGCCGCGCTGGACGTCATTACCCGGGTATTCCTGGTGACAGTCGGATATGTTTAGCCTCAATTATCTGAATAACTTACTTGAATATCTCTAACCGGAGGTAAAATTTGATTGGAAAAGGAGAGAAATGTAAAGACCTGGGGAGGGAATTCCGGAAGCAGGGCTGGCCTGAGGCAAAATCGGAGCTTGGCGCTTTGTGTCTTTCCCTGGATCCCTGTCTGCAGGTGACCTTCCCACTCTGTGCCCCGTCCCCACTCCTCAAGGACCTCTGTGGGCAGGGGTCGCTCGCCTGTGACTCCACTTGACCTGCACCAGGGTCACGTGCAAGGTGATAATTATGCTGATGGTCACTGTGTTCTGACCGTGTGCCCCTAACGTACAGCATCTCATTGAGGAATTAAAAGTCCCATTTTACAGGCCTGTGACACACATGCTAGTGATTCAGACCTCCGTGCACCTCAGAAGTCCATGTCAGGGCCCCTCTGCAGTTCCCCTCGTGCTGTTTCTGAAAAAATACTGAGCTGTCAAAGCCCAGAAGACCTCAGTGCCCACCTGGTTGACCCCCTTCATTGTACACGAGAGGAAGCTGAGGCCCAGGGAAGTCGAGGGACCTCTGTAAGGCTGCACAGCTGGTTGGCGGCAGGGTCAGCACTAGAACTCAGGCGACCGGGCTCCTTGGGTCGCCAAGATTCCTGTTTGTGGAGAAGAGCTGATAGACTCATTCACACCATGATGTTCCTGACTGAGAACAGCTTAATCCCGCCACCCTGCATTTTAATCCCATTCTCTGCATTTTTACTGAGAAAGGAAACTGTTAAACACTGGCCAAGTAGGGCCTAAGAGGCTGGGTTAAAGGAGGTTAAAGTTAGGAGTTGAGGAAACACATTTTGGCTCTCCTCGGATCATAACACATGGGCAGTCGGCTCTGATGCTTACTTAGTGGGCTAGAGCTGCAGAATAATTTACCCACCATACTACCTTAGGGTCTGGCTGGAATGATTGATAAACTCTTAGAAGCTTTGACATGGGAGGGAACTTGGAGACTGTCCGATTGTGGAATGGCAAACATAGCACTGTGCCATGCATCTCCTCCCCGACCCGTGGACGGCATACCAATCAATCCCAGATCCCCGGCTCCCATCACCACTGAGAAGGGGCTGGTTCTGAATCCCTTTCACCCAAGAGCTCTACCAGTTAATGACAGTAGATTCAGGCATTGCAATCAAACTGTGACCTGTGGACCACCAGCCGTGGCATCACCCCAGAGCTGGTTAGCAATACAGAATCTCGACCTTGCTTCAGATCTACCAAATCAGAATCTACCTTTCTACAAGCTTCTGGGGCATCCACATGCACAGCGAGTTTTGAGAAACACTGGGTTGGGTTTCCTCCTCTGCTGAAACGCAGAGAATATTCTTAGAGTGATGGCACAAATACACTTTAGAAGTGGTAGCGCAGGGAGTGGGAGGGTCAGGAGACTGAAGCCAACCCCTCTGGGGTAACCCATGTCACTAAGTAGCTGTGTGACCTGGAGGAGGGGGAGGAGGAGAGGGAAGGGAAGGAGGAGGAGAAAAAAAAATAGATCTAGAAAAGAGACAAAGGCACCCTTAGCTATTTGGGGATCTTGCCTTTAGCCTGATCCCATACCTGACGTCTCCCCACACCGCCCGCCTCTTCGAGAGATCGTCACTGGGTCTCTGCAGGGCTGGAACCCAGCACCACTATCATCCCACCGGGATGAATTCCCCCTTATGTTTTGGTAAAATAAAACTGGCCTCTTGGAATCCCCATGCAAACCAGCCATGGATCAATTTGACAGAAGGATATTTTACCTGACACAGGAGTGAGGTTCTTAAACCAATATTTGAAAAGTGTCCTTGTACTCTTGTTGAATTCATAGCATAATTTATTGGGAAAATCACAGGAAAAATGAGACCTATAAGAGTGGGCACCCCAAATGCGTGCTTGCAAAGCTATCTCCCAAGGAGCCTGTTAAACTCAAAACATTTAACAAATAAACCAACCACTCAGAATGGATTCCTGGCCATAAATTCTTGGGACTGGGAAGGCAGCCCTGCAGGCTGGGTTTCTGTCAGCCTTGCTTAGGGCCCTGAGGTGTGACTGACATGCTAGTTTCTTGACCACTGGTTCTCCCTTCCTCTGCAAGTCTGTTGATTAAAAGTGGCAAAACCAGGATTTTCAGCACCCCTGAAAGTAAGATGACCAAGAATTCTGATCTGACATGTGTGGTTACAGGGTGAGACAAGCACCTATCTCCGGGACCATATCCTCTCCCCGGCAGTCTAGGGAGTGGGCTGTTCCCATGGTAACTGGATGGTTTATGAGATATTAATTCAATCTTGTTCTTCCTATCAGTGCCAGTAGAGTTCTTTTTTCCTTTGCCAGGCCTCTGAGTCCTGGAGATATGTGATGCCCTGGCCAAAGGAGAGAAGGATCCAGCCTTTGATTTCTAAGTCTTACGGGGCTCTTTATCTGAAAAGGGAAAGTTTCTGATGAATGAGTGACACAGGGCAGAAGGTATGGCTCAATCTTGGGGGGTGGGATTAATAAGCAGTTTGGTGAGGGGGGCGGTCCACATGTGCTGGCGACCTGACCCTCAAATATTCAGAGTGCCCATAGGGAAGGATGGCTTCTTGGAGGGCCGAGGGAGCCTGGACTCTAGGGCCTTTTTACCAAAGTGTGGTCCATGAACAGCAATGACCATCACCTGGGAAGTCATCAGAAATGCAGAATCTGGGGCCCCTACCAGACCCATTGGATCAAGTCTTATTTAACTAGATGGCCATGTGTCTCACGTACACATTAGAGTGTGAGAACTTCTGTAGGCAACTTCCACTGCTTGGGGCCTTGGCAGTGATGCCAAGACAATCTCAGAGCAAAGGAAGAAAATGGGGCTGCATTATCAGAATGCTCCCCACTGGCCTTGGACAAGGTACCTTAGAGCAGCAGTCAGAAGCCCTCCTCCAGTTTCCTGGGCTGTGAAAGCACTAGTGTCTCCTTACCACCCAAGAGGAGGGGTCCTCCAAGACATGACTGAGATGGAATTTCCCATCAACCCTAAAGGTGATTTAGTGAATTTACACAATGTAAAGACACCTGATTTGTCATCCACCTGTGTGCTGTGGAGTCAATTTATAGCCTTTACGTGGTTAAATGGATTTCCTGACAAGTTGTGTGTGTGAAATACCTACTCCCTACTATCAGCGCATTCAATAGGTTTTAATTCTTTTTGTTGAAAATTCACCAAGGTACATGTAAGTAGTTTTGCTGCATAACAATCTCAAGATCTTGGTGGCTTAAAACAAATGTTCCTTTCCTTGCTCAGCGGCCTCAGGCTCCCTGGCTCTGCTGGGATCAGCTGGGCTTGACTCCGAGCCACAGGTGGAGTTCAAGTCTACTCTGCGTGTCTCCACATGGCCACAGCCACCCAAGGCATATTCTTCTTATTGCAGATGGCAGAAGCCAAGCATCCAAGCAAAACCATAATGCATCTGCCAGCATCACACTTACTCACATTTCATTGGCTGAATCGAGTCACATGGCCACGCCCAGGTAAGTGAGAAAGTCTGCTCTACCCAGTCTATTGAGAAGCAATGCAATCGCATGGCAAAAGAGAGGAGAGAAATGGGAACAGAAATCCCATCTTGCACAATATCTTAGCCCATTTCCTGCCTTGGTGAACCTAATGCACTCAAGCAAGTCTGTCTGGAATGCTGAAGGCTCTGAGCAGCCAGGGTCAACCCAGGACCAAGAACGTGGGCAGGAAGAGAAGGCTGCTTTCTCCATAGAATGCTGAGGGTGACATTTTAAATATGCCCTGCTCATGTCTTATTAACCTGATTTGAAGGTAGCAAAAAACAAAAAAAGCAAAAAAACAAACAAAAAAAAAACGGTTAACTTTGGGATTAATTGGTGTAGTTCTGGTTAGTCAAGATTTTCCTGATTGAAAGCAAATGGCTTTATTTTTTAAAAATATTCAATAATCATGAATTTTAAGGAAAATTTAGTACAAGTTCAGAACATGCTTTCTTTTTTTTTTTTTAATTAATTAATTAATTTATTTATTTTTGGCTGTGTTGGGTCTTCGTTTCTGTGCGAGGGCTTTCTCCAGCTGCGGCGAGCGGGGGCCACTCTTCATCGTGGTGCGCAGGCCTCTGACCGTCGCGGCCTCTCTTGTTGCGGAGCACAGGCTCCAGACGCGCAGGCTCAGCAGTTGTGGCTCACGGGCCTAGTTGCTCCGCGGCATGTGGGATCTTCCCAGACCACGCCTCGAACCCGCATCCCCTGCATTGGCAGGCAGATTCTCAACCACTGCGCCGCCAGGGAAGCCCAGAACATGCTTTCTTATAGAAAAGTTTCAAATAAATAATACATGGTATAATTATAGCAACAAGGATGATGGCAAAATTTTATTGAATGCTTACTATGTGCTAGACGTATTTAATCCTTAACCAACCCTATAGGTTAAGTTATATTATTATCCTCATTTTACAAATGAGGAAACTGAGACTTAATTACTAATTAAGTCATTTTCTCAGGGTCAGCCAGCCAGCCAGAAGCATGAAAAGGCCTTGAACTGAACATCTCTTAGCCTCATTGTTCTGGTCCATGAAATGAAAATAAGAATCCCCACCCTGATATTATTAGCTATAAAGATAAAATCTATAACAGCCAGGTATATTGTAGGCTTTCTATAAATGATGCCTGCTTTAAAGGAACACAGCTTCTTGATCTGTAACAGGAAGGCAATCCCTGCACCCCTTCCTCACTGTAGGAAACAGGCTTAACTATTCTGATAATCAACTCCCTAGAAGGAATAACAACAGATAACAAAATTACTATTTTCTTCCAAGCTTCTCTCCAAAATGCTAAATAAGGACTTGAAAACAATATTAAGGTAAGATGGAGGAGTTTCTAAGAGAGAAGTACTGTGCTTTCATCTCTTTCCTCTGGTAGGAGGAGGAGGTTCAAGTCAAGGGTGGAAGAACTGAAAAGAAGTGGTTAAACTTGTATCAGTCTTTTTCTAGGAGCTAGCCGGTGGGATCTCTCCCAGGCTGGGGAATGGGGGCCTGACAGCAGCAAAAAGCCCACATACCAGAGAAATCAACCATCACCCTATGTTTGGTATCTAGACTAAAGATGCCATTCCTGTTGCAAATCCATTTATAATCCCTAAAGACGTATAAAATCCAAAGACCATAAGAGAATGTCACCAGCAAGTTGAGAAGTCATAAGAAGGAACTTAACGTGCCTCTTTGCGGAGTGTGTTTAAAAGAGAATCAACCACAGACCCCATAGCCATTGAAAGGATAATAAAGAAACACTATGAACAAGTCCACATGCATAAGTTCAACAACTTGGATGAAATGGACCACTTCCTTGAAAACCACAAATTATCCAAACTCAACCAAGATGAAATAGACAACCTGAATGGTTCTATAACTATAAAATCAATTAAATGTATAGTTAAAAACCTCCCACAAAAGAAATCTCCAGGCCAAGATAGTTTCACTGGCAAATTCTACCAAAAAATAAGAAATAACATTAAACATACACAATCTATTCCAGGGCATAGAAGAGGAAGGAAATGTCCCAACTAATTTTATGAGGCCAGTTTTATCAAAAGCAGACAAAGACAATACAAAAAATTAAAACTGTATAAAACCAATATCTCTCATGAATTTAGGTGCAGAACTACTCAACAGAAGATTAGCAAATTGAATTCAGGATTATAGAAAAGGGGCTGAGTCAGGAAGAGGGTGTGACTTGGGCAAGGCAGAACAAGAGAGTCTTTGAGGTGATGGGATTGTAGTGGAGGTTTGCAGATCAAAGGCTTGTTTAAATTCATGGAACTGTACGTACAGAAAAAGTCAATTTTGATGTATCTTAATTTTTAAACACACTTGAAGTCCTATTTCTTGGGGGGATAGATTTCTTAATCAGAAAAAAATACACACTGTGGTAGGCATGGTTACCATCCCCTAATAGCCATTCTCCCTGTCTTCTTTGTAATAACGAGTTCTCTCTGTGTGAGTGTTGGAAGGGCACACAGCTGCCCAGCTACAGCCTGGTTCCCACCGCCCATGCAGCTACATGTGGCCCTATAACTAACTAGGTTTTGGCTAGTGAGATACGAGTACCTCCTTGAAAAAGAAGGTAAGTACACCCTCCTTAACCTTCCCCGTCTTCTCCTGGAGGTGGTGCTGCTGAGCTACTCTCAGCCACAGGATGAGGCCAAGAGTTGCAGGTGCCTTGGGTCAAAGGACAGCCATCTGTTGACAAAGGCAGCCGTGCAGGGCTAGCTGGGAAACTGGATGACTTCTCGAAGTGGAGCCAAACCTCCTGCGCTGGACTGGTAACGTACGATAAAAAGAAACTTCGAACTTGTATAGATTAATGCGTCTTGCCGTCTCTTTGTTAGAGCTGCTTAATCCTTCCCATAATTAATACACATATTCATTGTTGAAAATTTTCAAGGGTAAAATAAAAGTCATCCAGAGTCCTGGGCATGGGAGACGGGATATGGGGATAGATTTCCTTTTCAGCCCTTCGATTGAAGTAACCTGCGCAGGAAGCTCCACTGTCTGGAGATGCCGCTGCTATCACACTAATATTTAGCACCAGAGTCAAACCAGATTTGCAGCCAAGTCCTGCTGAGGATATGTTCCTGTACCATCCCTAGTGAAAGGAATTAGTACAATCGAATAGTTAAGAGCTTGGTCTTTGGAGCTGGAAAGCAGTGGGTTCAAGTCCTAGCTCCACTTCTTACTACCTCTGTGACCTTGGGCAGGTGTCTTAACATCTCAGAATTTCAGTTTCCTCTGCCCTAAAATGGGACTAAATAATAGCACCTTCCTCGTGGAGTTGTTATGAGAATTAAATGTGATGACAGACAGAAAGGTCCTGGCACATCGTAAGTTCTCAATAAATGGGAACTATTGAATCATTTTTTCATACGCTACATGTCAACTAAGTGCCTACTGTGTGCAAGGCACGTTTCTATGCACTGGGCTGCAGAGTGACACAAAAAAGATCCTTGCACCCCTGGAGCTTACCTTCCAGTGGAGGCGACAGACGCTAAACAACATTTTAAAACAATAGATCTGATGAAATTAAGATGGACGGAGAGTGACGTTGTTAGTTGTAATAATAGCTCTGACTTGCGCGGGGATGTTTGGATCGTGTCCTCCCTCGGTTCTGTAGGTCGTGCAGAAAGCTGTGCAGGTGGGTGTGGGCAGTGAGGACATTCAGGGACTCGTGCAGGAGAGCCCATGCAGTGCTCAACCCTGTGGCCTGTGCCAGGCGCCCTGCTCTGGGTGGTGTGTGCGCCCTCACTGAGTGTGGCCAAAGCCTTCACCTGCCGGAGCCCTGGGCTTACAGGGCAGGAGGATGAGCCTGGAATTCTAAGGACGATGGCAGGAGACAGAAGCCTCTGGTACCGCAACAAGGTTTCAGATCTTCCAGCCCCTCTCCCGGCAGCACAGGTGATCCCCTTTAGGGCCCACTAGCAAACAAAGTTAACTTTTCCGACCTAACGGATGGCAGGCTGTTTTCTTTGAGATGAATTTCTCTATCCGTGGATCAAGAACTGAACAGCAGTTCTCAACCCTGTTGTTCATCAGAATCACGTCTAGATCTTTAAAAAAGCAGCAACACTCAAGCCCGCACATTCCCAGACAGTCTGCTTCGGTGCAGCTCCGGGATGAAGACTGGGCCCGCTTGGCGATGTTCCGAAGTGACTTAGATGTGCCCTCAGCGTTGGGAGCCACCTGCTCTAGATGCGACTTTCATCCGTAAACTGAGTCACAGACCACCTCTTGCCCCCAGGCAAGAGTGATCCAGATGCCGTGACCTTGTAGGGCCGTCTTGTCACTCTCCCCGGCCGAAGTTTAGAGAAAGGTGGCCATGATAGAGAAGGAACTAGGAACATTCCCAAGGGAGAAGCAGGCTGCTTCCCAGTGGTGAGGGGTCCTTCAGTCACGCAGTCCCTATAGCCTGGAATGCTCCCTCTTCCGTCTCTCCACAGCCTCTCCAAGGCCCAACCAAACTGCAGGCTCTCCGCTTCCAAACCTCCTCTTTGGCAACAGCAGCCCACAAGAGCCTCTGCTTTCTTTGAAGTCTGGCCCCTCTCCGTAGTAACTGGGTTTTACAGTTTATAAAGAATCATTGCATACGTTAACGTTATTTAATACTCTCAACACCCTATGAGACAAATGTTATAACCATTTTATGGAGGGAGAAGCCACAAATTTAGATGGTTTTAAATGAGTTGCAAAGACCCCTTAACCTGCAACTGGCAGGTCTGGAGCCCAGGTCTTCTGCCTTCAAAGTGCTCTTAATTTCTACCCTACCTGGCAGATTCCTTTAGGCAGCGTCCTACCACTTGACCTCTTAATTTCTGTGGATGTCAAGGTTGTTAGTTTAACCTTCCCAAGTACTTGATTATAAAGTTTACATTTTGTTTTCCTCCTGTGTTGTCTATTGTGATAGAAGGGTTTACTCATGATAGCACCAATTCAAATAAATTTATTTATTAAATATAGTGTTCACCTAGTGCCTAATTGAAAATATTTACCAAAAAAAATTTTTTTTTCATTTTCTTGGAAATATTGACACACAAAGTAAGGCACACTTTTCTAGCTTTAGTTCTAAGTTCCAGATTTTGAGAACTAACACAGACATGCGCCAGGCTAAGCCGGTCTTCCTGATTGGTTTACTGTGAGCATAGGAGGCTCAGGGTAATGAGGGTTTGGGTGCTGTTGTATCTTTAACAAGGCTCTTCATGGAGTCACGTTTTTCCCCACATCAGCTTCTGTGTGCGCATTCATTTAGCATAGGTGCCAAAAGGTCTCAAGATAGCAATAAGTCACTTTTTCTGGAAGGTCAGTGGCGTCATCACTTTCACATTTTCTTGCCGGAAAATTGCAAATGATTAACTGAAGGTACAGAGTCACCTGGAAGAGACATTCAAACGATTTGCACGTTGAATAGAAAACATTACCTTCGCCTTATCCTCAGGATGAATTTTTTTAGGACCCATCACTTTAACATGCATTGATAGAAATGATCAGATTGCAAATCTTTAAGCAATTGTTAATTTCATTTGAATCCCAAGGATACCAGCACAGAAGGTTTGGCAAAGGGCATTTCCTATTGTCCTCTCACATAGCTCAGATTTCTTCATCTTTCACAGCAGTCAAGTGAAGCGGCTCTGTTGGATGTGGAGGGAACTGGTGGGCTGCCAGCTGTGGCATTGTGTGGACCTGGAGATATTTCCAATTAGACGAGAGTAGGAGGCTGCCTCTGAGAGAGATGACTACTCCGTTTGTGCTGTGAAAGGGAAGAGAATTTGACCCTCTGGGGAGAAAGTTCACAGTCGAGAAATAGCTACATTCCCATTAAGTTTCCCACAAGGGATCCATGCAGCAGACTAGACTGTAGCCCTTCCCTCTCCGCGGCTGAGCTGAAGCTGAGCTTGGTGAGACCACACTGGAGCACTGTAGTTAACAGAGTTCGCACAGGTGCTTCCCATCTCTGTACTTTTGCACAGTATCTCCTCCTACCCCAGATGGGAATAATAGTGGACTAGACACCGGAGAAGAAAATATATGAACCTGAAGATGAATGCATAGCAAAATAAACTATCCCAAAATGTATATCAGAGAGGGAAAAAACTTTTAAAAGTTAACTTCTAAAGTCATCAGTGACTTCTGGGACAAATCAGGAAGTCTAACATACATGCAGTTGGAATCCCCAAAAAGAGGGAAAGAGGAAAAAGAAAAAAAAAATGAAGAAATAATATTTTCAAATTTTATAAAAACTATAAACCCAGAAATCCATGAATAGCTACAAAACTGAAGGAGGATGAACACAAAGAAAACCATACGAAATCACACCACAATCAAATTCCTGAATCCCAGTCATGAAGAGATCATCTTAAAAGAATCCAGGCAAAAAAAGACATTTTAAATACAAAAAAAACAAAGATGAGAGTGACTAGATTTTTAGGAAGAAATGGAAAAAACAGAAGAGAGTGGAACAAAATATTTAACATACTAAAACAAAGAAAAGATCAACCTAGAATTATGTGCCCAGTAAATATCTTTTAAATAAAGAAAAATGGAAACTTTCCAGACAAACAAAGGCTAAGATATTCTTTATCAGCAGACTTGTACCATGAAAAGTGGTAAATACAGTTCTTCAAGGTGAAGGAAAATGAAACCGAATGGAAAATTGTATTTATACAAAGAAATAAAAAGCAACAGAAATTTTAAACGTGTGTAAGTATGAAAATTTTTTTAGTTAAAAAATACTCCTTAAAAGATAATTGGCTGTTTAAAGCAAAAATAATAAGAATATATTGTGGGGTTTATAGTATAGAAATAAAATGCATGACAATAGCACAAAAGATGGGAGGGGAAATGGAAGTATATTTGTAAGGTTCTTATATGTAAGAAATATCATTTAAAGGTAGGCTTTTATTATTATTATTATTTTTTTTTGCCACACCACGTGGCATGTGAGATCTTAGTATTCCAACCAGGGATTGAACCCATGCCCCCTGCAGTGGAAGCACGGAGTCTTAACCACTGGACTGCCAGGGAAGTCCCAAGTAGGCTTTTATTATTGAAGATGAATATGATAAACTCTAAAACACACAAACACACACACCCTAAAACAAAAGATATCGCTAATAAGCCAATGGTGGAGATAAAAAAAAAAGAAGAATAAAATATATTCAATACAAAATAACGAGGAAAGGAGGAAAGGAGAAAAAAAGAAGCAAAGAAGAGGTGGAAAATATTGTTTAAAAATAGAAAACAAATAAGATGATAAACTTAAACCCAACCATATCAATAATTACATTAAATGTGAATGACCTAAACCTATGCTGTCAATACACTAACCACTAGCCACATGGGACTCTTTAAATTAATTAAAATTTTAATAAAATGAACAATTTAGTTCTTCAGTCACACTATCAATATTTCAAGTGCTTAATAGCCACCTAGTTAGTGGCTAGCCTATTGGACAGATCATTTATAACATTTCCATCATCACAGAAAGCTCTGTCGGAAAAGGCTGGTCTAAATACTCCAGTTAAAAGCAAAGATTATGAGACTGAATTTTTTTTAAAAAGCCATCTTCCAGAAGAAAATATACACACAGAAACACATATATATGAGGGTGGGGTAGGGTCAAAAGCTGAAAGATAGAAGAAGATTTACCATGTAAATACTAACCGTAAGAAAGCTGGAATGGTTCTATGAACGTCAGACAAAGCAGATTTGTGAACAAGGCACATAACCAGAGATAAAGAGGACCCTTTCAAAATGATAAATGGATCATTTTACTTAATCTTTACGATATTAGAGAAGACTTAAACATACTAAAGATGTTTGTACCTCATAACAGAGATTCAAAGCCCATGAAACACTGCACTGGACATACCCTCCTGCATGAAACAACATATGAACAAAATACGTGAAACAATGGTTTTCAAGCATTGGACATCAGACAACAGAGGATAGGGAGCCCTGAAGGACAGGAAATGAATGAGGTGAGCCCTGTAATTGCCTCATCTACAGGCCCTGCTGCAGGGATGGGGAACTCAGGTGGAGCCTGGTGGGCTCCCCGAGTGGAGGAGACAGAGCTAGTGGTCCAAGGAGATGAAAGTGGCTGCGGATTACAGGGCAGATGCCAGAGGAAAGAGAGAGACTCCAGAGAAGGACAGCGCTCCCCATCAGTTAGTAAGCAGTGCACTGATCAGCGAAAATGTGTAAGCCTGGGGAAAGAGCCACCCAAAAAGATTAGGGGAAGCATTATCTGGAGCTGATACAAAACCAGGAATAGCGTCTGCTCACCAGACAGGAAAACCTCATAGTTGAGAGGGCTTTGGATAGAATACTCAAAGGGTCTTGCCTACATAGTGTGCAAAAGCTAACCCTAAATTGATTTCACAGGGCTATACATATGTCAAAACTGATCAGATTGTACACTGATATGTGCACAGTTTACTTCATGTTAATTATAGCTCAAAAAGCCACTTAAAAAAAAGATATATATGAGTGATTTTATGCCAGTAAATCCAACAATAAGGATAAAATGAACAAATTCCTTGAAAAACATCAAATACTAAAACTGTCTCAAAAAGAAATAAACAACTGAAGAATTGGATGTGTATTTAAGAAATTGAGTTCATTGAGAATGTTATAACATTCTCACAAAGAAAATTATAGACATAGATGACTTCCCTGACAAATTTTCTGAAACATTTAAGGAAGGAATACACCAATCCTATTCAAATTCTTTCAGAAATTAGAGAAGGGAACACTTCCCAGCTTATTTCATGGGGCCAGCATTATCCTGATACCAAAACCAATAGGCAAATACATTACAAGAAAAGAAAATTACAGACAAACATCACTCATGAACATAAATTCAAAAATCCTTAAAGAATTTTAGGAAATCAATTCCAACTATATGTAAAAATAATAACACATCATGACCAACTGGGTTTTATCCCAGGAATGCAAGTTTCACTTAACATTGGAAAATTCATCAATGTAACTCACCATACTAGCAAACTAAATAATAATGAAAAACCAATAGGTTCAGGAAAATCATTTGAAAAAATTTAAAACCAACTTGTGAAAAAAACTCTCAGCAAACTAGGGATAGAAGAGAATGTCCTAAACCTAATAAAAGGCATCTATGAGAAACCTACAACTAACATCATCGTAAGAGCGGTGATGAATAACGAGTATGCTGCCCCCTAAGTTTGGGAATAAGGCAGCGTGTCCATGTTTACGGCTTTTATTCAACATCACACCGGAGATCAAAGCCGGTGTAATAAGGCAAAGAAAAAAAGATATAAAAGGCACACAGATTGGAAAGGAAGAAGTTCAACTGTCATTATTTGGAGACTGTATATTTGTATACAAAGAAAATCTTTAGAATCTGCAAAAAAGCTATTAGAACTGAATGAGTTTAGCAAGGTCACAGGATAAAATTCACAAATCAGTAAACAAAATTAATTTTACTTCCATATACTAGCAACAATTGGAAATTGACATTTAAAAATAATACTTGGGGCTTCCCTGGTGGCACAGTGGTTAAGACTCCATGCTCCCAATGCAGGGGCCCCAGGTTCAATCCCTAGTCAGGGAATTAGACCCACATGCATGCTGCAACTAAGAGTTCGCATGCCACAACTAGGGAGCCCACGTGCTGCAACTAAGAAGCCAGCAAGCTGCAACTAAGGAGCCCATGTGCCGCAACTAAGACCTGGTACAACCAAATAAATAAATAAATAAATAAAATAAAATAAAATAAAAAAGATTGATGATACCAAGTGCTGGCAAGGATGTGGAGTGTGGCAGACAGACTTAAAGATGGTACCCAATGATCCCCTCTTCCTGGTGTTTAAGCCCCTGTGTACTCCCCTACCTTTGAGTGTGGATGGGACCTATGACTTGCTTACATCCAATAGAATATGGCAAAGGTGATGGGGTGTCACTCTTACATAAAACTGTGATTTCCATCTTGATGGCCAGCTCTCCCTAATGACCATCTCCTTTGCTGGGTTTGATGAAGGAAGCCTCCATGGGAAGATGCTCATGGGGCAAATGACTGAGTGTGGCCACTAGCCATCATCCAGCAGGGGGCGGGAGCCTCACAGCCCGCAGGGAAATGAATCCTGCCCACAACCACATGTGCTTGAAAGTGGATCCTTCCCCAGTCGAGCCTCAGATGAGCCCCAGCCTGCCAACACCTTATCTGCAGCCTCATGAGAGATCCCAAAACAAAGGACACAGTAAACGCTGCCAAAATTCCTGACTTGCACAAACTGTGTGATAACAAATGCGTTGTTTTAAGCCTCTAAGTTTGTAGCAACTTGTTAGGCAGCAGTGGATGGAACAAATGGACCCATCATACATTTTGGCAGGAGTGTAAAACGTCACAACCAAGTTTGGAAAAGAGTTTGGCAATTTCTTATAAATATGCATTTACTTGAAGACCCAGCAATTGCACTCTAGAAATCTATCCAAGAAAAATTTTTTATGAACAGCCCACTCAGGCAGGCTTATAAAAAGGGTGCATAAAGTAAACCCTTCACATTTTTCTCCCAGCCCATGCTTTCCTGGGAAATCCAAGTGTGGCAAAATAAAGGCAATCTAACTGCTTTTCCATCCCCACAGCTCCTTACCACTCACCTTGGCCAAGCTAGTGAGCAGCGCTTTGTCAAGGCTTCCCCCAGGTATTCCTGCAGGTATGTAAGCAGGTGTGGGAGTCTGAATGTTCATTTGCCCACAGGCCCTAACGTTATAGGTGTGTGGAGAAGCAAGAATTAACAATCTAATGCTTTGATTCCAATACAACATGAACGTTCAAAATTAGCTTTAAATATTGATCCCTCCTGTGTTTAAAACAGTTCAGTAAGATTTCTATCTACCCTGTTTTCTTCTGATCGCTGAGCAGCTGCCCCACCTGGCTGGTCTGGCCCCTTCCCCATTCTGGGGTGGAAAGCTACTCATCTTTCTATCAGAGACATTGCTAAGTTTTCTTCTTCGGTGTTTCTAGAGCACAGGAAGGAAAAGAAAGCTGCTTTGGGGGTGCTGTAGGTCTGTGTGACTCAACCTGGGAGCAAAAAGACAGCTCAGTAGGGATGTGAAGGCTGGGGGTAGGGTCGGGGGCCGGGAACAAACACTGCTGTCCTGCTAAATCCTCCTCCTCCCTCCTTGGGTCATCAGTGGGGACAGACATGGTACAGCCAAGGGCCACACCGGATTCAGTCATGCCTCACACATTTTTTTTTCTTTTTTTTTTTTTGCTAGCTGCAAGAAACTTACTTTATCTTTATTTATTTATTTTTTATTGAATTACAGTTGATTTACAATATTGTATTAGTTTCAGGTGTACAGCAAAGTGATTTGGATATATATATATATTTTTTTTTCTTTTTTTCAGATTCTTTTCCATTAGAGGTTATCCCAAGATATTGAATATAGTTCCCTGTGTTATACAGTAAATCCTTGTTGTTTATCTAACACATTTTTAATAATGCTGCGAATCTCTCCCAAAGCTCAATTCAAGTCAAAATGTGTGTATTCCCATCTACCATAAGGGGTCCTGGACACATCGAAGGGCAGAGTGGGCTTTCTCCTGGCCCAAAATGTCTGCATCATAAAATTTGTTTTTCTATCGACTTGCTACTTCACTCCCTTGATCTCCAGCAAGACACATCACACCTTTCTATAACTCAGGACCAAGGAGGGTGTCCCTTGAGGTGTGCAGCAGCCGCTGAAAACGGAAAAGCCCTTACTGGGGCTCACGGAGACCCAACAAGCAGATGGTGAAGCAGCTGTCAAAATCAAAGTCAACTGGCACTCAGAGATCTCTTTCTCGTCTGGCCCTCACATTTGCTGGGCAGCTCTCCTGGCCCTGACACAGTGCGATCACTGCTGAGACGGCACAGGACAGACAGACGCAGGCCTGCCCCCGGAAGCTTAACACTGGGATTTCAATTTCAGAATCGGCCCGCCCCATTCAGTCCAATCTGACTGCCCTGAGACCAGCCCCTTTCTTCTTGGTTACAATTGCACCGACCCAGCCCCATGGGCCTCTGGAGCTGGCTGCTCTGTTCCCTGGCCCCCAAAGTGGCTGCCCCACAAAAATAGCCCAGAACTGAGAGGTTTCCCAGGACGCAGAACTTTTAGTGCTAAAAGCAGAGCATCCCAGGCAAACCAGGCTGAGTCGGTCACCCTACTTCAGAATGAAACATTACCTTACAAGGAAGGAAAGGAGAGGTGGAGAAGCTCGGAGCAGCTGCTCACCTGGACCACACATTGGGTCCATGCACCCCGCACAGCTGCACTTCCCTGCAGCGCCTGTGTTCACACACAGATATGGTGGAGTGGAATTTCACAAGCTGTAGCCCAGAAAAAACAGGCCTCGGTGATGTCTGTAGCCCGACTACACAGCGGTCCAGTGGACCCAGACCACAGTGGGTCCCGGTGGCCTGGCCCACACCCGCCCCCCACTCCCTGATTCTGCCCTCCGAGTTACCCCCATTCCACCCTCCACCCACATGTCAGTCCCAGAGCCTGCCAGATCATTCTGGACCTCTGGATATTTGTTTAGATGTCTCCCTCTGCCTGCCCTGCCAGTTCCTCATGGATACCCACTTCTTCATTTCTGCCCCTGCCTTGGCCTTCACCCCTTTTTCCATCACTTTGCCTCCTTCCCTGGGAGGCACTAGGGGCAGTGGTTAAGAGCCCCTAGTGGGACTCAGACCCATTTGGGAAACTCAGGGGTTTCCCATATTGCTTCTTTCCAGGGGCAATTGGCCAAATTAGGCTCTTCAAGCCTCAGTTTGCTCATCTGGAAAATGGGAATAACAACGTCTACCTAAGCCCTCAACTGCCATGCACACTCATTTGTTTACAGGCCTTTATCCCTTAGTTCTTATATCCTGAGTGCCTGGCACTGAGATGTCTGTTGAACGAATAAAGTGGGCTGAAAAGATGAGGGTGTGACTTCTTCTAGAATTGGTTCCTGAGAGCACACACTCGGTAAACTTTGGAAGCTGTCGAAGTGACAGGTTTTGCCTTCTCAGCTCAGAGGGTGAGTGACCAGGACATTCTCGCACTCCCCGCTTTCAAGGATGGAATCCAGTTTGGCACACACACAGAACAAAAGCTTTCCAAAGAGTCCATTCGACCATTGCACTTCTAGGAATTTTTGCTAAGGGAATCATCGGAGATTTATCCAAACGTGTCTACACAGGTTGCTAGAATCAGTGCCGTTAATCAGAACGAGGATTATAATAGCCTAACTAGGCACAGTGGTTGGTAGTTAAATCAATTAAACATGGCGGTGAAGAGGTGCTGCAGCCGAGTGACCGGGAACCCGGGTCCTGAAGCCAGACTTCCCAGACTCCGTCCTGCTCCTGCCACGGACCAGCTGTGCAACCCTGGGCAAGTACTTCACATTTCTGTGCCTCTATATCCTCGCGGTAAAGTGGAATGCATTAGGCTTTTGCTGCGGATTAGCTACTTTAATGGTTTTCCTACCATTGAAAGTCATATTGTGGGAGGTTAATGACATGAGAAAATTTTCACAAATATATTATTAATTTTTCTAAAACAGGATACAAAAGTGAATATTTAGCACAAGCCTAATTTAAATGCTAAAATGTAGCTTTTAGAACTAGAGCAATAGGTGTGATAACCATCGATGGTTATCTCTGGGCAGTAGAGTTACAAGGAACTTTTCTTTTGGTGCTTTTCTGTGTTTTCAGTTTTCTGCAATAAACAGTGTCTGGCCACATTCATGCTAAAATGATAAGGTGGGTAGCACGGTGACCGCGGGGAACCTTGAGCGGGGAAGGGCGCCCCGGTGCGGGTCCCTGCTCCCCCCAGCATCTGTGGGTCCACGTGAGCCCTTCCCCTCCCTTGTGAAGTGAAAGGGGGGCAGAGGCAGGCCTCGCAAAGCCCCTCCAGCCCCGAGCTCCTCTGAAGGGCACAGTTCCTATGCAGAGATGTGCCAGCTGCTTATAGAGAGACAGCATAGAGAGCAAGCTGGGGGGAAAAAGTTATCTTTAATTAAATGACGTGAAAGTCATTCTCCACACAAAGGCCGATTCTGACCTCTCCGTTAGTCCAACATGAAGGCCTGGGACGAGCCTCCCACCCTCACCTAAAGGGAGTTTGTAATTGATTGTTGAAGCATTTCATGAAGGCTGCTTTAAAATTCTTGTGAGATGATGCCGACATCTGATTCATCTCGAGGTTGGCGTTAGTTCAGTCTTTTCTCGCTCAAGTGGAGGTTCTTCTGCTTCTTGGGTGATGTCACAATGAGTGGTATTCGATTGTACTCTGGGCACGTTGTCTGCTTGGTTTGGAGATTCTGCTTCCTCGTTAAATCTTATATTTCAGTAGGCAGTCACCTGTTTGCATTTAGCAAGAGGTCCTGGCCCACTTGTAAGGGCTGTACTTCCAATGACAGATTTTTCTGAGCATTTGGGGTGTTATTTTGATGCTTGATTTAGTAGGTGCTGCTGGGGCCACCTGGGCTGGGGCGGGGGGTGTGGAGGTGGGCGGAGTGCCTCTGGGTGAAGGATGGAATCTTAGGCCTGTGGGGACAGAGAGGCTTCCTGAGCCAGGCTGCTTGTTGTGGTGGGATCCCCCTTGCTGGTGTCCCCCAGAGGTCCCCCCCATCGCGCTGTGGGCAACTGGAGTCCCAGGGCTGATGGGGGCGAATGCCAAGGAGAGGAACTGGAGGTGAAGAAGAAGCGATTCTCAGGAGGACGCTGCAGGCAGACACGTGGGCAGCCTGCAGGTGTGAGGTTCACAGCAGCTTCCCTCTGAGGACCACTCGCCTAAAAGTGTAGGCGGTGGACCTAGTAGGTGGCAGCTTCTGAAAATGCTGTCGGCTGAGACGGTTGGCAGGAGCTCCCAGGGTTTCTTGGGACTCCCACCAGGTCCCAGGTGAGCTCCTAGAAGCTCTGGCTGCAGAGCTGCTGGCTGACATCCCCTGCTCTCTGCTCCTCCGGCTCTCCCAGTGACTGCAAAAGTCCCAATTCTGTGCTAAAATTCTGTGCTTCTTCATCTTGAAGCTGTGGCTTCTGCTTTCCTGAACTGTGTTTCCATTCACCGTATGTTTCTGGTTTGTTTTTTTTCTTCTGGGCTCAAGGAAGGAATATATGGCCATGCAATTGGGGTTGACCACTCAAATGTGAGGGAAATTGACACATGACCCTTAGAGAGAGAAGCTGGAAGAGGCACTGCACCATTCACTACGTTCTCTTCCCTCTACATGCTCTGATGGTGGCTCTGTCATCCAGACCGTCACTGGGCACATAGCTTGAGTGAGAAGTAAACGTGCCATGTGCTTGCGTTTGTTACAGCAACATAACCTCACCTATCCTGACTGATACAGAAACAATAAATATGGAGATAGGCCAAGACCCTAGTGCAGACACTTCACATCACTGCATGGGTTATACAGTTTGAAGGTGACATATAATTTCAAATTACAGCCTGAATGAGAGATCTGAAGGGGAATCTGCCCATCTGCTAAGAACAACAGCAACGTATAACTGAATCACTTTGTTGTACACCAGAAACTAACACAACATTGTAAATTAACTGTACTTCAATAAAAAATAAAACAAAAATAAAAACAACAGCAACAAAAACAAAAACACAGTTCCTCAACTGTCTACATTTGGAAGATTGGGAGTTTTGGATTCATGAACCTTTTTTCCTCCATTCATTCAAAAAGTATTTCTTGTGCAACACCTATGAATCAAGTACAGGGGTGGATGTGAAGAGTAGAAAGATGAATAAATACAGCTCCTGTTCTCCAAGAGCTTGTCATCTAGCTCTGCAGATCATCTGCAGCCAAGTGGAAGATGTGATATATGGGGAAGGAATCATATTCATCCATTTCTCCAGCATCTGCCGTGCACCAGCTCTGTGTGCATTGACGCCTCACCACAGCCCCATTCATTGGGGGTTATGGTCCCAGTATTAGACTTGAAGGAATCAAGGCTCAGAGCGGATAAGTAACTCATCTAAGATGACCCAGCTGGTGAGCGGCAGAGCCAGAATTCAAGCACAGATTGGTACACCTCCCGAGCCTAAGCTCTTCTAACACTCATGGCACGCTAAGTGTTAGAGACATGGCCCTGGTGCCAAGGGAGCCGAGACTGGGCCCACTGCTCTTCTCCTATGGTTCGGGGGGTGTCAGATCAAAACACTCTGCCCTCAGACCAGCTACAGAAAGCCTTGGTGCAAGAGGAAAGCTTTGCTCCTTAGGATTCCCAGAGGTCCCCAACCCTTCAAAGGTGGGGACCTGGGACACCAGCCCTTCCTGTGGGTCTGCGTGTGTCTCGCAGGGAGGGAGGCTACAGAGAGTGGACATTCCCTGAGAGCTACTCTTCCGCCAGGCTCTCTCCAGCAGCACGGATCTGCCTTCAGTTCACGGAAATTCCAAATGAAAGGGTCCTTCTAGCACCCAAGGAAGGAAGCATGAAGGCCCTTCGGTGGCCTCACAGTAAGACACTAGGAAGCTTCCAGAAGCAAAAAAGAGAGCTGGAGGTCAAGACTCTGATGGGCCCTGAGCCAGTGGGGCTTGTTGAGTGTATGTAAGCTGACCACTTGCCAGTGGGAGGAGCAGCCCTGAGGCCGAGAACAGAGGCAGGCCCCCCCCCCCCCCCCGCTGCGAGGGTTAGGGAGCCAGTGACACCAGGCACGTCACGAGGCCCCCACTCCTGAGGTAGTGCAAGGGGCACCTTGTCTGCATTGTGCCTCCTAGTGTCCAAGGGGGTCAGGGCGGGCTGCTCATCCTCATTTTGTAGCCCAGGAAAGCTTGCCCAGACCAGTTAAGCGGCCTGCCCTGGTCCAAGCCAGTGTGCTTGCCTCTGCACCCAGAGATGGCCTCTCAGGCCTGAACCAGGGACCTGAACTTCAAAGTGAAGTTTCCATGATGGTTCAGACAAAGATGGGGTGTCCTGCGCTGGGCTTCTCCACTCTCCCGGGTCCTTCAGGCATTATCCACTAACGCTTAGCTAAAGAATCAGCAACGAGTATTAGTTTCCCCAGTGAGAGGGCTACAAGACCCACAGCATCCCATTTTTCAAGTCCTTGGGATCAATTAGTGAGTTGCAATGCCCAGTTTTGCATGGCCCAGACTCTAAGGCTCATTAAAGGCCAAAGGGGGAATTTTCATTGTGGAAAAACCTGCTTGTACCTAGCTTGCAAGCGACTTTCAGGGTCCTTGGCACAGAAAAGCCAGCCTTTCAGATACTTGTATGATTCTTGCAGCATGATTCCAATGTGGGTAGATTTGCTTAGCGATGCAGTTGTATTTGCTTTATTTTTTGTTTATCCAGAAGCTGAAGAGGAGAACTTTTCTCTACTGACCCTAGGGGTTTCTCCAGAGGTAGTTTGGCAGCCTCTTTTATTCAAACGTTATCCATTGATTTTAAAATAAAACAAAATAAACAAACCAAAAACAAAACCGAGTTTGTTAACATTCAGTAGTCACCAATCACCAATCCAAGAGTAGCCTCCCTTTATTTTTCTTGTTCTGGTTTTATAATTTTTCTATTTTTGCTGTGTCCTATGAAAATAAAACATGCTGGAGTTTTAACAAGACACAGTTTCCAGTAGATAATATTGGTGTGAAGTTAAACTTCATGTTTATTTTTATTTTTCAAATATTTCTTATAGCACCATATGGGCTGCATTTATCACCTACTCTATCCTTTGTCTCTGACTGATTTTCTAATTCATAATCAGCAAGCTCTCCAAAAAAAAAAAAAGAAATTGTCAAGTTATAAAGGTTTTTCTTTTCAAGTCTATTTTAATTTAGTTAAGTATCATCCTTTCCAGTTTTCTCAGATATTCTCATCTAGGAATTATAAGAAAGGACTAAATGGAGTACAATTTTATATTTGTAGAGTATGTACGTGTGCTACACACTCTTAACAATGAAGATGCTTTCAACTGCAATAATAAACTCAACTGTAGATGGCATAAACAATAAAGAAGATTTACACTCTCATATCATAGAAGTCCCAACGTAGGATAACTCCACGTTGGCTAATTCAGCAACTCAGTGACATCAAAGCCATCCTCCCTCTTTGCCATCCTCAGGTTCCCCATTGCCTTCATAATACGACTGACTCGTTCTCAAGATGACAACACCCAATAGAAGAAGAGATTGACTCTTCCTCTGCATCTCTTCCTATGAATGAGGAGACCTCTCCAAAAATATCCCAAGCAGATATTCTCTGATATCACATCAGCCAAAATTCATCTCCAAGCCTAGACCCACCCCCAGCAAGAGGAAAGGGACAAGCCAATGAACTTGGCAATGATCCTGGTCTCCTAAAGTTGAAAGATTATCTGGGCTAAACCAGGAGGAAAAAGAATGGATTTGAGTGCACACTCAGAGGGAACTGCTACACGTAACTTATTTCATTCAGTCCCCATAACAATCTTACGGGCTACCTATTGTTATCCCTATTTTAGAGATAGGAAACGAAAGCCTAGGAATTTCAAATCATTTACCTGATTACCCACACATAGAGAATATAATGGATCAGGAATTCAAGAATCGTTTTCCCAATGAATTCAAACTCAATTGGAACCATTTCACAACTTAGAGGTTACAGTGTTTCTCTGTTCTGGATCATTAAGACAAAGTTAGGCACTCAACATATAAAAAGCTCACAGCACAAACCCCACAGAATTTTAGAGTTGAGAAAGATCTTTCACATCCCGCCTCCTACAGCATTCATCCAAGTGGTTTTGAACATCCACCCTGTTTGAAGCACCACATCGGGAGCAGCTAGATGTGCCAAGATGAATAAGATATGGCCTCTGCCCCCAGGGCTCACAGACTAATAGGAAGAATGAGAAAGGTATACAAATAACAATACCATATGGCAGAATATGGTAAGTGCCGGGAGAGTTACCCAAAGGCATTAGGGTACTATTTGGAAAAAAAAAAAAAAAAAATGTTGACCATAAAAGTTATCATGGGAAAGACATGAAGTGGCAAGTTTCCTTGGAGATAATATTTCAACAAGCAAAGATAGATGGAAGAGAAGTGGATCCCAGGATGGGAGCCCCATGCAGGAGCAGTAAACTGCACGTCATGTGAACAAAACATCGAGAAGTTAAATTTGACTGGAGGACAGGAAACAAATTACCTTGGAAAGCAAAGCTTGATCTTGAAGAGTTTATTTTTAGTGTGTGAAGCTGAGGGGGGGGGGGAAATGAAGGTTTTTGATCAGGTGTGGCATGATCAAAATTGCCTTCTATAAAGATTAACCTGGAAATAGTATATATAGGAAGACGTTCTGTGTATCTGTTGGGATGCTTGGTCTGCAAGCAACAGAAAACCCAACTCAACAGAGCTTGATCAACAGGGACATTTATTATCTCGTTTAAAAGATGCCTGGAAAGTGGTTGGTTATTTCAGCAGCACTTTCCATCTGTCCTGCTCGCCCACTCTCAGGATGTGCACATTGTTCTCAGCGTAGCTCCCCTTGAGAAAGACGTTGCTGCAGTTTCCAAGTCTCTCAGTTGTAATCAGTAGCATCCAGGGGAAGAAGAGACAATCCCTTCCTGTTGTCCCTCTCAGGAAGGAGGGAATCGCTCCCAGAAGACTTCCCCTCTCATCTCATTGGCCAGAGTTGAGTCAGATGTCCTGGCCTAAACCAATCACTGATAAGGAGAAGGGGGCCGCCATGACAGGCTTCATGAATTCATGAACACCCTGAGGAACAGGGAAAAAGAGTAGACTCCCCAACCAAATTAGGAATCTGCAAATATGGAAGAAGAGAGGAATGGATGCTGGGGAGACAATGACTAGGGCCTACTGTGTGTTCCGTAAGAGGAATCCGAAGCAAAAAGGCCAGCTAGAAGGCTAGGGCACCATTCCAACTAAGAAATAATGACTACTTAGACTGAGGTCGCGTCTACAGAAGTGGGAAGCTGCTCTTGTTCGTGTATGACATAGAATCCCTTGATTCATCATATGCACTGCTTGATTATCTTCAGTGATGGAGAACGCTCAACCTCCATGGGCTACCATGTTCCATTATTTACCAGCCATTGGTGTTGAGCCAAAACCCTCACTCTTTTTTTCATAGGAACAGTTCCCAAACCAAGAATTCCCCATATTTATGCAATTGAGGGTTTTTTTTAATCTTAAATGGTCTTTACTTTTATTACCATCAAATGTAGTTTTGCTGGTTCTAGTACAACATTCCAGCCTGACTTTTCAACAACCATTGGTTAACTCTCCATAGTGTGCAGGTATTGTCGTAGGCACTAGGGGTAGACAGAGAATAAGGAGCTCACAGCCTGGTGGGGAAGTGGACACACGGACAAGGAATTATAAATCTAGTGTGACAGTGCTATAACATGAGGTGGGTTGTGCAAAGTGTGATTGTGACAATGACCGATAATGAGTTATAAGATTATGACGAATGTTAGAGTAGTCTTGAGAGTGATGAAACAGCATCGTGGCCCTCTGACCCCCACCTCCCAGCCCTTAAATCCCCTTTGGAATTGTATCCCATCAGTGACTGTGACCACAATGTCCTAAGTTTAAGCAGACACACCTGTCAGTGGTTAATTTGATCAGGGTTGAGACAGGCTGAGTCAGGCCCAAATTGATGAAATGACACTGAACAACTTAATGTTCACTTTGCTCTGTGTGGAGCAGACAGCACTCAGCTCAAGTGGTTCTTTCAACCTGGAGAAGAAAGAGGTGGGTTGTGGTGGGGCTGTGGATGGGTTGAGAAGGGGGTGAGGTGAAGGGTAGCTGAACAAGGCTTACCAAAGGGCCAGAGGACCCTGGAGGGAAGAGTGGTTTTCAAAAGCTTGTTTTTCAAAGAAATGGTATTTCAAGTGGCTGACCTCAAAATTTGTCCCAAGTCTCTGGTTTCTGGCCTTCTAAGTGCTTGTGCTTTATTGAACATTTATATGGGTGTGAACCTGTAAGTTTTCCAAGCAATGAGGAGACTCGTATAATATCTCATTCAGTATGTTATTGTTGATGCAGGTTTAATCGTCTGACCTCTCAGTTCATCTATTCACGGGAGGATTGAGTGGCTGGGTCAGCATCTTGTCAAACAAGTGACTGAAAAATGAAAACACAGACCCGTGAGCCGGGTTTTGTTGTCGGTGGTGTTTGTTTATATGCACGACTGAAATAATTGGCTGCTTTCTGAGTAAATGACTCATTGTCTTGGCGAAGAACTCAACCTAGGAAGGCCCCAAAGAGCTGGTGGAGCTTGGTTCCTCTCTCATTTTTAGGACAGAACGACGGCAATGGACGGCCAACAGGTTAAAAAGAAAGTTAAGGAATCAGGAGAGGGGTGAAAATACATGATGCTCAGAGTAAGGGGTGCAAAGGAGTCCTCTTGATAGAGCTGAAAGATTTATTTAATTTTTTAAATTGAAATATGGTTGATTTACAGT